>NC_084759.1:49702717-50327717 GCF_028858725.1 Colius striatus | reverse complement strand
AATATCTATAATAAAAACAATGCAGTAGGATGACTAGAATTTTGTTCTGTCAGTTCACAGAATCATAGAATCACAGAATGGTAGGGGTTGGAAAGGACCTTTAGAGATCATCTAGTCCAACCCCCTTGCAGAAGCAGGTTCACCTAGATCAGGTTGCATAGGAACATGTCCAGGCGGGTCTTGAAGACTTCCAAGGAAGGAGACTCCACAACCCCCCTGGGCAGCCTGTGCCAGGGCTCCCTCACTCTCACAGTGAAATAGTTTTTTCTTATGTTTAAGCGGAACTTTTTGTGTTCCAGCTTCATCCCATTACCCCTTGTCCTGTTCCTAGCTACTATAGAAAAGAGGGATGTCCCAACCTCCTGACACTCACCCTTTAGATATTTATAATGTTAATAAAATCACCCCTCAATCTCCTCTTCTCCAGTCTAAACAGCCCCAGTTCCCGCAGCCTTTCCTCGTATGAAAGATGCTCCATTCTCCTGATCATCTTGGTGGCCCTGCGCTGGACTCTCTCCAGCAGTTCCCTGTCCCTCTTGAGCTGAGGAGCCCAGAACGGGACACAGGACTCGAGCTGAGGCCTCATCAGGGCACAGTTGGATGAACTGAATTAAAAATTAAACATTTCAAACAAGGCTGAATAGGTTTTATGTGATATTATATATTTCCCAAAGTCAGAAACTACTTCACAACTGTCTTAACTAGTGGTCTCAAAGTCAAAAACATGGTTACCATTGCATTTCTGTTCCTATTGTAGCACTTAATTTGTTTCAGGCTCTGGAGGAGTTGAAAAACAAAGCAACTGCATAAATAAACCTGTCATTCTTTTCATCTGTGTTTTCAGAAAAAAAAAATCACAAGAGTGAAATTGGAAGACTTAAGGAAGGCCATCCACGTTACCCAGGGGAACACAAATCAATAAATGTTCATGGCTCAGAGGTTCTCATTGATTGGAACACACTGGTAGCACAGTAATTTCTTAAAAACCAATGCAGGGTTTGCCAATCACACCACATTTTGTGATTGTAAACAATAAAATGTTATGACCCAGAAACGACTCTCTACAGTACAGGTCTTTGAATATCTTAATGTGTTTGACTCCAGCATGGATCAGCTAAATAGTGACCATCTGAAATGTATTTCAGAAAATTATAACACTCATATAACATAAAATGTTTAATGTAAAAAATCCATAAAATATTGTAAGATGAAGAGCACAGATATTATAAAGACAAAAGAGAAAATCAGTATTTCAAGGAAATTGTATTTTGTAAAAAGGCACCTAAGACCCTTTTAAAATATACACAACTAAACTCTTCCATTCATTTATTAGCTGTTGAAGACATTATTGGCTGCCACATTCAATTCATGCATGTTGCTATGCCAGCAATTAACTTCAAATCAGCAAGGAAGAAAAAAAAAGATCTACACCTATTGCTCAGACACATATCTGAGTTAAATTCTCAAGCGAAAATAGCCTTCTCTATCAGTTGTTGCTGTGAAAAAAAACACAGATTGTGTCTGAGCTGTATTGTAGCTTATTCTGACTCATGGGACACACTGTGAATGCAATATCCATGGTTCCAAATGATGGAACAAAATTCTACATGGTGCACTCATGCCTGCTGAGCCAAAGCTCAGTATTTAATTTAAAGTGTAAACAAATAATCTAGATTTTTTTCCATTTAAATTTACTAGAAGTGTAATTAACTTTGAGTAATGATTAAACATACTACTTATTAAAGAAAAAAGTTAAAAATACAAGACAGTAACATTTAAGTGAAAAAAAAATAGGATAGAGTATCATCCAACTTTATCTCACATTCAGACTAAATGAGTAGATTACTGATTTTCCAACATATGCTTGGTCTTGGATCTTAGCTATAACTAATGAGTTCAGTGCAAGTCCCCAGCATCACAGCAAGGTGAAACACTAAGACTTGTCTGGTAAATCCAAGAATGTGTTTCATCTCATTTTATCTGTATGTACCCTTTTAGCACTGAAGATAAAATAAGACCTATTGAAGGAAGGAGTCTCTTCTCATTGACTAAAACTTGTTTTAATAATGTTAAATGCAAATTAGCATTTATAATAAAGAATAAAATAAAACATTATAAAGTAAAAACATCATTAGAAGGATATAATGAAATAGAAGGTTTCACTTGGGTCTCGAAAGTCACCCCTAAATTAATGTTTTGCAAATTACCCATCTGCCTTTTCTTTTCACGTTTACGCCAGATAGACACTTTTTACACCTAGGGAAGCTGCACATGACACTCAGGACAAGGAAGACACGTATATGATATTTGTACAAAGCAGTCAAACAGGCAAAGAAGCAACCCTATATCTGAGACAGGTTACCTGTTCGATAAAGTGCTGTATGGTGGTCAGGTATTCAGGAGTCCTCAGTTCCTGAGTCAAAAAAGCTGAACAACTGAAGAGCAACAGCTCCCCAATTGTTATTTTTCTTCTTTTATACATGATTTTATCTCAAACTCAAAAGCAATTTTTGCATGGATTAAATATATCTATGATCCATCAGGATCTGTTATTCAGTTTAGCCTTAATCCTGTCTAATTTTCACAGTCAAAACAGCATATTCCTTCACTTTCCTCCATCACTTGTGCCATGGCCACAATCTATATCCATCTTTTCTGCAGCATAAGAAAAATACTCATAAGACTCAGATCAGTCTTTTATCTAGACTTTCTAAGCTCCTTCTTCAGTGCCTGGGAAAAGACTAGTCTTGATTGTTTCTTGTTTCTTTTATTTTTAAAATACTTTTTAAAGTATGTCTACCAGACTGATCCAGATAGTTCATACTCCACTTGTCTGTAGAGATATACAGCAGGTGGAAGAAATTACCAGTGTCCAAACATGGATCTGCTACTGAATTAATATTGTTCATTTCTCACCTGCTGCGTCTGCATCCCTTGTTAGAAACACCAGCTGCCATGAAAGGCAGATACTCCTACATCTTTTTAGCCTAATTTGATTATTTTCTTCTTTATTACTATCAGATAAATATTTCAGGCTAGAAAACCTCACATTTTGTGTTTGTGTATTTTTGCTTTTCACTCTTCTTTGTTTTCTTTATGTTTGTAATAATTACATGATATTTGCATATTATCTAAAGGCCTATTGAATCCTATCCTTTAGCGATGTGCCAGAAAATTATTTGACCTCAGGCCATGCAAAAAAAAATATTTTACCAGCCTTTGCCAATTACCTAAGGTGACTACTTACTATAGGATATTTCTCTCAAACATTTGATATGCTTTTTTCATCATATGTGGAGTCCAGTCCTTGAACCATACATAAACAGTTTTCCCATCTTTCATCTTTTCATTATTTTTCTCCTCCTCCTCCTAGCATCCCTCTGCTTAATACCTTCAATACTCCAGAAGCAGAGGGTTGTTTGATATAGCCTAATCCGTAAGTGTAGCTGACCTTTTCTTAGTCATTTTGCACAGTACTGGAGGACCAGCAGAGTTTGAGAAGTTCAAACATCTGTGTTGTTATGGACTGACCCCGTGGCTGCTTCAAGTGGTGTGGTGAACCTTAAATGCAATGGAAAGCAGTGCAGAAAGTTCAGTGTCTTTCATATAGAAATAAAGGCAAACCCAAGAGTAAATTCTGTTAGGATCTATAAGATAGGATATGAAATAATACATGAGATTTCTTCTTTAAGACAATAATTAGGATTAGAAAAAAGAAGAGAGCAATCAAAAGGTTTACCTCAGATGCAGGTTAGATATGTTAAAGCTGAAATACAAGTCTCCTGTGGGCTGATGAGGTGGGCACATTATGGAGACACTTTGCAGCATTTTTGTATGCCTTGTCAGCTTTTCCTGATAACCTGTGAATTTTACCTCTTCAACAAAATTGACTCATTGTCCAGTCCAGTCTGACATTATTATTAGTCATTAATTATCAATTATCAATGAACAAATATCTATCATAAATTATGAATTATCTATTATTATAAATTATATGTTATTATCATCACAATCATTGTTAAAATCCCCAAGTATGTAAGATGGGCACTATAGATTTTTGTAGGATCCTGGCCATTGCAGTCTCTATGGTCTGAGCAGTAAAATTTTGACATAAACTTAAGAGACAAGGTCCTTAAAGGCCTTACAGACTCTGAGATCAAGCTCGTATATACTGGATGACCTTGAAGCCAAGCCAGTACTTTTCAATGAAGTTTCTTCTGTGAGGATGACAAACTTGAGCAAAACTGAACATCACTAGAGCCCCTTAGACCCATCCTCACAGCTCTCTCAGGTCGCAGTGTATCTAAAGCAAATACTTGCTAAGAAAACTTATTTTCACTGTATTTCCATATACAGTGAAAGGTAGAAAGGTCTTACTACAACCCACAGCTTATAAAGCATTGTATGCTTCAATACAACTAATGTAAAACAGAGGTTAGGTTATAAAAGTTCCTTCACTTGCAAAAGCAATCCCACCAATCTGCAAATCACTTATTTTTGTTTTTAAGTCAAAGAACGGCACATCTTTCAATTTCCAGACTTAGTAGGCTGCAAAGTAAATACAGAATCTGCATGTTCCAAAATTAACCATGATTTGTTGAGATTTGCCCCAAATAACTACGACTTATAATTACAGCAAAGTTTCATTTGCATATATCCCAATCTTACCAGGTAATCTAAGAACAGTTAAGGTACATTGCAAAAATATGTCTAAGAATAGGCATCCAAAAGGATCATTATAAAAACATGTTTCTGTGTCACCTGTCTGTTCAAAACACTTCTACATATGGTCATGGCTTTATGCTTTCCATTGCTCTTCTCTTGCTCATGTTCTTCTTTCAAGTTCTCTCTGCAATTACTAGTATGTTGGAGCCAGTAAGCAGGGTGTAAATCATCCCCAAACTGGTGCTTTTATGATCCCTCCTGCTGTTGTTCCTCCTCTTCCAGCTGCTTCTCCTTCTGTTATTTTGTCATTTTACAGAATAAGGGTGATTTTTGCAGGCTCATCGGTTCACAAATATTTTTGAAAAAGAGTGCCAGCCTTTAAGAATTCCAGTTTCCATAACACTTGTCTGCTAATTTCCATAATAATTTCCAATCCGGTAGCCAGTTTAGGACTGAACATTATATTTGGGCTAATTTGGCATTGGTTTTGCCACTGTAAAATAGTACAAGTTTCCAATAAGAGCATAACAACAGTATCTGTAGTTGAATTTCACATGGGAAACAAGGCAGAATGGCATTTTATGAATGCTACAGAAGTTTAAAGATTTTATCTAAAAATCTTGAAATATTTTTGCTCAATTACTACAGTGTCATCCTGTATAATTCAAAAAGTCCACGTTATCCTCTTTACTATGTAAAAACCATAGCAACTGAATACTCTTCTAGCCCCATGCTATAGTTTGGGAGACTCATTTGGGAAAGACAAGTTGTCCCAGTGTGCCATCTTTTCCTCATAAAGCAATAGCTCCAACAGAACAGATATCAAGTATTCTCGCTATTATTTCAAGTAATAGAGCTATTTAAAGCAGTAGATAATTGGGCACATCATGGATTCTTCTGCTTTTCATTTCCAGCACTTGAAGGATTAACAAAATTAATCCAGTTGGCAATAAAATCTTTAAGAGTTGAAAAAGCTATTTGGAATATTGCCAAAACTAAAAGTAGTATCTATATCTTAAAGTGCTTCATTTGCAGAACAACCCTTCAGTATATCTTTACCCTAATGACATTGATCATATCCTGTCCCTTTAGATACCCAGAAGAAATCATATGTGCTTAAAAGAGACCATATTCAATTGGTTATTCGGGTATTTGGGTTTTGTCTCATCTTTTATTCTGCATTAAATGATCCAGAATAAATCTGAGTGGCCACCTGTTTTACAGACAAAATAATAATGAATTACACCAGGTCTGTTGTGATAAATTTAATATTTTTTCTAGATTTATCCAAATTGTAATAAATGATCTTATAATGAAAAAAACACAAAATTATGTTTAAAAAGAAAAACAGAATGAAAAAAAGGTAACAAGATAAGGCTATCATAGCATTTAGTGTATTTCCCACTTCACATGAGTACACTCATTTTATATGGTTCCTTCTACCATTTTGACTCTAGTTAACAATATTTTACTGGATGAAATTCCTCTATTTTGTTACAAATTTTAACAGGATATGTCTCAATAGATATATATTTCATTTCTTACTTTCATGGCCTTTATGTTCCTTGCAATACATTGAAAAAAATTCACTTTTATCTTTCAATACAAAAGTTTGTTATCACATCCAATTAGTCAAAACTAAATTGAATTCTCTGTACATTGGTCATATCTTCTTGATGTCTGGGAGTATTGAAAAATGAACACAATATCACTAGATTATATAAAGAATGATACAGCCTCCCTGCTCTAGTTTCATATTCTCTTCGTATGCATTTTAGAAAATCACAATAGAGTTTTTCCTTTTGCCATATCAAACTGCAAGGTAATACATAATTAGCTAGGTAGGAAATGTAACAGAAAAGAGAATATTTATATCCTGCAGGGTCAAACTATATTTTGAACTGTTCTTTAGCAAGGACTTTGAGCTTGCAATCTTCTCTTTAGCAGACTTATAATTTCCCCTGGTTCTATTCATTTCAAATGCCTGCAGACCTTTTCAGTCTTTAGAGAACAATTGAAACTTTCCATTCTTCATCAGAAGTCTTTGATGGTGCATTGACTACAATAACGTGCAGAATTGTAAAGGCTGCTTCTGTCCTTCTCTGACCTATTCATTACATGAGATATCACATGAGCAGCCTTTGTAACTCCTTCTGAATTTCTGACCACATGGGAGAGAAATATGGTCCTAGAGCATAACAGCTGCTTCCTGCCTAGATGATCCATTTTCAACCCACTCCCCTCAGGTCTTCTTTACATTCCTATTGTAGTTCCCTAAACCTGTTTTTTCGCAATATTCCTAAACCTTAGGGCCCCACATTCTGCTACCAACCTTTGCTTTGCAAAGCTTTTACATTATTCTGATTATTAAAAACTTACCTTTTTTCCTAGATTATTCAGTGGTAATTTTATCCTCACAATTTTAATATGCATAAAAACACCTTCTGTCTAAATATCATCCTTGCAAAAAAAGTCACAAATGAATGCAGAATTGCATCTTTCTGATTATTTTTTGTCATATATTAGAGTAGTTAGAGTTTTAAAAAGGTATTCATTATATAGTATATGACTTTTAAAACATAAATCTGTGTAATAATCATTATAGTTCCACTTTTCTACATATACTAAAACACAACTTCAGGCCCTGTACGACATCATACGTTAAAAATAAATGTAAGATGTGTATTCTACAGGCATACTGTTAAGTACAGCAGTGTTTATCATACCCTGGGCTGCAGATAACATCATCATAATGTTTGAACAGCCAATTGAACATCAGAATGCTATAGGTAATGAAATGAAAGGTCATTTGATGCTTTGTTCCATTTTGCCCCATTTAATTTGTAAGAATTCTATTTTCCAATCCTAAACATGTAGCCAAAAAAAAATTAAAAATTTTATTTACAGAAATAATAAAACATCTTTTTTGATATTAATAAAAACATCTTTAGCACTTTTGACTGAATTTTGGAAAAATTGCTGGGTTCCTTAAGAAGGCTGTAATTTTCAATACAAGGATGGTATTTTGAAATCAAAGAAATCTTGTAAAGATTATTTGACTCAGTAATCATCTACTGCATAGTACTTTCCATAAGCCATGACATGCATATTTAGAGATAAAATATACACAAATTAATTATAACTCCTTACAATGCAAACTCATTATAAATTATATGTTCATCATTTTCTATTTAGAAATGAAAGCTTTTCTGGGAATACATATAGTGGTATAGTAAATTGCTCTGTTTATACACACTACACAGTCACATTGGTCTTGGCATATTTTTCCACATCCAAAATAAATCTTTTCTCCATCACAAATATAATTCTTGTAATCAAATGTAATATCGTGTTTATCTCTCCACTTCTGTGGAATAACTGTGGTCATCAGAGATGAACACAGTTGTTCTGCATTACGGAAACAAAGCCTTATGAATGTAAATTTCACCTGGATGTTTACTACATGGATAAAAATGAATTTCTTAAAATAAACACATTAAGACCTTTCAAATATAGCTATAACTCTTAATCTTTAAATTTATATTACATTCAGTTCAAAGTTAAGGCAAGACCATCTTACTCAAGAGCAACACGTCCCATTAAAGAAAGCAGAATCATGCTAATAAAACCTAAAATCCAAGATGCAAATTTTTCCAGCTCTGTACGGACTGCAAGAAACTATTAGTCCCCAATCAGTCCCATGCTTGCACTTCAAAATATGTCTGTTTATCCATTGTTAGTACTGACTGCTCCACTGTGTATGTGACCACTTTGGCTCTAAACATAACTCATTTTTTACAAGTCTGCGATAGGATACCTAAACCAGGATTCCATTCAGTCTCGGGATACCTAAACTTAATTGTCTATATGTACATCATGTTATTTAAAATGAGAACATTATTCTCTTGTATAAATACAAGCATTGAGTATTATCTGAGAGCTAGTCCATCCAACACATCTACATGAGGCTGGCACATGTAACCCAGAGTCTAATCTGTACTCATGAGGGTACACCTTTATGAGCTGCAGCTAGAGGTTTAGCAAGAAACGCTATAGTAACCCAAATGGTGGTAGCACCTCTTTTTGGACAGCACAACAGAGCCTCATGTGTCTGAGGAGTTGGATCATTCAACGGGTACCACTGACCAAGCTGATGGTTCATTGGCTACAACAGATGTTCAGGTGCTGAACTTAACTGTAGACATGCATATAGATACCTAAATTACGTGCTGTATCAAATAGTATTCCATTGACAAGTTTCCTTATTTAGGGACAAGTGGAAGATGGCAAGCACACCACCATGTACTAAAAAAGCAAAGAGAAGATGACACAAAACATCAAGGCAAAGATGCTGCTATACAGTAATTCTTCCATATATATCTATGAATATATGTATGTGTATATACATTTAATCAGCTTAACAAAGGATCCTATAGACTATTAGGCTCATTGATTAATTAAATTCTCCATAAGCATTCCACAGCATAGGTGCAGCTCATGCTGTTTATCTTGATGTGCCATAGTTAAACGTTGTCCATTTCATCTCCCATTTCTCCATGAAGTTGGCCACCTCTGTTAAGTTTTTGATTAAATATAAACATTCTTTTCACTAGCTCAGAGTTAAATGCTTAGCTGTCTTGAGCTCATCATTAATGGTGTTCTGCAAGTCTAGTGATACTTGGCTGTTCATTTAGAGAAAATTGTCCCACAGATCCCAGGCTCCCTGACATACAATCAGGAAAGCTCCCACCTGCAGGTTCCCTGAATCTTTTCCTTAAAGGCTTTCAGAAGCACTTCACTTTCTGACAAAAAAAGCCCAAAACAAAACAGTGAGCATAGACTTCTAATTTAGGCAGCATTAACCATGTTGCTGAAGCATCCAATCTGCTGTTTAGAAGTAGGATCCAAAAGCATTTGGGCAGCCTTAATGAATTAAATTCCATGACATGCAAAGCAGGGTATAATGTTTATGTTGTTAACTCCAAAGCCCTCTGCTAAATAAAACATATTTTTCTTTACCTACTAGGCTTACTATTGCAGAATCCTGTCTCCACCTGCTGCAATGCATGCTTAGATGTAGTTCGTGTTCAACTTGTGACAAGATTCATTGAATTCTACACCGTAATCTGTGATTTAAAAAAACATGTATTTTCCAATACTGCACTAAAAATCTATTTTTCTTATCAGAAGTGTAGTAACAATCCTGTCAGACAGTATCTTAATTCATCGGTTTCTTTGAGGAGCCCCATTCATATCCTGTTTCAGACTACTTTAATAGATAATTCTGCATGCATAACCACGTTCCACAAACCTAGCATTCATCGCACATTGAAAAACTGAAATGAATGCCTTGCTGCTCATTTTTTCTTTTTTGGAAACACAATACAAAAGAAATGTGTGTTTATTCTAGTTAAAAGAATATCAAATATCTGCAGTTATCTAACTTGCAGTTGTTGCATTTGTCTCCAGATGTTGAAGATTATTCCTACCAGACCAAAATCTGAAACAAAAAGGTGCTTCTTGCGATAGTTGACAGAAAAAAAGCTTTTTTCTGAGAACCAGAAAGAAGACCATAATGTGGAAGAAATTTTTACCTAAAAAACAGAATAACGTGAAATGGAATCCCCAAGAAAAATGTTGTAGGAATGATTCACCAGCTTTTACTATAGATACATAGAGATCTAGCCATTTAGCAATATCTCAATTATTCAATTTTCTATATATTTTGAAGAAAAAAAATGGTTCTCCTTAGTATTTCTGACTACAAAACAACCAAGTCTTAAAAACAGGCTATTAAAATATGTTTATAAATAATGGGAGGTCATTGAAGACATAACACTGAATATTTTGTTTTGTCTATGTAATAATAATTAAAAGAACATTTCTTCCACTTGGGTTGTGCACAGTCTTGAAAAAAATTATAGTATCTCCCTTATTACAGTGGTAGCATGGTTAAAGACAAGACAGTCAAATGAACATCAGCCATTTTTGTTCTCCAGAGGAGATCACAACTTCTATTTCAGATCTGTACCCCCAAAAAACGTCTATTTTTTTCCAGGTATATAGTTTCATTTAATAGAAGATTTAATAGAAGACTTGGCCAAACTAGAGTCTTCTAAGCAAGCCATTTAAATTTGTTATCTGTGCAGCATATTTTCGCTTACATATAACTCTGACATGTATTTTCTGAAATATTTGGGCTCATCCTAAATATATTTATTATGATATGGATTGCAATTATTAAGATGAATTCTCTGAGTCTTTCTACCTGATTGACACATTCCTCTTGATTTGATATAACAGATATTCTTTTTAGCAAACATTGTACTACAGTGAAAGTGCCTCACAATGTACTCTTCCATTTAGCAATCTGTAAGTTTTTATCATAGAAAAAAGAAACAGTGTGGCCCTTAAGGCACAAACCTGGAAAAAAACCATACTTTAAATTGCCCTAATCTTTTCAAGAACAAAAGGATGCTTTCTCTTAAACTGAAATTACATAAGAATAATAGAATCATAGAACCATAGAATGGTAGGGGTTGGAAGGGACCTTTAGAGATCATCTAGTCCAATCCCCTGCAGAAGCAAGGCCACCTAGAACAGGTCACACAGGAACTCATCCAGGTGTGTTTTGAAAACCTCCAGAGGAGGCTCCAAACCCTCCCTGGCCTGTGCCAGGACTCCTTCACCCTTAGAGTAAAGGATTTTTTCTGTAAGTGGAACTTTTTAAGTTTCAGTTTATGTCCATTCCCCCAAGCCCTATCACTTAAAACATTAGAAAAATGTGCTGCCTCACCCTCTTGACACAGATTCTTTAAGTACTTGTAAGTGTTAACGAGATCTCCCCTTAGTATTTTCTTCTAAACAGTCCCAGGTCCTGCAGCTTTTCCTCATGAGAAAGAAGCAGATCTGAGGGGGCACCCAGATAATTCTTGACTACCACTTTCAATCAATTCAACCATCACTTGATGAGCTACGTATGAAGTTGTAGCTTCATTGTTGCATACCATAATGCAGTACTGTATTACTCAGTTTGGCCTTATAAGCTTCAAAATGAACACTTTCAGAGTGCTGTATGCATAATGCACATGCAGAATGCTGAGTGCATAATGAGGTTCCTAAAAGAGAAAGGCTACCTTAATATACTCTCTCCCTAATAATGTTAATATTCATAAACAAATAACGGGGAAAGAGAAAGTAAAACCATCAGTGCAAAACAACATTCAAAGTTTATATGTCAGTTAGTATGTGTAAGTAAAACACTCCCTGGACAAGTAACAGTTTTTGTACACTTTGTCCTTTGAAACATTTATATTTGAGATTCTAAAATGAAACAAAACAAAGCAAAGCTTTTATTTCCTTATGACAAAATTTTATAGTGAGTCTTTTTCTGACTCAAATTTAAGGCCTCTTATGCATTACTGGGAGGTTTAAGGGGACTTTCAGTGAATGTAAATGTAATTTCTATTCAGCCAAAATTGAAGACTTGATCTCTCCCTGTTCTGCAGTTACATTCTAATGCATAATTTACATATAGCTGAAACATTAATGTCAGCTGAAACAATTAATTTTCAAAATTCTGTATAAACTTAGTACCAAACTTCATTCTTAAACAACTTGTTATATGGCCTTTAATTTGTGTGATATACAGTAACCTTTTCCACTGGTAAACATACAGTTTGATCTGCCAATTAAATTAAAATGTTGTTCATAGCAGAGAAGATGTTCAAAGGATGAATGCATTCCTTATATGTATACCTGTAAAGCTTCTTTTCTTTTCAGACTGTAACAAGATAACATTTTATGGGTACCTAGATTAATACAGATTTACTTGAACCAGTACTTAAGCAAATATCATAGAAGAAAAAAAAATAAGCTTGATAATAGATCATACTAACCATAGTACTATCTAAACCTGTCAGCTGCTCTTGAGAAATTTCTCTGGATTATTGATAACTCATCATATTTAATTAAATCAGTTTAGCTCAACATCTGAATGTTGAGAGAAAAAATTAACTTATTTCTGAAAGATGATGGCTGAGCATTAAGAAGACTCACATGAACTGCAGGGTTATATCTAAAAATATAAACATAAATAAATAAATGTGAATTACAAAGTTTTTTTGCTGCTTATAGACCTCAATTTTTGTCTTCTTTTTAGATCACAGCACCAATTAACCTATATGCATCTGTCCATTTGTGCATATTCCTCATTCCCTAGAAAACTGATCATTTAATGAAGAGAGAAAAAGTTAGAACAAAAATATTAGTGAAAACAGGTTTAGAAGATATGCAAATTCAAGAATAATTTTCAGACATGTCTACACACAACCCTAAGTCCTGGCTTGGAACACGATCAAGGATTTTTAAAAGAAGCTGCTTGGAGACCTTTGAAAATTTATACTGTAGTAGACTCAGCCAATTTTCCATAGAAAAGTTGCTAACTAGACTCACTTAGATACTTTTACGTTTTACTACAGGTTTCCAGTGGATTAATTTTCAAAACTGTGGAATAGTATGAAAGAGATGAAAGATGCAGTGAGATTAATCCAGAACTTTTTCATCATTTCTGTCCCAAAGGTTTTTTAATGGCAACTTGAAGCATGGGGGAAAATATTATTTCACAGTACACATATTGCTGTGCAAAACCTAATCGTGTAAAATCTTTCTTTTCACTAAATCATTGTTACACCATCTTCTCAGCATTATTTTCATACCTTTTGATCTATTTCCATATATCAAAGTGAAATTGGTTAGAAAATAGAAAAAAAAATATTCACTTCATAGTAATGGATGAAAAAATGGGTTTTCTCCTGTCATTGCTATAATAAAACTTTACCTCATCATAAAGCCTTAAAGAAACAATGTACCTAAACACAATCAATTTTCTACATTGCCAAGATAGTCTCTTCACTGCTAATGACACTCAAACAATCTTACTGTTCAATTTTCAGATCTATTCATAATTTTTTTTTAAGCTATAAATACACATCAGCAATATTGTAAAATGCTGGAGACAGAGATAAAGAAAACATCCAAAATGCATTTAAATCAACATGAATATGGATTTAAAACCATGAGCAATGAAGACACTAAAACATGAAATACTGTTTCCCTTTGCCTTTCACATGATCAGAAAGAGAGTGGATGGCATCACAACCACTATGGTTCTAAATATTAAATGAGATGCATGTCCCCTCAAGCCTAAATCACATTTTCTTTTGTTTCAGTCTGAGGCTGCATATCAGTCTAACAGACAAGTTTTATTAGAGTCATCACAGGTATTACAGGATGATGTTTGTAGACCTACCTACTATGGTGTCTCCAGGGCTCCAGAAAATGATCATTGCAGAATGAATGACTGGGGCAAAATTAGACACACCGGCTCAGTGATCCTAGTTAGTGTAGCTAATTTATTAGTCTTACTGTGTCATTAGCAATCTGGAACTACATTTCAGAAAGTTTTGCAATACTTAAGACAGTTTCTGTGGTGCTGTGAATCCACATCTCCAGTTTATACCAAGTGAGTTTAGTTCACTTGCTACAGCAAAATTCTTTCTACTTAGCTAACCTAGTTTGTTGTGTTGAGTTATTTGCCACTCCCTTTAATAGCGAGGAAAAGAAAATCTATGACCCTTGGCTGCTTTCCTGTGAAAACAGTCCTTTATCTCTGGATAAAGAGAACTGTGTTATGTAAATAAAGCTGCTAAACAGAAACCAGAGCAAGAGTGCTCTATGAAAAATGTGGAAAGAATGTATTGGGAAATCCACTATGAGTATCACAGGCTGGCAGGTGTGACTGAGATCCCTCTTTCTCTATAACGATTACATTCTTAAAATCCTGAGTGTATTGAATAAAGCAGCTAGGTTCTAGGACATTTTGATACCTGGAAGCAAAGTTAAAGCTGTGACAAACTGTAAAAGAATATTTATTTACACACTTATTTAGCTGCTTTTGCTTCTAATATTCTGAAACTTTTGACTGAAATATCTGTGTTTCCATTACAGTGTATGTGGAGATGATGTGGAAGTTTTTTGGGTTTGGTTTTCTTTTTTTTTCTGTAAAGATTGAAGCAATCTCTGTCCTCAAATTATTTATTACACATTTATATCACATAGCTGGTGTTCTGTATAAGCCACTGGCATTTGTTGACACTACACTGAGCAGGTACTTTTACAGTACTCAAGAGAAAGTAGTACAGTATTGTTTTCAAAATATTTCTAAAACATCTGCAAAGTCCAATGAAAAAAAACCACCTACACCACATTTCTTCAATCAGAAAATGCTATTAGGAATTAATTTACCTTCTACTATACCCTTAATAGATTACAGTCATTCATCTTAACAGCCAGGTAAAGCAAAAACAAGAGTAGATTAAAAGTTGCCCCAGCAACATAGATATTTCAGGATGGTAAAAACTACATTAAAGTATAATTGGAAAATTCTGGCACTAGACAATATTTTCAGCCCTAGTACAGAAAAAGACACAACCCAGTTCATCTAGAACAGGTAAACTTAGTAAAGGTTATGGGTTTACTACTGGAGGGAGCTATTTTTGAAGTCATCACCTGAAACAGAAAAAAGTGTCGCTTTAACTTACGCATAATAACTGATGCCACATAAACTAAGGTCATGTTTACAACACATCATGTTACAACACTGAGTATTTCTTATTGAAAAGAAATGGTAAAGTCCATGTCTGTAAAATAAATTAATCAAAATGGCGTGTAACTAGAAAAATTGAAGATGCGGAAGGCAGGAAAACCTAGAAATATAACTATCAGTGTTTCTGATCAATGAAATAAGCATCAGTGTGTTTTAGTATATTATGATTTCCTGAGGACAAATTCCTGGAAATAATGAGAAAATGAAAAAAAGCACCCCAACTTTTCAAGAGAACGGCGAGATTACATGATCTAACCATTCACAGCATGGAGCTTCAAATGTGCAGTGGTGATCATGTGCTTTTGGATTTTGTGGCAGGGCACAGCTGAGGTTCAGCAGATCTTTTCTAGGTCTATGTACTCATGTCTGGCTAGTTGGGATTTGATTAAGTTGCCTAAACATAAGAGTTTAGCATAATTAGATAGTTTTCTGCCTCTTAGACTTCATCCTAAATATGGCAATGACACTTACTCAAAGATTTTACTTAGAAAAGTATATGCTCCTTGACGCAGTTGAGAGTATACATGATTCCCAGTCATCTTGACTATCCATCTATTGGTAAATAAACTGGATCAATGCCTATCCCTGGTCCTGGGAAAAAGTAGCATGATGCAGGTCCATTTAGCTATTTTCTCCTCCCTCCCAAGGTGAGGTGGCAGTTCACAGTGCAGGCGCACAGCTCTGAGTAGCTCTCCAGTGCCTCTCGGCTCCTTACTGTTACCATCCTAGGTAGAGATCCTTGCTATACTAGTCTGCAGAAAGCCTTGATCCTAACTATTGATTATTAATTGTGTGCTTTATGTTCAATCTAATGCAGAATAATGTTGAAACTGTAGACTCATCTCTGAAAGGCTTACAGGATCATTCAAATAATTCAATTAATATTAAAAGACTGATTATTTATTGATTTCAGTTATTTTGCAGCACCTATGCTCTCCTTAAGAAAAAACAGTCTGTACAACTCACAGTACAGCTTCCATACTGTAACACATTTAAGATAAGCTGCACATTTGTGTATACTTTTTAAAGTGACAGTTTTAGAGGTCATATGTTCAATTTCCTTAAAAAGTTAAATGGTATATTTCAGCCTATTTAAAGCTTGCAAACCTTTTTGTTGTTGCACTGCAGGTCAAAAGTGCTGAGCCTGACTGGTCACTAGTTCCCACTTGGTGGTAAACTGTACTATGTGCTCTATAGGAGATTTCACAGCTGCCACTGAAAAAGACTAGTGCCTGGAGCCTGCTTCCAGTGAATAATAGGAATAATATAGGCTCTACCTTGACATAATCTCTAGTGCTAAAAGTTTCATTTGAAAATATTCTTCACTGACATTTTACTTGTTCTAAAAAAAAGTTTCACTTTTGGGAGGGTAGGAAGAACACAAACAGCATTTCTTCTTTCTTTTGACTCTATAAACATATTTGTGTAGATTCTAGTTTAGAACAACAAATCTACCTGCTTTTGGAAATCAGAGTCCTGGAAGAATTTGCTATTATAACCCAACAGCAGAAAAATCAATAAATGTCTCTCTGAGGGCTTGCTTGAGCAATGTTTATGAAAAATGCTGACATCAACAATATGGAGGAAGTCTATGCTTATCTGTAACCAAAAACAAAGAAAATGCATTATTTTTACTGTTGTCTCGTGTTTCTGTTTCAGAGAGATGCCAGAGCACTTGCTCAACTGTCCAGGTTGATAACTTGGTAACAGAAGTCAGAAAAGCAAGATTTATCACCATAATTAATTATTTTTGCCTTGCATACAGTACACTGATGCCATCTACAGACCTGTGTAAAAGCATTCCTAAATGCATCCAATTCAATCTATGACACTCCTTGCCCGGATAATAATTAGTATGTTTATTCCACTGACTATGACTGGAATATTAATAGCTTAGACACTGGAGATCTGATCTTCCTTGACTGAAATCAAATAAAAGGTTCTCACCAGTTCAGCAGAAACTGAAACAGTTTTTCAGCCTTATAATACCCCTGTCCTTCTTCTGTAAACCAAATTATTTCCTATAATTTTGCTGCACAAGGCAAAGTGCTCCCTCTTGTGCAGATGATTCATTTTGTTTGATTCAGACAGACTGACTAAACCCTTCTGAGAGGTAAACTGTTCTGCTACATCATATCTATCATTTCAGCATGCTGTTTTTTACTTGAGATTATCCCAACAAAACAGTTTTACCAGACAAATGCCAAGAAATACTAGCACTGTAGTGCATACACTTGGGCATAGTCCTGCATCGCTTTTACATTCACAGATCATCCAAATACAAGGAAGAATTTCTTCACTCTGAGGGTGACAGAGCACTGGAACAGGCAGCCCAGATGAGTCTCCTTCTCTGGGGACATTCAAAACCCACCTGGATGAGTTCCTGTGTGACCTACTCTAGGTGGTCCTGCTCTGGCATGGGGGTTGGACCAGATGATCTCTTGAGTTCCCTTCCAACCCTTAAGATTCTGTGATTCTGTGATATGAGCTGCTTACAAAGTCAAACCTTTCAAAGTCATTATGTTCACAATCACTATTTCTGTATGGGTAGAAACATCAGAAAGAAACAGTAGTACTAGGAACAGGCAGCACAGGTTTACTGAAGTCAAATTGTGCCTGACCCACCTGATATTTATCTGTGATGATGGGTCTGTGGATGAGGGAAGGACAGTATATGTTGTATAACTTGATTTTAGCAAACACTTTGAAATAGCCTCTCATAGTATCTTTATAGCCAAGATGGTGACATATGGTTTAGGTAAATGGACTGGATGGTAGGTGGTTGGATCACTAGGCTTAATGAGTTGTGATCAGTAAAACAAAGTTTAATTGGAAACCACTTCAGTGGAGTCAATGGTGAGGCTGATGCTGTTTAATGGCTTTATTAATGACCTTAACAATTAAGGGAAATGCACTTTCAGCAACTTTGTGAGTGATGCCAAATGGTGGAACAGCAATCTGCTGGAAAGCAGGACTGCAATTCAGAGGCATCTCTACAGCCTGAAGAAAGGGGCCTTGAAGTTCAAGAAAGGTAAACACAAGGTCCTACTCCTGCAATGAATAACACATGCCTTAGTACAGACTGGGGTCTGATGGGCTGAAGAAAAGGACCAGGGAGCCCCAGTGGACAGGAAGATTGGTAAGTCAGTAGCACACCCTTGCAGCAAAGAAGGCCAGCAGCAGACTGGGCTCTATCAGCAAGACTGGGGTCAGCACAGAAAGGGAAGTGATCAATTGTTTCTATCCATCCCTTCTGGGATCATCATGTGAAGCGCTGTGACCAGCACAAGAAAGACATGCACATACTAAAGCAAGACTAGTGAAGGATCTCCAAGATGGAGAGAAGCTGGGGCACAAGACATACAAGTACAGTCTGAGGGAGATGCATCTGTTCAGTCTGGAGAAGAGGATCTTACTGATGCCAACAGCTGCCTAATGGGAGAGTGGGGAGAAGACAGAGTCAGTTTCTTCCAAGAAGTGCATAGTGATAGGACAAGAGGCAACAGACACAAGGTTTAACAAAGGAAATTCCACCATAAAAAAGTTCAGAAGGAATTTCATCAAATTCAGGAACAGGTTGCTTAGACAGACTGTGGACTCTGCCGTCAGAAATGCTCAGAATTCAAATGGACATGACTTTGAAAAACCTGACACAAGCCAACCCTGGTCAGAGTTGAGTGCCGGATCTATGGATGTTCCTTTCAACATAAATTAGTCCATGACTCTTACACAGAATTTCTAATGAAACCTTATTTTTTCTACATAACAAAGTTGACTGTATTTCCAATCTGTGTAAACTGTATGTGCATTTCTATAATTTATCCATGAATATTTATTTCAAATTTACTTAATATGCAATAGTTGCAAGATAAAATCCTCAGAATCCAAGTTCTCATTAAGAAAAGCAAAAATATCTGGAAAACACAACCTAATTTCATTACTGTTTCCTAGGTCATGTAGTGACTATGGCTTATAAACTCTTTGAACTAGTCCTAATATATCACAAAATCCATGGATTTCATTTATAAATCAGAATCAAAACACTTTTATATTTAGGGTAACCATCATAGATTTTTTTTCCATATCATGTGCCTTATTCACATTTTATCTGGTAAAAAAGATGTGTTCATTTCCAGTAACACTTCTAGCCAGCCAATTCTATAGCATTGTTAGTTTCTTGGTATGTATTCTGAACGTATAGACAGTACTATGAAAAGCTGTAGTATAACAGCGCATATTTTAGCATGGGATTCCTTATCATTAAGTTGTTAAATTATTAAATCCAATGTTAATATCAGCAGTTAAAAACTAGAAGAAAACATATTAAATCCTAATCAGCTGAACTAACCTAAACACATCAGCTTGTCCAATTCTGATAGACTCTAGGTTGGGTTTAACACTAGATGATAGAGTTAACTCCTCCTCAAAGCAGAGATCCACAGATACATACTTAGATAAAGTATCTCCTTTGTAGCTTATCAACAAAGGAAAACTACAGCTAAATACTCTATTTTTAGACATTTTGTGTTGGAGATACATGGAAATTTAAGAACTATTTATTTAAATTTCTCCTTTAAATACACAGAATTATAAAAACAAGCAAAAAGTGAGAATTTGACTAAAAGATTTCTACTGATATTTCAGAAATATCTAAAGCCCAGATGAACTGACACCACTACTTAGTGTGATTCAGTAAACATGAAAGTTTGGTGATTTTTTTTGGCTAAATGCAGATACTCTACAGTTACACATATACTTCTGCTGTTAGGAAGAATAGGATTAGAAAGGGTGTTTGGAAATCAAGGTGATATTAGCTATTAGTAAAACACAGCTTGTAACAGTATTCCAATTTGTTAAGATTATGAAAGGACTAATATAGCATAGATGCTGCTGATTTAAAAAGTGTACAGTAATCCAAGTTACTTATTACAATCCTATGTTTCTTACCCTGGTTCGTCAAAGTGGCTCCATAGCTGAAAGTCTTATTTGATACTGTTTTCCTAAACAAGTAAAATGGCTACCTAGATCTGGGTGAAGGGTTAGAACCTCACTTATAGACTGACTTTGTAAGGATGAGCATTTTTAGGAATCATTGGAGGCTCTTATAGATTTCATTCACAATGGAGGGAGATCTAAGGACAGAATCTGTGAGACAGATCAAGCACGTTCTTATGTACAAAGGATTTGAAAAGAGAGAACAGACAAACACAGACTAAAAAGCAGCTGAAGGTAACATTTTTCATTAAATACACTTTATGTAACACAAAACACTGATGCCTACAGCTTCAAAGTAAAGCAGGAGATATCTAGGCTCTAGCACTAGCCGCTCCACCCTTGCCCTGTACTTCCTCATAATGTGGTGATCATGAAAACTAATACTTTGTTGAAATTGGCGGAAACAAAAAAATTCCTGCACCTTTCATCTTTAAGTGCATCTACATAGAAAAGTGAATATTCAGATAGTTATTAACCAAATGATACCATTTATTTATATCACATTCTTAATACACCCCTCTTTTATAATGGATAAATGATTGAGCTATGAAACAGGTTGGGTTTTTTTCCTATTGCAGAGCAAAGAAGAAAACAGTTAATTTTTCCTAGTTTGAATAGGTTTTGGTAAAGCTTTTTGAGTAGAATGTGTGTAACTGGAATATATATTATAAAAGAAAAGCACACTAGCACATATAATCTTCCTCTTTTTTTCACATATTATGAAAGTAGATGCAAACATAGCTGTCAGAACCACAGCTCATATGATTTAAATCAACAGGGATATCTTTGCTCAGAGAGGTAGAGAGACTCGGTTGATGTCTGTGTGTATAAAAATTTACTATAGCACAAATGTGACCAGTTTCACTAACTGAATGTTCAGAAAAGAAAAAAACTGCCTCCAAAATGCACTGGCTAGATAATTCGTTAAGAAACAAATAAAAATTACGGCAAAGTTGGACAATGCTGTCAAAATTTTGGTAAGGAGTAATATTGAGAACAGAGCACTGATGTGTCCCTTTGTGCAATAAAGATTTTTTGGGAAAAAATCAAAAGAATCCAAGGAACTTTGAACTTAAAAAGGAGTCAGCCTTTGTTTAGAGTCAGAAGTACAGCCTAATCTTGTCACCTGCACAATGATAAAGTGAAGGTTGAAGTTACAGCACTGGGCAGACTCAGGTTGCAAATTGACATTTCTATTGGTCAAAGGGTCAGAAAAACAGACACTGTTGTGTTTTCTGAAATTCAAATCACAGACTCACAGAATGGTAGGGTTGGAAGGGACCTTCAGAGATCATCCATTTTTTTTTAGGTGGAAAACTCACTAAATTAGGAAAGATCACTTTACAAAATTTCCTATTTGGATTTGTTTGACATTGAATTTATTAATGAAAAAAAAAAAAAAGAGATAATAAAATAACTAAGAGGAAAGAAAAACAGAAAATACAAAAAAAATTAGACATAATTCATTGAAAAAGTCTGCAATTTCATCATTTCTAATCTCTAAATACCCACAGATTCATATCGTTGCTACAAACTGCCCATAACCAGCATACTCTATTCAAATCAAAATGTTTACACATTTGAATGGAAAACAGATACTTCTACTGTTGGGCTTCTCATAACGGGATCATTTTACTGTAAACATTCAATTATATTTAAAATTTTTGAAGAGATTACTGACTTAAGTATTGCTTTTGCCCCAGCTGTTTTCCAGCCTTTAACTAATATGATTTTAAAAGGTCTTGAAGCTGGATGTGATATAGATTGAACAACATTTGTAAAAAATGTGTAAACAGCAGTGTCTGATAGTCATTTAAACTCATTCAGAGGACTATTACCTCTCTAATCTGTCTGAATCAGCATTAGTAAGAGTGTCTAAAACACTCTGAGGAAATATTATCATGACTATGAAGAGCTACTATACTAATTGCCCTCCAAAACACACACAATACAATTAAATCTATGCAATAGAAATTCATAGTCTACTTTTATATTATATATTTCAGGCTAAATTTATGTATTAAATACTTCCTTCTTAATATGCAGAATCTGAAAAGATGGGTGCAATATAAAAACTTCCAAAGCAGAAAGGAGCTCATTGTTCTAAACATACTACATCAGTTTCTTATCATGCAATTCTCTGTATCACTAAAAAAAGGAGAAAAAAAGATTTATGTTTTCTGCTGCTGACACCATAGTTGCTGTTACCACATGGTGTTGCCATGTCTCAGTTTAGAATCCAATTCGGAATGCATCTATTTAAATGCATTCAATTGAGGATACACTGTAATCTTTGGCTTTAATGAAAGAAAACAAGACAGACAACTAAATACTAAACTCTCTGGCAAAGACAATGTGACTTTGGGAGATGGACAATTGAAAGATAATTATTCTGAAATGGTGATTATCCAATACACGCAGTGCCTGAAGATTTCAATTCACTCTCCAGTATAACTGATCTATCTGTCTTCTATTAAATCGCCAGTCATGTGTTAGGAACATTCCCCAACACCAAGATAAATATGTGTGGAACAGCCCTTTTCTATGCTAGTGAGACCTCTTGGCCTTCAAAACAAGGTGACTGCAGCATTTTTCTTATTGGGAACAGTGCCTAGAACCTTCCAACTCCCGAATTATGCCTGGAAATTATTGAGAAAGTGCCAGTTTACACAAATCAAAACTCTCCCAAGGCCAATTTAACAGAATAGATTATCATTTTCCAATGCCTGGGTAGATTCCTAAACACTATTTATTTTATATGAGCACATAAAAACACATTTCATAGAAAATCCAGTGAAAAACATCAAAAGATTATTTTACTTTATCCACCTTCTCCTGACAGACTGCAGTGGAATTTCCAATGGGGAAGTGGGACATTTGGGAACTGGCTCAGCCTATCCTAACGGAGAACATTTATTTATAGAAGCATAGCTCATTTGGATGTGCAATTGAGTGACTGGTATAAAATATAACAATAATTTAAACTCATTTGTTTCTGGATTTTAAATATCAAATGAGCAATCACTATTAATAAATAATAAAAAGAAAGGTATCATCAAGGGAGGCAAATGTCAGCTTCTGCAAGAATATTTAGACATAAATTATCTGGATTTTGGTTAAAGCATGTAATTCATTTCTGATCTATAAATTTGCTAATGTCTTGCAATTCACTTGGCAGATTGCTCTTGTCCTCACTTTTAAGCAGCACTGCTCTGATAAGCAAGAGGGGTAAAAGATTCCCTGAAGATGTAAATGAGGTGGCAGATAATAATGAGGCAGATTCATACGTGTGATTCCTTCCTCCTTGAAACTGTCCCTTTACTCCTGGATCTAAGACGCCTCATAATCTTTCAAAAAGGTGGCAGAGCCCATCTTCTCAAGCCAGCACTAGGGTGGCATTTCTCTTGGGAAAAAGAAGGGATGCAGTGGGAAGCTTTTTAAATCAGTTCACTGTTAATGAGTACCATCTGGCTGGATGGAAAGCAAAAAGCTGCTGGCTTGGTCAAGTTTGTTTTGTACCTGCTTTTTCTTGTGCTTTGCAAAGGGATACACAATAATCCTGGACTGGCAATCTTTGAAGAGGACCTTCTAAAACTAAGACTAAAATAAAATTAAAAAGTATTTAAAAATACAGCATAACAAAAATGAACTTGCTGATGGCGTCTTTAATAAGATAATTTCTCCAAGTTCACACTGTATATGCCATATGCAAGGCAATTATTATCAATATCATTACTCCTTATAATGTACAGATTAAAGCATTATGATTGCACAGATCATTTTCTCAGCTATGCCTCACACTCTTTTTCAAGCACAGACATAACCCTGCTCTAAATTGGAGTTCCTCTGAATGACAAAGTACTCTGAAGCACCTGGTCTTTAATGGCATTCATTATGTGGAGGGCAATCTGCATGTGATGCTTTTTAGCAAATAGCTATCTAATTTAATACTATCACTTAGTGCAATCACAAACATGTGTATAGCTCATATAGACTCAGATAACTGAAATTCTGACAGGAACACAGCTGTAGTGTTGTTTTGTTTTGTTTTGTTTTTCAACCAGTAGCTTAACTATTCACCCAGGTTTTTACCACAAGTCCAACACATCATGGACTCCACACTACTTAGTATTGAAACAGTTCAGCATATATAAAACCACATATACTGGACAGTGAATTGCAGTCATGTCCTTGAATGTAATACAGACACAGTCAGTAACACCACTGCTATTTCTCATTCATCCATTTCAAGAAGGTAGGTAAACATACCATTCTATGATTCTATGATTCTAATTCAACACTACATATTGTGTCCATCCCCATTATCAGGCAGCACGCCTTCCACTTTTTCCTTCCTTTCTCATCTGACAGAGTAAAAATTGTTTCAGTTCCAGTAAGCTTTGGATATTTGGGGTGGGGGGGGAGCGGAGGCGGTGGGAAGTGGTTCTTTGCGGTCAACTGTGTGCCAGCAGTAAGCTGCGAGTCTGACACTAGCCCTGAAATCAATCAGCCAGTAAAAATATACTTTAAAATGAAAAACGCTGCTGCCTTTGCTCCATTCTGGAGCATCTCTCTCTCTGATCTGGAATCTCTGGGCTGGCAGTACAAGATACTGTTATTGCATCAACAGACTACAGTGGTAGCAAGCTTGGCAGCCAGACAAAAGGTAATGAAAATTTCAAAGGTACATGGCTCTTCACGGAGCTGCAGAAAGTGACAGGCTTGTCAGCAGAATCAAAACAGAAGCATCTAAGTAAAAACAAAAACACCACCAATGGAAAAAAAATAGTTGTTTTTCTTTAACTAAAAGTCAAGTTTACATAGACTGTATATATATTTTAAGATAAAAAGTCCTTCCCAATGCTCAGGAGGTTGCTGCTGTTAAAGGATCTGGTAGAGAAGGGAAAGTGATGTTTATTTTTTCCTAAGGGCAGAAGAAATTCCTCTCACATTAAACATTTAAAAGCCCGTCAGCATTGAATAGTAAACATACAAACATGGGTGGCATTCTGTGTCTTGCAGTGTAAATTCCTCCCAAACTGCAAATATTTAGCTGTTCTGATCTTTAAAAAGGGAGCTATATTTGCCTGATTTTTAAAAAGGGAGCTCTATTCTCCATGTACTGCTCTGAGTAATTACACTAAAATAATATGAATTTCTGTGGATTCATTTGTCACAATGGTTTCTAAATTACAGTGATTTTTCAGTTTTTAGTTTATTAACCTAAAGACCAAGACTTGAATATGCTTAAGAAACAGGTCTTGTATTATATATCCTATTTTTCATATAGAAAAAAACAATATTAAAAAAGGAGTCAAGGTTCCTGATCCTAATATTGTATATAATTTTGAAAAGGAAATGAAAAATCACAAAACAAAATCAAATGCTTTCATTTCTATGTACATGTGTATGTGCGTTTACAAAACGGTCAGATTCAAGAAAGAACTGAGCAGAAGGAAAACTCAGTTCTGCATTGTGTGTTTCAGTCTGGTCCAAAGTTTCCCGCATCAATCTTTTAGTAACTTTACCAATAGTTGCACAGGCAAGGCAAGAGTTAGAAAAAGCTGCCAGAGAGATCACTCCAAAACTCTTCCTAAACCTCTTCCTCTGCAATAAGGCTTAAATATGCAGTATCTCCTTTCCTACAGTGGCCTCTGTGTCACAGCCAGTGCAGCAAGAGCTCCCCCCTTTGTATTTGCAAACTTTAACCACGTTGCTCACTTCTGAGTCTTGAAAGAACACACAAAGAAAACCAAACAATGAAATTAAAAATAAGTTACTATGCCCTATCAGAGAAACAGCCTCCCCCCCACACACACAAAAAAAAAAACCCAAACAAAATCAAACCTCTAGTTATTTATTTCAACAGAAAATACATCACCTGTACACCTTGAGATCTTTACAAAATCATCCACTTCAAGCCAAGATGGGCTTCCTTAGAGAACAGGCTGTTTTGAAGTGGTCAGCTTTATATATCAAAATCATTTTTTCACCCCAGATCAAAACCCAGAACCTTTTGAAAACAAACAAACACCTGGCATTTCCTAAGAGACACAAGTTTCTCTAAGCTGCTACCGCTATAGCCAACAATCTAGCCACTGAGCCAGGGTCTCTTAGGTTCAAGCGGCTTTTAGTGAAAGCTGAAACGGATGTTTAAAGATCTCAAGGACATCCTACAAAAATCATTAATATATATATATTGAAATGTAGCAAAAATAACACAGAAAAGCAAGCAATTATGGAAAATCACCTAAGACACAATCTAGGAAAATTTTTGTAATACCTCTTTAAAAATCTGACCAAATCCTTAAGTAAGAACAATAAGCACAATTTCAGTAACTCTCGTCATTGAGATGGAGACTGTTAATTCTCTTTCTCTGGCCATAAGTTAATGACAATAAAGAATATTTCTGGTATTGTAATACTGCTTGCTTATAGTAATATGCCTTATTCTCAAACCACAACTGCATAAGTCAGAAGGAAAGTAGAGGTGAATCTTATTTTTCCAGAGAACTTTTTCTCTCAGTCTTAAAAACAGTGAAAGGTGTTTATATTATCATGATTTTAAAGAAAAAAAGAAAGATATATCATAATAAAATAAAAATGCATTTGTACACACTACATATTACCTAATGCTTGGCCTCATGTGCTGCTGTTTTGGTTGAACCTAGCATGATGCTTAAAGTTTCTGACTCTTTTAACTGTAGCTCCACAATGTGGCCAATGTGAGAATATATTGAAGGAGAGAATTATATTTCCAACGATTTTCCAGTTCCTATATGCATATATTCCCCACTTAGATATCACCTGCCTCGTCCATATCCTCCTCACCCACCAGGAAAGATGACAGGCTAATGTAATCTACTAATGTGCTTTTTTGCAATATTAACTTCAGGAAGCTTAATGTCTTTTTCTACCCTGGAAAATGATGGATTATTTATAAAACTGTACTGCAATAAATAAGTAAATATAATTAATATCTTTACAATCTATATTACATAACTATATACTCATAAAAATTCTTGTTATGAATCTCAATATTTTATATCATATCTATTTATATATTGTATGTAATCTTTATTTATAATATATTTATACTATATGAGTACTGACAAGGACAAAATACACATTTGCCTATTAGAATGTGCCTTAGGCACATTCGCGGGCTGATAAGGAGAGAAACTTGATATTTTTAACATTGCAGTTATGACTGCTTTGTCTGATGGAACAATCTAAGTGAGATAAATATATTACTTTGAACTACATATCACTGATCATTAAATTCTCTTACAAACAATTCTCTTCTTACAGTGAGGTGGGGTTTTTTTTGAGAAGCTTAAAAGTAAATCCATTCAGGTTATTTGTTGTAGTATCTATGTTTGCACACAAGCTTGTTTAATTTAAGTTGGACCACATATCTAGGTTGTAATATTCCCTCAGGGTGGTTAGAGACAATACAGATTCATTGTTCATTCAATGTAAGTACTTACTGAAATGAACTATTAGAATAAATGCATTAAAAGTTCCTTCACTGTTAACTGCAAAAGTGATGAGTGTTCCAAGAGTTTAAGAATACAGTTAATTCTGCACTACAGTTGCTGAACTGATTCATTCAAGCAAGACAAGTTTTAAACTGGAAAATTACAATACAGTTAAGGTTGCCAGTTTGCATTATTTTATTCCTAGTTAAACCTTCCAGGCATTCATAAATTGACCATAAAGATTTGCTCTGCCCTGGGGCTACTGTGATATATATTAGGCTGACAATCTGTTCTTTTTTCAGCTTGCCATGTCTAGATAAGAAATATCACACTTTATCCTGAGTCTGCCTGCAAAGTCTGACAAGGGTATGAAGTTAGGGGTATAATGACAAATTTTATCCTGTCTTTTTTTATATCAGTTGACAACACTCTATAAAATTTTGGCCATTCAGTTTTGATTATCCTCAGGATAATTACAACAGTAATGA
This sequence comes from Colius striatus, assembly GCF_028858725.1. Lineage (NCBI taxonomy): Eukaryota > Metazoa > Chordata > Aves > Coliiformes > Coliidae > Colius > Colius striatus. The sequence continues at coordinate 50,299,422 of NC_084759.1, read as the reverse complement.
TACTTTATCAGAATACGAGCTTGATTTAATTGATATTCATTATGCCCTCCAAAGGCAGATAGGTAAGTGTTATTATCCTTAGTTAGGGAAACAGAGAAAGGCAAAATTACTTGCAAAAGGCTGTACAATTAATTCATGATATATTAAGACCAGGACTTTCTGACATAAGTATATCAGTTCTTCTGGATTATAGTTCCTCTGCATTTATTAGTCAATCACATTTTTATTCATAACTTTTTAATATAATTTTTTAACATACAAATAATTTTACGAACCAAATTTACTTTTTGTCATTTATGGTACACAACAATTAATTAAACAAAATGAGTAAACTTTGCCTTCTGTCTTTCTTATGTTGTAACAGAATCACAGAATCATAGAATGGTAGGGGTTAGAAGTGACCTCAAAAGATCACCTAGTTAAACTCCACTGCTCAAGCAGGTCCACCTAGATTAGGTCACACAGGAACACATCCAGGCGTTTTGAAATTCCTCCATATTATTCCAAGAATTAGAGTCATAGATCATAGAATCATTTCATCTGGAAGAGACCTTTAAGACCATCAAATCCAACCTTTGTCTTAGCCCTATCGATGACTAGGCCATTATTCCATATTAAAATATGGAATATTCCTCCATATTAAGTCTTTGATACTATGGATAATATTTTTCTAAGATATAAATGTAAATCCATTATTGTTGAGATCATACCTTTTGTCTGTATTTTGTTCTGCATTGATATCAGTCAAAGAATGGGCTAGAATTACTTTCAAATGTTCCTTTTAAAGGCACATCAGCAACATAAAAGAGACACTCCTTCCAGTCACCAAGTATCTGAAATAACTTTATATAAAAGAGACTGTAAGAAATAACATTGTTTTTCAAAGTCTGTCTGTTCTTTGTGAGAGTGCTGTGGGTACTTTGAGTTTAGTTGTTACTGAACATGTTGATGTCTTCTCAATTACTGAAGATGCCACTTGCAGGAGCATTGTAACAAACTGATGTCTGTTTTTCTGTTATTGTTATGATTAAATTGTCTTGAATAACCAGAATGATATTCAAGATCCTAAAACAGTAACTCATGAAGTGTGCCTAATTTTTAAAATTGCATTTAAAGAAATACCTAAAACCATTTCAGTCATCAAAAGTACGTGCTGTACAACTACAAGCTAGAAGAAAACACAGACTGCATTCCACTTCAGTTTGTGGGATGCCACAAAGACTGCCTTGGAGGCAAGCTTTATACAGAACTGTTTATCCTCTGTCTTGCAGCACGCTCCTCACTATGGCCTGACTCTCTCTGCAAACTATCCAGGGGTATAGGACTGTCTCCCACTTGCCCCATTTTGAAGAATTGTTAGAACACTTCTGTTTTATAAAGGTTTTAGGGGAAAAGATAAATGAGTTTTTAAGAAAGAGAACATGAGAGAAAGGGAAATGGTTTTAAAAATAAATGTACTGGACATAGCTTCAGAAGAAAAAAAATCTTCAGAACTCTGCACTAGTATTCATAACCAATGAAACACACGGCTTTGCTGAGTTTTAAATTATCATCTGTGCATTACCCAAGATCAGCTGCTGAAGTCACTGAAATTAGTGTTTAACATTTCCAAAGCTCCAATGGTAATTGCAAACATATCCTTCTTTATAAGCTCTGTGCTTCCATGTTCTCAAAATATCTTTCAGTGGAAAGAGTGGATCTTTTTGTCTTATCTCCCATTGTCACTTAATGCTTTCAAAGACTTTGCATGTACCCTTTATTTTATTCTATATAATTAAACATTTGTTTTTGTCTGAAAGCATTTAAAAAATGCCAATTCAAGATTTGTTTCTGTGATCAGAGACCAGGAAACATACGTAAGTAATGTATGGAAGACTATATTATACAAACATCTAATATACCATATATTAATTATTATAATACCATAAAAACAGCATCAGAGAAGGAAATCTCCTCCTAAGCATTTAGAGGCTGTGCCCAAAAATCATCCCAATAACAAAAAAAAAACAGACAGAAGAAGGTAAAAAAGAAATCCACATGGCTGAGTATTCTCATTAAACTCAAAGTCTGTCAATGAATATTTATCTTTATTCTCCTGCCTGGAAGGAAGGCTGGAGAAAGACTGAGCAAAAACACTTATTTCTGTCAATGACGCTTAGTAATCAAGTCCATCACCAGAAGTCCTCTAACTGCCAGCTGTCATTCAGATGATAGGTTATTTCAATATATCAGCAGAGGGCCAGCTGGCTGGGGGATAAAAATGACAACCTTGCTTGAACAGTGAAAAATATTTTCAGCAGAATTAGTAAGACTGAGATGTCTATATATGCTCGGGGATACGAATAAGGCCAGAGGAGAGATGTATTTGAGTAAATAGGCATATTTATTCTCTGTCTTCTATGCAGAGAAGAACTTCTTCCAAAAAGCAGTATGTCACTCACAGGCAATTTAATGTTTGATCTGTTTGACAGGCTACCTTTTCTCCTCTATGTTTATCTCACAGTGTTATGCTCCTGTCTCATATGTTTAACTCTTAAATTTTCAGCTCATTACTGTTTCGTTGCATGACATAGAGCAGTTTCTTTGGACTTCTTGTTGCCTTTGTGAGTTCCCCTTTTCTCCTTTTCTTTTCAAATCTATAGCTCTTATTTTATTAGTTATTTCAAATTCTACAGTCTCTGCCATTTTTTTCCTGCTATGTATTCATCTGACTTCAAATCCCCTTAGAGGTTTAACTCTAGTTGACTTTAAAATTATCCACTTACAGATAAAACTCATATTTTGAGAACTTCACCACCAGACTTCCAAGTCCCAATTCGCAGTGCCATAGTGGAATCATATGAGACTTGCACTGACTTTACCTGGAGCTGAAGGTATAAAAATTAGTTGAAAATTGGTCTCTGGTTGCAGGTATAGCAAATGAAAACCTGATTTTCTTCTGCTATCTATTTTGTGAATTTCTTTTGTTTATGTTTTAAAATGCCTTTTTAATATTTCTTTTAAATCCTGACTTTTTCCATCAAAGTCTTCAGAAACACATTTACTGAAGTCTCCATTTTCATAAGCAGAATGTGGACTTAAAGAGACAAACAGGAACTCTGCATCCTACTTCCTGACTTCAATTGCACTGCATTAAATAATCATTTGTTACCAAAAAAAAAAAAAATCTTGTAGAGTTTAAAATGTGGAGCACAGATTACACATATTTTCTAATTTACCTAGTTCCCTCAGACTAGAAGTATAATTGACTCTAAAATAAGTATTTTCTATACTAGTAGTCACCTGAGCTATATTATATATCACAGAAAGCACTTAAAGTTTTTGCAAATCGGACAAAAGAAGGAGCTCATATAAGGGCAAATCATATCAGTTATTTCTTGTGCTGTAGGTTATGTGGAGAAGAAAGTATGCTTAGGATAATGTTTCTTATCACATACATACCCTGTCTCATCTGTTTCCTATAAATATTGCCCCATCAGCGCTGATCAACACAAGTCAGACTGTGAAGAAACATGATTTTTTGAGCAACATCTGGATTGAATATCAATAACCATTTTACTCCCCCAACGACATTTTAATATGCTACCTATAAATTTTAAGGATGCCCCAAGGTATGTTTTGCTAGTCCATTTATATATGCCTTGGGTAGGTTCAAAATAATAAAACAGCTGTCTTCAACAATCCAAAGCACTTTAACCTTCATTAAAAATGCCCTGAAGTGTCCTAATGTTACTATGGTATAGGGTTTTCAATTTTAGGATGATATTTCAATAACAAGAGGCTATTTAAAACACAACATCTTTCCATTTTTAAGATTATGTAAACATACAAAGCATAAGATAAAATACCAGTACTAATAGTCTTCATTCTGCCATCTAGGAGTCTTGAGCTTCTCTGTATTAACTTTAGGAAAAGTAAAGGTCGTATCAGTAAACAACCGAATACCATTCAAAACTGATTTCAGAATACACCTTATAATATCATTAATCAGCCTCTGAACATCAGCCCCATGTCTATTATTCAATATACCTTATCTCCATCCATGAAACAAAACCAGTAAATAAAATCAATGCGATTCACACACAGTAACAAAATGGATACTTCTCTCCCCACAGACTCATAGAACGGTAGGGTTGGAAGGGACCTTTAGAGATCATCTAGTCCAACCTCCCTGCAGAAGCAGGTCCATCTAGATCAGGTTGCATAGGAACATATCCAGGCAGGTTTTCAAGACCTCCAAGGAAGGAGAATCCACACCCTACCTGGTCAGCCTGTGCCACTGCTCCGTCACCCTCATAGTAAAATACTTTTTTCTTATATTTAAATGGAACTTTTTGTGTTCCAGCTTCATCCCATTACCCATTGTCCTATTGCTACATACAATATAAAAAATGTGTAATTCAGTTGCCTAAACATAAGTATCTATGATGTCATTCCAGATGTCATAGCTTATCTGAGACACTTCCATGGGGCTGGCAAATATGACACAGAAGCAACTGTACCAGTACCTAGAGGCCAAGCAACATAACTCTGGCATCTAAAAATGGCACACTGGATATCTATAGTTAGGGAAGTGAATCTCATATCCAAAGTAGATATGAAGAACTGAGTTCTATAACACCACTTTTATCCACTGATTCCAAGGGGATCCTCATCATCACTGACTTATAATGTACACTCCATGGGTCTAAAAGTCACATAAAACTGAGAACACCCGTGCTGTTAGCTCTAATAGAATTTATTTATTTCAAAATGCATCATTCACAAAACAATAAAACTCACAGCACAGAAACACTCATCTTGCCTATGAAAAGAAAGGGATTTCCTAAACTGAGGAAAACATTTCTCAATTAGATTCAAGACATGAGTAGATATACTGATAAATAAATCCACAGATATACAAATATATAGAAATGTAAAAGAATTTCTGCCTCTAACTGTAGATACATAAACAGTTTGCAGACAAATGCCAGCAGTTTTCAAAATGTTTGGGAAGCTCTGCATTTCTCTGTAACATGTGAGTCTATTGTAACATTTGCTTTCCTTTATATGCACAGATTCGGTTTTACCTCTCAAGGAAATGGATCCAGTCTGGAAGCATTTGTAAAACTGCATTTGCCTCATTCCACTTATATGGCACTACAACACCTTTGAGCAACAGATACAATTGCACTACCTGCAACAAAGCACGTCCACAACAGTTTTTCCCTGGAGTGCCAGGGTGGATACTCTGCACCTGGTTTGAACACTATGAAATTCAGGTTTCTTCTTCTGCCTCTAATTCTCTTGGAATAAACTTCAAGTATGGATCATTTTTGTCAATTATTTGGAACAGGAAGGGAGGGTAATGTCTGTACCTCCTGTTCCAATGTAGATGCAGCCTTGAGGGCTCCTATGTCCAAGTATCTGTAACAAGGGGAACTGGGATCTGGGGGCAGCTGCTGGGCAGACAGGCTACCTTGTACATAGAGTTAAATGTTATATGAGATATACGGTAGAAGACTAGCAGACCTTCACCTTGCTTAGTCAGAGAGGGGAGCAAGATGAGTCCAATGGTGCTACCTGTGTCCAAGTGAATTCTTTATGTGTCTGTCTATGGTCTGTGTGGTTTGCAGTATGTATATGTGTATACGTAGCATATACAGGTGCTGTGTATGTGTATGCCTATAGAAAATACACACTCAATATTGCTCCTGGTTGGACTCAAGGCATACGATCTCCAGCAGCCTTGCCTCTTTCAGGCTGTCAGATCCAGCACAAAATTATACACTAACAAATACCTTTCCTGTTTTGTTGGGATTTTTTCCACAAATTGCTCTTCAACATCTTGCTTTACAGAATCACAGAATATTAGGGTTTGGAAGGGACCTTTAGAGATCATCTAGTCCAATCCCCCTGCAGAAGTTTGCTTTATCTGGGTTTACGTTCTTCACTACAAACAAAAAAATCCCATAAAAAAACAAGAAAACAAAACCAAAACCCTCCACCACAACCACCAACAAAAAGGGATTTTTTGAAAGAATGTCTTTTTACTTCCAAGAGATTCTTTTCTTCTGCTGCTTAACAATAGCTCCATTTCAGGGTTTGCTTTGTTTGGGTTTTGTTGGTTTGGGTTTGGGGTTTTTTGGGGGTGCAAGGAGGGGGATATGTTATGTGGATATACGAGAAGTCCTCTCTGAGGTTTTAACAAAAAACCTGTAATATGGCATTTGACCTCAAAGATAACCAGTGGCACACTCCCGTGTTTGATCAGAACTGCCTCAGAAGTGTTTTCCCTCTACCGAGAGCCAGCAGGTCAATGCAGGAACATCGAAGACCCTAAATTACACAGTTAAGCACAGGATGTCTCATGCAGAGCAATATTAGTGCATCTGAGGAAAAAAAAAGAATAAGCAAAAGAGAAAAGCAGCTGAGCAAGAGAGAAAAACAGCAGACAGTCTCTTTCTATTGCTACCAATCATCTGTTAAAGCAAACAAACAAACAAAAAATAAATCAAAATAGTACAGCCTTGGTCTCCCCACGCCTAAATGAACATACTCAGGATGCAGTTGTGGTTATTTTCCCCTTCTCTCCTTCTGGCCTCAGAAATCTTATTTTCTTTTCTTTTTTTTTTTCTATTTTGCAGTTTCAACACAAGGATGGACCCCGTCTGTATCCTAACGTATCTCCAGCTTCATGATTTAGGGCTCACTCTCCTTGTGAGGCAGGAGAAATAGGGCTGAAATCTCCAAAGCTAAAAAGGACACTGAAACAAAATGTTGCAAGCATTATACAAAAAACATCATGAGAAGGTTCATGGTTCATGTTAGATTACACAACTAAAGGGTCATTTCTACCACCATGAGGGAGCACAGACGGGCAAGGTCAGGCAGAGGAGGCCTAATAACCCCATCATAGATGAGCCCTTGCCTCAAACTTCCCAGGGCTGTCCCTGAAAAGCCTCAGCCCCATGGGTTGGAAGGGGATACCTGTCACTTTGAGTCAATGGAGGAGGATTTCCCTGGGTCACATTATCACTGAGGGATGTGACTGCTTTTCTGTAATAAAAATTAAAATTATAAACATCAGTAACATGCACAGTCTCACACGAAGTTTGGATATACATGATCTACACTGTCAGATGGTCTCTGAAAGACGAGGCATTGCGATCTTTGATCTTGAGATACAGAGGTAGCAATTTATGAACATCACATATTACTTCAATCTTCAAAAAATCTAATGTATTATTAAAAATCATTTGATATAGAATTCTCCTTAGTGCAGCATTCAAGAGGATGCTTTTCCAAATATTAGAAAATCTGATGAAACACGTTAGTGTTTATGACACCCCCTCCAAGGAAAGAGTACCACACTAAACTGTAACACAGCAACATACATCCACAAATTCTGAAATAAATATGGAAATTTTTAGAATCAAGGCTAAGACTACAAAAAAAAAAAGCTCTGAATATATAAGAAAAATGAAGAAATGTTATTTAAAAAAATAGTTTCCTAAATTAATGTAAGAGTAAAGATTCAGAAGTGCATTTGATGGTCTCATGTATGGCCTCCAGCTGTCAAGTCCAAAAAGGACCAGATCTCTTATAGGTTGGTGTCACAAACGGCAGAGGGCTTGCACTAGGCAATGCCTTGAGATCCTTTCCAACAGATACATATATGAGTCTGCTAGACTCATCTCTCTGCCCTTCACATTTCAACTGGTATGTGGTACCTATACTTTATACTCAGCTGAACCAGGTCTCTAATCAATGAAGTCAAAGAGGTTTGGTTCAGCTCACGCAAAATAAGGCAGGAATACTTAACTCAGTCGACAGCCTGTAGCAGAATCCTACCAAACAGTATGCTCTTTCTCAGTGTACTATTTACAGCTTAGCCCAACTGATCACATTAACTTTTCTCCCACACAGTCCTCTCAAATTAAAACCTATAAACTTACTTTAAGTGTCACTACATTTATTTTTAACTCTTCTTGAAATAGCCACCATTACTACTATATTTCCACACAGACGTGTGTGTCAGCATGTTTGTTATTAGTGAATGTGTGGGAAAAGGCTTTTGCTATAAAATGTATCAATGCAGATGTTAGTAGGAAATCACATTTAATTACATCAAAGGCAGGTCTCAAATATTATTTTATGAAATATATAACATTCTGACAAATCTCATGATGCATTAACTATGGGTTTACATTATCATTTTATTAAGAATCACATATTGTATATGGACAGTGCCTTCCAACTCAGAAGTAAACCACAGTCACAGCTAACTGAAAGCAATTTTATAAATGATCCTGCGAGTGTCATTAATGAAGAGAAGATGTGGATTAGAGCTATTTTCCCACTGAAGTATATGGGGATGTTCATATGTAAATTAAACTCTAATTATAAGCATCATGTAAGAGCCATTTCCTTTCATATTATCATACTCACATCACATACCACCATGCCAAAAACATTGTAACTCAGGAACCCATGAAAAGTTTTTATATTGACTCAGAAAGTTGCCTAACAGTGGGAGAAACAAACAAACAAAAAAAGCTTTGCCAAGCAAGGGAGAAAACAACACATGAGGACAAGTTATATCTAGTTTTACCTACCTCTTATATTGCTTCAAGAAGTCCAAAACTCACAAAACATTAATATTGCCCAAATATTCTGTTTCTACAACACTCAGATAACACAGTTTTAAGCCTTTACTTAAATGCAAAACAATCATCTCTGAAAATCCTGCTACTTGGAATGACAGTTTATAACCTCCATGAGACAGTTACAAAAAGGTATGCACCTAGAGGCATAACAGGTACCTGTGGTTTTAATCACCCAGTTTCATCAGCTGTGACAAGGAAAAAAAAGCTAACTTAGCACATATGCTGTTAAAGGAGTCTCTGATTGTTTTTGAAAACAAACTTTTTTTCAAACTGTTTCTCACAGATAGACAAATCACCAACTTCATATTCTCAAGCATGTGATCTGGTACAAGTTCCTACTTTGTGAACCTCACTCCATGGGAAACACTTAGAACCACTTCAAGAGTTTAATTGCATCTTATTAGTATTTTTAGCATTTCTTTCCCAAGGCAACTGACATTTAATTTCCTTTTTTTTTTTTTATTTATTTAATCTGCCTTCAAAGATTCTTCATCTTTTAATATTTTTACCACCAACAGTAATTCCAAAGTCAAATTAATCACATGGATGTCATCTAACTATTAGGAAAGGTGCTGAGAAAAACTCATGTTGCTTTCTATGAAAGCAAGAGCAAATAACACAGGATTTTAACAGAAAGAGAGATTTATCTTCTTACAGAAAAAAAATCTTAATTTGTGGATGCCTTCGAACTTTAATCACTTCCAAGTCTCCTTCACAGCTTAAAAAATATGGAGGTTATGCCTTTAGAATAAAATTCAAATCTTGATTTTAAACATGACAAGAGTATCAATAAAAAACCCACATTTACTCTTCTTATGAAACTAAGGCACCTTGCAATTAAACAGCTAGGGAGAAAGTAAAGGTATTGGAGTCCTGGAATGAATACTTAATCTGCAACACAAAGAAAAATTTTTAAGGTGATCTAAAATTGTTTTGACCGAATTCCAAATAGGCATATTTTCGATAATAGTAATTCACTCATGCCACATAAATGCAATTTCATAAAGGAAAAGTAAACAAACATTTTATTATACCAAGTTTGCCTGCATTGTGTCACATATTTCAACCAGAGATTGTCACAGATTAATATGACTAGAGAAGATGTATTCAGAAATCCACTAACAGAGATCTGTATCATCATGCTTCATGCTATTTGCATTTTTCCCAAGATTAGGTTCATGTATTTAAGAGAAATTCTTCTAGGTCCCTATCATAGAATCATAGAATGGTAGGGTTGGAAGGGACCTTTAGAGATCATCTAGTCCAACTCCCCTGCAGAAGCAGGTCCATCTAGATCAGGTCGCATAGGAACATGCCCAGGCGGGTCTTGAAGACCTCCAAGGAAGGAGACTCCAAAACCCCTCTGGGCAGCCTGTGCCAGGGCTCCTCCGCCCTCACAGTGAAATAGTGTTTTCTTATATTTAAATGGCACTTTTTATGTTCCAGCTTCATCCCATTACCCCTTGTCCTGTTACTAGCTACTATAGAAAAAAGGGATGTCCCAACCTCCGGACACCCACCGTTTCAATATTTGTAAATATTAATAAGATTCCCCCTCAGTCTTCTCTTTTCTAGACTAAACAGTCCCAGTTCCTGTGGCCTTTCCTCATATGAAAGATGCTCCAGTCCCCTGATCACAGGTCAGGGAAAAAACTAAGGAACTCAGTGCCATCTTCATCTTGATTTTTACCAGTAACATTGGTCTGCAATGCCAGGTCCTTGAGGCCCATGGTAAAAAAAAGGATAACTCAAAGTCAGTGGAGAAGGACCAGATTAGGGAACATTTAAATGAAATGGACATACACAGCCTTCTATGGTGAGACAACTGGCTCAACGGACGAGGGGAAAGCAGTGGATTCTATTCATCCTACTTTAGCAAGGCTTTTGACACTCACAGAATTACACAGAATCACAGAATGGTAGAGAGTGGAAGGGACCTCTGAAGATCACCTAGCCCAACTCCCCTGCTGAGGCAGGTTCACCTTGATCAGATCACACAGCCATGTGTCCAGGCAGGTTTTGAAAACCTCCAGAGAAGGAGACTCCTGTGCCAGCCTGTGCCAGGGCTCCTTCACCCTTAAAGGAAATAACTTTTTTCCTTAAGTGGAACTTGTTGTGTTCCAGCTTGTGTCTATTACACCTAGTCCTATCACTGGACACTACAGAAAAAAGGCTTGCCCCATCCCTTTGACATATACTTTCTTAAATACCTGTAAGTATTAATGAGGTCCCATAACATCTCTGTTCTCTCCTCCATATCCTCACTGACAAACTGAAGACGTATTGTCTAGCTAAGTGAATAGTCAGGTGAATTGAAAACTGTCTGAGAGAGCAGTCACTAGTCACATAGTCAAGGCTGACTCCAGAGGACTTGTTCTGTTTACCAGGAATCCCTTCAGTGCAAGATTCCTCCTGGCTTCTTTCTTTTGCAAAGAAAATGTGAAGAAATAACAATGTTTTTATCCTAATTCAGATAGAGACTTTTCTGACCTGTGAAAATGCCCGTGGGACAATAACCGACTACGAAAATACAGTAATTTGCATCTTTAATGCTTTGCATATCAGAAAACTTAGAGAAGACTTCTGCCTTTATATAGACTGTCATTATACCTATTAAATCTATTACAGAGATATTTAATTTACTGTGGAGTAAATCGAGTGCTGCCAGAATAGCATGGAACTAAGATATATGAAGTCTCCATAAATCAAAAGAGTTTTTTTGGACATAACTATCATTATTTATCCCCACCATAACCAGTGTTACTTCTTTCTCTATCTTTCCCATAGTAATCTTTCTCTGTTCTCCTTACAGTAACTTTACTTCTCAGTGTCTATGGTGCCAATATCATAACAAGATGAAAAAAAGAACTACTACACAGATCCAAAACACAGCAAGTACAGCACAACCCAACATTGGTGTGTGCATACCACATCTTACAGCTTACTCTGGCTGGCCACACTATTTTAACTGAGCCTTTCTCAGTGCTGAATAGAGTTGAAAATACACAGCTGGTGTGGACTGCAATACATGTTTGCTACTTTCCCAACAGAAAGTCTCTCTTGGAATATATTCTGACTGATCCAACACAACTTCTTCACCTTATCTTGGAGAGTTCCTACCTAAACAGTTCATCCAGAAAGTGCACAGCACTTATTTATGTCTACCTACAGTTCACTTGGCTTAAATTTCATTCCTTTTTTCCAGATATTTTCTCTCATACATCAAGATCATTTAAAATATTTAGTGTTGCACTCTGCTTCACAAGTCACTTGGGATCCTACACAAATATGCAAAGTGTGGACAATGTGAAAATGTAAAAATATTGGGAAAAAAAATGTAGCTACATCAGCTAATGCCTGATGACTGGGAGATGCTCTCTTATGTGTGAAGAATTCCCATCTGAAGAGATAAGCGACAGGTGGGATTAAAGTAAGGCTCAGAGTGCAACAATCAGGACTACAAACCTTCCCATTTCATCTTATCTCTTTGTGTGTGTGACAAACAGTTGTTAACTGATTTTAATAAATGTGATACCTTTCAGAAGTGAATGTGTGTGCAGTACAGGTCCCAGTAAATTTTGGTTTTTGGTATGTCTTAGATTTTCTCTCTTATCTCCCTGGTCAACAACCAACCCAACTACTGGATAAGCCTAAAAAATCTCACTCCCAGTTTCACTTTCCTGAATAAGGCATATGCCAAGAGCATAATATAAAGGATGTGTTTCTGCATCCATTTGGTGAGTAAATACAAGAATTTCAGGCCAGACACTTATCACAGAATCTTAAGGGTGGAAAGGACCTCGAAAGATGACTCTTCTTACAATTATCAATTTCAATACAGAGAAGTAAATGCACCCATTGAATGAAAAAAGATGTATTAACGATAAAACATTGTCTTTTATTGTTTTTAATATTCTCTGGGATAAAGGATTACTTTCCTTTAATATTGTGTCACATAAGGACTTAGTAGCTTTACACGCTGCTCGCAGCACACCTTGTACAGAAACACACCAATGCTGCATCTTTGATCCTGTTTCAGGGCATCACTAGTCTTCCACAGGCTAACCTGCTCTTTCTATCAGTAGCTTAATGTTGAATTACAGATACAAAAGAAAGAAAAAAATAGTACAGAATCTATGCTAATTTTATATGAATAATACAAAAACCCGTAACAGAAAAAAATATTATTTTATAGAGATTTTCCAGTTTGACAGTAAATCCCAGCTCTTACAGTCTAATTGAGTGCCTGACCTCCTTTCTTTCCCTCAAATAGGCCTTTTTATAGCTTTCTTCTAGATATCTGCAATGAGGAAGTAGAGAAACCCTGCAGTTAATCACCTTCTGCTCTAGAGATCAGAAATGGGTCAAGTGTAACTGTGCCGTATCTGAAACACTAGTGCTAAATAAACAGAAATAACGTTTTTATGTATGTGCAAGATGATGTGGCAATATAGTTGAAAATTCTTTATAAATACAGTTGTATCTATGAAATAAAGTATCATAATTCTTTCTCTGTTTATAAGACCCTTTACATAAAACTGTCATCCCCTGGTGGAAAGTATATATGAAATATTTGAGTGACTATATGGTTTTTAAAGTTTCAGACAATCTTAAGCCACAACATAAATACATTTTTATCTAAACGCAAACATGAAAAGAAATACTAGTTATTGATTGCAAAAGTAGAGCCTGCTGGTTACTATTTATTTAACAAATAACTGCCAAACAGAGAGCTTCTTCCTCAAATACTTCATTATCTAACACTCCAGCTTTGCAAGTACGTTTTTTGTGTGTGTTTACGCACATAAGCACTTTCTTTGATTTCAGCAGCATTCTTCTGACTGCATTTACCTTTCAAAATGTCTTTTCATGGTCTGAGTTTACATAGATGACAAAGTCAAGGGAAAGGAAGACAAATCAGAGGGATTTGAGCAAGGCTCCCTATGTTACCATGGGAGAAAGGTAGGTTCTTCTTCAAAAGAGCTGCTTAGAGAAGAAGTTCAAGTCTAGACTTCCCAACCACCTTTCCATCTGTATTTGCCAATTGGGAGGACTAAGAAGATTAATCTAGGAAAAAGCCCAGTCTTTATATCCTAAAGCACAGGTTAAAACCATGCTCTATTATTCCCAGTGTTTGCAGACTGGGAACGGAAGCAGATTAAAAAAAATTCTTGTGGCCGTATTAAAATGGAGCTTTTTTAAAACTTTAAGTTAACTTCTCCGACTAAGCTAAAGATGTAATGCTCTAGAGTAGCAAATATTAAAGCTTTATGCCTATTCCAATGCTTAGTAACCCTCTCTGTGACAAAGTTCTTCCTAAGGTTCAATCTAAACCTCTGCTGGTGCAACTTGAATACCTTTCCTCACATTCTATCATCCATTCATTCCTATCATTCATTACTGGAGGGAAGAAATCAATCCCTACCTTACTACATCTTCCATTCAGGTAGCTTTAGAGCGATCACATCTCCCCTCAGCTTCCTCTTCTCCAGTATAAACATAACCAGCTCCCTCTTGTTCTCTAGACCCTTCATCAGCTTCGTTGCCTGTCTCTGGGTATGGTCCAGCACCTCAATGTCCCTCTTGTAGTGAGGGGCAAAACAGTGAAAATAGTATTCGAGATGCAGCCTCATCAGTTCCAAGTACAGGGGGACAATCACTTACTTGGTCCTGCTGGTCAAATCTACTTCCAATACAGGCCAGGATGCCATTGGCCTTCTTGGTCCCCTGGGCACATTGCTGGTTCATATTCAGCCAGCTGTCTATTAATACACTCAGGTCTTTTTCCACCAGCTAGCTTTACAGCCACACATCCCCAAGCCTGTAGTGTTCCACGGGGTTGCTGTGGCCCAAGTACAGAACCTGGCACATGGCCTTGTTGAATTTCATGCAGTTGGCCTCGCCCATTGATCCAGACAATCCAAGGCTCACTGAAGAGCCTCTCAAGCAGATCTACTCACCCACCCAGCTTTGTATCATCTGCAGACTTACTGAGGGTACACTCTATCCCTTCATCCAGATCATTGATAAAGATGTTAAACAAAACAGGGCCCAGCAATAAGCCCCGAGGAACACCACTGGTGACTGGTCGCCAACTGGATTTAACTCCAGTCACTGGCTCTCTGGGCCCAGCTATTCGGCCAGTTTTCCACTCATCTCAGAGTACGTCCATCCAAGCCATGGGCAGTCAGTTTCTCCAAGAGGATACTGTGGGAGGCTGTGTCAATGGCCTTACTGAAGCCCATGCAGACCACATCCACAGCCTTTCCTTCACTCACTAAGCAGGTCATCTTGTCATACAAGGAGATCAGATTGGTCAAACAGGACCTGCCCTTTATAAAGCCACATCTACTGGGCTCATAAGGTTTTTGTTGGCAAGTATCATGTTAGATTTCACTTATATACGATGTCATGTACCAGTGATACAATCTTTTTCATCTATTTGGTGAACATATTAACACTTTCAATTTACAGAATTTTCTTTTTTCCTACCTTAGGTGCATCAGTGGGCACACAAAGAACATAGGTCTGTAAGTGCCATTCCATCTCTAAAATAATGTATACCTGTCATTACACAAAAAAATAAAGCCTTAGTAGTTACTAGTTTTCCCACAGTTTAATTAGTCATTTTGTCTTTACAGTTCATAACAATTACATAATTTTAGAAATTTCTCAGTTGTTTGGCTGAAATGAGAAAAATTATATATGATAAATACCTTCTTAACATACAAACAGGTTCCTGCCTTCAAAATTGTCAAAAGAAAAAAAAGTCTCTTTGAAAACCCTCTATTTCTTTGAAGCCTAATGATTAATTTATTTTCTCCTGTTTTCAAAAATATTTTCACATCCTGACATCATCCCCTGTAAGGACAGGCCAAAAAGAAAAGATCTGAACACTCAGGCTTTACAGTCACTAAATTTACATTTGTTTTAGCAGGATGCTTGTACTGCCCAGGTAAAAGAACAAGAAGATATTAAGGAGAAACTATTTCATCTGGATTAATCCCATTTAAAATGCTGTCTTATAAATGATGGGGTTCAGTAATCAGTTGTTAACCCAAAGAAACAAGCAATTACAATGACCAATATTTTTAAATTGTATCATTAAGCAGTGTATACACTTCAAAATTGAATAAACAGGTGACCTGTCAGTTTTCCTAGACATCCATCACTTGGTGATTACACTGAAGGGCCCCTCACTGTGTAGAATTTACTCGGTGGTCCAAGATTTTGGACTACAGGATATTCTACGGTTTGTCTTTTTTTTTCCAGCTCTGAATGAAACACTAGGGAGTTAAATTCTGTCAGAGACATTTACCCTTTCAAGAAGTAGTGCAATCTCTAAGACT
This sequence comes from Colius striatus, assembly GCF_028858725.1. Taxonomy (NCBI): domain Eukaryota; kingdom Metazoa; phylum Chordata; class Aves; order Coliiformes; family Coliidae; genus Colius; species Colius striatus. Next base: position 50,283,425 of record NC_084759.1, on the reverse strand, counting down.
GCAGAAATGCAGAGCAGCTGTTTCAAAACAAGATGAAATAAGTCTGTTAGTCCACTGAACCACTGCACTTAGTAGCTTTTCAGCACTGAAAGAAAATCAAATCTAACCTACTGCACAGCCAGGATCATTCAGCCATCCATCTATGAATCTTCTGCATTTCATCTTTTTCTCAACCTATCACAGAGTATAGTATTCAGCATTCATTCATTCATCTGTTTTTTCTCCTTTGCTTTACTTATTAGTGTTAGACCAGGTAATCTTTTGATACTGCTTACTGAAATGAAAGGACTAGCAAATCATCACCCTCAGTGCCCCACTTTCAAGTTCACGTTTCCTCTAACAGCCGAAAATTTCTTTGCTGTTCTGCTAAGACAATGCCTTTGCTCAAGATGATCACAGCCCTAGAACTTCAAAAAAAGGCAACTCCTTTATCATAACAAAAAAACCACCAAACAATGGTAAATATCTATGCATCGGTAAGCACACATACAATTGTGAAAATCATAGGTTCTTATACTAATAACAAGTTTGGTAAAACCACTGATTTTTTTTTTTTTAACCAGTTCAGCTATATGAACCCCAATTATAGCTGCAGCTATTTCAGGAAAATGTCTAATACACCCTTACTTTAAAGGATTAGACCATTCTGCTGCAAGCCCCTTTACATCCATAATACCTAATCTACACTGAGTGAATAACTGTAACCACAGAGTATAACAAGCAAACCTTAATAACGGACTCAGCAAGAGATCTCAGTCATTCTGGTATCTTTTTGTGCAAGACAGGCTGAGAATGCACATGGAGCAAAAGCCACAAGTAATTTGTAGCATTTCACAGTTACATTAACACCTCTAATTGTAACTGACAGGGCAATTAAAGCTGAAAATCATCCCAGTACAGTGGCTTGTACATGATGATTGTCTCATTGAAACAAGATTAGGTATTCTATTTGGAAGAAAAGTGTTTCAGGGTTTTTTCCCTTCATTGAAGTAGATGTCTCAGTTGATCACGCCTCATTAAAAGGTTTTTTGTTGCTATAAACATGTTTATTTCAAAAAATCACAAGCCTTTCTATCAACTATATAATTTAACAATACAAGTATCCAGATTATTTTTTAAAAGGATGATAATTGTTATATATAATCCATTCAAATAATGAGTCAGAATAATAAATCATCAATATTCTGAATAAAAATACACTTAGGATATATCACTCCACTCACCTTCACCCTTTTTTTATTTAAAAAATACAGACAATTCCCCTGGATTTGACAGGTTTTGCACAGGTGTTTTCTTATCAGCCTCCGTTCCTCACACACAAGTCATCAGCAAGTAGTTAAATTCTACAGCAACAAATTTACAGGAAGTTATTTCTGTAACACTCGGTTATTAAGGCCTAACAGCAACAGTATGTAGTAGTTAGAGTGTGTTAGGTGCAGCCCTCAGGCACATCTTACAATTGAGTTTCATCTGAAAGGAATCCTGCTAATTTGCCCCAAGACTGCTCCACAACAAGAACTGAAGTGTAGCAAGTGGAGATGATTGAGAGATTTGCTTCAAAAGCACAATCCTGATCCAAATTAAAGTGCTAATTTAAATTCACCTATATCTGCTTATTCAAGTAGAAAGCAGGTCAGTAACACCTCCATAATTTAGGAGGAAATTCCTCTTTAGTTTCTGCACGTAAACTCAGGATTTAAAATTAGTAGGATTTTTTTTCCTCCTCTGAAAACTCCCACATCTTAGCTGTTGACTGTTTAATTTCTCAGTTCATCCTACTAATCATTTATTATATAAGTTTGTACATCAAATATTGGAAAAATATGGCTATCCTTTACACAGCTGTGACGATAAGCATACAGGGAAAAACCAAACCAAATAAAATTAAGACCAAATCCCACAACCTTATGCTGTTTTGCAATCTTAAAAATATATGAATAAAAACCATCTGAAAGCTGAATAATGATATAGCTGGTTCTGTCAATTAAAAGATTAATAAAATTATTTGTCTTAGAAAAATACTCAGACTTGTGTCCAAAGTGTGACAGAGCTCATGTTAACGGTGGACTTCAGAGTGTCTTTTTTCACCTTTCTCAAATTACACTCAGGACAGCGCACTGAAGGAAAAAAAAAAAACAAAACTAAATCCTCGTCAAAACCCATAATTGCAAATGTCACAGCGACATATGGGCCTTTAAAGGCATGAAAAGCAAAGTGAATCCATTATGATACCACCAAGATGATTACAGAGCTGGAGAACTTGATATATGAAGAGAGGCTGAATGAATTATCTGTTCAACCTGGGAAAACTTAAGAGTATCTCACCATACACTTTATAAATTACCTAAGGAGAAAGGAAAGGATACTTTTTTCACAAGGATGCAGAGTGACAGAAAAAGAGGTGAGAGCCACAAGTTGCTCAGATGAAATGCTGTCTGGCTATGTGAAAAAAATACACATTTTATGATTAATTAAATGCTAGAATAGGTTGCCCAGAATATTAGTGGAATCTCCATCACTAAAAATAAGACTCAGCTTGACAGAGTCACAAATAACCTAATCTGAATTCTGAATTCTTACTAATTCTTACTAATTCTTACCTGAATTCTTACTAATGTTTGGATCAGTAATTCCAGAAGTTTCTTCCAAACCCAAGCTTTTCTCTGTTTATGAGCCCTGAGTTCTACATATAAGGTGAAAAAATATAATGAAAAAAGACCATTAAAAATATTATCTTTTTTTTCCCTTTAGAATACTGAAGTGCAGCAGTTCATGTATATTTTTAAAGAGGAAAGAAAAAATAGTAGCATGGATTTGTCTGGTTTGCACTGCAAGCAATCAGAAAAGTCATGAGGCATAGGGCTTATATTCTCCAAAGTTTTGACCTTACTTGCTACAATTTGATTCCATCAGTAAAAGACAGAGGTATGCTAAAGTGAAGAGGACTTTAAAGAAGCACAAACACTCATGACAAGTCTGGAAACCCTACATGAGCCATTACAGGCAGCATCAGCCTTGCCCTTCCCTCTTCTTCTCTCCTGACAAAGGCTAAGAACTTGAAAAATGGAAATGCCAGGTAATAGACTAGATAAGGAGGCTTCTTTTCAACTGAGAATATGAGGGACAATTTGAAAAGATTTTGAGTTTCTGTTGCTTTTAATGTCTCTAAACAAAGAAAGCACCATTTGAGATTCTGTTTTGTAACATGGATTTCATCATGGCAGTGGCCTACTACAGATTTCCAAAGGAAAGAGGATTTAGTCAACACCTTCTTCCATTGGTCTGCTCTGGACATTCTTTGGCTACTCAGGAACTGCTTCTGATATGGAAGTTACTGGTATCTGCCTTCTAGGTTTCTTAGAACAATCAGTGTCATTGTTTTTTTCTGTACTCTTATTCACTCTTCTCTGGTGTCTTCCTTCCCTTAAATATTCTAAGTATTTCCCCATGACACACTAATTAAATACTGGTGGTTGCCAACACTTGCCTGCATTAGCTTTGCATTGTGTTTTCAAACACTGAAATGAATTAAGTACAGAATGAGTCAGATAACTCAGTTATACAAACTGGAAACTAGTTTTGGGTGGTTTGGGCTTTTTCTCCTCAAAGCTGTGAGCTGCTTGTTTAAACACAGCTAAGGCCAAATGAAGTTTGTGTTAGAAGAGATTTTAACAGCACACAGTGTAACTTGTAGGAGATTGAAAATAATGTGATCTTTTTGTAGAATTCAAGACACTGTTGCAAATCACAGTTATAATCCACTGTCATATTAAGCATTTTTAATGTTAAAATAAATTGAGCTGCTATTGTTTTAATAGGCTGTTACATAGCATTTAATGCACTGGTCAAAACCAGCAAATATCTAAAGATAAGAAGCAAACCCCAGAGGCCTTTGCCTTTACCTTTACTCTGGCTGACTGCGCTGTTGCTGGTTCACCTTTTAAATCTAAATTAAAGCAACTGAAAACAACAGAAGCAAGCAGTGCTTTCACAAAAGACTACCCACAAGTACTTCCCTGCAGAATAAGCGCCTGTCTGCCGGCTTCTCTTTTTGGAACTGCGACAATGAGAACTTACAGTCTTCTCCACTGGGTGGCAACCTAGGATGCAGCAACAGAAATAACTGCTCTCTCCGGAGGACCACCAAAAGTTTTTGCTTCTGTTGCTGTTGCACTTGGCAAAGCTATGGATGGGGTGGTGGGGAGAAGAAACTTCGAACAAACACGGTTGATTTTGCCCCAGTCAGATTGGATGCAGTTCAAATAACCATTAGCATAGCTAGCCCCCCTAAAATCCCGTATTTTCTTTCTCCTCGATGGCAATAGGGTAATGAAATGTGAGCTATAGTTGCCATTAGGAGTGTTTGAAACCAACGCTGACTTCTGATAAGCAGTATCTGACACGAGCCATGGTTACAGTTCTTCCTTTTTTTATTACAATGAGTGACTTTAATATTTGCTTGAACTTCTAGGAAGAAAATGTAAGATGCAAATGGAGAGGGGGGGAAGCTCAAACACTATGTCTCTGATTTGTTTTAAATACTGAATGAACTTTCCCTGTTCAAATTCCTAGATCAAGAAAGGCTCCTTTCAAAATTAGCTGTAAACAGACTCACTTTGTCTTCTAAAGCTATTCTGTGGCTACCAGAAATAAAAACAGAAATAATAAAATTACAAAGTTCACTTTGTCATTGTACTATGATTACCGTGACTCCAACTAAGTGGAAAAAAAAGGTGGAATGCAAAGAAGAAAGGCTTGAAGCAGAACACAAAGTAAAGACAAGAATATGATAATCAATGGGAAAAAGATGTGTAAAATACTGGATGATAAATGAGTGCAAATATAAGGCAAATAAAAAAAAAGTTATTAAAAATGAGCGGAGGATGATAGATTAGAGGGAAAGAAAGAAAGAAAGAAAGAAAGAAAGAAAGAAAGAAAGAAAGAAAGAAAGAAAGAAAGACAGACACTGATATTTCCCTCCAGAGAAAATAACAGGAAATAATACATAAGTCTGCATTCTTCATACTGTATGAAATTAAGAAGAAAAAAGGGTCTATATTTTTGTCACAATGGGAAAGACCATAAAACTTCAAAAAAATTCTGATACAACTTCTGTCTCCCTTCCTAGTTCTGAGAAACTGTTGTAAAGCAGAGCATTGAGGATTCACAGCACACACACCTTGAAGTGAATGCACAAGTGTGAGTGATCATTAGATTACAGCTGTACTATATTCATTTGTTTGCCCAACAAGATATTACTATTTGCTTTTTTTAAGAAAAAAATACCCAGTATAGTATTATGAAGTTCCAACAGAGAAATGTATCTCTACTTAAGAAGTTCTACTTTCTAAGCAACCACTCTCTAAGGTTAGCCAGCAAAGACTTTGAATAGACATATACTGCTACACTTCCTCCCTTCTCTTCCTCAGGTACAATCTCCAAGTTTCTTGCAATTTACAGAAAGTACAATTATACTGTAAGTTTATCAGAAATTCTTGATGAATTATTTCAAGACTTTGTCTAGCCATTCTTTGAATGCAGATACTTTGTTGACTTCCACAATTCCTAGGGAAAGAGGTTCTGTGTTTTAATTATATACTTATGTAAGTATGTACCTTCCTTTTTCAGTTGATTGGCTAGACATCACTTATTGTTGGTAACTGTGAAGGACTGTTGCCTATTCACTTCTTCAATTTTATATTTGGGGTTTTTTTGTGATGAAAAATATGTTCCAGAACTGTTAATTCTAACATGCTATAACATGATATTTTTTAATGAGGATTCATCATGAGTTATTTTAATTTTTATAATACTGGTGCTGAATTTTTTGTTTGTTTGTTTAGAAACAAAATTTTGCAGCAGAAAGTTTATCTATATCCCAAATTTTCTGACATTACAAAGGTATTACAATTAGTTTGAACTCACTACAAAAACTAAGGTAAAAGCCAAAATGTGTTTTAATTTTACTAAATAATTTTTTTAATAGATGAAGAATGATATTTTGATATATATGCAAGTAATAAAAATATCATGCCTTACTGTAAATCTGGCTTGCTCTCCAGGTGTTCCTCTCAACTACCATCCAACCTCAAGACTTTTAATGTCATTTTCCAAAGCTGGGATTTATTTGTTTGATAATACTGTTTCCAGGCTTAGTTTCTCCAAAAGGAAGTGTCATGGTTTAGACTCATCCAGGCACAAAAGACTATAATTAGACTCAAGTATAGAGAGGGCAGGGAGGGCTTAACTACCACTTATGGTCCAGGACAAAACAGACCAGGTTTTGGGGAAGAACTTGGCTTGGGGAAGAAAACAGAAAATAATTTAATCCAACACCAACTAAAAATAACCATAAAACCCCAAAATGTAACAAACATAAAACAATACAGAGTGGTATAATAATGAAGAGTACAACCAGCCCTTTAAGACCCCCTTCTCCCCACCCCTCCCCTCATCCCAGGCTCAGAGCCCAGATCCAATGTCATTTTCTCCTCCCCTGCTGAACAGCTCTGGGGGGCAGGGAATGGGGGTTTCAGTCAGTCTATTCTTGATAGCTTCTGCCGTTTGCCTCTCCTTAGGACAGGTGAGCTCCCCACCAGTCCTCCCTGCACATCCATTGGGTACCTCACACACATGACTTGGGAGTCCTGATTGATAATAAGCTAAATATGAGCCAGCAATGTGCCCTCGTGGCCAAAAAGGCCAAGGCCAATGGCATCCTGGGATGCATCAAGAAGAGTGTGGCCAGCAGGTCAAGGGAGGTTCTCCTCCCCCTCTACTCTGCCCTGATGAGACCTCATGTGGAGTCTTGTGTCCAGTTCTGGGCTCCTCAGCTCAAGAGGGACAGGGAAGTGCTGGAGAGAGTACAGCACAGGGCCGCCAAGATGATCAGGGGACTGGAACATCTTTCGTAGGAGGAAAGACTGTGGGAACTGGGGCTGTTTAGTCTGGAGAAGAGGAGATTGAGGGGAGATCTTATTAACATTTATAAATATCTAAATGGTAGGTGTCAGGAGGTTGGGACATCCCTTTTTTCTATAGTACCTAATAACAGGACAAGGGGTAATGGGATGAAGCTGGAACACAAAAAGTTCCACTTAAATAGAAGAAAAAACTATTTTACTGTGAGGGTGAGGGAGCCCTGGCACAGGCTACCTAAGAGGGGAGTCTCCTTCCTTGGAGGTCTTCAAGACCCGCCTGGACATGTTCCTATGTGACCTGATGTAGGTGAACTTGCTTCTGCAGGGGGGTTGGACTAGATGATCTCTAAAGGTCCCTTCCAACCCCTACCATTCTATGATTCTATAATTCTATGGCAGCCCTGAACGGGCAGTTCCAATGTCCATTTATCCTAAAGGCTGCAGCTCCTCTCTGCCTCTCATGTGGGTCTGTCTGGTCTGCATCCCACAGGCTCTCCAGCACAGCCTGCATCATGGCCGGCTCCTCACACAGTCTCTCACCCGTCCGGGTGCACTCACACAGAGCTGCTGGTGGCTCTCAGTCCTGCCATTGCCCTCCATGGTCTGCAGGGGCACAGGCTGCGTTCTCACTACGGGTTGCAGAGGGCTCTTCAGTGTTGTGCTCCTTCTTCCTTCCTCCTTCTCTGACTGTGAGGTTCGCGTGGTCGCCTCCATCTTGTACCACTCTTACACCTCCTCCTAAGCACTTAACATTCTCTTCCTTAAATAGTGATGGCAGAGGTGCCAGATTGGCCCAGCCAATCTGAGGTGGGTCTGAACCCAAGAGCCGGGGGAAAGTATGAGAAATCTTTACAGGGTCTGCACTGCAACCCGCATCCCTTTTACCAAGTAAAAGCGCCTCCTTGCACAACCATGACAGGAAGCTAACTTCAGAGTGAAATCTCCACTTTTGTCCTATCATCTCAGCAGATTTCAGTTGATGGATTTCATTTATCACTCAGGTTTACTTCCTGCAAATTAATACAGTTAGACAATTCATCAGAAGATGAAATTTCTTAGGACATAAATTAATCAGACCCTAGAGAAAGAATTTATTCTCTTCCTATGAAATTATAATCTTATCTATTAAAAATCTATTTCATGTTTATGGAAAAAAAATAAGGCAACATGAACTCCAAACAGTTTCAATCTTTCTGGAGGTGACAGAAGTATCAGACAAAACTGCTCATTTGGAGAACAACTGTAGGATCTTTCTACATATGGCTTCACTTCATGTATTCCACTACAATTTGTGTACGCAGCTGAGACAAGAGTTTTTCTTGTCATGAGCATCTGTTTGAGTCATTGTATGTGCTGTATCTACCACTGTGAACTGTTCCAATGGCAGTGTTGAAGCATCTGCCACCCAGGCTCTCCACAGAGGAATTCAAAGCCTGTAAGAATCCAAATGATGGAAGCAGCAAAACGCAATTGAGTAAGCTTCATCTAATGTTCAGAAAACCTGTTTTTCTTTCACCTTTCATGGTCATCTTCTGGTGACATTTACCTGAGGATGGTGCACAGTGGTGCACCTGAAACTACAGCCAGAAAATAAGCTTTGACTTGTCTCTCCATTTGTTCTCCAAGGGTGCAAACCTTTTTCCATCAGCCCTACACATTCTTGAGGGCAAGATTCAGATTCATATCATCTAAGTCTGCTGCTCACACCAAGTGATTACAGTGGTTAGAAACAGTCACTCCACTAGCACTAAGTAGAATGGGTCTCTCACTACTGACTATACAGATGCAAGTAGCCCAGATTAGATGTCTCAGTTTTGCATAGCTAAAAATGCCAGTTAAATCTCTCTCCCAAAACAGTATTACTTGCATACAGAAATATTCAATTATCAACATAAGAATCCAAAAGAATCAACTGTATTGACAATGTAAATTATTATTCAGGTGGCTGAGTCTAGCCATCAGCTCTTGAACTGGTGGATACAAAAATTCTCTCTTGTAAAACTAATTCCCTAGATATAAAAATATGGATTTTAAATTAAATTATTACTGCCAAGATCTCTGTGAATGCAGTCTGTGCTGTCAAAAGGCTGAAGGGCAATACTCCAGAATGAGCTTTCCTTGGTTTGGATCATAGTCAAATCTTTGCCATGCTAGAAATACATGCAGTCAAGACCAGTTGCCCTTAACTTGGGATTCCTGTTCAAGGAATTTAAGAAGAGAGAGTGATAATCTTGTAATTAGGGGAGGCTTTTGCTCAAAAAATGACTAAAACTGTTTATGTAGTTTCTCTCCATTAGCTGCTGCCTAGAACCCCTGCACGATTCAGTACTGGTCTTCTGCCATTCAGTACTGCTGTTAACTGACCGTGTTTAATACTTTTCAAAGGAAAATGAAATATCTTTATATCAAAACAATTGTTTGTTATGATTTTCAATTCATTTTCACTTTTTTATTTTAAACAGCTTCTGTCCAGAGATTTCCGGAGGCACTGACTTCTTTTCCCTAAGTAGAATAGACCACGTTGCTTTGAAGTTTGAACTGAGGGCAACAATATTAGTTACCTCCCATGCTATCTTTGTAGATTCCAGAAGTATTTAATTAAACAAAAAAAGGCATTTTTATGAGACTGTAACATAGGATAGGCTTATTACTTCCTCTGTTATTGTTGTACTTATGTATATGACTCAGAGGTATTTAAGACATCAGGATATGAAAGTGAGACATTAAAACAAGAACAGGTACGGGAATGTAAGCTTCCCTCCAATATTGTTGTCACATTCAGAAAAAGAACGTAAACATATGCATTTTTGTAGCACTTCATAGGAACTAGAGGCTCAAAACCTGGAGTTCTAGATGCTATAACTTCTTCCCACAGTGAAAACAGGCTTAGGAAAAATGGACAATGAAAGGAAAAATTCCCGTTCTTGCCATAAACACCCAAACTCTCCCCATTCTCAATTTTATTCAACCTTTAAAATAAAATAACTTTAAGAAATTAGGCAAAACAGTAGGTTTTATACCTTATTCAAGATCATGTTCTATGTTTCACCAAAAATACTGAGAAAGAATGACACTTGGTTCTACACAATCCTTTATACTGCTTACCCTAGATTACCCTCATACATCACTTTGACCAGAAGATCAGCACTAGCTAAAATTGAACACTTATATTACTTTCAGTATTATGGATCAACATGTGCACCTATTTTCTAGTGAAATACCTCAAACAATTACGCATAATGTTTCTACCAGGTTAAAAAGCATTTAAAGTATTTTGGATTTTAATCTCAGCAAAGATACTTTATTTTGAGTTTCTTGATATTTTAAACATAGACAAAGTTTACCACTACCTTTAGACTGATACCCTTTGCAGTCAACAGGGAGAAACAAGTCCTTCTAGGAACTTCTGTCTAAACTATTTAAAGGCTCAATGAACTACATCCTACAAGGGTCCATTTATTTCTCTACTGAAAAAGAAGCCAAGGGGTACATCCAGATGTGTGTTTCTTCACATGAATACATGGAGTAGAAGAGATGAAGAATATCACAAGTTTTAACAATGTAAGATATTATTAACACAACATAAATGTGTTCAAAAATTAACATGACAGAGATTCACACCTCACACTCCTTTGGAGAAGCTACATCTTATTACATATCAGTATGCTATAGTCCAATCCTTCCATCCACAGACATGGGATTTTCTCAAATATATCTAATAATTCCTCACAGTTGGAAGAAAGGTCTTGCTGGCACTCCTGTCTATTACAAGTGGCATCGAGGTCTATTTTACTGTACACAGAAAATAGTTCAATTGTGAGTTTGAACTGCGTTTTATGCTTATATTTTCTTTCTCTGACTCAAGCAAGTATTTAGGAAGTATCAGCACAGTCTCCCGTTGCATGCATGTAACAATTTAATTCCATTGCTTTGATCTGTTCTTTATAATAACGAAATTTTAGCCAGTACTTGAACATGAAAACCTTTCTGATTTGGACATGACTCCTCATACTAGTGCTTGACTGGGTCATTTACTAAGTTTGCAGCACACTATACACAAGCATGGTCATGTTTCCTTTTAATTAGTTCCTGTTTCAGTCTTTTTTCAGAGATAGTTGTCACGAAAGTACTGAAGCTCTCATACAAGATATATGCTTTACTAAACTGGATAAACTCAAAACATCACTTGGAACGTATTAAAGATGCAAATGCATTAACTGGGCTAGCAAAACATCATTAAATTTCTGTGTGAGACACTACACTTTAATAATAACTTTCTGAATTTAAATAGCTTAAGTTTGGTTTATTCATTCAATGAACTGAGTAAAAACATCACTGATTTCTGAATTCATAGTCTCCATTAATTCAGTTTCATTTTCCTGAGTGTTCACATGCAGATGAGTGCTAAAAAACTTTGGCCCTAAGAATGTTGTGTTAGAATAGAAACAGTTAGAACAAAATAGTCATTTTAATGAATATAAGCCAACTTCTGTTTGCCATCATATAATTCTAAAGGAACATAAGAAGAAGCTGAGCTGCTAAGGAAGATAAGAAATCATAACTTTTATTAAAGAGAACTGACAATGTGGTATTTTGAAGGACATGCTCATAGACTCACAGTTGGGAATGGTAGATTAGTTTTACTTCATGAGAGAAGATCTCATGATTCTTTTCAGTACAAAAGAAACAAGAAGAATTTTATACAACTGGAAAGAGTAATATTTATTTATAGAAAAGATGAGTGAACTCAGCCTCTGAATGTATTAATAAAAACTGTACAAATACCAGTTTTTCACCACCTGTATTCCATAAAGGACATTAATAAAATAGAACTGTAAACATAAAAATCTAGAAAATATTCACCAAAATAGGGATCTATAAAGCAATTTTCTCCTCATATAGAAAATGTACTGCAAACTTTCACAATTAGATACATCGGAAAAATCAGTAGTTTTCAGACTCCCAATCAGCTTCTAGATCTCTAGAATCGTCCTGCTTGTGTTTTTAAGTCCTTTGTGAAAAAGTAAAAATCAAAAAATCCAGAATAATCTATGTTTGAGTAGCATATTTTCAGTTGATGCAGGATGCTCAATGAAAGTTTGAACTATAGCTGACAAGAGAAATGTCTTCATCAGATAAAACATAGCAATAGAAGGTTGGAAGGAACATCTGTAAATGCTGAACATCAGTTCAAAGAAGCTTTCTGCCTGGATTAGTAAGCCTGTAGTGTTTACAGAGGACTGCTGTGAACATTGCAGTGAAAAAGGACCCCTTTCACAGGCTAAAATACTGATTAAATGATGCATTAAAAGCTGCTGCATTAAACTGTCATAGCTAGAGGAGATAAATAATTTAGTTTTAGAAATATAAACTGTTTCAGAACATCACTCTGTCAAAGGGGCTTCATTGAAAAATATCACTAAACTTATTATTTGAAAGATATCTTGTTTATCAAAGTTGCATTCACTTAGATCATATTTCTTTTATAAGAACTTCAGTGAGGCACAAATACACAAATCTTCTGTCTAGCACAATCTACTATGATTCATAGCTATTTACTTTATGTTAGGTTTCTTTTTGAACTATGCAGCAAAGCCTCTCGCATGAGTTTTCTTTGGTATTAATATGAAACCTTATTACAAAAAAAAGGAGATGACAGATTTCTTTTCTTTTGGCTCTGTTGTTTCATGTCATAAACTACAGTAAAGTAGTTCTGAACTCCCTAGGAAAATCTCTAAGAGTCATCAGATCACTAATTCTAAATTTTGGAATAAGTATTTTTCTACGACTGTGTACAATTAAAGAATAAAACACTCCAAAATGAAGGTACAGTGATGCCATCATTCAGACTCTTTAGAATATCCTTGGTCACTGTTCTTTTTTGCCTATCAATCAACAGTGTTCTGTGACTTTAAAAATGCTCTTATGTATTTAACGTTGCTATAATCACAATTTTCAATTTAAAAGTCAACATCTTGTGTAAACTATTACCAGCTTAACAAAAATTAATTCACCTGTTGTTAGAACGCTTCTGTTATAACCCATGCTGTGCACGACAAACAACTCACGTTTCCAGGACAAATACTTCAGAAAATTATATGTTTGCTCAAGCAAACAAAGGGAAAAATATATAATTTCTTTTGAGGTAATCAAACACAATCCATATTTTGCTGCTTTTACATAATCAAATGAATTCCAATCTCAGGTGTCATGAGATTTATCTAAGCATATACTGAGAACAAACCCCACGATTCATATAATCATTGGGATCATATGGAAATGCATTCTGTCCCCTAATGTTAGACTTGGATCTCCTAAAACCAATAGGGTCTGAATTTCAGCTTTCATATAAACCACCTAGTTTTATGTAATCTATGATCAAACAAATATCATTCTTTCTTCTAATTTTTATCTTTCTCTGGAATAAATAGTTCGGATTATATCCTCTACCATAATTCCCAAGTTCATTAAGCTAACCTAAAAATAATGTTTAAGGTTTCTCAAAAGACAACAAAAGTCACCTTCAGAAAACCAGCCACTAGAATAATGGCATTAAATTCATTAGTAGTCAATTTCATTTTTATTATTTATGTATTTACACATTTTTATATGTCTTTAATTTATCATAAGCCCTTCTCATTCTTCTAACAAGTGAAGAAGGATCAATAAGAAATTATTTTTAATTGAGGGGGACGCAGCAGTAACATTAAGAGTCTTGCTGATTAGTCAACAAACGTCTTGATTTTACCAGTTTTCTAAACATAAATGTATTGTAATGAAAAATTCCTCCTGAACTCAGGGAGGACCTTTGGAAGCCTATGTTCTTGCAGGCCAGATGACCTGATTTTTCATTACAGATCAGGTGCTATATGCTAGCAACTTCACTTCCAAGTATCTCTAAAGGAGTAGCAGCAATTCAAACAAACAATACTTCAGATTTCAGGAATGTGGATTTATCAGTTCATTGAATTTTAGTTTTCTTTGGAAAACACTCAAGCCTACAAATATCTTTATCCACCATTTACTTCTTAAGTTGACTCAGTGTTTTGGTATCTGAAAACTTCTGGTTAGCTTGCTATGGAATTACGTTGGTGCTAAGATTTTGTGAGTTCATGGGAAGACTGAACATTCCCAATTTTCAGGCATTTTCAAACTTGAAGACTGTAAGGAAGCACGTATTTACAATTGTTTTTTCTCTATGCATCTGTCATTGGTCCTTGTTGGTAACAGCATATTAGGCAAAGCAGTAAGAGTCATAATGGGCTGTTCCTACATTTCAAGTTGCTCATGTAAACCTTTTGTACAGGTGGCTAGTGGCCCCTTCGATGGCAGTTTACATTCCACCCCATTATAAAGTGATGACTAACTCAAATAGAAGAAAACTAAATAGAATTAATGTGATCTCCATATCTCAGCATTTATCTTTGTTTGCTGGCTAAGAACAGATTCAGGATTGTACTCATTTCAGGATATTTCAGAATTGAAAGAGAAAATTCCTTTCCTCAGACTGAGAGCTGTGCTAAAGCTAAGCATGTATTTGATAGATGCTTATTATAATCACTTTCTAACAACTTGCTCAGCAATTAAAATCAATCACGCTATTTAATTCCTCTTAATTTGTATACTTTAGATATGTGCTTTATATTAAACTCTTCCTTCCAAACTTGATTAACTGTTTTAATAATCCCCATTACTCTTGAATGCTTCCACACACACAATTTTACTATTTTCTTCTCTCATATCTATTTTTAGTTCAGTGGAATCACTCGTCTCAAGACATAGAGTACATATTATGCTCTCTTCTGTGGATTTTTTTCATCTCTTCACATTCTATCAAGACGCCACCAAAACTGTATGAATGCCAGTTAAACCATTTTATATTCATGCATGAGAACAACTTCAGTCTTTTTGTACAATTTATTTTAGCTTTAATGGTAAGATGCCACTGAAATTCCAAACTGATGCATGCAATTCTTCTCACTGTGGCAGTACCTAACTTATTAACCACAATTCCTCTTTTTCCATTGAACCTAATTAATCCATGAGACTAAATTCCAGGTACTTCATCACAGCACTCAGTTACGCCTTTAAAACTGAAGTCTGAATTTCATACCTGATCACTGTAGTCACAGAATTGGGTAAAACAGCGGAACATCTCCTTTGATATATCTTCTCCTTCATTCTGCAGTGATGTGAACTTTGCAAGAAGTCTTGCTCCTGCAGGTCCTTCTTGCTATCAGTCTTGCCTGACATGAGTACAGGAATTTGGACATTCTAGTCTTGGTTTCCAAGAAAAACATGAATCTGCACTGTGGGACAGGCTAGATTCAGAGTAATTTCTAGTTTCAGAATCAAGAGCCATATTGTCATGGTATTATGAGTTTTAAAAAAGGGGGAAGAAAAAAAAAAGGAAAGAAGCTTTCATTTCAATAACACAGGCTTGTTAATCTCTTAGATGGTATTAGAGATGGCAAAGGCTGTAAGATTTATCTGAGATATGATATTACAGCTAACAAAGCTTTGAACTACTTCCTTTAGAAAAATGTACAGAAAAGGAAAATGAAGAACTGGAAAGATTGGTTTTTTTAAAAAAAAAAAAAACCCATATCTATCTTCTTTCTTCAGGGCTTATTGCTACTTGCAGCTTGAAAAACAGATACAGCAATCTTTTCAGGTCCTGATACACTCACACCAGCTTTATGTAGCTTATGAAATAGCTTTTCCATATCAGGCCCAAAATTGCAGTCACCATCAGCTATGGCACATGATTACTAAATAGAAGGTAAAACCAGACAGAAATGAAGAATCTCAAAGTAGATAAAATCTATTTATCTTCAACTAATTTGAACAACACAGGTTTTCTCCAACACATGGGAAACTGCAGGAACACTGCATAGATGAATTCACCAATATCTTTATTAGTATAGCAGTGGCAAGGGAGAAAGAAAAAAAATAAAGAAGAAAAGAGACTGAGTGCAGAGATTCAGGTGTTCTTTATTGTTTACAGAGAAAAGTAATGATGTCTGCTCAGGTCAGTATTACTTCTAAAAAATGTCACAGTATCCTAGGATCATGGCAACAGAAGTTGAGCAATACAGGATTTAGATAATCCTAGATTTAGAATCAGAGGTCTGGAGGAGATTTTATGAGGTTATCCAGTCAATCTCCATATCTCTAAGGAAAAATCGGCTTTTGCTGCCTCATTTCTCAGTGCCTTGCCTTGCCTATTCTTAAACATTCTCCTTCAGGCAGATGATGGACTGCAAAACTACCTATTTTTGTTCCTTATTGTTCTTGCTGCTAGAAAACTATCCCTAATATTTAATCAGAATGTATTTAAAATGTTTTCTGAGTCTCCTAGCCATTACGGATGCGTATAACAGATACTCTTCTTCCCCCTAGCAATAGCCTCTTTGCACCTTGAATTTTCTTCTAACAGTTTTTCTTTTCCAGGTTAAACAAATCTAACTCTTTGACAACTTTTTGTACACTGAGTTTGCTAGATTCTTGACTGGTATCATAATGCTTTTGGGAGCACTCTATAGGTATGTCATAGTTTTTCTGAAAATTATAAAATCGGGATCATGATGAGTTTAAATCAAGATCACTTTCAACTGCCTACCCTGTTTTTGTATGTTATTAGTCTCTTCTGATCTGGTTTGCCTGCACACTGCTTCCAGTCCATATTCCCAAAGCCTGACATCTTCATTGCCCTTCAGAATATCCCCAAGCACAATCATTTCTGATGCTGCACATTTCCCATCAGATCTCTTTGGTAGTTGATTGATATTCATCAATCCATTTTAAATGCCATTCTCCAGCACAGTCTGTGGGACAGAGCAGGTGCTTTTCTTGCTCAAACACAACACCTTAGTTTCTGAATTTGCAGGATTTGTTTGTCTGACTGTGTTTCTGAGGCTGAGTTTGATTTTCCATAACCGAGAGAAATTTGCAGGCATTGCAGTACATGTGCTCCTCTCCTGTATGCTTGTGTCACTTGTGCCTTACTTTCATAGCAGGCACATAGATGTGCCTAAGAACAAAAAGCATCTATTTTCCCCTAGATTAACAGTTATGTAGTAGTAGGAGGAAGAGTAGTAATAATAATAAGAGAAAAACCCTGATCTCTCAAAGTGCAAGAAAATTTTTTTTGTTTCCCTTCAGTTACAAAAGAACAAACAGAAACAAATAAAATTGAACAAAGGATACTTTCACTGACTAACAAGATATAATAAACGGGAGAAAAAGTGGAGATGTGAGCACCTTCATATAGTTACTGAAGCAGAAGAATATGTACCACAATATATTTAGGGTATAAGTAGAGGTATCGAGATGTAGGGACTATTTTTAAGATATAGTGCTTTCATCATCAACTATACCTTGGAGCAGGCTGCCCAGGAAGGTGATGAAGTCACCAACCCTGGAGATATTTAAAATATGTGTAAATGAGGTACCGAGGGACATGGTTTAGTTTAGTCATGGGCTTGGCAGTGTTAGGTTAGTGGTTGGACTTGATCTTAAAGGTCTTTTCCAACCAAAACAATTTTATTATTCTATTTTCAGGTTGATTCACAAATAAATAAATTGCAATGATTAAATATTTTGAGTCAAATTAAATTACTTTTTAAAACTACTATGGTTTTAAATTTAGTAGAATGTTTTATTTCTACATAAGGACTTTATTTTCTAAACAATGAACAGCATTGTATTGCAGTATAAACATTGCAGTATAAAAATAAAATAACAACTAAAATATACGAGTACCATATAATACAATAAAGGTTTGAAAAGATATCACATATGAATAGTACAACTATAAGCAGACAGAAGTAATGACATAAGAACCTTGGCCTTAGGAAATCTGTAATTACAAGAAGCTTACCTCAAACTGTCATTGAAACATTTGGTAGGAAGAATATAACTAATTAGGTAAAGGGCAACAAAACAAAAGCCAGGAGGCAAAACTGAGATTAAAACTCAAAAGAACCCATCATCTTTGGAGTACTGTCAAAACCTTAGGACAAAAGTTCCCAATGAGACTATCACGGGAGTCAACCACTCATTGGGCCTTGGTGCTGACAAGGCATTGGACTACTCAAGAAGTTATAGAAAAGTAGACTTGCAGCTGTTTGCTAAAAAGATATGCATTAAGTTTCACTTGGAATTGTTACTCAGCAAATTACAACTTGTATCTAGCCTTTTTCAAGATATCTGAAGGTGCAGGCTCTCACTGTTACTTGTAGCTGTTACCAGCATTCTCCCACTTTATTAGCTCATCTCACAGTCTTTAACTACCTTCTTTTATACGACCTTTGATACTACTTACTAATAAATGCTGTATCAACAGCATTACCTGTATAAAAGAAATAATTTCAGGGAACTTTTTAACATTTTGGTCTCTGTCACCACAAGGACTTCCTGCTCAGAGAAATACTTGTTTTGGTGATGAGAGCAATAAAGTAAAAACATAGAGATCAGCTCTCTGAAAATCCTTCTGACATCCACAAATGCTAGTATTTTGTAAGCTGTGAAATATATTGATTCCAGAGATACACATCCAAGAGCACAGTAGTTTATTATTCTCTTCTTTGCCATTGCTGCAGAGTTATGTCTCCCAAGCCACTGCATACATAAAACAATACATGTGTTTCACCTTTAAAATGTTTTATCTTCGTGTTTTAACTTTTAGCTCTCTCCTGAGAAACCCTATATACTAAGTGATTACTTCATTCTTCAGAGGCAGAGAAAGTTTTAAGTGAATAGCTTGAGCGTGTTATCACACACTTTGTATTAAAAGGAACATTTTATGAAGATCAAGCTAAATAAAAAAATCTGTATTCTTTTTTTCCAGCTGTATTTTGTAAATGCCAATCCAGATTCTTTTCCAGTACCTGTTTAGGTGCTGTAAATTAGAAGGAAACAATGTCTGATGAATGGCAGAACTCCTTTTTTTTTCCCCTCAAAACAGAGATTGAAGGGAAAATTTTCTCATCATTTACAGGTGAGGCCTGAGAGAAGGAAACCCACCCTGACCTGTTTTTCAAACTAACCTTGACACATACCTAGGCAAAGAATGCCTTTGACTCGAGTTGGAAGCTGCTTCAGAGAAATACGAAAGGTGAAAGAAAAGAGAAAACTGAGTCGGAAAGGTACCTTCTTACAACATCTTCTCCATTCCAACATGGGAGCCCATCGGCAGCTGCCAACTCATTACCGCACAGCTGATCAGCCAGGCCACCGTAAAAGGCTCTGTAGAGTCGGAGGTGGCTGATAAATTCTCTGCACAGGGGAACACGGGAAACAATTGACAGTGTCAATCAGTAACATCAAACAGTACTGTTGTTGAGCATGTCTGTAAAAAGATAAACAATGTGATGATTCTATTACTCTCCATTAGTTCAACTGATCTTTAAAATCAATTTGTCTAGTTCCTGTTAGGTAACTTTGATTCTCTCAGATACACTTCAGTAGTTCACAAAGCTGATACTCTCATTGGTCAAAGTAAAGAAAACAATCCCCAAACTTTACCTGTGCTCTCTGGAACAGGAATTATTTCCTGACAATCTAAAATTTTCTTGCACAGTTATGATACGATTTGTAATACCTGTACAAATAAACCAAAACACTCATAGAAATACACCAAAATTACACCAATTTGTACAAAACACACAACAAAATACACCAACTTGTACAAAACACTTGTACAAATACACCCAAAAAAAGTTTAAAAAAACTCCATACAGCAAATCATGGAATCATAGAATGGTGGGGGTTGGAAGGGACCTTTAGAGATCATCTAGTCCAACCCCCCTGCAGAAGCAGGTTCACATAAAAGAAGTAGGTGTATATGTCAACTAGTCCTCCACATGGAGTCATAAACACTACAAACTGCTTTTGTGAGAATTATGGAGCAACTCAAGGTTTAGGTAAGATGGGTTTAAGATGTAGATGTTAAATCTTTAAACAACTATCTGAGAAGTGACATGTGCTGTGCTGGTAGGTTATAAATTATGTATTGCTATTTTAAATAATTGTCAAGATGCCCAGAGCTAATGATAAGTTTTTGTGCTTAAATCAAACCATATGAATGACTTTTTAGTTTTTTACTGAATTTATGTTTATAAATTGTTTGCTTATGTATTGAAAATCTCTTCCTGGGAGACTCATTCTGGCTATGAAAAACTAAAATATTTATTCTTTCTGGTTTAGAACATCACACTATACTGAGTTATCTATGACCTGCAGGCACAAAAAAAGGCTCCAGCAAATGCTATACTCATTGCTCTGTAAGCCAGCAAGCTTCACTTTACGTTAACTTTGATCATGTCTGGAGTTGCGAAAATATGCCAGAAATACTCTATACTTTTCCCAATATTTAGTCCATATAGGTCTAAAATGGTATAAGGAATTCAATTTTTAAATATTGCTTACTCAAAATTAAAACAGAATTAAATTGTTAGGTATTGCTTACTCCAAAATAAAACAGTTAAAACACGAGTGATTATATACAATCCATCATTTTAAAAGCCACATGCTCTTTCTTGCAATTGTAGGGGAAATATTTTACACAAATCACTATTATTTAGATTCCCTATGCCTACTAAATGTGACATGAGTGCCCTACTAAGTCTAAAACTGCAGTTCTGAAAATCTCAGGTAGGGTCAATTTTGACTATGCATCATATAATTGCCTGTGCGCAATACATTTTAAATATGTAGATGTGATTCACCCACAATCTTCCAGCCATGAATAGTCATATCTCGTATTTTTCCATCCCCAAAATTGCAGCCAGTGTGCACAGTATGATTGCAATTTTCCCACATTTCCCATTGAGTGCGATTGATTTTGATTTTGTCTATGCTTTGGTTTTACATTCTGGATGAAAACTACTGTTTAGAGAGTCCTCTCGTAGTAATTAGTTGGAATTTCTTCTTCTGCACAATCAATCCAACTAAAATGTAAAAATTGAAATAAATATAGCTGCCATAATATCTTGTGACAAACCGTGACTAACAGACAGGTCATTCAGCTTATTAATAAACACATCCTGAGGCAAAGCTGAAGTTAATACAGAAGAAATAACTGATCTCAGCCCCTGTTGATGTCTGATCAAAGTAGTTACAAGGGCAGATGGTATGAATGTCAATTTTCACAACATCATCTTCTAGACCAGATAGCATGTAATTATAGGCAGCTGAGCACAAATGTGCAATTACAGTCAGTGGAAACTGCAGATACTTCTTTTCTGTTTATTTGGAAATGTTCTTCCTCTTTTTTTTTTTTTTTTTTTTTTTAGAATTTCATTCTCAGTGGAAAAAGCTGTCTGCAATGCAAAGTCCTGGAGGAAAAAGCATTCTATACTTTCAAGTTTGTATGCTACTATGGAAGGTTCTGCTTTGAATTTTTTTTTAAATTCATCTAACAATTTTTAGTGTCAAAAGCACAGAGACATTTCCTTTTCTTCTTGTACCACACAGTGCTAGGAAATACCATCTTAAGTCTGATGATAAAAACAATTTGTGAAAAGTTCAGGCAGAGGCAGTCCACTATGTACTTCAAAGTGTAAGCTTTCAACTGGAGATGCATCTGAAAAGTGTTAGGAAATCAAGAAACTTTAAGAGTCACACATTTCAGGAAATCTTTTTTGTTGACTTGTTTTGGGACAACACAAAAAGT
The DNA here is from genome assembly GCF_028858725.1 of Colius striatus. NCBI lineage: Eukaryota > Metazoa > Chordata > Aves > Coliiformes > Coliidae > Colius > Colius striatus. The sequence goes on along the minus strand of NC_084759.1, from coordinate 50,261,828 downwards.
TCCACTTAAATATAAGAAAAAATTATTTTGCTGTGAGGGTAAAGGAGCCCTGGAACAGGCTGCCCAGAGGGGTTGTGGAGTCTCCTTCCTTGGAGGTCTTCAAGACCTGCCTGGACATGTTCCTATGCAACCTGATCTAGGTGGACCTGCCTCTGCAGGGAGGTTGGACTAGATGATCTCTAAAGGTCCCTTCTAACCCTACCATTCTAGGATTCTATGATTCTCTGAAGTACATGGAAGGTAAATAAAGTGGAGTTAGAGAACAGCACTTCCTTAAAAGTAAGCTGCAAGCACTTGCTGAAATCACTCTTCCATGTGAGGAATTGTAACAGTTGCCATGGGGATATAAAGTGAAATATAAAGCAATTGTGACTAATAAGGAAGGAGGTGATCCAGGTGGCAGCAAATGAAGTTGGTATCAGCTACAAAATTGTTGAATTGAAATCTGTGTCAGTGGATCTAAAACCTTCTCCCCCTTCCCCTTACTATGATGTAGCACATACTGTATGCCATTAAGCGTTTTCAGCATCTCAGGCAAGTGTAAGTCATGGGAAAACAACATTGCTTTGTGCTTCCTGCTGTCTCTCGTGCCCCTTCAGGTCTTTTGGGCAATCTCCCTGAGCTCAGTTCAGACACCACTTTTTTTGAACCATGGAATAGTCCTGTATCAAGTGAGATTTGAGAATACAGTTTCATGGTTGCAGAGCGCTAGCTATCAGTAAACATCAAGAACTTGCTTAGCTATGTAACACAGAGAAAATGTGCCTGTATAATCGGTATTGCCCGGTGAACTTCTGTGCTGGCTAACGCAAACTTTTGTTTTCCACCTCTTTCCACAATGTTCTCTGAATCCTGTATTTCCTTGTGTTTTTTATTTCACTATTTGGAACATGAAGGACCTTCCACTATCAAGGATGGTCTGCTTTTGAAGCTCAGAGGCACATTTTCTTCCCCAGACATCAGGAGTGAGCAATTACTCCCTGCAAATCTCTCACTTCAGTTTCTTTCTGCACTGCAAAGTGAAATGGAAAGAAAAAGAGGTCAAAGAAAACCTCTCTGTATTTTAGCAAACACTGTGATAGAAAGGAAATTTCTGATTTTAACTTTGCACAATAGGTCCTTTATTCTCAACTGCAATACTGTCCTTTGTCTTCACAATGCTAATATTCCTTATGGTCATTAAAGATCTGAGTGAACACAGGCTGGTCTTAGAGATATCCCCAGGACACCTGTAGAAGGATGGAATATGCAACTCACAGGACATTTGAATCATCTTTGGCAATGGAAGATCAGTTGGGATACAAGGGTGCTTATAGTTGTGTCAACAGCTGACGTCAGCTTAAACAACTAACTCAGTTAGACAAATTTTACCCTGTAATGCTGAGCCAAGTATAAATCGAATCTCCAGGCCTTTGCAGTAACCTCATTTCATCATATACTGGCAAAATAGAGGAAAAAAAAATCATCTGAATTTGCTTGAACAAAGACTTCAAGATTTAGCCCCTCATTGTTCCTCTTTTTTTTTTTTAAATGCCTCCTGATATGCAAATTAAATGTAATTTGCAAAAATTACAGGTAAAGATAGAGCTAATGTTCATATTTTACCAGTGTTATCTGCTCTTTAAAATACTTCAAATCACTCTAAACAGCTCTGGTCATATGTCCATTATTCCAGAAAATAAATCTAGTTATGAAATTGTTCTTTCCAAAGCAGAACAGAGTACATTGTATTGCTGAAGTTTTTCATTCTTTGCAGCTTTTATTTATTCTCTAGTAATACATGCCACTGCACTGAATATAATCTATTCTGTTGTAAAAGTAATGGCTTACTTTATTCTTTCTTTCTGGCTGTAAAACTAATGTCTTACTTTCTTCTGCTGGCAAGGGTTTCTTCACTGTCTCTTGAAAACATCTTCAATCCTTGATTATCTTTGTTCTGATCAAACAAACAGCCTGGAGACTGCACAGGCTTCCTTACAGGAGGTCCACATACCTTATTCACCTAAAAGGGAAAAAAGCCACAAGAAGGAAAGAACACATATAAACAAAAATTATTACACGTCTTTCCATTTAATTTAAGTCCATTTTAATAAGAAAGAAAGTACTGTGGATAATAAGCTAAGAAAAGTGTAATTAATTATCATACTGTTCAACACTATATCCACAATAATGCAGCAAACACATAACTAGTCATTTTACAGTAAAAAAACCAAATAAAGTCACTCCTTTGAAGGAATACCAGGTGTATAGTGATTCACCACATATATTTTATTGATTGTGTTTTTTTCCTGCATGTATTGCTATGCAGACATCAGCAGTACCTTCAGAGAACATGTTGTGTTGTGGACAGTGGTATATTTCCATTTTTTTCTGTAATATATCACATTTTCAGTATGCATTGAGCTTTGTGATTTCTTTCAGGGCTGATGAATTATTATGGCACGTTCAGCACAGTTACTCAGAGTATATAGTGAACAGTTAGCACTGTGAAAACTTGCATTACAATATTGCAAATTGTAAATTTAATGATCCAAGATGTAAGTTTAATGATTTGGATCATAAATGATTGAAATATCAAGGGATTTTATACGTCTGGCTTTATGATCTAGATGTCAACAGAGACAAATTCACATTAACTCTTATCTTCTTCTTTGTAAAATGTGATACTGAACATTTTATATGATAGAGGATATCAATTCACATTCATAGCTCATTATTCTTCCTAGTCACTGAATAAAATAATTAGGGCTATATATATTTATTAAATAAGAGATACTGCATGCTGGGGATCACATTAGACAAGATATTAGGCAGACTGAACAGCACATAATTTGGGTAAGCCACCACACATGCACTACTGAAAAACTAATACTCTAGCAATTTATTAAAACTTGGTTTCAATAGGTAGTGAACTTTTTAAGAGAAAAAGGGAGAGAAAAGATGACTGTTTGGACCCAATTTTTGAAGCAGAAACATATTGAAAACACTATCATGGGAAAGAGGAAAGGTTGCGTGTTATTTTACAAAGATTGTTTCCTGTTTCATTTTATTTCTTCAAACATAAGAAGAGAGAAAGCAAATAAATCTAATTTTTCAAGCTACCATCACACACTTTAAATAGAAAAGTGCAAGTTTTAGGGAACAGCTTTCCAACTAAGAACTGCTGTAGTGTTAGTTAAGAAATACATTTTAAATTTCAAAGGAAATTAACAAATCTAATTTTGATGAGTTTCTTTGTTGTTATGCATGGTGTAAGTGGTGATAATGAAAGACACTGAATACACTTGCTTAAAAGAAAGATCAGTATTATTACTACATATGAATAGGTGTTCACCTCAAGAATTGAAAGTGAGGGTACAGTTGGAAGTGAATAGTCCTTTTTGGCTGCAATTAACATGTCTTAATTTAGGCATTCAATTTATAGTTTTAATCTCTTTCAAATGAGGTGCATGAATTTACCTGCAAGATAATTGTCCTTGGACATATGGTTAAAGACCTTTGAAAGCCTTAACTCTTGCTAGACTTCATCCATCCTGCAAGCCTGCTCTTTCAGTGCTGCATTTTGTGAGCCTCTGTGGCAGTTTATCCCATCAGCCAATCTACACTAATATAATGCAGATCTACCAGAGATAAAAAATGCTTTTGTCTTTTTATTTGTGTCCTTTTGACCATATTGTCTTATGCTCACTGATGTGATATGGGGAGCATTAAGCGAATGATCAGCTTTAATGACAAAGAAACTGCTGTTTTGGGTTGCCTCAGTTCCAGCTAGTCATACACTCTTAGTTTGTCTTATCAAGAACATTAAAAAAAAAAAGGTTTAACAGGAAGAGCTGGATTCAGATGCTTGAGAAAGAGACTCTGTAATATGACAGGCGTGGGTTAGGTGTGTTGGTTATTGTAGGTCTTAAGTGCCTTATGTATCTAGGAGGGAAGTTCTGCTCCCCCTCTACTCTGCCCTGGTGAGGCCTCATCTGGAGTCCTGTGTCAAGTTCTGGGCTCCCCAGATAAAAAGGGACAGAGAACTTCTGGAGACAGTCCAGCACAGGGCCACCAAGATGATCAGGGGACTGGAGCATCTTTCTTATGAGGAAAGGCTGCAGGATCTGGGGCTCTTTAGTCTGGAAAAGAGGAGACAGTGAGGGGATCTTATTAAGATTTACAAATATCTAAACAGTGGGTGTCAGGAGGTTGGGGCATCCTTTTTTTCTGTTCTATCTGGTGACAGGACAAGGTGTAATGGAAAGAAGCTGGGACACAAGAAGTTCCATTTAAACGTAAGGAAAAACTATTTTACTGTGAGGGTGAGGGAGTCCTGGCAGAGGCTGCCCAGGGAGGGTGTGGAGTCTCCTTCTCTGGAGGTTTTCAAGAGACACCTGGACACATACTTGTGTGACCTTATCTAGGTGCACCTGATTTAGCAAGAGGGTTGGGCTAGATGATCTCTAAAGGTCCCCTCCAACTCCTACCATTCCGTGATTCTGTGTGATTCTGTGAAAGAGGCACCTTAGCTATCCAGGCACGCTCAGAGACTGACCGTGTTCAGGTGGGAGGCTGACAGGAGAAAAAGTGAGGATGATTCACTGGCTAACACAGATCATAATCAGATGAGCACCAGTATGTTGGGTCAGGGAAAAAAAAAAAAAAGAAAAAAGTAACGAAAAGAAATTATATACTTTAGTTATACTAAACTGAAAAAAATACATCTGTTGCTGCTACCGGCAACACCACCAGGCCCCCCACACGGATCACTCAGCCCACCCTGCTGAGGGGATAAAGATCACCACACACTCAGCATGGATGATACTTTATTCCAACCCCTTGTTTACACCATGTGCCTTTATCTGCTAACACCAGCACCTCCTCTCCCTCTATGCCGTGCCCACCTCTTCTGTACCCTCCACCCCTCGCGTTACAACCCAAGATCTTCCAGACACCTACTACATATATGCATTCAGCTACACTAGGAAGGCTGGAAAATGCACAGCTTTTGTCTGTGAGCAAAATAATTTAAAATCAAAATGTCATTATTTCATTTTCTAGTACAGGGATGATGATAGTGTAAAAAAACAGATAAATACACTTTCCATAGTAATACTTGGTTTGGGGGTTTTGTGGTGGTTTTTTTGGTTTTTTTTTAATGCCTTCTTTACACCTCCAGGAATGAGGACACTGTACAACTGTAACACTATTTAGTTGTATTACCTGTGTTTTCTGAAGGACCAGAACCACACCCATTACCCACATTGTTTCTTAATTTTCAGTCTTTAGACTGCAAAATTAACCTTCCAATTAGAAACTCGTTCAGTGCTCTTACAGATTGTGATCATAACTTTGAGAAGGGAATAGTCTCACACAGAATCATTTCAGCTGGAAGAGACCTTTAAGTTCATCAAGTCCAGCCTTTGTTCCAGACCTATCAACCACTAGACCACTTCTTTAAACACAACATCCAATCTTCTCTTAAACACCTCCAGGGACGGTGTCTCCATCATCTCCCTGGGCAGTAGTTCTAATGCCTGACAACCCTTTCAGGAAAGAAATTTCCTCCTAATATCCAGCCTGAACTTCCCCTGGTACAACTCAAGGCTGTTTCCTCTTATTCTATTGCTTGTTACTAGAGAGAACAGACTGACCCCTGCTCACTACAACTTCCTTTCAGGTAGTTCTAGAAAGCAATAACGTCTCCCCTAAGTCTTCTTTTCTCCAGGCTAAACAGCCCCAGATCCCTCAGTCGTTCCTCATATGAGACATCCTCCAAATCCTTTCCTAGCTTAACAGCTCGCCTCTGGATCCTCTCCAGCACCTCAATGTCCCTCCTTGTAGAATGGGGACCAAAACTGGACACAATTCAAGGTGCGGCCTCACCAAAGCCGAGTACAGGGGAATGATCACCTCCCTCCTCCTGCTTACAACACCATTCCTGACACAGGCCAGGATGCCATTGGCCTTCTTGGCCACCTGGGCACACTGCTGGCTCATATTCAGTCACTGTCAATCAGCACTCCCAGGTCTCATTCTGCCTGGCAGCTTTCCAGCCACTCCTCCCCTAGCCTTTAGTGCTGCTGCTGGTTGTTGTGGCCAAAGTGCAGGACCCAGCACTTGGCCTTACTGAAACTCATGGAACTAGCCTTGGCCCAGAGATCTCTCTGTAAAGCTTCCCTACCCTCAAGCAGATTGACACTTCCATCCAGCTTGGTGTCATCTGCAAACTTACTAAGGGTGCACTCCATCCCCTCATCCAGATCATTAACAAAGATGCTAAATAGGAGTGGTCTCAGTACTGAGCCCTGGGGAACACCACTTGTGACTGGCCACCAACAGGATTTAACTCCATTGACCATCTAACCAGTTTTTCACACAGGACAGTGTATGCCAATCCAAGCCAAGAACAGCCAATTTCTCAAAAGAATGCTGTGGGAAATGGTGTCAAATGCCTTATGTCGAATTCAAACAGTTCTAGTTCTGCAAAGGAAAGCATCAGCAATTAGTTGTTAACCACGTTCTCCCAAGGAGTGCTACAGACATTCTAAAAAGCATCTTCAAAACATCTTTCCAATCACTAATAAAACAAAGCTAAACACTTAACGATACTACCCAAATAGAGCTTTCCAGTTAACTGTTTTCTTAATCCTAACCACAGTATTTCTCATGCAAGTTCAGATTTTCTTTTTTTTGTATGCCTCCTTTGGACAGCAATTGGTTTTGGAAGCATTTGTGGATAAGGGCTTTCATTTGAAAAATATGCAAATATAAGAATTATTTATTTTAAAGTTCTACGAAGTCCCTTGAAAACAAACTTACTCTAAAAATGCCTGTATTGTACTATACACCAGCACACTGGGATTCAAAACACTAAAAAATACTGAACAGTTACCCCTCTTTCCACCTTCCCACCCCCAGAAATTTTTCTACTCACTGCAGTAATGATCTTACAAATGACCATTTAACAACAACTTCGGATCAGAATATATTCCTACTATCTTCCAGTTTCAGTGAATGGGTATTCCCACTGAATGTTTCCAGACTGAGCATTTTTGTTGGCTTCAAACATCAAATCCTAAAAAAGCAGCAAAAACAATTCTCAAAGGAGACCAAGAATACCTTGAGGAAAGAGAGGCTGAAAAATCACTGGAAAGATTATTCAGGAGAGAGTTATACATCTCACTGAATTTCAGGAAGTGTTAAAACCTGCTATAAATTTTAAACCAGGCAATCCTCAGCAATTTACTAGGTGGTGTTCTGTTTTGTTTGTTTGTTTTTTTCTTTTGGTCAAATGTTCTTAAATCCTGTATAGTATTTAAGGGCACAAAAAGAAACCTCAGAAAACGATAAAACTCCTGATTTTCATAGTTCAGATAAACCTATTGTCATTATACTCAGCATGCTATTATTACGCACAATTTGTATGCCAGTGTGATGACTGGGTTAATTAAAACCTCTTGTAATAACCACGCAGTTAAATTGCAATTAGTGCCACACATGAACTTTATGGCAGTTTGATTTTGCTCAGTGCAATTCTGCAGAATGTCTACTTATGGTTATTTACAGTTTGGAAAACTGGAGCATCATATCCTTTACATTTACAGACCACCGGACAACCATGTGAGCTTCATATCAATCATGGTGAGATACTGTCCTCTAAATTGACATTGACAGAAGAAATTGGCCACATTCTTTGTTTTTTTGGTTGGGGTGTTTTGGTTTTTTTTCACTATCAAAATGGGTCTTTCAGACCTGCAATTCTACTGAAAGGATTTTACATGAAAGGACTAACAGTCCTGTGGTGCTCACTGAACCAGATATGCCGAGTCTCTGTGATTGGCTATGCTGTAATCTTTAAACGCTTCCATTGTGCTAGAATTAAGTGTCAGGAATCCTGAGACTGTCTGCTTCACCTTGGGTCAGAGGCTGTTGTGAAATATGCTGAAACAATGAGCAGTGTGCCTGCAGTCTATTTCACTAGTTCTTACTACTGTTCATAGGGTAACAGGGAAGAAAACACTTCTCTGGATCCAAAACCTCTTGGGAACCAAAACCAGGAGTCTGAAAATTGCCTTTTCTGTTTAACTGTTTCATGCTTGCTTTGTTAAGTGTAACAAGCACTTTAAGTTGCTGATATACAGAGACAGGACTTTCTGAAAATGAGATATGTATCAAGCATTCACTAGACTGACAGTCTCTCAGACCTGTAAGCCACCAGTGTGGCTGTGGTCCACATAAGCATTTACGACCCCTTTTATTTAATACATGTTTGAGTTAGTCTTTCAGTTCTATCAAATCACAAATCTACCACCATTTCTTACAGTTAAATCCTCTCAAACACTCATGAGCAAACTGACAGCAGAAGTCTAATAACTATAAACCAAAGCCAGAATTAAATGGCAGGAACAGACTGTTTGAAAATGCACTTGTTACATGGTTAAGTTTATTTTATTTTCTAGGAATACACAAGTGATTAGTTTGTTTGAGAAACAGATTCTTGGTAAGTCAAAAACACTTCCAGCAGCAGATTACAAATCGAACTATCTGAAACATTAATCAAGAAATCAAGGCATTAAATGTCTAAGGAGTTTCCTTGATTGAGGTTTAATTCTTGCAGGTGTATGTGTAATACCTTTTGGTAGATGGCTTTGTGACAGAGGTGGAAAAAAAAGATCAACAGGATATGTTCTTTTTTGCACCTCATTCTGCCAGCCAGCCTCTGTGAGGAGCACAGGAGAAGATGGCTTCTCTGTCACCAGGCAAGACAAGAGTTTGTCACTTTCTGATCATTTAAACAGGCGAAAATGAAGATAACATTAGCTTCTCCTTTTAACTTGTAGTAATCTCCAGCTGAGCTCCCGCTGCAGGAGCCATCCAATTTCACTTATTTAAGCTCACTTCACTGGTTTGTCTTCTCTTCGTTAAACACAAGAGGGAGCACCAGCATTTCAGTATTTCCAAACACTTTCTGGTTTTATCGTTCGCTGCTAGTAACAGTTGCTTATTCAATATCAAACTTCTGTTGCAAAGAAAAATGTATTTTGATATGTGAGAGCACGCACAGGTGCACAGAAGATTAAAGTATTCCCTACTGAGGCAAAATTCAGTTCTTGAAAACAAGGAGAGCAAGCATCTGGTACAACAGGCTATTTTTCCCTCAAAACAGGAAAAAAACATTAATGAGATTGCTTTAGTAAACGACAGTGAAATCACAGAACCACAGAATCTTAAGGGTTGGAAGGGACTTCAAAAGATCATCTAGTCCAACCCCTCTGCCAGAGCAGGACCACCTAGGGTAGGTCACACAGGAATCCGTCCAGGTGTGTTTTGAATGTCTCCAGAAAAGGAGACTCAATAACCCATCTGGGCAGCCTGTTCCAGTGCTCCGTCACCCTCACAGCAGTGTTTACAACACGGGAAAATAATGCAGAAATTGTGTATCATTTCTTTTGTAAATTTTGTGTTGACTTTGACTAGTTGGCTCTTTTTCATCATTGTAACCTCAGGACTCTTGACAATACATCTTAAGCACCCAGAACTCTAAGCAAACTCTGAAGTTACAGCAGTAACTTAAAATTTTATAAACGTCATCTATAGGTTTAAGAATTTTACAGAACTTGCAAAAGAAAGTCTAACACAAGCTGAAAGGGAAAACACTGTGAACAAACAGCCTGGAGAACTACAGAGTAAAGCTGATACTTAGAATAATGCTTGCACAAACTATTAAACACTCAAGTTGTAGTCACCTGTGAGATAAACCTTAAATGGGCTTCCCAAATAACGACAATTTCAAAGCAATTTTATTGAAAATTGTAATTAAAAGCTCATGTGATACATGAAAAGTGCATTTATACTTTTTCAAGTGAGACAGAGTTGGAAGGGTTTCAAGCTCAAGAAATAACCAAACCAAGGCAACCTTGCCAAATGCAACAGGTTGCCTCACACCCAACCAGAAAGTATTAAGCAAAGATGAGTGCAAACTGCAGATATGCACACTCCAGACCACACACCAGCAAAGCTGTGGTAGCATCATTCAGAAAAAAATGGGTGGATTACATACAGCAAAAAATAAGGAAAACAATTTTCTGCAATATATAAATAAAAGTACAACTTGGAGATACTGAACTAATTATTCCGCTTTGTTTGGCACTAGTGCAGTATCAGTGCCATTGCTGTATACCTTTTTGGGAACCAAGGAAGAGACAAAACTGCTAAAAGCTTGCAAACCAGGTTTCTTTAATTTTTTAATAACAGTTTTGCAGAAGACTACCATTCCTAGCAGTTGGATTCTAGGAGCCACAGTGCATAACTTGCATGTGACTGAGACTTGTATCCTCCTCCTTCAAAGCCAGTGCTCCAGCTCAAGTTCTTGAGACTCTTCTCATAACTTGTAATTTTCTAATTAACTCTGATTTCCTTCATAATTTTGCAGGCACTGATTGTAAAATAAAATCTAATAGCCCACTAAATATGAGTTATTTAATACACTTTTAATTTGTGTCTTCTGCTCTTTAATTACTAAAACCTTTAATGGTTTTAATTCTGCTACTCCTTTCATGAGAGACTAACCCTCAGCCAGTCTGGCAGCAAAAATAGTTTCTCCTTCTGATTGGGGATGGGAGAGAAGGAAATGATTTTTTTTTAATGGCTTAATGTCAGGGGAAATCCTAATGTTCTCAGCCAAGTTACCCTGCAGCCAGAATAGAGCACTGCCAGTTCAAACCCTTCAAAGGCAGTTCAACGAAACTGCTTCTTGTGAGAGGCTGCCAGCTCTCCCAGTCCAAGTCTGCTTCAGTGGATGCCAAGGTGTTTCATTTAAGTTTGGTGAAAACACTCTGTGGTTCTCCTCTGAAAAGCAATTATACAAAACCGGCAGTAGCCCCTTCCAAAGATCAGCTGCCTGTGTCTAGTTAGACTGATTTATCTATACTCTCTTGTGGTTAAAATACACTTCATTGCTCCTTACTTCTGTGTGCCCTGAAAGTATAGCTCTGACATAGTGGGCTACCATTATACCTTCTTGTCTGATTCGGGTGGAATTGTTCATTAAGTCTAAGTCTATCCAGAGTCACCTGTGTAAACCAGAAGAAATTCTGCAGAAATGTGTCTGTCAGTGAAAGCAGAAATGGGCCTGTATAACCTCTATCCAGCATGTAACTCACTTAAACAAAAAAACCCAACATATTACAAGACATAAAGAATTTCTGAAGCAAAAAAAGTTGATTGAATCAGTGGATTTCCATGATGTCTTTGCACTTTATGGCAAGCTGCAATTCATGCTCCAAAATGATGAAGAGAAGAGCAGTTCTGGAAGTAAGCTCTGCAACAAAGCTATTGTGGCCCTTGTGGCCAAGAAGGCCAATGACATCCTGGAATGCATCAAGAAGAGTGTGGTCAGCAGGTTGAGAGAGGATCTCCTCCCTCCCTACTCTGCCCTGGTGAGGCCTCATCTGGAGTCCTGTGTCCAGTTCTGGGCTCCTCAGCTCAAGAGGGACAGAGAACTTCTGGAGAGAGGCCAGTGCAGAGCCACCAAGATGATCAGGGGACTGGAACATCTTTCATATAAGGAAAGGCTGTGGGAACTGGGGCTGTTTAGTCTGGAGAAGAAGAGATTGAGGGGAGATCTCATTAATATTTATAAATATCTAAATAGTGGATGTCAGGAGGTTGGGGCATCCCTTTTTTCTGTGGTATTTAGCAACAGGACAAGGGGTAATGGGATGAAGCTGGAACACAAAAAGTTCCACTTAAGAAAAAACTATTTCACTGTTCAGGTGAGGGAGCAGTGGCACAGGCTGCCCAGAGGGGTTGTGGAGTCTCCTTCCTCAGAGGTCTTCAAGACCCGCCTGGACATGTTCCTATGTGACCTGATCTAGGTTGTCCTGTTTCTACAGGGATATTGGACCAGATGATCTCTAAAGGTCCCTTCCAACCCTACCATTCTATGAGTCTATGATTCTATGTAAGTCAATAAAACCTTGCTCACTTACAGTAACAGTCATAATGCATTATTTCATTTAGCACAAGACACTGTCAACAATGCCTTAGATGATTGGAGGGTCACCTTTTCAGGACAATAAAGAATCAAAAAACATCTGAAAAAAGAGATGAGGGAATAAATCCCACTATGTGGTTATCATTTCAGGCAACCTAAATGTTTCTCCCTCATTCCAAACTACATCTCATGGGATTAGTGGTCTTACTTCCTGTATCTGTGTATTAAGCACTTCAGTGGCTCCTCACCCTCTTATTTGGACATGGATGAACCAGTTCTCTTTGAAGATGTTTTGCAATGTACAAGATGATCACTTACTCATACATGTTTATATCATTTCAGAGTGCAAATAGTCTGAAAAACTAATTTGCTTCAAAATACCTGGATTTGCCCCAACCAAGTTTTTCTTTTCCAGTACAAATGGTAGGTAGTGATTTAAGGGTCAACTAAGATAACAGAAGTCTGCTCACATCAGTAGCTCTCTTTGTGAACAGTTATTCTGCTACACACTGAAAAAAAAAAAAAAGTAGAGAAAACACATACACAATTGACAGAAAGGTTGAGTTCTTCCTTTACACTTACTCACGACTCTTACTTGGCTTTGGAAAAACAGTGAAAAGCCTCCTTTCTTCTCTTTCTGTAAATATAAAGAATCAGACTTCACCATTTTCAGCTTCTTAGATCCTCTTCCCTACTTACAGTCCAGCTCCTCAGTGGACAAATTCAGACAAGCCTGCCATGGTGCCAAAGCAGAGTTAGATATCTAGCATGTCAACTCAAACCAGAACTTGATGCCCAGATGAATTGAAAACAGCACTTTTCAGAAAGGTGTCAGACACGAGCTTGGTGCTGGATTTGAACCTCTTCTCGCCAAAGGTGAGAAACACATCCTCTCTCGTTCCCATAAATGAAAGGAAAATTGTCTGAAAGAAAGAGGAACTGGAAATTACGTATCTTGAAACAGGCACCAAAAGCTGTGTCACCGTATACTCCAATCCTGAAAGCTGAGGAATGCAGCAATTGACTTTATTTAGTCAGGAACAATTTCATAGCTTCAGCCTCTGCTACTTCAAAATATACAATTTTAGAATAGTGTGTGTCCAGTAATATGTATCAATTTTACTTTTTTCTTTACTGTTTGCACTTGGGATGAATTTGCACAGGTAAATGAAAGAAGTTGATCATACAGAAACACACACTTTTACAAAATGTGTGCGTATCTATGGATGTATTAGTTGCCTCTGCAAATATTCTATGTATAATTTGAAACCCTTTTTCTACACATTAGAGGCAAGTAGGCCAATTGCACTGGAAAAGGGCACCAATTTTGTGAAGAATTCTGCAGCACAATGCTTACAACAGGGATTCCAATATATGGGAGATGCTCTGGGATGTGGTTATCACTATTTCTATGTTAAATGTTGTAACAGAGATTTTGTTGTTATTTGGAGAACACCGATTTTCATTATAAAATCAGTAAAACAGTATAGGCATTTATAGTGACAGTATACACTGTGTGGTATAGAGGACAAGGGTAGTACTTAAGATCTCAGAAAGTGCAAGCCACTGAATGGTATGGGAAGCAAACCAGAAGAGATGGAAAGAGTTGTCAAATCACTGGGTATGTTTAGGCAGGAAGAATGTCTACTATTAAATGAAAACTTTTCATTACCTACAAACAAGCCATAAACACCTGTTTTGCTGATTTTCATGATGTTTTTAGGGCTCTCCATTCTCTTTTCTGATAAACAAAGCCTAGTTTAACCTCAGAAAAAAAAACTTTTTGTCACCAACAAGGAGCTTTTCCACTTTGAAACAATGGAGAAATGAAATATAACACTTGAGGAATCTAAATTAGATGGAGGTCATGACTGCAGTACACTTACTCCATGCTGCATTAAAAAAAATATGAGTGATAATGTCATACTTTATTATACAAGTATCACAGTTTTTCACAGCTACATCTGGATGCATATCTGTGAATGGAGAGACATGGAAGGTAATGATGCTCAAATGTGCATTTGGTTAGCTATCAAATCTTCCTTTAGAACACAATGTTGTTATAATATGCACATGTAAAAAAATGAGGACTTGAATCCAGTTACTGTTCAGTAGTTTTCACAAATCAGCTTATATTGATCTTGTGAAGTAATTTAAATTCATCAAGTTATCAAGTAATTTAAACTCAGCAAAGCAGTGATGGCAGAGACATATGCCAAAAGCTTCAGGCAGCACTCCAGAATGTTATTCCAAAGTCTGCTTTGACGAAAATTACATATTTAATTTTTTACTCTTTTTGAAAAGTATGACAGAACTGTATGGCATGTTGTTCACTGGGGTTGGTCTTTTACAAATTCCTGATGGGAATACGCATTGCTGGAAGTTAGAGGAGTTCATGGCAGAGTCCAGTTAGATAATTTGGTGATAGGAACAATATAATTAACTCTCCCACAATGGCATATTTAGTTTGTGTCTGTGCAATCTCTAAACCAAGGCTCATTTTCCCTCCGCAGTTTATCATCAGTACCTCCACTTCTCTTGAGAACAAATGTACCTATTGCTGATATAAAGCTTTTGCAGTCAACTCTTTTGAGAATCTCTAGGTTATCACTGTTGATCTCAATTTTTATCATCCCATCTTGAGGAATTCCATACAGACTTTGAGATTGTGTAAGGAACAATTAATTACCTTTGATCAAATATCTGTGAAACTGACAATGTGCACTGCCTTGTTCAGACTCGGTTTTATAGCATGGTAGTGAACACCTTGCCCGGCAATGTACATTAGCCATGAGATGAAGCCAATGCTCACACTGTGCACTAGAAGAACACAACAAACATGACAGGTTCCTGCTTTGTCTATGATGCCCATAAGGGGGTCTTACACCAACACAGAACCTAACTCAAAGACACCTGGCTCCTGGGTACTTGCATTTCTGAAGGCCAGTCTTACTAGTAATGACTGAAGTGAAGAAGGCATTAAATACCTCACCAGTTCCCTGTCCCACTCAGCAGCAGACACATATCTTACTTTTGCTGTTTATGTACTTGTAGAGTTCATTTTTGCTGCCATATTCAACTCTGGGTCAGTCTTGGCTTTTATAACCCTATATACTACTGGACAGCAACCCTTGTGGCATCTGTCTGTGCTTCCACCTCTTAAACATTCTCTTTTTCTAAGTACAGTCAAGAGCTCTTTGCTTATGCCATGCTGGACTCCTAATGCCTATTTTTTATTTCCTACTTGTCAGGATAGAGTTTTCTGGAGCTTGGAGCAGATGTTCCCCAAACATCAACCAGCTCTCTTGGATTCCTCTATTCTCCATGGTCATAACCCATAGGATTCTTCCAAGCATATCTTCAAAGAGGCTAAAATCTGATCTCCTGAAATTGAGGGTTGTGGAGTCTTCCTTTTTGCACTGCTTTCTCCTCTTAGGATATTGTTCTCTTACCATCTCAAGGCTGCTTCTGACTTTCACATTCCTAACACATTCTCCTTGTTGGTACGTGTCAGATCCAGCAGAGTACTCACTCTTCCTTGTTAGCATCTATGCCAGCTGTCACCAACACACTCCAGAAATGTCCTAGATTGCTTGTTCATTGTTTTGAAAATATCAGGGTTCACTCCTTCCAGAAGATATCAGGGTGGTTACAATCTCTCATGAAGTGTGTCCCTTCCAAAGCAACATCTGAAGCAAGAAAAGGTTGACAGGCAGCATCTTTACTGCTATCAGCAGGACAGAGTGCCCTCTATCCACAAGTCCTCTCATGTTTTCTCCGTACTTTTGAAGAAAGTCCTCCCATAGGAGACTATTTCCTCCAGCTGATATTTTTCACTTTCCTTACCCACTGAAAAATGAAACAATGACCTCGTCCCATCACGTCCACAAAGATGAAGGCTTTTGACAACCTGAAAATACAACAATGCTGGCTGCATCAGTCTCACAGTGCATGGAAAAATCCTCTGGAAAGTGTCAGTGACATCTTCAGTGAGTACAGAAAAATGCACATTGTTTCAAGCAGGAAAAGAAGCATTATGGCCAGAGGAAGAAGACAAAAACAGACCAGGGAGAATTTGTAAGGAAAGATCAACAGGGATAAGAAAAAAGGGATGTCCCAACCTCCTGACACCCACCCTTTAGATATTTATAAATGTTAATAAGATCTCTCCTCAACCTCCTCTTCTTCAGACTACACAGCCCCAGTTCCCACAGCCTTTCCTCATAAGGAAGATGCTCCATTCTCCTGATCATCTTGGTGGCCCTGCGCTGGACTCTCTCCAGCATTTCCCTGTCCCTCTTGAGCTGAGGAGTCCAGAAATGGACACAAGAATCCAGATGAGGCCTCACCAGGGCAGAGTAGAAGGGAAGAAGAACCTCCCTTGACCTGCTGGCCACACTGTTCTTGATGCATCCCAGGATGCCATTGGCCTTTTTGGCCACGGGGGCACATTGCTGGCTCATATTTACCTTATTATCAATCAAGACTCCCAGGTCTCTCTCTGCAGAGCTGCTCTCCAGCAGTTCAACCCCCAGCCTGTACTGGTGCATGCGGTTGTTCCTTCCCAGATGCAGAACTCTGCACTTGTCCTTGTTGAACCTCATGAGGTTCCTCTCTGCCCAACTCTCAAGCCAGTCGAGATCCTGCTGAATGTCAGCACAGCCTTCTGGGGAATCAGCCAGTTCTCCCAGGTTGGTGTCATCAGCCAACTTACTGAGGGTACACTCTGTCCCCTCCTCCAGGTCATTGATGAAGATGTTGAACAAAATTGGCCCCAGAACCGATCCCTGTGGAACTCTGCTGGCCACAGGCCTCCAATTGAATTCTGTGCCATTGATCACCACCCTCTGGGCTCTGTCATTCAGCCAGCAGCTTAAAGTATGAATGTACATTAGATTTAAATACAAATATCCATGTAAAGTGTTAAGAAAAAAATCTTTTACATATAGTTATTTACACAAACATACACGTGATGAACAGACTGCCCAAAGACACTGTGGATGCCCCATCTCTGACAGTGTTCAAGACCAGGCAGAATGGGGCCTCTAGGAATCTGGTCTAGTGGAAGGTGTCCCTGCCCACTGCAGGGGGGTTGGAACTAGATGACCTTTAAGGTCTCTTCCAATGTACACCATTCTATGATTTGGTGATTCTATGATTAGATAAAGACCTGTACAAATACATGTAACTCTAAGCAGGATACTCTGTTGATTCTCATATTAACATTTGCATACGTATATATCATACTTACAAACATTTAAAGATTTTTTTTTCTGCTTCTTTAAAACTCACAAAAGTTCTTACTGTGATGATTTGTTTTTAGAACTGCGTAGACTGCTGCGTGCCTGAGCAAGCCACTGTTTGCTGGCTCATAATCATCTTTTCTGTGTCTGTTAGAATCACTGATGCATTAATTGCTTATCAAAATTTTAAACACTTCATGAATCACTCTGAAGACAAAATAAATAAATACTAATGAGCTAATTTCAACGGAATTCACATCTTCTGCCTCTTAAAGCTCAAAAAATTAGGTCTTGATACCTAATATATGGTCAAATAGGAAATGTAATCAAGCCATCCTCAGTAACTGAGAACTCACTGCCTAGGTTACCGTGTTTCAATGGATCAGACTCTTATTTGACCAGATTATACATCAAGGAGAGAAAAGACTGATCAACTATAACATAGAGATGAAGTGAAAAATACATCCACCTGCATAGATCTGATGCAGATTGAGTAAAAAATGAAGTATTTACTTTTAAAAATTTGGAAGTCATGGTATTTGAAAAGATCTTGACACAACAGAAGTAAACTCTTGATCTTCAAACAAACACATTGACAAAAAATATCATTATAAAAGAAATCTCAGTATTCCTTGCATTGTATGAGGGAAAGGGAGAAAGAAGACACAGAAATTTCTGGGAGTATCAAAATAAAGCATTTTATTTTTGCATCAATCTGAAATGTTCATTTAAGCCAAAATACAGGGTGAAAGGCTCTTCATCCATTTAGGTTTTTATTAAAATTGAATGAAATATACTGTTTTGGAGAGTAAAATCTTTCATTTTGAAAACATGAGTATGCTGAAACACTTTAAGTCTGGGCCAATGACAGTATATTGTTGAAAATCCAAGTCTGAACCCTTTAAAACTAAATGACCCAAAATGAAATAGTAGAAGCCCTTCCCTTGAGCCTTTACTTTCTTACTCTAGCTTGTTCATGAAAACTGTAGGCAAAAAAGATCCTCCCCAAAACCCCAGGAGAAATGAGAAATATTCCTAGGAGGCGACTGTAGCTCTGAAATCTATTAGAAGTTGGACAGACGTCAGTGAGACACTTTTCAGCCAAACTGTTAGTGAAAAACTTTTTCCAAAAAAATCTCAGTTTTTACCAAGGAATTTGAGCAGCAGGAGATTGTGTCTAATGTAGCTGGCTGGTACAAAAACCGTAAAATGGGAAATTCATAGAAACGGCCAATTTCCCTGTCACTCACTGCCTACAAGCAAGACCAGGAACCCATTTTAACAGACTCTGGGTCTTAGTAAGAACTGGTTAGGTCAAGCTGTTCATTGCCACTGGTTGTATCAGCTGCTTAGCGGAAGACACTGTTTCATCTTCAGCTAGTCATGTAGAGAGGCAGGCTGTAGCAGTCCTAGAAGTATAACTGCCCCTCAGCTGACGACACATCACAGTGACACCCAGACACTCCCTTTAGACCTGTGTATCCTGTAAAACTAAAAGCCATCTCCCCAGATCAAGATACGCCATCCAGCATTAAACACTGGATATGTCAATGTTGGTGAAGTCTGCATTCAACGAAAAAAAGGATTGTGGATTGAATGCAACATACGAATAATTTTGCAGTTTACATAACCTTCATAAATTTGCAGATCCACTTTCTTTCTAATGTGTACCTAAATAACATGTATTTTCCCTAACAGTATCTTAAAGTCTTAATTTCATGCATTGACAGCTAACACAGCTCTAACACACCTTGCTTTTTTCTCTCAAGTATGTGTAAGGAAGGTCTTAGTTCATGCTACAAATGGATTGTACTACTTTCTCTGAAACCTAATAAATTATGCAAATAATAGATGCAAAATCATAGGTTCTTTAAGACAGATTGCTGCTATTTAAAAGAAGGATTGTTTAAATTCATCGTTATGTGCATATAAGATAACAGTGAAGTGATTAAACATCTCTCCTAAGTTCGTGAAAACCAAATTTTTGTGTCAAAATAATTATTCTCAGCATGTTGTGTAACAAGTTTCTGATCTGCAAACAAATATTATTGCTGAGATTTAACACTCTCATTTACACAAATGTCAGCCTATTATTCCAATTTTATAGAACATTTGTGGAATTAGTTTTTCAATTTACTTTCCCCTTGTTACTGTTTTAATGTTCCAAACTTAATGACACTTTCTACTGTTCAGCAGAACTTAACAGAGTTGTAAAGTTAAACCAAAAGCTGATCAGTGCATCCACCAAAAATATAAACTTCTAAATAAAAAGGGTGAAGGACTGGAAGCTTCCATTGGATTGTCCAACAAAAAATTCCACTCAGATGTGGTTTCACAGGAAATGGGAAAAGATAAATTCCACATAAGAATTCCTTTCATTTGGAAAGCCTTTACCATAAATGCTGACAAAATGTTGAATCTCCACTTGATGTTAAACTTGTGAATAGAACATGGGAAATTAGCAGGTCGTGTGCGTGAATAAAAACCCACAGACACAAATGTCATTAAAATTTATAAGTATATAAATGGTGGGTGTCAGGAGGTTGGGGCATCCCTTTTTTCTGTGCCATGTAGTGACAGGAAATGGGGTAATGGGATGAAGCTGGAACACAAAAAGTTCCACTTAAATATAAGAAAAAACTACTTCACTGTTCAGGTGAGGGAGCCCTGGCACAGGCTGCCCAGCGAGGGTGTGGAGTCTCCTTCCTTGGAGGTCTTCAAGACCCGCCTGGACATGTTCCTGTGCAACCTGATCTAGCCGGACCTGCTTCTGTAGGAGGGTTGGACTAGATAATCTCTAAAGGTCCCTTCCAACACCTACCATTCTATGATTCTATTAAATATATTCAGCACCAGAGAAACAGTCAGACAAGTAATAATTACCAATGTTACTTTTCTTAGTGTCACTTTTGCACCAAGTTTGGATAAAAATCACTTCTTACCTGCTTGGATAACTCCGGCCCATTGATATGAGCCTGTACGAGGGCATCATTAACAAGCGAATGAAAGTTTAGAAGCACATGCTCAACATCCTGTGTTCCACTCATGGCACTTGAAAGCTCCTCCAGGGACTGAATATACATCTGCCAGTGAAGATCAACTTCTGCCATGTTAGCTAAGCAGCCTCGGATGACATTGAGGCAGTAGCCCATACAGGGCTTACTTGAAGTCAGCCCTTGGCAATGAGGACAGTACTGCATTCTCAGTAAAGCTTTGCTGCAGTCTTTAGAGAAATGCAGATGATCTGTCGTATTGATCACTTCAATCCCCAAATTCAGAGCCTGCAAGAAGGTCCGGCTGGATAGCAGTGATCTTCCCATTTGTCCTATGGTTTGTCTGGGAACGTTACCAAAGGGCCTGATGGCCCTTCTCGCCGTTCGGAGGCACTCTGCATATTCCAGTGAAATGTCAGTCAGACCAGGGTTAATCACATGGTTGTAGACTACTGGGAACAGAGTATCGAAAAATTTGTTGACAAATTCCTCCATGCTAATGTCTGTGCCAAACATGAAGAGCCCAACATCTGTGAAAAACTCCTGAACACGTGTGGTAGCCTCAGCAGCCATGTTTCTATATGCATTGCAGAAAAGCGTGCTCGTGTAATTCTCAGCAAGTCTGATGAGCATTTCAAAGGTTTCTGTATTAAAAAAAAAAAAGGGTCATTGTTTTTCAGGTTTTGAAAATAAGAAATTGGAGTAAGAGCCTAATTACATCAGGACATCTTATATTTACCATAAATACATTTTTGCATTAGAATTTATGAAGAGACAAACTTCCCACAAACTGTGACAAATGTCATTTGTATGCAGGTAAATGCCTCACAAGTAATGTTACAACACAATTAACGATCCATAGCATATTGATTGTAAGCCGAAGTATCAACTTTTAAAATACAACAAAGGTCTACTGTATCTGCCTAATGTGTATACATATAAATATATATATAAACTCTCTCATCTCATGACTCTCTGCAAGTTGCAATGGAAAGTTAAAACACTCCCAGCCACTCCAGGTCGTTCCTCTTACCAGCCTAAATGGACGGGCAAATGCAACATTAAAGAACTTAGCTCACCCAATCCATTAAGACTTAACTTTTAAAAGACCAAACAGTGCTGTTTTATTGTCTTCCAAAGGAAGGAGATGTCTGAAACCCACACAAGAATACGCTTTTAAACAATGCTCTTTGTTCTGTCAACTGCTATGGTCAAGCAAAATGCTGGAACGTGCAGAACTGCCCTCCTTGGGCACTGTGACGGGCACCCTCTCTGAGCCTCAAAGCCTGCATAACTGGTAAAGCCTGAATGGAAAAATTGCTTTTTGCTTTGTACATTAGGTAGCAATCCCTAACTACACTGATCAGTTTTTACTAAAACAAAGTAAACTAGAGAAGTATTCTCTCCTGACTTATCTGTGATTTGCAGGTAAGGAAAAATGCTGGTTTTCAAAACAGAAAAAGGGTCTTCGAATTAAGGAGCTTCCTGCTGGAGAAGCTTCAAGGAAGGCAAAGGAGCAATGTATAGATCAAAAGGAAACTTCAAGTTGAGAATAAAAATACACAGAAACACATATTACAAGTATTAATCCATTTTATCCACCGGATGGCTAAGACTCAGTAACTTTCTTTTATTCATTCAAGCTTTACAAGTTTTGAAGTATTTACTTTTTGACATTTACAGTGAATAGAACTCAACTGAGAAAAAGCAAGAGGTACAGTTAAAGTTGTCCAATCAGTGATGTTAAAAACAGGTAGATTCAAATAGTGTCAAACTACATCAAGCAATTACTGAAGCATTCTGAAGTCAGATGGTTAAGTGTCCAACTGAAAGGAGGACTAGAAAACCTACTATAATCTTAATATAATAACCCAGAGTGAGTAGCACATCTTTAAGATATATATATATATAGATAGATAGATAGATACACATAAGAATAAATGTCTTATGTTGTGATAAACTTGTTCAGGTCAATGAAGTGATTCTCTCCTACTTTAGTGGGTTGGAAATTGCATGACTTGTGAAAAGAACACAGAGAAGACATATTAAACATATTAAACTAATCTGCTTATACTTTCTACGTATTCTTTGTTTCCTCCAATAAAAATGAGACACATACAAATCACACTCCTTACCTCTATTTCTCTGCTATTACCTTTTTTGTTTCATATTTCACATGACCTTTACAATCAATTTTGCCACGTCTCTCCTTTCCTCTAACATTGACATAAGAAAACAAGTGTGGAGAGCTCACAGTAAAGAGCAGGGAAGCACATCCCATTGGTTTCTTTTTGGTTTTCTTCATTACTATGGCACATTCATGTGTGCATATCTCCTAAAGTGATGTTCACTATAATCATTCATTCGTGCCAACTACCACAGTGATCCAGCAAGTGGTTTATTTGTTTCAAAATTCAGACCCCTAAGGTAAGGGCCCTGACTCCCACCAAGGAAGACCTATTCAATACACCAACACCTCTTCAGTTTATCCCATGAGTTCACACACGTTAAGTGCCAGCTGAGTAACTGTAGAGCACTGCTGCCCGCATCATCACCAGCTCTGTGAATTTTCTCAACCTCAGCATCTCAGGTTGTACCTGAGACACCTGCACTGAACCCTGTGTTTTCAGGTGTACACATGTGTATGGGAGACCCACATCCTTCTGGAGCAGCAGATGAGACACAACAGATCAGACAGGGCATATTAGATTGATGTCCACTTCTAGGCAAATGAACCAAGGATGAGCTCTCCATCAGATATAAAGGCAGTTTGGACATCTAGCTCACATGGAGGCACATACACATGGACAGCTGCTTTAAATATCCTACTGTATATTACGTCTCATTTTTACTGGAGGAACAAGGAATGCAAAGAAAGTACAGGTGTACTATGGAGGCTTTATTTAGTTGTCTAAGAGTGTTTAACACTATTTTCTGTGGTAGATGCCCTTTATCCACCTGTTCAACAGAGCATGGGTATCCTGCAGGTCCTGTGTCAACAGCTGCAGGCTTTCTGTGGATGTTTTGCATTTTAAATGGTACTAGATAGCTCTGCCTAGACAAGCAAACTGGATTCTAGATACTCAGTTATCACTGACTTCATAAAAAAGCTTGTAGCAGCAGAATAACAAAGACAAAAAATCTCAGTCAAATTAGTTATCAGTTTAGACAGTTTAAAATAATAAATTGTGGATATCACTAAAGCCTTCTAGGAAAACGGCTATTTTTATAATTGTAGACTCAGTCTTCTACACAAATTCTGCCAATGCTTCACATGCAGTTTGTTAAAGTTGGTAATGTTAGTAAAATAATGTTACACTAATCTCTTTAGAATGACATGTATGAGGCTTTTATGACCCTCCTCAATTTGTTATTATTACTGTTTCTTAGATGAAAACCATAAAGTACACGATCTAAAATGCCTCTTACAATTCATGCAGTATCCCACTACCAAGGGCACAAATATTACATGAAAGAATAAATCATACTGCACATGGATAACCAATAGATTTTACAATGTGATCTAAACAATAACAAACCTTCAAGACTGAACCACCATATTGCTAGTGCCCCAGTAAACCACAGATGAATGAGCACAATAATTAACTGCATGATTTATTGACTATTTGTCCTTTGTTAAGCGGCATACGGTAATACTGGCCACTTGTGTTTATGATTCTGCTTCGTGCTGTTTAATTGTCATTTTAGGATTTCTTACAAAATTTGTTAATCGGGTTTATTCTACTGCCACGTTTCTTACTTTATAATCACCAAAGTGATTCCAATGATTTGCTTTTCTCTCAAACAGCCTGAAGGATGACAGACAGTAAAGCAGACCTATGTTTACTTTCACTATTGAACAGAGCCTGTGAACAGCTTACCATGGCAATCTATGTCATTTACAACACTTCCAGAGACCTCAATGACAAATCAAGTTATGCTGGTTCACCCCTGCAAATACATCACAGATTTAACAATGTGTTGCTCTTTCTTTCAAGTCCATTGCCCAGATTAACATCATCAGTCCTAATTATTCAGCCACATAAAAGAAGTGGTAAGTTTTCAACCAGTATAAATCCATTACATACAAAAGACGCTTTAAAAATGTAACCAAGATGAGCCAGACAAGTTCTTTTTATCGTTACTAAATATATTTTTTAATCTGCAGGCTCAGTGTCTATTATCTCCATCCTTTATGAAATCTTCATAGTTACCACTATAACATACCCTACAGATACCTTTTCCAGTACTACTGTGAACAATGTCTAGCGCTTACCATGGAAAATGTGTCAACTTTATTTTTCCTTGTCTACACTTAAAGTTATGATTTGTACACTACTATGTATAAAAAAATCAGGGCTGCCAATATAATAATCTATTCATTTTCAAAAGAACAGTATATCTCTCTTCCCAGTTTTGCAAAGAAGGAACAAAACACAAGGCTAGGGAAAAAATGCAGACAAGCACTTGTCCAGTTTATGTATTGCATTAATTCAGCTGATTCTTCTTATCAGTACATAGATTACATTCTTTTTTGATAATCATATAATCGTTCAATGGTCGGGTTGGAAGGGACCTTTAGAGATCATCTTGTCCAATCCCCTTGCAGAAGCAGATCCACCTAGATCATGTTGCATAGGAACATGTCCAGGATGGTCTTGAAGACCTCCAAGGAAGGAGACTCCACTAGAGTATTTAACAAAGTGATGTAAAAAGAACTATCAGGTCATTGCGTTAAAAGATTTGCAATCTTTCATTAATTTTATTTAACTTTTCTGTTCTTGAGAGTTGCAGATAGTTCTAAATTATAGAGACACCACAAGGTAGTAATCAGTTCAGTGGATTACTGGCTTTAAAGAACAAAAGTATGCACATGTCATGTTGACTAGAAAACTCACAAAGAAAATAATAAAAGAAATCTCAGGTTTTATTTCTGGATATTAATCAGATTTAACAGAAATACTGTGTAGAATGAAATAAACTATAAATTGGATTTTACACTAACCTTGCAATTCTCATCTTTAATAGTTTTGGCAAAGTATCTTTCTACACCAAGTACATTTGGAAATCAATTTAATGAAACAAATTTGTACGGAATCAAGTTGTTATAAACACAAATGCATGTTCTTAAGTTTGTCCCTTCTTCTCACACATAAATGTTCTATACAAGCTGCTACATTAGAAAATGCACTAAATTCGGAATATTAACTTTTTAAATATCCATAGTGCTTAACATAGTCTAATAAATGAAAAATACAGCATTAGTAGTGGGCCAACATGTTGTGAAGTCCTATAACCTAACAGTAATTCATCAGTTTATATTAAATAAATTAATTCACATTTAGTCAGGGTAACATATAGAACTCAGTAAATTATAACCAGATAGATTAAAATTCATCTTTGAGCCACAGACATCATATTTAGCAAGAATGCCTTTGACAGTACAGAGGGGATCCAAAACTCCTGAGCCTGGATTACTGTAAGTATCAGCTCATAATATGCAGGAATCCAGATAACTAAATCCAAACAAAAGCTGAAAAATCTAATAATATTATGACTTTATTATGACTTGAAAAATCCTATGGGAAAATATTAGCCTGTTGCCAGTAGCCATCACTGTTCAGTGATGTTCTATGTTTTCCTTCTATTTATGGGCAGTGAAAATAATACAGAAGTATCAGACTCTCTCTCTGTTTTACACTCGAATCAAGTGTGTCTTGCATACATTGCTTTATTGGAGTTAAGGGGAACACGTTACAGTCTAACAAATAAAAGGCTTTCAAAAATTATGGAAAATAGCAATTATGGAACATAAATTAATCCACAATATTAATACATAGTATCTTTGTTTTAAATCTATCAAACAGGTAAATAGGTATAGGTGGGAAATTCAGTATAATTATTCCTAACTACAAAATAGTACACAGTGCCAGATATACTGCAAAATCCCCTAATCATTTATCATATCAGAAAAATGAGCCAGGAGAATCAAGTCTTCAAGACATTTACATGAATTATAAGGAATGAATACATTAGGGGATCGCCTGTGAAGGTTATATGGGAGAGAGATCAAAAGGATAAGAGCCAGCAGAAGATATTTGAGACTCACTAAAACTGCTCCTCGTTAACACATATTTGAAATTAATCAACTTCATAGATTTGGGACTCACTGAAGTCAGCAAGGAAACAGGCAGACCAGATTAAACCTGTAGCTGAACCAGCTTCATGCTACCAAGTGTTAGTGCCACACTTCAGGCTTTACAGTCATAACTACTCATCACAGACTTAAGATTTTTAATTTATTTTTGCTTTCTTTGGAAAAAAACTAAGAAACTTGAAAGTGTTGCCTAAATTCTCCTGTGTTTGACAGCAAATTACTGAGATACTTAGATGTCCCGAGTTTCTTGTATATCCTGTGATTCTGAGTTTGGTTTAATAACAGCGTGATTTTTTTTACTTGTGTGGTTTTGGTTTTTTCTTTGGTTGGATTTTGGTTGGGTTTTTGAGCTGTGTGAAATTTAATCATTCTCTTTAAAAAAATAAAAGAAGGACTAAAAAAAATAAGTAATTATGGTGTAACTAAGCCCAAGGACCCAGAGGGTCGGTTAGTGTATCCCATTTGCAAATACATGACTGAAACAAACTAAATTAACCCTAAGAAGGTCCAAGTTCGTCATGGAAAAAACTTCCTTCAGTGGTATGTACTTCTCTCAGCAGAGTGCTCAGGACTGATGATTCCCTTGAACAATGCACAGGAGACATCAGCACAGCACTAGAGATAAGCACAAACAGTTGAGAAGTTGGTGTACAGGAGTTTGAGTTGGGTTATTGATAGGAATGAGCAATCATAGATAATATGGGCTCTAAGCATTAGTGTCACTACAATTACAATGGAAAGAATAGCTACACTTTGAAAAGCCGTTAAAACATTAATCAGGGAGACAGCAAATTCTCTCAGAACCATATGTGAGGTGTGCTCTCCTTTTTGCCCATAATGAAATTTTCAGGACTCATAAAAACCTCATTTTTTTTAATCTCACACATGTGAAAAATTATTTAACTTTTATTTGAAAGTTTAATATGCCACAGAATCTATAAAAACATGTCCCAGATATAGGTGAAGTGAATTTCACTCATGATTGTGCTACATCTTTTTGCTAGTCTGAATTGATAATTTTATTTCTCATTTTTATTTAACAATCCACTTAGTATCATCACTCAGTTTTAATCTTTTCTTAGTAATCTTGATATTGACTACCTTGTCATGTCAAATTTGCTTTCTAAATCAAAAAATTCTTTTTTTGTTTATTTTTCTTCTCCATCTTCCTGTTTCTACATTCAAGAACAAGTCCAGAACTGCAACAGGACTCATGTTCACCTGATATAACACTACGATCTTCAAGTCTTGTATTTGGGGTTTTTTTAAATGTTGGAATAGATTTTTTTTTTTTTTCAAATCTCAGGAGCTTCATTAATTTTCATAACTTAATGAAAATCATCATCAATGGTTCATAAAATTATTTTTTAATTTTTGCTGTTGATTTTAAAATATCTAGCCTTAGAATCTGACATTTAAAACACTCCCAAGTTGTAATTGGAATATAAAGTATTTAATCATACCTTGATACATGGTATTTTAATATTTAATGACTGACATATGAATGAATAAATAATAATCACATGAATGAATGAATATCACATGGTTATTTTCTTTGATCAAGTTATAATCAGTGATTCCTTTTTCTCCCAAAACTGGTGGGTTTTTTTCTTCAGTCTTATATTATCCTGTTAACAGTCATGACTATGAGACCACTTATCTTGCCATTTTGGAAGTAACAAGAAGAGATTTATTTGTATGGCGCCAGGAGAAGAAATACCTACCAATAAATAGAGTTCTACTAAATCCTTTTTTTCCTCTTGGATTCTGTTTATCTTCTCTCTGACTTGCATCATTCTTTATTTCACAAGCAGTGCTTTCTTGTAGAAGGAAAATATTTCTAAACTCTAAATATATTGCTTACTACCTTGGAATGAAATATGCTCAGAATTCAAGGCAGAATATTACAAGGGATCACAGTATCACATAATCAAGTTGTTTGTAAATCTTTTGACACAAAATGTTGTGCACAGTTTGTAAAAGGACATTAAATTGATAAAGATTTACAATACACATTTGCCATAATAAATAAGGATGGCAAGTGTCACGGTTTGAAATGAAGGCATTCCTGGAAAGGGGGAAAGGGCTGTAAAGATGACTCCTGTAACAAGTTGCTTGAAACTCTCCCTAGCTCTGAGCCAGACCCACTTCTGGGGCTGAGCCAATTAGACACCTCCACAGTCAGTTTTTAAGAAGAAGCCAGAAGAGGAGGCTTCTTCCTGTTCCTTCTTCTGTCCTTTCTTTTTTCCAGCTGGTGGTGGTGCAAAGAGTTGGAAGAGAGAGAGAAACAACCATGCAGACTCCAAGGTCAGTGAGGAAAGAGAAGAGGAGGTGTCCTGGAGCAGAGACTCCCCTGCATTCACTGCTGACTCACACACTCTCAAGGCATGTAATGCTTTCCAGGAAGAGCTGGAGCTAACAGATGCTGGGAATATGTGTCTCTTCCACACTATAACCTTACTGTGATTTCCACACGATCTTGTGATCTGACTCATCCTGCAATATGACATGAGGTACACATCTCTTGCATCACGCAAAACTGGATAGTTATCTCCCCATTCCCTTTACAGCTGTGTATTCTAGCTTATGTAGGATTGAAACAGCCCTCACTAAATAATGAATGCGGACAGAAACACAGGGCTAGTTGGAACTTGAAATATCCTCTCATCCATCCATTGAACCCAGGACAGGTTCAATTAGATTTATGGTCTCACCCTTTAAGTAATTACCTAATCTATTAAAAAATGTGCAACATTAGAGAGGTCACAACCTTGAAGAAAAACATTCCAGTGCCTCACCATACTCTCTTTTGCTCTCACCATTAGAAGGAATTATTTGCATCTTCCTCTTTTTAGGTATTTAGGTCCTCCTGACTATAGACATGTTCATATACAAAATTTATGTCCAAAATAGATGAGTCTAGTTTCAACTAATCAGTAAAGAAAATGATGGCCATGATTCATCTGACCTAGTTTAGGTGTCCATGTGGAAATAAGATGAATTGTATTGTTTTCTCACCTATTTATACAGACAAAGGGAGTGATTAGTTCAGTAAAGTGAACTAGGAGATGAAACGTACTCTTGAAAACTGTGATACATTTATTTTATATTATTTTTATTAAAATGAACAGTCTCACTTCTTTCAGTCATTAGGGAAGCCCATTCTGTCTCTATGTAGTTGAACTTAATGCTAACGATTTCCAAAGGAAAGTCTAAATCATTCAAATTATGTGCTTAAGTGGACACGCTATACATTTAGGAGTTTCAAATTCATATACAGCCCTACCTCAACAGGTACTTAAAAAAATGTTTTGTTAATCTCTTTTGGAGCAGCATCACTTCTTTAACTCACTTTAAGAATCGTTAAGCTCTCTACATCATTTCAGTAAAACAACTCCTAAGTCTCTCCTTCTCCAGTTTTCAACTCATTCCTAGCTAAATTCAGGATCTCACTATTTTGAATTCTAGCTCCATTTTCTAGCCCGTGCATGAGTATTTCTCTCTCCTTCACTTGTTGAGAGAAGATTATTTCACCATTCAGTACTACAGCTCAAAATGATGACTGTAGCTGCCCAAGAACTACACCTGAAGTGTATTTCCATTCTAACCAAGAACATTTGTTAACCAATGCAATGCAGGCTTCCAAAGAGTTTTTCATGTGTTCAATGGTAATTTAATTAAGACAATGCCCTGTTTAATTATGAGAATGGCATGTTGAACAGTGTAAAAAGACTTAGGAAAGACAAGTGACTCAGCATCTGTTCTTCTCACCTACCCAGATTTTGATCCCATTTCCATGCAGGGAAATTAGATTCATTTGACTCAACTTGTCTCCAGTAAATACAGTTTCATTCTTACTTATCAACTTGATATGTTCTTATATTTGGCTTCTAAATATTTAGGAATGCTTTTTATTCCAAATTAACTCAAATTCATCTCAGCAGTCTAAAATGCTCTAGCTTCTTCCTTTTATGTTTAACAAAAAACCCATATATTCACCCTTTTCAGTCTTTTGCTACCTCTACAAACCCAAAGACAACCACTACTGAAGTTCAGAACACTGAACTGACATAAGAAACCAATCAGTGAAAACAATGTGGAAACCAATGCTGAAGTGAACACCACTTACATCTTAATAACCTTTCTTCATAGCTGTGCAGAGGTCCTTTATCTGTTAACAGTCTGATCAGCATCAGTGATAGCTGGGCTTGGGCAGAATTAACTAGTGGAACAGTAGAACCTGGCAGGACTTGTGGGAACATTTTGTTCTTTTCTGCTTTTTTTAATGATGCTGCATGAGAATATGATTTATATTATTATACTCCCAGAGTAACGTTTAGTGTGTTTCCAGCTACTAATACACATTTTACCTCTGCAATACAAAGTCTAAGGCTCATTATGGGGCCTTCCAATTTATACTGCTCAGTTCATACATAACCGTAAACCTGTGCATGCCAATACTGATGAAAGTACTGATGTTTACTAAACAATGTCAATGCCAAACAAAGTACACAAGGAAGAAGGCAACTAAAGATCACATCAGCTTATCACACCTATCAACACAAGTATGCAGAGTGGTGATTCATCTCAGCTACCACCTCAGCTAAATATCATATTCTTTTTTTTTTCCAACAGTAGAAAGCTATGTGGATGTATAAGGTATGATTCATCTAACCTATTTTAGATGTTTATGGGAAGATGAATCATGCCCAAATATTTATGGGGAGATGAATCATGCCAAAAAAGTGCCTCTCTCACTTAATCTTCTACTGAGGGAGTGGATGGTGACAAGCTAAATAATCCACTCTATTATACTAGTCATCATTAGTTTTGTTATTTCCCCTGTAGAGCTTGGTTATCTTAGTTACAAATTTACTTAAAACTTCCATATTACTGACCTATTAACAGTAGTACCTGAATTTCTAACATAGAAAATTACATCCGTCTCCATCTCCTCCAGAGATTTGTTTGTCCAGAGATTATTTTCTTGCAACTAGATGTTTTTAAAATTATGTATTCTTCAACTGCATGAATTCAATGTCTACATAAAACAAACATCCGGTGAAAGTAACAAACTCTTAAAGGAAATGTACATCTTGTATGGAAGCAGAACAATACACCTCTGCAAGTTGGAAGTGATGTCCCATTTCTTTTTGATGTCTGCAGTTAGTTTAATGTTGACCTAATAGTCACACAAGATAAATGTGTGTGCATTTCCTGTTACACATGCATATTGGCATAGCTAATAGCTTGCTCCTGGGTTTGTTTCAGTTCACTCTTGTAAGTTCCATCCAAGATAACCTGTGTGGTTCTATAGACAGGTCTACTACAGCGACTACTCCAAAAAACCAGTACAGCTGAAACTGTGCAGGCTTCAGCACTGTCCACATTCTTCCAATATTGCTCCTGAAAGCTTCCCACTCCCTTTATCCTTCTGACACCCCTAGGTCTATAGCATAGAGCCTTGAGTTCATTTTGGTGGGTATGGTACATTCTCCGTGCTACTGTAGATTGAAAAAAAAGCTTTTTTTTTTTTTTAAATAAAGTCTGTAAACTCAAGAGTGCACACACAGACAAGTGGTACGTGAAAAGGATGTGGTCATTTTGCTCTAGAAAGAGGTAGTCCTGAGTGGTGTGGACATGAACCACATTGTATTATTTAGCCTGCAGTCTGATAATGTCTCCCTACACCCGTGTAGTTTGCCATGCTGATATAGCTAACAGGTCCCATTCTGGGCAACTTTTCTGGAAGAAAGTGCTCCAATGTTCTCTTCTTCTCCTGTACCTTTTGTCTCACTTTCAAATTTTGTATTTGGTTCCAGAACTGCTGATGAAGCTTCCTCACCCTTTGCTACCAGACATCAAAGATATAAAATAGCTGCAGGAGAGAAAGGCAATGGAAGTTGTGTGTTGTCTCTAAGTAGCAACCCTGTTACCCACTCAACTTAGCAGATGCCTTTTAATCACCTACCAAATCCAATTTCACAAGATCATGTATTAACCTCTTGTCTAGCAGTAACAAAACAGATGCGACTACAACTCTTGTCCAGATTGCAGTCCAGAGAGAACAGGGTGGGGGAAGGAAAATCAAGAACACTGACCTACTGTGACTGTGACCTACTGTGACCTCTCCTTGAGGATGGGAAATTGCCCTCAGAAAGCTGTCATTTGACTTGAAGCAAATAGCATGGAAAGTATCCCTTTCTCCTCTAGCTGGCAGATAAAGCTAATAAATATGTCTTAATATACCTTAATATTCTTCTATAATAAATAGGTGACTAGTCACATGCTAAGAGGCTCATGAGTAGAGCACGTGTGCAATAAATAGCACTGAAGTCTGCTTCTGAATCTGCAATGAACATTACTTATGTGAAGCTGAGTATCAGAACATTCTTTAAACAACTACTTCTTAGATTACCTGACTTATTCCTATGACTCTTCTTTTTTTTTCCACTTGACATCTTTCTGCATGGTTTGGTTCAGTTGCATAAATAAAATGACTCTCTGTATGGCATGAACAATAATCATTGGTCATTTAGGAACCATGGAAGAAAGTAGCATTTTAAGAACCACCAAGGATCAACTGGAAATACGGGGCTTAGGAAACTTTCATCTACATGAGAAAAGATGACACCTCTATTTTTTGAGGAAAAATGTGCCATAACATAAACCATTCCACTGAGCAGACACAGGTCTGTGAACACTCATATTAGAGTGTCTTTATAGATGGAACATACCAAAAACCACTCAAAGGAATACTGGAAAAAAACATATCTATACAAAATAGTATTTTTTTTACTTTCTCATTCAAGTAGAACGTGGCTACAATCCCACCAAATCTATAGTCTTTCATAAGCTTAAATAAGCAAATAAGTAAATATTGGTTTTAGATTTTTCCTGGAGGCATAGCTTATATAGATATGTAACAAAATGACACAACTGCATTATTCTTTAATGATGTCCTGAGATGGGGGGAAATAAGTAATATTTTCTCCTTTTTATATATTAAAGAATGGTAATTTTCAGTATCATAATAATGAGACAATTCCTGCCAAAGTGCCATCTTTTTAAAGTATAAAGCAAGATTCATTCCACCTAACTTTAGCCATCTAAAAGTCAAATACTTCACCTATCCCAGCTATATGGATAATCAGTGCGTTCAGATAGGCACCTTCTCATGTTTTTATCCCTGAGGCAAAGCTAAGATTACTGATTAACTAAAAAGATACTTTAACTGTGCAAGGCATAGCTCCCACTCAGACTACTTTGAAGGGCAACTCAAAGCTGCAGTTCTGGCCACAGGGTCTGCATCATCTACCCCAGGAGCGGCCAATGCCTCCACTCAGAGCTGCTAAAGGAAGAAGCTGCAGGAAGTGTCTGTGCCTGTCTTTGTCCTGGGGGAAGGGACAGGGACAGGCAGCAGACTGCCTGCAGAAAGCATGCCCAGGTGGAAAGCCCCCTGCAGCAAGTGGCTGAGCTGCAGGAGGTGATAAGAAGGCTGCACAGCTTCAGAGAGGCTGAGAAACAGGGAGATAGATGGTTCCAAGCAGTCTGCAACGGACCCACAGCCTGCAGCCAAACAGCCAAAATCTCCTCCACGGGCACATGGTGGGGAGGTGGGGTGGTGCAATAATACACAAAAACAGAGTCTTGCAACAGCAAGGACCAGCAGGAGGAAGAAACCTCGCCCAAAACCAGAGGTGCCCTTACAGAGCTCCATTGCTTCTATAGACTGAATAGGAAAGGCCCATCACGTCAGGAGACAAGTAAGGCAGCACAATCTGGTCCCATATAACAACTAGTACAACTAAAATAGGTGATGGGTGATAGTAGAAGGCAATTCTCTTCTGAGAGGTATGGAGGCACCAAAAGGCTATGCTGCCATTCAGCGCGATCTCAACCAGGTTGAAAGTTGGGCAGAGAGGAACATCATGAGGTTCAACAAGGACAAGTGCAGAGTCCTGCATCTGGGAAGGAACAACCCCCTGCATCAGTACAGGGTGGGGATTGACCTGCTGGCAAGCAGCTCTGCAGAGTGAAATCTGGGAGTCCTGATTGATAACAAACTAACTGTGAGCCAGCAATGTGCCCTCATGGCCAAGAAGGCCAATGGCATCCTGGGATGCAGTAACAAGAGTGTGGCCAGCAGGTCAAGGGAGGTTCTTCTCCCCCTCTACTCTGCCCTGGTGAGGCCTCATCTGGAGGCCAGATCGGGGCTACACAGCTCAAGAGGGACAGGGAACTTCTGGAGAGAGTCCAGCGCAGGGCCACCAAGATGATCCGGGGACTGGAACATCTTTCATACAAGGAAAGGCTGCGGGAACTGGGGCTGTTTAGTCTAGAGAAGAGACTGAGGGGGGATCTCATTAATATTTACAAATATCAAAATGGTGGTCTCAGGAGGTTGGGGCATCCCTTTTTTTCTGTGGTATCTAGTGACAGTACAAGGGGTAATGGGATGAAGATGGAACACAAAAAGTTCCACTGAAACATAAGAAAAAACTATTTCAGTGTCAGGGTGAGGGAGCCCTGGCACAGGCTGCCCAGGGAGGTTGTGGAGTTTCCTTCCTTGGAGGTCTTCAAAGCCTGCCTGGATGCATTCCTATGCAACCTGATCTAGGTGACTCTGCTTCAGCAGGGCAGTTGGACTAGATGATCTCTAGAGATCCCTTCCAAACCCTACCCTTCTGTGATTTGCCAACCTGATGCACTGTCTAGAGATAATGGGGGGTTGGCAGGGGGGTAGGTGGGGAAGAAGAAATTACCCAGTAACTGCTTCTAAATTCCCCTGAGAAAAACAATGCAAGCCACTGCTGGGTTAGATTGTGTGCTTCTGCTTTATCACATAGTCATTTGTTGATCTTTGATCTCAAAGGCCAGAGCGGTGAGTGAGGTTGCAAATCTCATACTGTTCACACCGATAAGGAAGTTGTTGTTTATTGATGTTATTGGCCCTTGATCTTTGCTGTTATGCTTTTACTGTGGTCTGATCCTTGACTGTGAAACACACAGGAAATTCATTCATGTTGTGTGTTAGTGGAACTCTGTGATTACTTCTCCCTAGGAATGAAAAATTGAGCATGGGACGCTAGCCAGAGAGATCCCGGATCAAATCCTGACAAGAAAATGTACTGCATTTCAAATAATGTGTGAAGTATGCTATCCTAAAGGAAAGCAATGATTTGGATTAATAGTGAGTCCTTTTATTTAGCGGACAGAAAGTAAATGTATTTTTATAGAATGGAGTTTTAAAAGTTTTCAAAATTACTTGAGTTTCAGTCTGCATTGTCACACTGAATGAGTCAAATAGTCAAACTTATGTATTCCTTTTCATTTGAAGGCAAGTGTGCCTGCATTGCTTATATTACATTCCGTAATAAGACTATCAGTTCTGTAGCAGCCTCCAAGAAAAGCCAGGGCTGCTACAGTATTTTGTAGTGAGTCTTATCCTGTGCACTCTGTGAAAACCAAGATCCATAATCTCTAATTTTTGGATGCCA
This sequence comes from Colius striatus, assembly GCF_028858725.1. Lineage (NCBI taxonomy): Eukaryota > Metazoa > Chordata > Aves > Coliiformes > Coliidae > Colius > Colius striatus. The sequence continues at coordinate 50,225,955 of NC_084759.1, read as the reverse complement.
CTACATTTAGGTTAAAAACTTTTAAAACATTTGAAATGGAAGTGTTTTTACAGATTTATCCAATCACAGTGTTTTGCGGAATTTAGAAACTGCAGCACCTATAGAGTCAGGTGCCAGCTAAACAGCAGGTCTTCAGATTACAGTTCTGAATGCAGACAATCAAATTTTCTCCAGCTGCTGGAATTCTCTACCAAAGATAAGTGTGTGAATGAGTCATCCAAAAACATTACTGTTCAATACAGTTTGACTTCTTCCTGGCATCACATGAAAGTCACTTATCAGCTGTACACATTAAGCCTATTCACACGCTTGTATCACGAACGTCTGCCAGTTTACAGACTAAAATAGAATGTGTGCTTCGGCAGGCTGTCACACATCACACTGAAATTTGTGTGTCAGATCTTAATATGGGATCAAAGCCTGAACCCATGGAGGCTGGTGTTTAACTACCATGTTTGGTGTTCAGTTGCTTCTCTGGACTTCTAGATCCAATGCTTTAACAATTATTTACAGGCTTAGAAGCTTTACTTTCACTGAATGTCAAGTACTAAAATCAGAGCAAGAACCCCATTTTTTTTACTGTGTGGTGAAAAACAATACAGTACACAGTTCGCTTGTTAGTCACAGTCATAGCCTAGCAAGCAATTAAATGGCATTTTGAACTGTGTATTTCATTGAACAAGCAGGTTAGACTGATAATGCTATTAAAATCTATCCAAACTAAGACTGGATCTATTTGGTTCTTATTTGTGTTAAGAGCAATTAATAGCACTTTGTAAAAATCCACCTCCAACAAAACAAGGAGACTTCCAGATCATGCAAAATTTGCTTCATTTTCAAGTGAAGTTTTTACTATCATTTGTGTTTCAGGAACAAAATAGTAGCAGACTCCACACAAAACTAGTAGGTACCACATATGCTGTTATGATACAGTATTGCACAGAATTTGTTTCTAAGTACTGCAATATAGTTGCTATAGAGGGAAGCTGTCTTAGGAGATAATGGACTGAAATGTTTAAATTACTTAGGATTGAGAACGGAAGTTATGGAAACAGAAGTAAAACAGTATTTCCTACAATAATGTAATGTAGCTTGCATCACTGAATGGTACTTGGGAAACGGGAAGCCTTGAGTTGCAGTAACCCCAAACTGACCAGAGGTTGACCAGCTGTGAAGACTTGGACAAGTCCTATAATTCTTCTTATTTCTGTTCCTTTGCAACGTTAAAATAATATGCTTACTTTCATGAGAAGGAACCTGTAAGGATTATTTATTTTATCAGCATGTTCTATACATGAAGTGCCATGAATGTTCTAGCTACTCTTAAGATTATTAAAGCCAGGAAATTTGTCTGAAACATTACTAATATGAGATCTCTGTTTTCAGATTAAAAAATAAACAAAAGTATATGACTTTCCAGATGTCACTACCATGATTCATGTTATTGATTTCTTATTCTGTTATCTTCTAAAACAATGAGGAAAGGAAGGTGAAGCTCCATTGTACTAGTGCCAAACCTGAAAGACTAAACAGCTAACAATAATTCTTACTGTTGTCTACGAAATATTGCCTGAAACATAAAACTGGAGATAATTCTGATCTCTAACTAATGAACTATTTTGGGGGAAAGGAACATAGTGAAATCTAGACTATCCAATAATTTATTTGGATGGATAATAATTCATTACATAAAACAGAAATCAAAAAGATCTAGACCTTATGAAAGAAGACAGATGGTAAGAGATTTAGGTGAGTGTCCTCAGAATCACAGCACTTTCAATTCTTAGGATAGGAAGGAGAAAGAACTATAAGACTTAAAAAAAAAAAAACACAAACTTCAGGAAACTCAGAGATGGCAAATAAGACCACCTAGGAAACACATTCAGTAAAGAACTTCCTTAAAGAAATTCTATAGAAAATATGCCTGTAAATTATCTGGTATGGAAGAAAAATGGAAATTCTATGAGATACACTGTGTAAAATCACAAAACCACTACTTCAGACACAAGAAGAATATGTACAGAAAATGAGTACTATTCAGATCACTAAGATTCGAAATTAAGAACAAAACAATAACAGAACTACCAGGAACATGGAAAGACACACTGAGAAAAGCTGAAGCCACAAAATGTGAAACAACTATCAAGGAATATGCAAGATAAACAAAGAAAAATATCACTAAGTACATTAGCTGCAAGAGGAAGACAAAGGAAAAAAGCTGTTCTACTAGTCAACAGGGAAAAAAGCTATCAAGTCCTAGCACCAACAAAAACATAAATGCCTTTACTGTTTCAGTCTTCTCTAAAAAGGTTAGATGCAATCAGGCAGATAATGTAATTAATAGAAACAACAAAGTATTAAAGGTAGAAAAAATAGGAAACAAGTTAGAGAATACAGACAGAAGTTACATTGCTTTAAATTGTCCAGACATAATGAAATTCAGGATGTACAGAGAACTTGCTGAAGAAGTTTCAGAAGCACTGAAAAAACTCATGGATGATGAATGGAAGACTGAAAAACATAAATCATGTTATCTATCCTTTAAAAAGGGAAAGGAAAAAGAGCTCAAAAACTCTGTATCAGTCAGACTACATTTAATTTCCAGAATACTATAGGAAGCAAAAAGACAGCAAACCTCATCAAACAGGATGGTAACTAAGAGCCAAAGAAACTTTTCAAAAACAGTATCTATAAAGGGGAAGGGGGTGTAAGAGAGAGAATAAACCAAAATTTTAGTAAGGCAAAAAAAGCTTTAGTGAAGCTTCCAATACTATCGTAATGTTCTCATAAGCTGACTAAAAAGAATCTTAAGTTACTCTTATATGCAAAATCAGTTGGAAAACTATATCCAGAGAGATATCAGTGGTTTCCTGTTACACGAGAATACACTGATTAGAGATTCCTGAGAATCTAGTGTTGGCCTCATCAGTGTTTTCCTTAATGAGCAGTAGGATAAAACGAAATTTTTAAGAAATGTGAAATTATGAAATCTTAGTCTGTTGCCAAACACAAGACAGCTGTAAGTGTTCTTGCTGGCAGAATTAAAATTCAAAAAGACCACTGCTTATTGGATTCATGTTCTGTAAAAGCAGGATTCATTTCCCCAAAGAGAAGCAAAAAAATACATTCAGACAGTAGGCAATGGCACAAATCCAGGCTCCAGGATAACTACCTGCAGGAAAAAACATCTGTGGGCTTTAGCAGGTATCAGTCTGAACTTAAGTCTTTTATGTCAGGTAGGAAAGGAAAAGACTATGTTATTGCTGTAGAAAAAAAAATAGACCATAACCTGGAAAATACGTAAATATTTTTCCTGCTGTAGTTGGCCTAAAGACAATTTTTTCAGGAATATTACATTTGATTTTGGTACTAGAATTCCAAAATTATGTCATCTGTCTAGAAGAACAGAAAGGATAATTAAAAAAAAAAAATCAACATGATTATTGGGGCATCCCTTTTTTTGATGGTATCTAGCAACAGGACAGGGGGTAATGAGATGAAGCTGGAACACAAAAAGTTCCACTTAAACATAAGAAAAAAATATTTTACTGAGAAGGTGATGGAGCCCTGGCACAGGTTGCCTGCGGAGGATGTGGAGTCTCCTTCCTTGGAGGTCTTCAAGACCCGCCTGGACACGTTCCTATGCAACCTGATCTAGGTGGACCTGCTTCTGCAGGGGGGTTGGACTAGATGATCTCTAAAGGTCCCTTCCAACCCTTACCATTCTATGATTCTACGATTATTTAAACATGAGTTAAAAAACGTAACTAACGTAAGCTGAATCCAGACTAAAACCAAGGAAAGATATGATAGAAGGTAACTGCCAAGAGGAACAAATTAAACTATTCTTCACATCCAATGTGGGTAGCACAAGTAAAAATAAGCTTTGACTGTAGAAAGGCAGAATAATTAAGACATAGAAAAGTTTATTAGAAGTGACAGCTATGGTCTGGAATAGATTGCTTCCTGAGAGTACAGAGTATCCTTCCTTGACATTTTCTAAAGCAGTCTAGACAAAAGCTTCTAGTTTTGTCTGTTGTTTCCTGTAACCTACAAAATTTTGAGACATTATATCTCAAAAACATAATGTTGAGTTTGTTTCATAGTCTTTACAGTTTTGAGTTCTGGAGCTGGTTGGAGTGCTCAATAGCATTGTGACAAACCAGAAGAGATGTCTAGTCAGAAGGAAACACTAAGAGGAAAATGCTGACTGCTGGTCACAAAGTCAAGGGAACTGAGAAGATGAGTTTGAGAGGTGAGCTAGCAAAGCTCTACCATAACTTGGCAGTCTGATAGCCAGGATGTCTGATAAATTAACTGTTCAGCATGGGTAATCATAGGAGAGTGTGAAGCTTGGAAGACAGGTCAGTACTAAAGAAAGACCTACTTTGGCAGGGGGTTGGATGAGATAATCTCTAACGGTCCTTTCCAACCCTACCATTCTATGATTCTATGAAATCTTCTTGCTCTAAAATGTACAACTAATAGAGAACAGATCAGTCATGACCTGCAGTTGTCAATTTCTGTTCCTCAACTATAAAAATTATTACCTCAGTTGTAGAAACCCAGATAAAAGCATCTATAATTAAATGAGCTGAATCCCAGCTCTTTACACTGGAAAATATTTGTTTAAATGTTGTTCAGAACTATTCATGTACATTATTAGGTAGGCCATGTGGCTAAAAAAAAAGGGATGAATTCCTGATAGAATTAAATAGGTATATTTTTGTGGCTGTCATAAAAATTAAATATCACTAAGATTCCTTTGGTCTGAGTGGATACACAGTCAAGGATCGCATTTTTTTCTTAAGTCAAACATATTATTATGTTCCTATTTTTATGTGATCTTAGTCTAGTTATTCTCTATAATTACATGCCCAGAAGTGGCTCCTAGGTCTTGATTAAATATGGAAGCCAATCTTGCACAAATGAGTGACTATCTTCAGAGTTCGATACCTATAATTCATATCACAGAAGCTGATTTGTAAAACTTTACTACTACTCTTTGTCATATTAATAGTTCATTTCCACCCACACTGCCAATAAATGAATCCCTGTGAGACCTTAAAAGTATAACACACATAGCTTCGGCATATCCCCCTGAAAAGCCACTGATGGTAAGTAGACTGTGCTTCAGAAGCTCTTCTGTTTTGCATTCCAGCAGCAGCTGCCTGCGCTCCCTTGTGCATTTGTTATTACAATACTGGATTGAAATTTCCCTCATTAACTAATAACATTATGGCGTTTGTTTTATTACTGTCATTTGGAAGCACTGTTCTGCTGTGCTTTGCAGAATCAGTCATGTATGTAAACAGTTAATCAACGGGTGGTAACCACTTTGTAAAGCTAGATTTCTACACTTCTACACCTGTTTCCCGCTCATCAGAAAATGCCAAAGCAATTAGCTAAATCGTTTATGCAAGCCCACCGCAATGTTTAGTTAAATCATTCTACCAGGCTTATTCTATTTATTACCCACTCTGCAAAAATTCAAGACAATGGAACACCTCCCATCTGAAATTACTGCTCTATATTAGGCATTTTAAAGGAAATACCTCAAATTCACAAAACTGTGTTTTAAGAACTTCTCTACAAAAGGCAAATCACAAAGCACTGGTGGTGTTTTCAGACAGCACTTTCAATGACATTTGCAGATTGTTTTTCAATATATTGAAAGTTCCTTTAAATATATATTCTCTTCTCCTTATTTCTCTTCATGCAGTCACATTCTTGATGCCAAGACATACCAAAAAATATAGTAACAGTAAACATAATTCAAATAATTATTAAGAATATCATCTTACTTTTTTCAATGTCTCAAATACTTCGGTTTGATTCAGGAGTAACCATCAAAGCACGATAAAATTAGCTTTAAAGTAAGTCAGATACTGAGAAAGCAGTATCTGTTTTCACATGAAACTGTTACACGTGCACATGTAATTCCACTAGTTGTTATATGCTTGAACATAAAGGCAGATATTGCTAGAAGCATTTGCAATTATCAAAGATGCCAATAACAAAGTATTCACACTACTTACTGGAACATAAGCTGTAGGTCTTCTAAGATGGGGAGTGGGATGATTAAGGTCAAATCATGACGAATTGAAAAAAAAAACCCAAACCAAACCTCTGCACAATTCCTAAATAAATTACTCATGTTTTTAGGAAGAATGAAATGAATAGGGTTTGTATATGTTAGCTAGTAAGATTACAAACATGTGTGGGGAGAGCTCTGACCCTGAAGCCTATTCATGTTAATGGAATTTGTTCCGCTGACTTAAATGGATTTTGGTCCAGATATTAAAACTGCTTTTATATTCTCTATACATTGAATATGTAGTATGTACATATCACGTCAAGGAACAATTATTAGAAGACTAAATATTTCTCCAAGAGCATACTTCAGAATAATTTTTGAAGTGCAAAGTGTACATAAATTCATGTGTGAAACTAATTTTTATGTTCACAAGAATGAAAAAGAAATATATATTAGGATTTAATCTACTGATATGTCCTTGACTGTCATGATCACAATGTAATTGGAGTATGTCTTCACTATATGAGTGTCTTAATGGAGATTCTTTTACCCTTAAATTCTTGTATCATAGCTGCTTTATCAAAGTCATACTTACTCACTTCCTTCCATGGCTGGCTGAAGAGCCCAGAGCAGCCTGATAGACAGCAAGGAGAAAATCCAGATTAACTTCCACCTTTGCTAGCTGCAGCAAATGAAGGGCATTTATCAGATGAACAGTAGTTTAGAATCTGGGTATATAGGATTATTTTGAATAAACGTTTTCTTATGTCAGTCTTTCTGAATGATGAGAAACTTACTTGATTATTGAAGATTTGTTCCCAAGAGTTGTTTTTTAACATACTTGAAAGGAAAATAGATAGCCAATTTTACTGTGAGGGTAAATGGTGGGGTGTCTGATTTGACCTTGACTGCTAGAAAATACAAGAGATGAAGAGTTCTACTAATATAATGTAGTATTGTTATTTTACTCCCTTTCCTTCCTCTCAAAAAATAACTTTGTAAGCATAACTTCTACAACTTCTCAAGGTATTACTGTACACACATTCAGTGGAAGCATAGTGTTTACCACTTTATTAACTGAACTAAAATACCACCAATATGATAAGCACATGAACTTTTACAAAATGCAGTTAAGAAAATGGATTTGTGCAACTTAATTTTTATGTTCATATATTTTGAGCAGTAGTTTCAGTTTTAAAACAGTCTGCTGTAAGGAAAAAAAAGGTAAGAGGTGCAGACTAAAAACCATATTCAAGGACATCAAAAGAAAAATTAATTTCATGTTGAGGAATGTTTGCACAAGTGATGATTATGTGAACTCTTTCATTTACATGTTAGAAATACTGTCCTTGTGTGAAAGGCTTCAGTATGCCTAATGTATTTGTCTTACTGAGGCAACCTATTAGCTTGCAGTGCTTTTGATCTGACGAATTCCTCTTCACCTCTGCTTAACAAACATGGCAAACATTTCTTGTACTTGGATGGGGCAGAAGTATCAGAAAGTGTTGCTGTGTTTGACTGTCTAGATTATCTTGAAGTGTTCCTGGATTTCTCTCCTCTGTCGCAACCATCATTCTTTCTTTTAAATAAACAGTATTTTTTTTCTTCTCAGTACTTAGTATCATGATCTTAACTCACAAAATAAGCAGAATGTCTCCTGCTCTCCTGCTTCTAAAGCAGGTAGCCTGATGACTGCAGGATCAGGATTGAAATACTGACAGGACTAGTATAAAATTAAGTCAGTTAATCTATCATCTCTTCAGTATCTGTATTATTCTGCATTATTTACATTCCATATTATTATTATGTTTAAACCCTTCAGATCTCTACTTGGTATATGTTACAGTATCTTTAAAATCTGTAGGCATAAAATATTTTTAAGTGGCCATTAGTTATAAACACATAACAAAACATCCGTGACCTTTCTCAGCACATTTTGCAAGAGTGGTAAAAATCAAAGGCACATCTTTATCTCATCTCTTCATCAAACCTAAAGTATACTGGTCATTACAGAATTCATCTAAGCAAAGACAGACACCTGCAATGTAAATATGTACTTCAGGTATGCATTCTAGGGTGGGTTTTTTTTGTGGCATCCAGTGCAGTTCCAGTAGAGTAAGTCTGCAATATGCCTCATTTTTCCATTGACTGTAAAAGGAATGGGGACTACTTAAAAAACATGAAGGCTAAAATGCAGAAGTTCTAGATTACATCCCTGAACATAGTATTTATTGATGCTTACTATATGGCAAACTTTCTTCTCAACACTGGGACACCAACACTAGTACCTTCATGTGTTGGAAAACCTGTAAAACACTTAGTGATGAAACATGCTATTGTACAGAGTAAGGTCTACAAATCTTGTTTGAACTTTCCTTTAACTCTGACATGTCCCACCTTCCAGAGTTTGTTATGTGCAGAATTAAATGACTTTAAAGGAAATACAAGTCGAGCATGACAAAACAACATAAAGCAACACATTGATACATCTAAATCCGGAAAAAATGCGGAGAAGCACAAAAAACAGTTTTAAAACAGACAATAAAGCAAATTAATTAATTCCAAATGTTATGCTACAGTAGGTTATATGATTCTGCCAGATGTTTCTCATTATGCCATAAAGTGTAATTTGTTTTAATGACAATATTTTTTCAGGATAATATTGCTCTGGAAAGCCACACTTCTCCAGCTTTGCATTCTAATGAGAACAATTTCCTTTGATTCATTGGTGTTACCATTCCTTTGTTGATTCAAGTCAAAACACCAATTAGCTGCACACATGCTGCAAGAGTGAGAAGCAGGAAAATGCTGATTAGGGTCCCAATCCTGAAAACTCTTCAGCAACATCGAGAGCTTAGTGGAATTCTTTGCTTGAGCTGATTGCATGATTAGGAGCTTAAATGACGCAAAATTAATGTATCGTTCCAAGCGTGTGATCACAGTCTTTGTTTCTGCATGTAATTATATTTCTCAAGTCCACTTGGTAGTTATCTTTTTATGAAGAAGCTTAAGTACCTCTGTTCATAGGTAAGATTTTTCCTTATGTTTAAGTGGAACTGTTTGTGTTCCAGATTTTTTCCATTACCTCTTCTCCTATCACTAGACACTACAGAAAAAAACATTGCCCCATCCTCTTGACATATATCTTTTAAATACTTTTAAGTATTAATGAGGTCCCCTCCCAACTCTTCTCACCTGAACAGCCCCAGTTCCCTCAGCCTTTTCTCATAAGGAAGACGTTCCAGTCCCTTGATCACCTTGGTCGCCCTGTGCTGAACTCTCTCCAGAAGTTCTCTGTCCCTCTTGAGCTGAGGAGACCAGAACTGGACACAGGACTCCAGATGAGGCCTCACCAGGGCAGAGTAGACAGAGAGGAGAACCTCTATCGACCTGCTGGCCACACTCTTCTTGATGCATTCCAGGATGTCATTGGCCTTTTGTACATAGTAGCTCTGAGGAACTACTTGTAACAAGTTAATGCATCTTAACGGCTTTATAATAAATTCAATAAAATTATTATAATATGAGATTATTGCTCTCACACAGAAATTAAGCAAAGCCATCAATCTGAAATTTTAGTAGTTTCTCTGGGTTACTTTAGACAAACACATGACTTAGTAGCTTTACAAGAATTATCTAACTTACGACATAAATGAACAGAGATCTATTTGATACGCATGCAATTTTTGGATATGTTAACAGGAACATGCTAAATTTATAAAAAATATAAACTTCAAGCCTTGAAAACTATGATATAATATTAAGATATTTTTTAACATTAAGATCTATCTTTGTGATAGCAAATTATTTTATTCTACTTTGATATCATTCAAGATGAAACATAGTTCACCTTTCTCATTCAAAATCTGTCTCAGTGGTAGTACTCAGTAAAACTTACTTTATTTTATTGCAACAGCAACTCATTCATCCCTAGCCTCATCATGCCTAGCAATATTAAATATACGTTAGATACAGTTCATTGCCTAAAAATTGTGCAGTATATAATCTAAAGATATAAAACAATTCTACGCTTCTTTTTGAGTCCTCATTGAAGTCCTCATAGACTTATGTGTTGTCTTGAATAAAGCTAATGAATTTTTAGCTCTATAAACTCAATTGATAAAGGAAAATACACTTAAGATATTTAAGACAAAAGTTTGATGTAAAATATTAACTACTTGGAAAATGTTCTCAGATACAGATACTACACTGGCTTTATGAACATGGTGATATTATAATGTACTTACCATATCTTAGAATCATAGAATCATAGAATGGTAGGGGTTGGAAGGGACCTTTAGAGATCATTTAGTCCAATCCCCCTGCAGAAGCAGGTTCATCTACATCAGGTCACATAGGAACATGTCCAGGCAGGTCTTGAAGATCTCCAAGGAAGGAGACTCCACAACCCCTCAGGGGAGCCTGTTCCACTGCTCTGTCACCCTTACAGTGAAATAGGTCTTTCTTATGTTTAAGTGGAACTTTTTGTGTTCCAGCTTCATCCCATTACTGCATAAACTATTCCTCATCCTGGTGCCTCAGGATACTTGTTTTCAGCAACCACTGTGTTTTATGTATTTTTTTAATCTAGTGAAAAAAAAAATCATAGCATTAGATTGAAAAAGAACTTTAATATCATCAAGTCCAATTGTTAACCCAGCACTACCACATTCACCACTAAAACATGTTCCTAAGCAGCAAATCTACATGTATTTAAATACATTTTTACACAGCAAAGCGTATGCCCGTCCATGCCATCAGCAGTCAGTCTCTTCAGAAGAATGTTTAAAAGCAGTTTTCAGTATGGAAACCAATTGATATATTCCTTCTCAAGTTACTTTGTCATACTTTTTTGATAGCTAATTATCTAATTGCATTTTTTTAATGGAGAAAAAAAGTATAAGTACATTTAACACAAAGACTGTTTGTTTTAATTTCTGATGCTTGCTATTTTTAAGTTATTGTGAATGCCTGTTATCATAAGGTAAGTGATCTCAAGCCCACGAGTAAAATTCAGAATAGACCACAGATGCAGGAAACTGATAGTAGTCAAGAAAGGTAACAAGAACTAAGTGCCTAAAGGCCTTTCAGTCATTTGATACCCATGTATAATAGTACATGTAGCAAGTATATCATGTTGTACTTTGAAGTGAGGTTAAGCCTGTAAAACTTCATTACCATGTGCACTGCTGTTGCTTACCAGAGCACTTCCCCCTGAAAGCAAAGAAGAGAGTAACTGCAATCTGTTAAAAAGAAAACAACTATAGACTTAGCAATCAGTATAATTTATACTTTTGCCTTTGCTATTTGAAAATGAAATAGAAAGCAAGCCCCTATTAGTCATATCGTAGAACTATCCTGAAGACACTGGCTAGTTCCTGCAACTAGTGGCTTCCCAGTGGTGTCATATGCTTGTCTGCCTCAACTAGAAAACTAGCAGTGTATTCTTGTAAAACTTGCACTGCAAGCACTGTTGAAAAATTCAGATAAAATACTTGAATTTCCTGGATAGTTATCATTCCTAAAAATATTCCTCAATACCAATGAAGTGTGGAGAGGAATATCCTTCAGCATTATTTGCTACTAGATGATCTTTCAAGGTCCCTTCCAACACTTAAAATTCTGTGATTCTATGATACTGTTACATGTTTTTTCAAGATTAATGAAAATATTACAGAAAGAAATGTAGGTTTACGTTTTTGTCGTGGTTTGGCCCAACTAGCACAGCAGCACCACGACAATCTCTCACTCGGTGCCCCCATTCACCCCTATCCTCATTAGGATGGTGGAGGCCGTAGCGAAATGGGAGTAAAAAGATAAGTAAGATAGTTGTGGATTAAGACAAAGATAGGGAGGGCTCTCTCGCTGTTAATTACGGTTCCAGGCAAAACAGACTCCAGCACTCAGAGAGGAAAGTAGGAAAGTTTATTCTACAAGAAACAGAACAGAATAAAAGCAAAAAGGGAGTAGGATGATGAGAAAATTACAACCAGCACTTTAAGATCTCCCTCCCCCATCCCTCCTTTCTTCCCAGGCCAGCTCACTGCTCCCGATATCTCTACCCCTTCCACCCTCAACAGCTCAGGGGGGCAGGGAATGGGGGATGTGGTCAGTCTCTCACAGATGGGCTCTGCTGCTTCTGTCTTCTCAGATGAGGACGACTCCTGGTATTCTTCCCCTGCTCCAACAGAGGGTTCCTCCCCTGCGACACAGTCCTTAACGAACCTCTCTGGTGTGGGTTGTTCCTAACAGCTGCAACTTCTGCCGATACAGGTTCCCTCACACGGGTTGCAGTCCTTGGTGAATATCTCAGGCATGGATTCTTTGCCACGGTTGCAGTTTCTGCAGTTGCAGGGTCCCTCTCTCGGGACAAGGCCTCTTCTGGGCATAAGTTTAATGAGTTGCTTTGTCATGGGTTCCTCCCCACAGTTGCAGCTGTGGATATTGGGTCCCTTACTCGGGACATGGTCTGCTCCAGCCATAGTTTTAAAGAAGAAAATCACTGCCCCTGGCTCGGGGGGTGAAGTGGTTGGGTCCCCCCCACAGGACATGGCCCCCTCCAGTCATAGTCACTGTCCCTGGCTTGGGGCCTTTAATGAAGTGAATCGCTGCCCTTGGTCTGGGGCCAGCTTTAGCAAAATGAGTCTCTGCCCCTGATATGGGGTCATCGTCAAAATGAGTCTCTAACACTGATGCGGTGTTTTTAAAGAAATGAAAATAAATCTCAGCTTCACCAGTTCTCTCTGTAGAATGCAGGGGAGTCTCTGCTCCAGCACACCTCCTCCTCTCTTTCATCACTGACCTTGGAGTCCGCATGGTTGTTTCACTGTTCCTACTCTCTGCACCACCACCACCCAGAAGAAGAAAGGGCAGAGAAGAATGAAGAAGATGGAGGAAGAAACCTCCCCTTCTGGCTTCTTCATAAAAAGTGATTGTGGAGGTGTCTAACTGGCTCAGCCCAAAAGTGGATTTTCCCCTCCTTCTCTTTTTGAAAATCAATGCCACCTTAGCTTTCTGTCTTAATCCTCCATCGCTTTCAGTTTATTTTTTAGAATAAATTACAGTTATAATAAACTGTGTTTAAATTCACAGGGTCCATTCATATTTATACTATTTGCAAATTTATTTCTGCATGAGTTCATTTAAATCCAACAGCCATTCACTCCTCTTATTTGCTACGGGCTAGACCATAAAGCGGGGTCTAAGAGAGAAAAGCAGTAAAAGGATTTTGCCTGATTAACCACACTCAGGCACTGAACAGCAGGCTGCCACGGAGGGAGAGACTTCTCACCAGCTGTCACTCCTCACTGCTAGTCTGTGGAGCTGAAACAGGTGTGCTCTGGCAGATGTACTATGTGATCTTGATTTGAGAACAAAAAGTAAGCCAAGACCAGGTTGCAGATCCTGGTTCAGTACCTGATTTTCACCCGGGATTGTACAACTGTGTCTTGCTTGAGACTTGCAGTAGATGCCAGTATGCCAATCTGCTTCTGTTTGCTCATGACTTTCATTTTTTTTACCCCAAGACTGATTTTTTTGAAAATCACTTAAGCACTTGGCTACTTAGAGCCATTAATCATTAATTTCATCTACCTTCTCTTTTATTAATAAGCTTACTTTCTTTCAACTCCTTAATTTTCCCTTGACTTTCTTGTAAAAATTTTATTGACTCTAACTGCTTCAGTTGACACTAATCTGTTCTCATGTCTTACTATCCTTACTTTTTCCCCTGAATTTTAAAGGACCCTGTGTCTACTCAAAGGTACTCCAAGAACTGACTGGAGCAAGCAAATGTCCCATCCTTTCTTTTTGCATAGTTTCACATTTACACATTACATAGAAGGGTGAAAGGCTGTGTATCCAGTAGTTGCTTTATTGCTCTACACTTTATTCCCCTGTTAATGACTTGCTGGTCACCCAGCAAGGTACCTGCTGAAACAGCAGCAGACTGGGTGGCTGAAAGCAGCAGATACAGATGGTTGAAAAATCTGTCTGCAATAAGATAATTCTGGGAGTGGGAATTATGAAAACAATAGGATGGGCTAAGAAAATGTGACACTGAATTAACAAACTTGCAGTTTTGTTCACTTTTGATCAGCTTTCCCTTACTGCAGTTTCTTTTCTGATTCAATTACAGGTCCATTCTTCAAGAAAGCTATAAATAAATGAGCAGCATATTTTAACAAAATTACAAAATCATAACGATTTAAAAAACTTATAAGTACAACAAAGTATATAATTTATGAAAAGCAACATGAAATTAATGTAGATTTCGACTCTGCAGGTTTAAATGTATGCTCATTCCAGGAATTGAGATATAGTTTACACAACAGTTGTTCTTTGAAGTATATTCTTACATCTGGAATTTTTGGGCACAGAGCCCACATCTTCATGTAAGATGAGATTTTTTTTTTTCTTCCATTTGTAAGAGATACTTGCAGAAGCTTGAAACATAATAAAATCATTATTTTCTCTTTGGAATAAAAATTTACAGCATCTAATTGTAAATGCAGTAAAATGAAGCTGATTCTCACTGTGTCCTGATAATTTCACCCATCTGATATAAAACATTTAGGTATATTAACATAGAAACCTTGAACAAAAATGGCAAAAGAGAACATGATATTTTATGTCTGGAAATAGGTGTATAAAAGTTTCACGCAGAGCTTCAAAAATAACAGTTCCACTAGAACATCATCCGACTCAAAATTCCAATTCTATGTATAAGAGTATCGTAACATTATTGTAGAAAAAGCAACCTGCTTTCTAATTGATAGACAGAGCTGATATAATTTAAAAGGAAAGGGAAGGCCTTTCTGGTGTTGCACAAAATATTGGCCTTAAATTTTGACTATATGATTCCATCATATAGTCCCAACATCCCACAGCACCCACAGATCTATATGAGATCAAGTTTTGTTTTTCAAGTAAAAAACAGATATTTTTTTAGTATTTTCATCTTACCTATAGTTACAAAATTAACAATGAAAAGAGATGAGAAGGCTTTGTCTTTGTTCACAGAGCTTACGTGTCGTGTACGAATCAGCAAAAACATATTGAGTTTAGATGAATGTTATCATGAGTGCTAACTCTAGTTTGTGTTTTGAGGTAAGTAGGAATACTTCCTGCTTAGATCATCTTTGCCAGTGCAGGAATCTTTAAAAGGAAACAAGTGCTGTCAATAAATATTGGGTTAGCTGATTTTGGAATTTTTTTCTGCTGCATGTAACTAATTTGCTTAACTTTAGGGCTGACTTTATTACTATAGCAAAACATTATTTTTAAACATTTTAGTCATTTGGTTTCTCTGCCTACCATCTTAAACAGGAGGAAGACGTACTTCACGTTTCTTCAGTGTTTTTGTCTATAGGCTCAATCTACTCTTTTCTTAAAATCTAGCTTTGTGCTTTATTAACAATCTTATAATCACTTATCATCATCGTTATATAGACTATATAGATGCTAATATTCTTAGCATCATTCTTATACAGGTTTTGGAATGGTAATATACTTTGATTCTGCAGGGAGTTTAACCTATGAAATTTCTGTGAGAGATGAGAACTATCTGAATGCATACTGATATTCACTGATACTTCTTGGCACACAGAATTACTGTGCTGGGTCTATTCTCCTGGGACAGATTCAGCTCCAGAGTCAGCAATAGCCTGGAGCTGCAGCACCTTTGCACAGGCATGAGGAGATGGGAAGACTCACTGTACCTTATGACCTCTTGGTGAGGCTAAAAATACATATTTTGGCTTTTACCATGCAAGCATTAAGGGTCTATTTTTGATGGCACTTTAGTCTCATTTCTCTTATGAGCTTTATTTTTTACTGCATGCACTTTGTTTAAAATTTTCTTCAAAGGCATGAGCTAATTGCAGTGGGAAGATAAAAGAAAAAACGCTAACAGAAACAACTTATTGTCCCAAATGAAGAACACAAAAAGTCACATTTTATAACCAATAAACAGACCGATATCCTAAGGAGCTACAAAAACAATGTAATATAGTTGTGTGCGGCAGGACAGGCTTGACATTGAAACCATGCATAAAGAGCAGCATTTGAACAGAATTCAAACAGATGTGAAGATGAGACAAAAAGTAAAAAACATATAATAAATAATAGCACAAAGAATTAATTATAGCTGAGAGTTTTATGCAGCTGTGCAAGAGAAAAGATGTAATTATGAATGTAAATAATAGGTGACAGTACATAAATAGGTAGGAATCTTACATTAATAGTAGATCTGTCCACTATAATTTTGCGACGGTCTCTCATGAAACAAAATTTATACTGCTTTCCCAGAGTTGCAAAGCATCATTTTTTCCCTCAAGAAAAGTAATCAAACAAAAATAGCTCAAAATAAAGCAATTCTAATGGACTGAATAATTCAAAGTTCGATTGATGCTGGTTTATGCCCATGACTCTGGGATAATGCTCTTCCCATCCCTCTTTCCAGCCACATTATAGCAGAGGATTTGCCCTCACTGCAGGCTGTGCCCGTCCCTGAAGTACCACATCAGAGATCAATGCTTAGAAATGCTGCAGCGTCTATACACATCTACCATAGTATAGCCCAGGTCTCCAGATTTCACTCAAAAAACAAAATCCATGACTGATACAAAAGAGTTTCATAATGATCTCAAAATCTTAATGGTGTTTATCCAAGTAGCAAATGCACCCACATAGGGAAATAAACACACAGATGGACTTTAAATTAACAGTGATCAGGAAGAAAAAAAATCTTGAACTCATTGATTCACTTGCCAAAACTGTTGACTAGTTTCTTGAGAATTGTCAAACATGAGATATTAGAAACTGCTGTGCAAAAGAAGAAAACAAATAATGCCATCTTTCACAGGATAAATGATCAGACATGAAGTATTAATAAACGAGGGCTACTGTGCACAGCCCTAATCATCATATATCCAGAAGAACATGGTAGGACTGGAAAAGGTGGAGAGGAGGGCAATAATGAGCAAGTATGGACTTGTACCTCCACAGTGATTAAGCAGATCAGCACTCTTCAATTTGGAAAAAAAGAAATTCGAGAAGAGTAAGAATGAACAAAGATGTATAAAATCATGAGAAAGACAAACTGAGAATGAGTCTTTATAGCTTCTAACACAGACAGGTGGGTGCTCCTCTTGAGGTGCCTGCGGAGCATAATTAAACAAACAGAAGAAGCCAGTTCTTTTAATACAGCCTGTAATTTTCTCTCATTCTTACAGGATGCTGTGAAGACCAGGAGTTCCAAAAGTAGTTAGACAGACCAGGGAGAATACATCTACCAGTGGAAATCTCTTGATGCTGCCTTTGACTCTTGCCAAATGACATGAGGCTACAGTATGGGAAAGACTTGCAAACAGTTTTGTTTCCCCAAGCACACAGGAACACAGACAGGGTACAGGGCTAAATCTGACTTTTACTCCCTAGGACAGTCTGGGAATTATTTATCACTTTGATTTTTTTTAAAATGCATTCACCTATATATTTTAATATTAGTTCCAATTCTAGCTTAATGGCATTTCACTGTTGATGACAAGTTAATGTTTTGTAATACAAACATCCAAAATGTTATCAGCAACTGAACACTGATTCTATGCCTACTTCGTATTTCTGCAGTGAAAACTGTAAAATTTTACCTTCAGCACTTCATTTAATTACTAAAAATAAAACCCAAAACAAGCTAAAAGGTCATTATCTTCATGGTCACGGTATATTCCATGTCAAATGCAAATAGCTTACCACAGTCTAGGACAGTCAGCTACATTATTGTCTAGCTTACATATAGCTATTTATACTTGATATAAGAACCTTGTGCTATGTATACTTTTGCATTAACCATTAATATCCTGAATTTTCAAATCTTTGCAGTTTCAGAAGGTGAAAGCCTGCTGTTTCTACAGCAGGCGTTTCCTACAGATTGTTGCTGTCTCGCAGGACACAGGACGGGGCAGCCCTACAGGTTCCCCTGTAGTGAAATATTGCTGCATGCTGTATTGGGATGTAAAAGACAACTTGATAATAAGCTTGCTCTTTACAAGTTACTAATACAAACATTTTCAGAGTAAGACTTTCTTCTAATGACATAGTCACAAATCAGTACTGGGAATTCTCATGGTTAATCACAATGATGTGAATTTTCCCATTACCCTGGGGTATTAGACAAAAGTCTTTGCTTACTCAAGGAATTCCAAGCTCAACAGAAAATCCGAAGAACAAAAGAACTAAAAAAAAAACAGCCTCATGAAGTTGAAAAGATGCAAAGAAATGCTTAGGGGTTCTGCAAAATGATGGGAATGTCTTTGCTGATCTACATGAAGCATGACAGGTATAATCCAAGCTTCAACAGAAAAGATTAGTAAAAATCCTACCACACAGACATGTAAAACACCGAACTGAGCTGCTATTAAAATATCATTTTTTAATATGCATGCAATAACATTTCAAAACAAGTAAATTACTCAATATTGCTAGGGGGAACCTCTACTGTATTTCATACTATACTGCATCACACACTAAGAATATGTAGTGCAGAATAGAATAACATTACACTGTATCTGTAATGAAATCTGAGTAATGGACAGTAAATCAAAACTCAGAAAGAGACTGGCTTTGCTCTTTAATCTCCCACTGATGACCTGTGTGACTTAAAGGAAAGTATTTTACTGTTTTTGCTCTGCTTTTCTTTCTCGTTTACTTCCACTGTGAACAACTTTCCTTAATACACGTCTGCACAGCATCAGAAGCATGGGAGTCTCAGAGAAATACATGCTTTGGTGTGATCCAACAGCTATTTTAGCCATAATGAGCTGTTCTAATTATTTGCAACGGATAACGATATAAACCTGAGGGTCTTGCATGTTGGAGGGGTTGGTGGGACTGAACCAACTAATGAGGTAAAGCACAGGGGAAGGAGGAGTGGGAGGAACAGAGAGGGATAGGTAGAAAGCTGTAGAAAAGGGACAGAACGCATGTTTGTCAGTATGATTGTGTGGCAAAGGCTTGCACCTGATCACTACAGTCTATCCTGTCTTCTTGTTGAATCTTTTCTTTGTGTGTGTATGTGTGTCCCAAAATCAGCTTCTGCAGATGAGGTGAGTGAGGGGCTGGACCTCAAGATACTGCTAAAACATCAAAAGGAAATCATGACAAACATGTCTAACAATATATTTCTAAAACACCATCACCTGTTTCACCCTGTATAAGGGCTGTGAAAGTTCACACTATGCATAAGACATTGCCCTTTCTAAATAAGAAAGGTCAATTTCATCTTAGAATTTATATTTAAAATCTGCAAATATAAAATCAAGGTTTTCCTCTACAATCTTTAATCATGCCATTTTCAGATCCCTTAAATGGCTAATGCTTTAGGGAAAAAAAAAAAAGAATTTAAAAGGCGCACTTCTTTTCTTCATTACAGTGTCAGGAAAGAAAACTCTGAAGCTCTACCATTGATCATCTTAGAAATCCTGAAAGGAGCTATATATGTTTGATATAATGGTGAAAATATCATGTCCACTTTGATAATAGAGTCATTTCTAATTAGCAGTGGCTTAGATGAGTTCAAATGCAACAACAGATAACAAAGAGAATAATGGAATAAGACATATCATCATAGAACAGCCCAGATTGGAAGGGATCTTGAAAGTTCATCTATTTCAAACTTTTGAGGGAAATGGAGCTGGATAAGATCATCTAGTACCTTGTACAGTTGCATCTGGAAGAATCTCCAATGACAGGGACTCCACCATATCCCTGGGAAGGTTGTTCTAGTGACTGATAGTCCTCACTGTAAAAAACGTCTTTCTTATATCGAGATGAAAATTCTCCTGGTGAAATTTGGGGCTATTGCCCCTTGCCTTCTCCTTGGGGCTCCTTGTGAAGAGAGAGCCTTTGTCCTTTTTGTAGCCACCCTTTAAGTACTGCCAAGTTGAACTTCAGCTGGTGTTAAAAACCCACCTATTTGACTGACAGGAGTTAAAAATATGGTCCTCTGACTTTGTTTTTCTTGAACAATTTCACTTGAAAATGACTGAAGTGTCCCAGACAAAAGGGACTCAAAAACTACATTTGTAGTCCTTTCAGAGAGCTTTCACAGGCTGAAGACCACCAACATTCCAAGATGCACCTGGAAACTTCCTCTAACACCGTTCAGGTGCATTGGTTTTACCACCTATTTTGCTTGCATTAAGTCTTACATTAGTCTGCAGAGACCATTGAGTTGGCAAGATTAAGGTTCCAATTCAACTGAACATTTTAAGTTCAGGGTTATGTATATTGCTGCCTTGGAATGGATTTAAGCTCTTGGTTAAATGCTTGGTGTGCCATGCCATAATCTTTGCAAACCTGAAGTACTTTGTCATTTTTATATTACAATCTCTTCTAAACACTTCCAAAGTCATATAATATGTACTCCATTATTACCTTTGTTTTTTCAGCTGTCATAAGGAGATAGAATACTCTGAAGAGTTTTAACTAAGCATTAGACTCTGCAGACCTCTACCAGAAAAGGCTCCAAGTGTGCAGCTCTCACTTCACACCAAGAGGCTCACTCAGAGCTCAGATAGCTGCAGGACTGAGCCTAAAAAGATGCAAAGATATAGTCATAAATCCACAGTATCATCAGTGGTCTGGTCTGAGTTGTCTTGGATCTCTTCTGTTGCTATTACTCAATATAAATAAATGCTCTGTGATTCTGTGAAATGCGCCCAAACTAGAAACCATTGTAGCTCATCTCCATTTGCCTCATTAAATCAGAAATTAAATCTACTATTTCACCTCTTGGCAAGATGATTAGCTGTCACATTAAATAGAAATCTTCATGAAAAACCTAATACAGATGTTACTAAAAGAGACGAGTGAACAATACATGGAAATTACAAAGTTCTTGTACTTTTTAACTGTGATACATCTTACTGTTTTTATAGTATTTCAAATGTCCATCATTTTCTGCAACGCATTAAGCAGAAATTTCTGAAACAGACATATTACACCATAGAATATGTGGTTCCTCAGGTTTCATTCCACATAACTTCCTATCAAAATCGAGAACCATTACACCAGTGCTATTTTATTTTGTGGAAAAGTAGATTCCCAGATGAACTCAATACTTTGTGGGCCTATCCCTTGCCTATGTTTTCTCTAGGAAACTGAAGATCCCTACCTGCAGTGCAGAGGTACCACCACTGACACTATCCTTTTCTTCTAAGTTCCCATCCTCCATTTACTGCCAAGATGTCATAAGGTGATACTTGACCTGCTCAGGCAACATGGAATGAACAGGAAATCTCAGACACCTTCATTCTCATGGGGTAAGATTTGTTTTTCCTCATTATAGGAGGTTAGGGAAAGAATAGTATAGGTATCTTTTGCACAGCAACAGTAACATTTGTCTTATGATAAACTTTTTGCAATGTAACAGACCTGCTCCCTAATTTTACAGTTGATGCATTCAGTACAAATAGGATAGAAATGGGTTTGTATCTTTGCTCTTAGAATGCATGTACTCTGAAAAACAGTTTCCAAACAAATTTGTGTATCTACATTGAAAATGGCTTCTCACTTAAACAGCCCCATGTACAACATTCAGATATTAAAAAAAAAAAAAAAAAATAGAGGGGGAAAAAAAAAAGAGAGAAGATTAAAAGTACTATATCACTCTATCCCTCCCTCTGGCATAGGGTCCTCCTGGAGCTGTGGGCAACTATCAGTCCGGCCATTGTCTGCCCTGAGTTGCAGCGGCACAGCTGCACTCTCACTGTGGCGTACATTGGGAGGCTCTGGTTTGGGGCTCCTCCTTCCCTCCTTCATTGACTATGGAGTTCACGTGGTCAACTCCATTTTGTACCATTCCTCCATCTTCCCTCTCCTTGCAGGTTTCCCTTCTTAAATAAGGATGGCAGAGGCACCAAAGTGGCCTATCCAGGCCAGAGGTGGATCCATCGCAAAGCCAGGGGATGTTTCCCGAAGGGCTTACAGAGATCAGCACTGCAGCTCCCTCACACTGTTAACAGCCAAAAATAGCTCCACACAAACTCATCAAAGATATATATAAGGGACTGACAGGTACAGTGATATGTACCTGTCAGTCTGATATGTACTATGGATGCACATGCACATACTTATACAGTCTTGTTTCCTATTTTTTTTTTAAGTTGAATTTCCATAATCTTGTGCATCACAGATACTAATGAAGTACTTATTTTTCACAAAAGGAAAAATAAAGTAAGTGACATGACCAGGAACCACTGCTGTCACACCATGTAAAAACTTCAGTGCCTGACTCACTACCACAAATTACTCTTACAGTGACCCCAGACAACAAACAGCATTGCATACTGCTTGTGTAATAAGCAGCAGGCAGCGGTATGTACAGTCTATTAACAGTAACAGCTCCAGGAAGTTGCTGTGAAAGAAAACTCTTCCATTGTTTACACTCACAAAATAGACTAACCTTTAAATGGGAGGTTCTGTAAATACCAAAAACCAGATATAAGTATCTGCAGAAAAAAAAAATCTGCATATTTCTTATTCACTTATGATTGGAAAAAACTATTTACCTCCTACAAAGCAAGACATCTTATATACTACACAAATAGGCCAAAAGGCTTAACATCCACAGGGGAGAGAAATAATTTTCTGAAGAACTTTGTTCCAGAAATACTGAGAGAGTAATGAACTCATTACTTAGTATAACTGACACTGCAGTGAAAATATACTCAACTTGGATGCAAAAAGCATTTTTTATTTCAAGGTATTGTATCAGTAAAAGAGTGTCTGAGGAGCATAAAATATATACATGTCCACACAGACATACACCTGGGTATGCTAATATAGAATATAATGAATTACTGAATTCAGTGAAACTGTTCATCAAATATGTACATGTTTGTAATGCATGGGCTACTCCACAAATGCTGTTTGGACAAGATGCTGTTTGGAAGGCAGAGCTATTAGTCTCTACAGATACAGGCAAACTATGGGTAAGCTAAAGAGCATCTGTGCTCTACAAAAGTTTTGAATATTATCCTGAAGAAATACAGAAGTATCTCTTCAGTATTCTCTATTTAAGAATTTCTGATGAATAAGACTGGAGAGATGAACATTTTAAGCTAAGCAGCAATAACCCTTAATTTTGGGTTATGTAAAAGCCCAAAACTCCTGACTGGCACAAATGGAGAAAACACATCTTCTGTGTTCTCATATACGTTAAAAAATGATTAACATACTATGCTGTTGATTTCCTTAAGGGAGTAACCTCTATATATCAGACATGAGGAATATCTCTCTGGAGATATTTGTTTAAAAATGCTGTTACATGAAAAACAATTCTACAAAGGAAGTAGAAATTTCTCCCCAATTAAAAAAACTACTTCTACATCCTTGTTATCTGTAGTAATATCTCTCTAATATCTCTCTGCCTGTAATAGCTCTCTTCCTCATCAGCACATTACATTTTCAAGATTTTATTCTAGAACATTATATTTGTTATTATAATTTGAAAACATTTTTTAGGACTATTTTTCTGTAAAATGTAAATAATTACATACTTTTGATTTGTAGAATGATAGAGGAAACTGAAATGTGAAAGTCTTCCTTATTGGGAAATCAATGATCAGGAAAATAATATGGAATGTGCACCAGTAAAATTCTTATTAAAATTATGATATTGTAATAACTGAGAGCCAACTATCACGTAATCCACTTTATTTTCTTCTTTATTGCTGTCATTAAGTTATCGGAAATACAACGAAATAAGGTACAACAGTTGCCTATTAACAAATAGTTAATGTAAGAAGTGATGCGTGAATGCAGTGGGAAAGTACTCAAAGTTTTCACTTATTTTTTCTTATTAAACCAATTATTCCTTTACCATCTAAATCCTTTTGAAATAATTTCACACTGGCTGAAGCAAAACCCACTGCTAGGAGCAAAATCAGCAGATTCTTTGAAAGCTGCCTTGATACTGAACACATACACAACATGCTACAAAATTCAAGGAGATGTTTTCAGTTTCTAGGATTAAGGAAACTTTTTATTCTTCTAGTGGAATTATTCACAAAACCTGACATTTCCTTCAGCTTCACAGGGGCCTGAGGTCAGCAAGAAAGTGATATAAAAATATTATGGTTATTAATCTACAACAAGTAAACATATGAGCTTGTACCAAGCTGTGAGAGAACAGTATTTGTACTGCTGCCTAACCCATTATGTTTCACAGTGCAGCGAATGGAAAGACTTTTATCATCATGGACTTTTGAAGTGTACTTTTTGTAACTTAAAATAATATACATTGTGTAATCACGTTTGTTGATTTTTTTTTGAAAACCAAAAAGTCGGCAGTATTACTACATACAGCAAGAATTATCATCAATATCTTTCAAAAGTATACATCTGAAAGCCTGCAAGGAAGGTAAATTCTTTACATAGATACTCATAATCACGGCTTTTCCCTCTTACATATAGCTGTAGGCAAAATACAAGAGATACACTGGCAGCGTAAACATGTTTGTTACAGCTTTGTGAGTCAACTGACAATGAAGAGTGATGGCTGCCACAGAAAACTGTAGATTGGACTGCCTAACCAAAAAAATTAAGTGTGGCTTGTTCTCATTATAAAACATTTTGCATTAATCCTTTTGGTGATAACATTTACTCTAGATGCACTTTCAATAGCTGGAAAACTGAGAAGGAGAATGGAATGCAAAGAAGAGGGATGTTGTTTTCAAGGTACTGTTGTCTGTGTCGCTTACTAAAGGATGGCCATGAATACTAACTACTGCTTACACTAGCCAAATGACCACTCCTGAAATGAAAGCAAAAAGCCTACCATATATGCATTAATCCACTTTTAAAATTAATTTTTTTTCTTTGGCTTAATGATAGAAAATGGATATGGGAACTAGCTGATGTAAATCCTCTTTATGTTTCTACAGAGGTACCAAAAATATTTCCAGACATGATACATCCCCCTACTTTCAGGGTCTGTCTAACTTTATGAGTGCCTATTCATGCAGTGACTTCTTTGCTCTGGAAGCTCTTTTGCCATTAAATTAAAATTTGCTATGTTTTCTTATTTCTGAGAGTTTTTTGCACTTTTCTTCTGCCTAGAAAGGCATTTCAATACGTGCCTAGGTCGACAGGAAACCAAACTCCATCTAAGATCCCTACGGAAACCCCAAATACGTGTGGCATCTGCAGCAGGATGAGTAACCACTTTTACCCCCATTTTCCACAGTATTTTTGATGTCATAAATAGGTTTCAACTCCTGAGCAAACCAAAGGAGAATTAATCTTTCTGGACTCTGAATGCTCAGACAGACTTGGTGTTTTCAGCTGAAGAAAAATTCTAAATTAGGCAAACTGGATGGTTTTCTTGAGGCTACTGTCTCCATTAACTCCATTAATCCCATTAACACCATAACACAACATTGTAGAAGAAATACTCAGTTATGCACAGCAGATTAGATTATCCCTACACCCAGGACTGAGTATCCTAAACTTAAAGTGAGACAAAGCCTCGCTTAGCATCTTAAATTAGACAAGCTGTATTTTTTGTGACCCTTTTTTCTCTTTCACCTCGCAAAATTCAGAAACCATCTGGAACAAAAAAGCAAAAGCACAAGGGAAGGAAATGAGAGCACTAATATTTGTGTGACATTCAGTGTTCCTAATTCTCCTTGGATTTTTCTTTAAAGTGGATCAAAGAACTTCCTAGATATTTTGTACAACAAATTCCGCTAACATGAAAGTCCTATAAGATGTCACTATTTTTCTGTAGTTACTGCTGAAAAGTCTCAATGGTTTCAAAGTTTGTTTTTGCTATTCAAGGATGAATGTAGTCAGATAAGGGTGACATGAAACAAATTCCCTTAATTACTTGATTTTTAATTAATTTGAAAACTTTTATCTTCTACAGGCTAAATCCTTGTGTTTGTTTTCATTCATATAGCAGTAAAAACTTATGACAGAAATTAGAGACTAAGTAGACCACCAATATGAACTAAGAAATATATTTGTTGAATAATTTTTGCCAAGTAAGAAGTAACCTTAGTTACCTTTCCCATATACAAGCTTCCTAATGCAAATTATTTTCCTACAGAACTGTATGAACCAGGTTCTAAGCCAAAGATTTACTGTCATTACTTCTGTTTAAATAGCTACCAAGTGTAGACAAAGTACTTAATGTTTCCTAAGTTCATGAGGATACAACAGAGGTCTCTTTAACAAGAAGTACAAGAGCATGCAAATACAGTAAACCTTTTATCTGAGCTTCCAATTGAGAGCAATTACCTTTGTCAGTAACTGTCAGCAATTGATTTACTGGGATCTAAACACTAATTATGCTTATAAGGAGTCACTGTTCTGATAAATTACTATTTATCTTCTCAGGCAGACTCTAAATATCTTGATCATAGTTTTTTTGGAATAGCACTATCTCTTCATAACAACCTCAGACATTAGTGTAAAGGCATAAAC
The DNA here is from genome assembly GCF_028858725.1 of Colius striatus. Lineage (NCBI taxonomy): Eukaryota > Metazoa > Chordata > Aves > Coliiformes > Coliidae > Colius > Colius striatus. The sequence goes on along the minus strand of NC_084759.1, from coordinate 50,199,431 downwards.
AACAGACCACTTACAAGTATATTTATTACTTATCCCACCATTCTAAGCCCTAGTGGTGATGAACTTAAAAAAATACAAATAGAAGAGCAACTCCATGATATAGGAGGTCATATTTTTCTTTCTCCAAGATACATTCAGAAAAGGTTAAGTGTAGTGGGTTTACATGGCAAGCTTTTCGTAGCAAGGCTCTACAGAGGTGACTTCTGTGAGAAACTGCTAGAAGCTTCCCCTATTATCTCGATGTCAGTGTGCTCTAAGACAGACTTGTTGCTGGCCATGGCTGAACAATGGTAACACCTCTGTGATTAACGTATTTGAGAAGAGGAAGAAAGTTACGGTGCAGGTGCTAAAACTGCAGCAGAAGAGTGGAGTAAGAATGTGAGAACATTTCTGCAGATATCAAGGTTGCTGAAGGAGAGAGAGAAGGTGCTCCAAGCAATGGAAGAGAGATTCCCCTGCAGCCTGTGGTAGTGAGGCAGGCCCTGCCCCTGCAACCATGGAAGTCCACAGTGGGGCAGAGATACACTAGCAGCCTGTGGAAAACCCCACGCTGAAGCCTGAAGTAGGCTATGACTCTGTGGGAAGTCCACACTGGAGCAGACTCCTGGCAGGACCTGGGAGTCTGTGGACAGAGAGGAGCCCACGCCAGACCAGCCTCACTGGCAGGACTTGTGATACTGTGAGAGACTCACACTGGAGCAGTCTGTTCCTGAAGGACATTTTCCCTGTGGAAGGGACTCATGCTGGAGTAGTTCACGAAGAACTGCAGCCCATGGGAAGAATTTAATGGAGGACTGTCTCCTGTTAAAAGGACTGCACAATATAACAGTGGAATTGTGAGGAGTCTTCTCCTTGGAAGGAGAAGACATGAAAGGAGAATACTTGGAAGGAGCAGCAAAGACAATCTGTGATGAATTGTTTGTAACCCCTATTCCCTGTCCTTTTGTGCCGCTGCAGAGTGGAGGAGGTAGAGAGCTGGGAATAAGGGAGGAGTGGGAAGAGGTGTTTTTCTCATTTCTTATTACCTTACTCTCTTCTGATTGTTAATAAATCAAACAAATTCTCCCCAAGTTGAGTCTGTTTTGCCTGTGATGGTAATTGCTGAATGATCTCCCTGTCCTTATCTTGAACTGTGAACCTTTCATTGTATGTTCAGCTGAGGAGGGGAGTGACAAAGCAGTTTTGGTGGGCATCTGGCACCTATCAAGGGTCAACCCATCACAGTAAGTTAACTATAGGCTATTGCTGCACAGTACCCGTTAAGATGATAAAATGAGGCTGCAGCTGACTGAATTGTGAATTTTGAATTGCTTTAATGATTTCTTACACTTTCAATTCAAATCTCAATTGAATTCAAAGTGTAATTCCTGAGTTCTGGGAGAGCAAACCTGCTTGAACGAAGATGCTCAAGAGCAAGTAAACTAAATTACTCTGTAATTGGTACTTTGATGATCTGCACTAAGATGAGCTCACCTTCAAAATGTCAGCCTTTAGCTAAGAAGCAAAGCATGAAGTATTGAACAGTGTGGATCATTTGACCTCCTATCATAAAAATTTAGAAATTACCAGGACAAATAACTTCTGTTGACATCAAGAGTGCACCTTCAGAAATAACATACAGAATTAAATGTTTCAGGTGAAATGCAGGAACCATTTTTGCAATTAGGTTAGTTGTTAGCATTTTCTCATCTATGTGAACTTTTGTGTGGGGTATATCAGCCTTAAGTGCCTATAATCCTTGGTTGCTGCCAGCAAAGAAAACTGTGAAATGATACAAGCAATATTACAAGAGATATCAAAAGCTAGGAACCTCACGAGAATTCATATCAAGATTTCAGGCAATGGTGCAATCTGATATGTATGCAGATTGTTAGAATCCTTTAAAACACCAATAACATTAGAAAGGTTAAACAACAGTTATGTCAGAGAAAACATTTACTGATGAAGAACTGAAAGCAAAAAACTTGCAAATTTTTCTCCTGAAACTACCTGCTAATTTTTTTTAACATATTACAAATTTGCATTTTGGATATTTCTAGTAAATTTATTAATAAGGATGGCTGAGAAGAACAATTGTGGGATGATTAAAAATTAAAATATGCTGGGAAAAACCCTGTTTCCTGTCAATCTAAATTCTAACTAGACTTCTACATCAAATATTGTATTACCACTCAGGCATGCTACTTGTAAGATGCAAAAATCAGTATTTTTCCTAGTGTATATTTCATATTTTAAAATAATCTAGACATACTACACTGCCATTTCAGCCAGCACATCTCAAATCCAATTAAAGAAATATAGTGAGCTGAACATCACTTAAACATTCATTGATTAAATGTCATGGCTGTTGCATAGTGCCAATGTGCTGTTCGTATTTTCCTTCTTTACACTGTAACACTGAGTCTTTCCACAGATCTTAACAGAGGTGATCGTTTACATCATATGTAATACCAGATTTCAAGGAGAGAATACTTGATGTTTTTGACAGAGAAGAAGATACTGAGCAATTTTATCAGAATACTTTTAGTAAGCTATTAACATTGTTATACCTCCACAACACACACTTCAGTCTTCTAGTAAATGAAGGAAGGTATTCTTCAAACTTCAGGGGTAAAAAGCACACAGTAAGATATGTATCAGTACTCAATGATGAGCCCAGACTGCTTCATGTGCAGAAAGTATTTATGTATGTTTGACATTAGTGACAAAATCAGTCCAGATCCTGCTTATCGATTTTGAGACTTCCAGATTGAAAAACGAGTTTTTCTGGGCAATAATATTTTTCTGCATGACAGCCGTGACTGGTAAAGAAATTTCTATCCATGGTACCAAACAAATTAACATCCCACCAGAAAGAACAGTTTTCTAAATAAAATGTGGTTTTGCAACTTGGTCCTAGCACCATCATAGAAGGACACACGCTGGAATGACCTATCAAATCAATCTATCATGGACAGCAGGAAACAGTAAGAATTGATTTTATAGTCCAAATTTTGTCAATATTACCTTGCAAAGTATTATAATTAATGGATACTTTCATTCTCTATCTATAAGCAATCTATAAAACATATCAGTAAGATCCTTAATAAGAGTCCATCACTTTAGTAGTTTTGCTTACAGCACCTGCAAATTAATTCTGGCATTCTGTGTATTAACAGGCCAATCTCTGACTTTATTTTAGTTCAGCAGGATTTGGTGCTGTACTGAGGAATAGAAAATGGATCTCTAATAAAATGTCTCAAGAACGTACGTCTAGTTCTCTAGAACTGACTACTGAGCAACAATACAAGATATTTTAGGAGTGAATTCCACATGAGGCTGGCAGATATGACACAGTGCCTGGGAGATCCTTTCTGAAGCCACAGCTAGTAGTCAGACAGGGTGCTACTAAGGCCTCTAAAACAGTGCTATTTTTGCTACTGAATTCTGTGCTATATCTCCTACATCTCCTATATCTGAATATCTTTTCACATATGCTTGATAAGTGAAACTGCAGATGTCCTCTCTGTGGCTACGTCATTATCTTTCACTCACAGCAGATCAAAGTTACTTCTTATATTTACTTCTAATGATGTTCTGCCAGCATCTGCCCTCTGCAATGACTTCTTCCAAATTTTGTCCTTTTACCTGTAAGTATTTTAAAGAAAGCAGTGCACTAGTACATGCTGGGGATTGACCTGCTGGAGAGCAGCTCTGCAGAGAGAGACCTGGGAGTCCTGATTGAGAATAAGCTAAACATGGGCCAACAATGTGCCTTCAAGGCCAAGAAGGCCAACGGCATCCTGGGATGCATCAAGAAGAGTGTGGCCAGCAGGTCAAGGGAGGTTCTTCTCCCCCTCTACTCTACTCTGGTGAGGCCTCATCTGGAGGCCAGATCGGGGCTACATAGCTCAAGAGGGACAGGGAACTTCTGGAGAGAGTCCAGCGCAGGGCCACCAAGATGATCAGGGGACTGGAATATCTTTCATATGAGGAAAGGCTGCCAGGAATGGGGCTGTTTAGTCTGGAGAAGAGGAGACTGAGGGGAGATCTTATTAATATTTACAAATATCTAAATGGTGGGTGTCAGGAGGTTGGGACATCACTTTTTTTCTGTGGTATTCTAGCAACAGGCCAAGGGGTAATGGGATGAAGCTGGAACACAAAAAGTTCCATTTAAACATAAGAAAAGAAAAAAACTATTTTACTGTGAAGGTGACGGAGCAGTGGAACAGGCTGCCCAGGGAGGGTGTGGAGTCTCCTTTATGGAGGTGTTCAAGACCCTCCTGGACACGTTCCTATGCAACACAATCTAGGTGAACCTGCTTCTGCAGGGGGATTGGACTACATGATCTCTAAAGGTCCCTTCCAACTCCTACCATTCTATGATTCTATGAAACAGATACTGAGAGACCTATGAATATTGGCATACAGGATTACTTTCATGACAATGCAGTTAAAAAGGATAACTCAGACCTTGAAGTATATCAAGTCAGAATTGATGCACTCATACATTAAATCAGTGAAACTAGCATTAAAATCTATGATATCTCTTTAAGGAGGATGCCAAAAAGTTAGAAAGGGATTCAGAAAACAGCAAGAAAATCAAAACAAAATATATAACCCATGCTTCACACTGAGAGATTTACAAAGTTATGGCCAAATTAAGGAGGATAAATCAATAAATGATATGACCATGAGTAACATGGTTCCATATTTTTTTTCAGTTTTAACTGTACATGAATAGTACCTCTTGAATTCCTCAGGAGCATACAAAGGTCATGGTAGTGAGACATTTGCACAAGTTGTCACAGTAATTCATTACAGGCTAAGTACACTCATTATCAGAGCATTAAGAATAGTTTATGCACATATAGCAGAATTCCAGACACCTGAAAATGGTGGCAAAAGTACAGAATCTTCAAAACTGTCTGCCCAGACTTTGAGGCAAAAACATGCCCAGGGAATCTCTTACTCTGACCTACATGGGTAAGAGACGTCTGACAGTAAATGGTAAAACAAAAAAGACTGAGTGACTGGAAGCTAATACTAGGCTACACTATATAAGAAAAAAGGTACATATTTTTCAGGACTGAAAATATTCATCACTGAAGTAACTGACCTAAAGAATATCACAAATCCTTCATCAGTTGAGGTTTTCACTTCAAGAAAGAAAATCTCTTTATAAGATATGCTATACAAAAATAGAAGTGAAAAGTGTCACTGCAAAAATTACGAGGTGAAATTTGATGCCAAGCATATTGCAGCTATTAACACTAGGGTACCAATGGGTTTTAAAAACTCCCTGTGTAAATCTTTTAGATTAATAGACCTTTTAGTAATATAAAAATTATTCCAAAATGGTTTATGTTTATCTGAATGCTTACTTATTCTTCGATGGAATTGTACCTCATTGCTTTTAAAAAAACTGTGTCTTTGTCTCATACTTTTTTTCTGCTTCTTGTTTTGTGGTATTATTTTCTAGAAAATAGCAATAAGAATTTTCAAGTTCTTAGTGGTTACATGAATGAGGCTGTAACATGAAGTGAAACTACTTTTGTAAGGCCAATGACAACTACAGCAACACCTGTCAAATGAACTTGTGAAATCTCATCTCTTAGAAGCTGCATTTAATATTGGTAACCTACAAGAGATTTTATACAAATATACGAGAATAACCATGTTATGATGAAGTATATACAACTAGGCAACCTAAATCATTAATTCCATAAATATAACTTAGAATACAAGGAATCACTTTTATCCTGTATCAGCTCTGTCACCAAGTTTCGCTATTAATCACAAAACTTACAAATAAATTGGAGGTTCAAGGTTGAGAAGGGAAATAGATATAATTCAGATTCCTGACACTCTCTCTTGCAGAGTTTCATGCTTCCTCTGAGGTGTTTAAGAGTGACAGAAATTTCTGCTTCAACCGTTGTCAAAGACATAACGGAATAAGACAGGAGATCAATTGGGCAGAGATTACTCTGTGCAGATGACAGTAACATATTGTCTCAATATCTCAAATACAAAGAAAACAAGCTATGCATTTTGAGTCATCACTCTTTCTGCATGTAGTATTGACAGCCAGTCAAGGACTGAGGTCACAACACCTGATTAAACTAATGTTACTCATTCTTTTTACCTTGTAATCTCTATCCAAGTTAAAGAAGAAAATTTCTTTATGCTTTTTTATTTTTGGCAAATTTTTATTTGCTTTATCAGTGGCTTTTTTTAATAATGTAAACATATCTTTTGAAAATAATATTTACAAAAATCTCCTTGTCTAGACACTTTTTATCAACTGAGATAATTAAGACTTATTTGTGAGTATATTGTTTTATTACTTCACTTCTGGTTGGCTAGACTGTATTTTCTGAATATTATACTTCAATATTAATTTAAAATTATCTAGAAATATTAAAAAATATATTTTGATAACACGTTGAGATGCTACAATTAAGCAATATAGCTGAGAAACAGAAAAGCCACATCATCTAAATCTTACGGGCTATAAAGTATATAGCTATTTTCAAGAATGCCAAAAGTACATGTTCTTGCTATGACACACATGGAAAATCTATTATCATTCTCTCCTGTGAATGTAAATACTTTGTTACATATTTTTCTTTATTCTCTTTTCAGAGATCACATCTTTTGATTATAAATAAAATGTGTAACTTCATCCTACTTGAGGCATGTCCAGCGCTTCAAGTAAGTAGAGAACAGAATATGAGCAAAAGCAACTATCAGAGATCCTATATATGCTGAAGTTTAGAAGACTTACTACACACTGCTACATGCTTTCTTTTTAGACACACTGCAGAGGTGAAGGAAAGACAAAGTACTTCTCTTGTTTGTTTTTCCACACTCTGCAAGTTTTCTCTTTTTCTCTTTGTCAAAGACTGCAGAGTAACTTATCATGACAGAGATTCTAGCCACACAAGAGGCACAAGAATCACCTAAGCCATTACTTAATTACTGTTAAATACTTAAATAATTATAAATAAATATGTAAAAATGAAATAATTAACCAAAAAGTCCGTGTACTTCCAAGAACTTACCAGAAAAATAAAGCTGATTGTTCCCCTGCTTCTCTCAGCCATGACTGTTTCTTCACTTTCGAAGCAAATATAATGTAATGCCATTGCTAATCAACTACTTCTTCATTAGGATTAAGCTTAAGACTTTATCATTTTTATGTTAGAAATGAGTGATAGGAGGATTCCACTGAAGGTACTAAAACTCTGAGCTATGGTTTATCACATGTTTTTTCACAAATCTTTTCTGAACGATGTTAGGTGCACCTTTGGATTGAGGGTTGTTTTAAAAGCCTTTATGAAATACAAAGCATATGACTGCTATATTTCAATAGTGACTCCTTTAGACAATAATGAATAGCTCTGCAAGCAGTTTGCTATTAAATGGCTCTGTGAACTCTTCACGTTTGCTCAGCACATTCTTTTGCAAAGTCTAGGAGACTTACTCAATTGACCAAGATGTTGCTTAGTAGCAGTTTGATCATTTGATTCTTACTGGGAAGATTAAAACTAGGGCATTTCCTCACTGTAGTCAATTTCTAGCACAGCAAGTCAAGAAAGCAAAGGCAAAAAAGAAAATACCTAATATGAAATTTGCATTAGCATAATTGCTAATCAGATGCAGCTTCTGATAAAAATCTCACATAAAAGGTTTTTGCTTTAGATATTGGGGACAAGAAGAAAGCACAGTTAAGCACAATATTAAAATATGGCTTCAAACCTCTGGTGGCTCAAAAAAAAAAAAACCCAACCCAACAAACCTCAAATGCAAATGCCAGTAGTTAAACTTTATAAGAATTTCAATTATTATGTGCTGGTATAATAGTGTTTTATTAAAAGCAGACTATGGACAGATTTATCGGTGTAAGAGTAATTGCTAGAACTTCAAGTCTACAGATACTTGTGATAATTAAGCTTCTTCTCTACCAATAAATTAAACGTGTCTGTGATTATCCTTTGTCACTGAAGACAACTTAAAAACCAATGACCCACACTGTGAACCAGCATGCTGACTGCCAACAGTAGACGTTATTGACCCACACTAACTGCAAAACTATACACAGGAAGCTTTTGATGGTGTGCTATACAGCATGGCTAGCAAGACATCAAGGGATTGTTCTAACAATTAAACATCACAGTCAATTTCACAACACAGGCATATGCCCTGATACTGTCTCATTGATGGATTAACTGACTGATTGATAGATTGATTAAACACAGATTTAATTTTCATAGACTTGGAAGTTCTTAGCTGGACTAACACATGACTGACTTCCATGTGAATTAATGAAATTCTTCCTCAACTGATACAGTAACAATAAAGACGATAAATTTAATTCTAAATTTCTAAAACGCATCCTTTAAAAATTATGTATCTTTTTAATACATAAATATTACTCCTGATTATCTCCTGTTTTAAAGAAACATAGTTCAATTTTAACTTACACTGAAATATCCCAATTATCAAATATAATAACACTTAAAGAAAATGAAATTCATTTTGCAGTGTAGTTCTCACAAGTATGGCACTTACAGGAAATTTTTAATTTTTTCACCTCAGAGGGACGTAATAAGCATCTTGATTCCCTTTAATCTTGTAACAGCCTGCATGACTACCATCTTTTTCTATAACAACTGAAAGGGTTGTGGGCTAACTAACATAAATGCAACACTTCTGTCTTACTTTCCTTTTTTGCACATTCGCTGCTAAAACGTTTTTCCACCTTAAGATCCTTGTATAAAGATGTTGGTGGAGAGCCCCTTGACTCTTCTTTGTGCTCTGGAAAGTGGTTTTTCACATTAAAAAAAAAAAAAAAAAAAAAAAAAAAAAAAAGGCTTGTTGAAATGCTCCCCTTGCTGCTGATGTAGAGGCTGAATAGAATAATTAGCCTCTCCTGCTCTTCCAAGGAAAGAGTTTTATGAGCTTTAAAAGATACTGCCCAGATCACCAAGATCTATAAGTTCAACATCTGGCATATGATCCTTCTCTGAAAGCTATGCTGACAAAAATGATCATTCACTTTAGAATAAAGTATCCTTTCCCAGTAACAAACTAATGGAGTTCTTTGTTTATCATGTTCTGTTTTGCAAGAAAAATATGAGATCTGTATCAGATGATCAATTTTACAATTATTTAAGGCAAAGATATGGATTCAATCAGATGCTATGTGATTATGAAAACAAGTTATTCTTGTTAAAACCATCAGTAGAAAATTAGTTCATAGTATTCATATTTAAAATTATTTAAAATTTCAATGTGTAAACTAATAACCATAAGGAAAAAACAGCTCTGGATTATGAAGCCACTGCTCTTTGCTTATTCTAGAGCTCTATTAGACAACCATATTATACTTGACATGATAGGTAAAATATTTTTTTAGTGAGAGTGTTGACAGAACCTACAGTAATTTCTTAACTCTAACACTGAGAGGCAATGAAATAAAGGGGGCAGTGCTGGAAGTGAAAAAGTCTCTTCACTCTAAAGAGCTTCAGAAAAAGAACAAGAGCTTTACAGAACAGAAAGTACAAATACAAGGGAGATCTGTCTAAGGTTAGCGCTCTCAACCATAAACCTGACTATCAGGTTTTCCTCCCCTTGTTTTTTTTTTTTCTTTAAAAATAATAGTGATGCTTTTTACTCAAAAAAGGAAAGATGAAGGTTTCTGCTGTCAACAGAGAAGTCTAAGTTGCATGTTACTAGACTAAAACATCTCCTTGATACTCTCACTTTACCAACAATACTTTGAAGGGGCAAGGGATCAGAGAATCATAGAATGGTAGGGGTTGGAAGGAAACGTTAGAGATCATCTAGTCCAAACCTCCCAAGAAAGTCCACGTAGATCAGGTCGCACAGGAACATGTCCAGGCAGGTCTTGAAGACCTCCAAGGAAAAGAGACTCCACAACCTCCCTGGGCAGCCTGTTCCAGTGCTCCATCACCCAATCAGGTAAATCTCTTCCGTATTTTTCATATATCTACACAGCAAAAAATATGAGCCAGTTCCAAATCACTACATACACTTTCAAAATTAACCTTCTCAATTCCCTAAGGCAATCTGCACTAGGATTCTTCTCTAAAGACCAGGGTAAAAACATTAGGCACCATAGGACGCTGAGCACAGTATTTAATCTGACTCCATGGACACATTTCAGTGAGTTTTTCAACAAATCACACCTCAGTCAGCATTTCAGTGTGAAAACTTGAAAGCATTTATCAATACCTATTCAAACTAAACATCAACAAATCCTCCAGACTGTGATTATAATTTACAAAAATTTACAGAAGATTGTTGTTGACGAATGCTGGCAAAATGCCACTGCAAGATGTTTCGTACCTTGTTACTAGAATACACTAGACTTGGCTACCGTTTACGTGACTTTGGGTGTTTTATCTTTCAAAATAGAAAGCAAAAATACCTAGGTTTTGGAAAAAAGGTAAAATAGTGCTGGTAAACTATTCGAACAGTTATTCTGTTAGATATAATATTTACAAACCCCTGATGGAAAATATTTTTTACAATGTGTGAAGAATTATATAACAAATATTCAAAAGTTTCTTTTGTACCTTATGACAGGTTTTTCATTTTCCCAGTTTCCAAGCATTTGAGACTCAAATTCTTCCTTAGGCAAAGGTGGCAAGTTTGCATTCACTAGTGAGCTACTCTGTGGATCTGAACTGATATAAAATTTTTGCAGCCATCCTGATGTCACCAGTGCCACAGTCTGCGTGTTATGAGAAGAACCACATTCTAAGAAGTTCATTTCATGCTCCCTAGTTCTTGTATTGGAAAAGAGCTTGACAAATATACCTCTGTATATTTTCTCCATGCAACTCAGGACTTTAGACATCTTGATCACATTTTTCCTTGTTACTTGATTTTGTAGCCCAAAGAGTTACTAAAGACTATTCCAGAACTGCTTTGTGATTCCTCATACAGATGCCCTTCTGCACCTGTGACTAGGTCTGGAAAGGTTCAGAGAGAGAAGCAAAATAAAGTCTATGGTATCCTTTCTAACAGGGACAGAAAAGAGAAAACTGTGGTTTCTGCTTTAGTATCCTAATGCTCTGTTTTCCTCTTTGTTTTGTTTTGGGTTTCCTCTCCCTTTTCTTAGCACTGGGGTTTTTGACCGCTATGGGTCATTGAACTGACATACTCATAGAATGATCTTAACCCAGTATCTCAGCACTGAGTGGGAACAGCTTGGAGATACTATTTTTTTCATAATATGTTTTTTTCTTTTTCCATAATGCCATTAAACTTACACAATGTGTCATCTGGCCTTCTAACCTGCAATTGCTCTACTTCTCAAAAGACACCTCTGCAGCCCTGCACAGTTGGTCCTTATTTCTACTAACCTGAAACACTACCATAAGTAAACTCTGTCATTTTGCTATCTCTTTCACAGATTACTTAGAAATATCATGAACTGTATCCCAAAATATACTCATCTAGATTGCCACTGATGACCTCCCACCCTGAGAACAGATTATGTATTTTTATCCCCAATTCTTTATCTGTTAACTTGTCATACAAGAACTTATTTTACTTATACATTTTATTTATGGATTAGTTATTTGTCAAAAGTCTTTTGATGATCCAAGCTGATTATATTCACTGTACCACCTTTATCCAATTAGCTGCTGATTGCTTCCAAAAACCACTATGAAGAACGACCTCTCTCTGCAAGTCCACATTAAGTCATTCCCTCATTACTGTATATTTAGTAATTCTATTCTTCAGTACAGCGCTTACTAATTTTCCCAGTAAATCCTTTCTCAGATTAAAAATATCTGCAAACCCTAAGCTGAATGAAAAAGATTGTGGAAGCCCCTAAATACATGGAAAAATTTCCAAGCTCAATGGTATCATACTTGATTCCCTGTGTAACAGAAATACTCTGGTCGCATACAGAACAAACTTAAAATCAAAAGTGTAAGAACCTATTATGAAGCCAATGTGTTCTTACATGTACCTTTCAAACAATTACATAAAACTTTACAACGTATAACTCAAGGACACACACTCTTCTTACATTTATTGTTTAAAAAATCCCAAACAAATAAATAACTGCAAAACATTAAATAAAAATATATATTAAAAAAATCCCCTACAACTGTCTAGGAAAGCAATAAAATCAAAAGTAGCACAGTACTAGTACATGTTGTAGCAGCACAGTGTGAAGAATTTCTATGAAAATATCCAGGATTCTCTCTACACTTTGATGTAAAGTGTTTGCTTCTTGAAAGTGTTCTGCATTGCACTGATAACTCCATACATTGTTTGATGGAAAGCTGGTTATGTAAGTTGCCCTTAATGAATTCCCTCAGGGCAGCTATAACCTGTGCTCCCATGTTAAAAGAACAGACTAGCTTCTTTTCAAACATAAATCTGTAAATGAAATGGTATTTTACACTGAGAAACATCAGGTCATCTTAAATTTCAATGTTTTCTCCATCTTTTATATAAACAGAGTCTGAGCTATAGTTTGGTGAGAAAATCACACTTGATTCAGTACAAAGGCATGGAGAATTGTTTCTCAAATGTTATTTTTATGTGGTTCTAAAATATGTATCAGGATTTGAGCCAACTTTAAGTGGTAATAGCAGCCAGCTTTCCAGAACCAGAGAATCCTACAAATCACTGAAAAATATTGCAGTGGATTTCCAACCAAAGAGAAGTGTGTCGAAGACTGAAAACAGAAATCACCAAGTTTTGCATTCTGACACTTACTTCCTTATAGCTTTTCAACACCCTCTTAATTAAACGTTAACAGGAAAACAAAGTTCCCCTTTCTTCTGATTCAACACTTAAAAGTCCTTACATTTTCTATCAAATTTCATATTATTTTCAGCTACAATCTGCTGCCTTTCTATCATCCTCATTCTTCTGCTTTTTTGAAAAGCTACACTACATTCTGTCTCATGTTAACAGCAGCTTGATCACACTATTACTGGTTTCAGAAATCTTGTGTCTCAGTCCAAATTCATTCCCACAGTAACTGAGAAATATTGCAATAAATATAAATTGTCAGATTTCATTGAGAAAATTTCCTTTAACATGTAGTATCACTTATGGTTTATATCTTTTGTTATGAATAGGAATACTCACAGTATTATATTTTCATATTAATTAATGCCTTTTAACCTATAAAAAACAGTACAAACTTAGATGAATTTGGAGATAACAAGCTAACTCCCATTTATCACTATCAGCTCATCTTCAAGCACTGATTTCTTTCACTGTGCAAATCTGATTATCATCTTGGGAAAAAACGTTTTCTAAAAATAATAAAGATTCTGAAGATGGCCTCATTAGTCCCCTGATGTGGTTTCTAAACAACAAAAATTCAAGCTAAAACATGTTTTGTTGAGGGACATCGTTTTATGGTGGGCTTGGGAGTGATAGGTTAGTGGTTGGACTTTGATGACCTTAAAGGTCTTTTCCAACTGAAATGATTCTGATTCTATGATTATGGGTTGAAAGGGACAGAACAGAAACCAGGAATCCACTGGAACACTGAAAAGTCCATGTTATAAGACACGATACGAGGTAAAGAGTTAGGATTTTTGTGTATCGTATCTTAGGAACCTTAGTACCTTAGGTACGTAAGGAACCTTTTATACCAACTGGGATTTATTTCAGAAGAAAGATAAAGATTCCAGGTGCCAGAGAAATTTGCGTACTACACAGTAAGACTAAGAAGGTTAGTATTCTAGATTCCATATGTTTAATGTGCATTACTAAAAGCCACAAACACCTTACTAGGGTAAAAAAAAAAACCAAACAATTTTAACAAAAATAAAAAACAGAATCCATCTGTTCAGGTGTAATTGTAAGAAAGTGAAAAAGGAAAGTACACAGTAACTGCAAGAAACAAGATTACCCTGACCTAACATAAAATATTTAAAGGAATACTTTAAAATACACCAGCCACAATGCAGTAAAGATAAAATATTGGGTCAGGTTTCTATCTATTCATAATAATAATCACCATATGATTTCCTCATGTCCTCATAGTTTCTAATGTCCCCTGCTTGCTTCTCTTTTTTTTGCTATCTAGCACTACTCCTTTACATTTAGCAAAACCTGCAATCTGTTCACAATTTTAAGAGCATACACATTGCTATGAATTGGTTATTTATTAACTTATGAGACTCCACCTATGACTGTTTCAGGGTAAAGGCAAAGATAAAGGCAAATAACGTGCAAATGTTCCCAGCTGTACTGATAATTTATTTAACGTGGAGGTAACAGCAAGTGCAAATCCATACTAACCAAACTTTTTTTTTAACTCTCACTAGCAATAATACTTCCAATGCGATGTCAGACACTTATGTCCAGGTGTATTATATGTGATCCCTCTAATTTGATTTTAGAAGCCTCCAGTGTAGACAACTACACTTGAGTTAATCATTTTAGACACTGAAGAATCAATGGCATGAAACAGGCATTTTTGAGGGGAGGGGCTAGAGGGTTGAGGAGTAGAATGTTGAAAATTGATGTTAAAGTCAACCTAATTTGTTTGACAAGTTCCAGCTGTCGTTCTGAAAAAAAAGTGCTATTCACAGTAAGCCACTTTTTTCTCTTTAGTCAATACCTCAAGCATAGACCTCTATAGAAAACCAAAAAGCTTTTACACATGATAAAGTGTAGACATGAAAAATATAGCAGTATCACTCGATTTTTCACTTTCTAAATACTCAGGAAGCTCTTCATAAAGCTCAGAAAGTTCAGATATAAAAAATTTAGAGTGAGTTGATCTCACATTAAATCGGGGTTGGGGTGCCTCAATGGAGACCGTAGCCAAGACTGTAGCCACTTGAGACTGCCTCTGCACCAATGAAGGAGGAAAGCAGGTCAGCTTTGGGTGGGTGGCTTGTGTCACATCAGAAGCACAGGCTTTGCCCACCAACTAACTGGTGAACCCTAAGGCATCAGCACTTAATTTTCTGTTGAAAAATGTCTGAAGATGTGTCACGGACAGTTGCAGGGCCTTTTCATAGCTTATAATAGAGCACACTGCATTATGACAGTAATGTCTGAGGTCCATGTAGGGTGAAGACAGCCAAACTTAGCACAATCTCACCCAAATGGCCTTCAGATATTAGTCTCTGTGATGAGCATTTTCAGAGAGCACAACATGGCACAAGTCAAAACATTATCAGTGAAAATACTGATGCTCAGGCAACACAGGTAAATAATAGTTTCAATCTTCCTCCCAGGCTATGTGTTGATGCAGCTCAAACTCAAGCTGAAGAGGATATGAATATGAGCCTAGGATGACAGAATTCCACCCTGGATGAGAGTATTCAGGTGCTGAAGGAATGGCCATGGTGTGATATCATATCTCTGGGACCACATGTGAGCCTGTCTCCAAACTGCACCTCTCTCTTACTGAGAACTGTCAACATAAAACTACCCTTGTGCTCTCTAGATGAATTACACTTCTTTTTGTTCAAAAGCATTCAGATTTCCCATTTTATTTAATTGCTACAATTTTGTTTGCAAAGAGCTGAGAAATTGTGTATTTGCAAGCAGCAGAGATTTTTTTTCTTACAGTACAGTACAATTTCTCTTTACAACAGACATCTAGAAGGACCTGATACACCTGGATCAATGACAGCAGCTAATAAAAAGTATGCCTACCTGTTTCCCTCACTTTTAATATTTCTTTAGAAAAGGGCTTCCCTATACCACATTTTGTGGTATACTTGCTCTCCTGTCCAAAAAGAAAACCACAAACCCACACCATCTTTCACATTTGTCGTTCATTAAAAAACCAATCTTATGAAAACAATGACACTAAAGGCAAGCAGATTCAGAGTACAACATTACGAAGGATTACTACAAATCCCAGAGTACCTGTAATAGCCAGGAAGATGTGGTACAGAATCCACAGGAGACCTGCACTTCTGTAGAATTGCCCCTGAGGCCAAGACAGAGGTTCCAGGTCAGATAATAGAGCATTAGATGTTTGCACTTAGGAAACCAAATCATAAAGACTGCTTTAATTTGTTTAATACACCGGAACATAACACCTTGGCTTTTCATTCTACCTATTTTAACCTCAGAGTCAAATGAAGGTATTAACTAAAAATGACCAAATTAAAAATAAGTATAGAAAAGAAAGTTCTGAGCATAAGATGGAACATCACATAAATCATACAGAAAATGTACATGCATGAGTAAGAGATAGAATTTTTCAAAGAAAAGAAGTGCAATTGGTATTAAAAAAAGTATGTAGAAAAAAAACAGTCACTCTTCATCTTCTGTGAGCTGGCTATAAACAGTTACCTTTTCATAACTGTCTATGTCTTTGTTTCTCTCCATTTTTTTTTTCTGCAGAGGAATTCAGCACATCTATCAAAGACACTATCAAGAATTCTCTCTAATCCAAGAGTTACTATCACCTGTGTTTCCCTGGCAATATGGTGGGGCTTACCTTTGCAATAGATTTATTTTCTGAAATGGGTGTAAAGATAAAACAGAAAGACCACAATCTCTTTAAAACAAACAAACAAACAAAAAACAAAAACAATCCAACAAAACTTATCCATAGAAACAAAAGGAAATTATTAAAACAAAAGGTCTGTACACACACTCCTGAAGTTAGATACGCTGGAGCCTGCGAGAACATTGTCTGGGAACGAAGTTTAAGTTGTTCCCCTGGAGAACACATTTCTCCCTCCAGCTTAGCAAAAAGCCTTTCAATCACTCTTTAGCATTTTCAAGCTCTCCTATTTGCAGGGCCCTGGCTTTGTCCTTAGGAAGCCTCAGACAACTGGCCTGGCTAAGGCAAAGAAGAATATGATACCTATGCTGCACATAGACAGAAAAACACCAGCAATAGAACAGATCTGGATCTTCATGTTGTTAAAATATCTAACACATAAAACACTACCTGTTTTCTTGAAGATGTATTGAAACCAATTAAACTGGATCAACTCTTCACACATATCACTTGAGTATAATAATTAAAGTACATATAAACTCAGATTTTTTTTAAAAAACTTGTTTTTCTAAATCCCAAATTAAGGGATAAGTGCTTCATTCTCCTTACAGTTCCTATGACCATAGCCATGTCCTTCTCATACATTAACCTTCATTGTCATCTTTCTGTTTTCCCATAGGCCTCACAGGCTTTCCTTAACACTTTCTAAAAAATAAACTGGTCAGAGCTGTGATTTCTCAAAATAACATCTGCCTCAAAAGGCAATCCAGTAGGACAACTTGACTCTTTCAGCACTACTACAGTCAATTACTGACTATGATTCTTTTTATTGAAGTCAATAACTTCAGTTCTGACTAAAATCCATTCCAAGACGAACAGCTAGCTTTTGCAAATCCTCCATTACTGAAGACTACCAGAAGATGGCTCAATTGCAAAGACAGATTTTTTTTTTGTGTATGTCTGGCTGTGTTCCACTATTTCAATTATTTTAGTATATGATACATAACTTTTTCATCAAGAAGGTTATTAAGCATTGGAACGGTCTGTCTAGGGAAGTGGTGGATTCCCCATCCCAAGAGATATTCAAAAGACATCTAGATGAGTTGCTGAGGGATATCATTTAGTGTGTAGGGATGGGCCTGGCAGTGTAAGGTTAGTGGCTGGACTCGATCATCTTAAAAGTCTTTTCCAACTGTAATGATTCTATGATTCCATGCTTCTCAAGCATTAAAATAAATAATTAAATAATGCAAGCCCCTCCAGTCCCTTCGTTATATTTAAAAGGCATGTCTATTCAGAAGGGAACTCCAGCTCAGTGGTTTCTGTCTCTTTTGGATCCAAACTCTGTAATGCAATCGGAAGCAACTTAAGACCTACAGAGGAGTTTGCACAGTCTCTGCTGGGCTAGGAGACACCAGGTAGTACAAGAAGTTGCCTGCTGGACTTGCAACCTTAGCAAATGTATAGGCAGCTCTAGAAATCAGAAGCCCTGTCACCACAGCATGCCAGCATGGATTTGGCAGTGAACGTGAACTTGGTAGATAGGATGCAAAGGAACTGTGCAGGAACTGCTGGAGCCAGGGCAGCAATGGCAGTAGCATGCTACAGGAGGTTGCTATCAGTACAGGGAACCTCCTCAGGTAACTCTTCAGCCAAGAAAGACTATGCACACCTGTATCATAGCAGACAGTCCCTGCCACACAATCTCCTGAACTATAAGCAGCAGAGGAGGTAACCTAGGGGGTTACAGAAGAACAGTTGCACAGGAGATCTTCATTAATCTGAACCCCACTCCTATGTTCAAGTATGCACAGTTAGATTTTGTGCAATCACCAACAATGTTATGGAAAGATTTACCTCCTTCAGTTCCAAACCCTTAACAGTAATATTAGCTATGGCTAAATCTAGACTGGACAGTACTGGCTCTCAGAATTTTCACATAAGAGAGGTACTGCAGTCCATCTCTGTGACCCTTCACTGGACTTTATCCAGTAGCTCTGTATCTCTCTTGTACTACAGGGTCCAGAACCACATGCAACGCCAGGTGTGGTTTCACAAGTGCAAAATAGAGGGGAAAGATCATCTCCCTCAACCTCACAGCAATGCTTATAAGACAGCGCAGGTGTTCTTTGCCACAAGGCCTTATTGTTGGCTCATGTTCAACTTGGTATCTACCATGACACCCAGGTCCTTTTCTGCAAAACTGATTTCCTGTCAGTTGAGAGGATAACTCTTCCCCAGGTGCAGGATTTGGTATTTGGCTTGGTTGAACTGCACAAGGTTCCCATCAGCTCATTACTCCAGCCTGTCGACATCCCTCTGGATGGCTGTAAAATATATCAGCCACTCTTCTTAGTTTTGTGTTATCAGCAAAATTGATAAGGGTAAACTCTGCACCATCATCCAGATCATTACAGAATCAGAATCATTTTGGTTGGAAAAGACCTTTGAGTCCAACCACTAACCTAACACCACCAAGCCCACCACTAAACCATGTCCCTCAGCACCTCACCTACGTGTCTTTTGAATATCTTCAGGTATGGTGACTCCACCACCTCCCTGGGCAGCCTCTTCCCGTGTTTAACAAGCTTCTCAGGGAAAAAGTTCTTCCTAATCTTCAACTTAAACCTTTCCTGGTGCAACTTGAGCCTATTTCCTCTTGTCCTATCACTTTTTATTTGGGAGAAGAGACTGATCCCCACCACTTTGCTACAACCTCCTTTAAGGCAGTTATAGAGAGTGATTACATGTCCCCTCAGCCTCTCAGCTAAAAAAACTTGGCTCCCTCAGCCTCTTCTCATAAGACTTATTTTCTAGACCCTTCACCAGCTTTGTTGCCCATCTCTGGGCACACTCCACCATAAGGTCCTTCTTGTAGTTAGGGGCCTAGAACTGAATACAGTGCTCAAGGTGCAGCCTCACCAGTGCCAAGTATAGGTAGATAATAATTTCCTTGGTCACATTATTCCTGCTACAGGCCAGGATGCCATTGGCCTTCTTAGCCACCTGGGCACACTTCTGGCTCACATTCAGCCAGCTGGCAATTAACATTGCCAGGTTCATTTGCACCAGACTGCTTTCCAGCCATTCTGCCCAAAGCCTGTATCATTACATAGGGTTTTTGTGGCCCAAGTGCAGGACTCGTAATTGGCCTCAGCCCATTGATCCAGCCCATCCAGGTCCCTCAGAAGAACCTTCCTGCCCTCAAGCAGGTCGATGCACTCGCCCAGCTTCGTATCATCTGCAAACTTGCTGAGGGTGCACTTGATCCTCTCATCCAGGTTGTTGATAAAGATGTTAAATGGAAGAGGCCTCAGCACTGAGCCCTGGGGGAACATCACTGGTGACTGACTGCCAACTAGATTTAACTCCATTCACCGCCATTCTCTGGGTCCAGCCAGTCTTCCACCCAACGAAGAGCAATGAATCAATGAGTTAATGAAGATCCAGTATTGATCTTTGTGGTACACTGCTATTTAATGACCTCCAACTAAACTTTATGCCACTGACCACTGCCCTCTGGGCCCAGATGTTCAACTGTGTTTCAATCCACCTCGTCGACTGCTCATTCAACCCATACTTATCAGCTTCTCTGTATTATTCCCAGGTTACTCATCCTTGCTTCCACCTTCTGTATACTTTCCTCGTATGTTTGAATTTTACCAGAAACCCCTTGTTCATTCACATAGGTCTCCTGGCATTTTTGTCTGACTTCCTGCTTCTTGGGATGAACTGCTCCTAAGCTACGAGCAGGTGATCCTTGAGTAGCAACCAGCTTTCTTGAAGGGCTGTTGTGCTTTCTTCCCTCCAAGGTCTCATCCCTTCATGTCACTCTATTTTTATAACAAGATACTATCCTAATTGGTAAAAAGAAGAAGATTCAAAATCAACATCTTGACTACTAGAAGTTATTAAACATCCCAAGAGTCTATGCAAAAGTATTTTTACCTCAACCCATTCCTGCTGGAACAGACATTCCTCTCATTTTTCATTTAAATATAATGGTTTTTTTTCTCTATTATTTGAGTAGCAATCATTTTAGCAAAAGAGAGTATTACATTTCCATAATGCAGAAAAATTATTGTGAAAGGGTCACTGCAAAACACATGAACCGATTGACCTGCTTTAGAGCTATCTCTGAACTACTAGAAAACATCTTAAAAGGCATTCTGCCATCTTCTCATCATGATATAATACACATGATCATAAAAGCAGATATCATCAGTCTTAAAGATGTTGTGATGAACAAAAATCAGAATCATTTAAGAAATTGAACCCCAGAAATGCTAAATAATTTCAATTCCAAAAAAGGTAATAACGATGCTCTGTTGCATAATAGGAATGGATGCACAGAGTAAAGCAGTTGGTGCAGATGATCCAGTGTCCACACTACCTGAATTTTGGAGAAGTTTTATTTCAGACATTCTAATTCCATAGATCTCATGCCCACTAGTAGCCAGAGAAAATTAGATGCAATTCTGAAAGGCATATTTCACTTTAGATTCATCTGTAAGGAGTCAAGCTTGTGAACTGTGCAACTGCTGAGTGATGGAAACCAAAGTGAAGTCTGCAAGGGCAGCTGGAAGAATTCCTTCAAAAGAGCTCGCTTAATTCAACCTAAATTGCTAATGTAAATGCACCCACATAAGAGTACAGAGCAGCCTTTCCGAGTTCTCCAGTTCTAACAACTCAGTGTTATTTCTTTCTCTTCTCCCTACGCAGAATTATATCCAAGAACAAACATACCTGCTCAGTTTAGGCAACCACATACTGAGGTAGTATTTTAAAGTAGTTGGTCTCTGTCACTGTCCAGAATTCAGCTATACTTTTAGTTGCTTATCTCAAAGTTTAGCTAAGCCTTACACAGACTGTATGCCCCCAAAGTGACAAAATTACTTCTCAATTCATGAGGGAAATCTAGCGTTATTAGAGATAGAACACTGTGGTCCAGTCTAGCACTTCATTGAAAGATAACTATCATTCTCATATACTAAAATTTAAAAGAATTACTGAGTTTCCAGTCAAACTACTTAAAACTTACTAAAAAAACCCCTGATGTTGTATTAAGCTTACAATAAATAAATAAATAGGTGAAACCAGTCATGTAGATACACTGATAAATAAAAATCCTAACATTTAGTTGGATTCAGTCTGAAAACACACAAATTCTCTTATTTAAATTTGGAAAGAGCCAGATGGGGCTCCTGCTTGGGACTATCAAGCACCGTGGGAAAAATACATTTTCCATTACTCCTGAGAAAGCTCAGACAGTGACGTTCTGGCATAGGACACAGGATTTTCAAGGCGGGAAGGAGAGCAGGCAGAAGAAACCTAGCTCTAACTTAATCATCAAAAACTCAGATAAAGGCAGAAAGACCTACTGGTTTAGTCTCTACTTCGAAGATACTGGACAAATATGCCATGTCAGTGCTAGAAGCATTCCCGTTTCTGCTGTTGGTTGTTTAAAATGAAATACAGAAACAGCACTAAGAACAGAGTCCAAGTCCCCCTACTGTCCATTTCTAGGCAGGCACCTTTTCCTTCCCTGAATGGAAGCAGTATGTTTCCATAAAAGTAGCATAGTTAAAACATCAGGGAATATTTTTACCATCCTGTTTTCACCATGTAAATACTCAGAAGCAGCTGTTACATCTAATTTTTGAAAATTTATACAAAATCAGAATTTTAATGATACTTTAAATGATAAAAAGGCATATTTTGTCATCCTAGTATTTGTTTACCTCCTTCAGCTAAGCAAGTTTGCAATCCTATACACATACCGTAGCAGCAGAATCACGAATCACAAAAGATAAAGTGGAAAGCAAAAAATGAACAACAGTTCAAAATAATAATCACTAGAGAATCACATACAAAAAAATAACCTGGTTTCATTCACTTATAAGGCACGTTAAGTTTTAGCCTGCTAAAGAAAGGAGGCCAAGTATTATTTCCTGTAGGGTAAAGACTCCTTTAACAAGTAATAACAAATCTTGGCAGCATGTTTCCAAAGCTTTTCTTTCCCTGTATTATGCTATGAATTTGATAGCCTGAAGAGGCAGGGATGTGCAGGCATTGTTTCTTCATGATGAAGTAACAGTGTTACATCACAAAATCATAGAATCCTAGGGGTTGGAAGGGACCTTTAGAGATCCAACCCCCAACTTCAAGTTGCTGAAAGTATCCTGGCTTCGAAGAAGTAAAGTAGTTGTTATGCACAACCTGTCTTCATTTCTGACTGAAAAATAAAATGTTTACCACATCTTTAAACTACTTTTTTCTTATAAAACTTGATGAAGTTTTACTGATTGGTCTCAGGCTCTAAATGCTATTTTCTTAGAAGGTGGAGTCAAATTCAATTAGACATAAAGATGAAGAATCAAGGTAAAGAATGCGAAGAAAAATGAAAGTAGTTTTGGCCATTACTTGTTTTATAAAAAGCTTGAATTAATAATTATATAAAAAATCTGATAGCACAGAGCAATAATGCCAGTGGTGTACCAATCTGTGATGCTGAAAAAAATAAGTGGAAGTAAGACTTAGATGTGAAACACTACCTGACAACCCTAAATCTAGCAACCCAGAAAGCACTCACTATAGATACAAAACACATATGGGTCCAAAGTTCCTTGAAAAAGTATAAAGCGTGCAAAGAGAATTCAAAGTAACCACAAATATTTGATGTGATGTTTATACTTGAGAAGAATCTCACAATACACATACCACACTAAATCCCACTTAATTGTAAAACCACTTAGAGAACTGGAATAACTCAACAGTCTCCCATTAACTCTCAGAATGAGAAAGAAAACTGTGGGGGAGATGCATGCAGGGTAGACTGTATTCAGTTTTCTGATGAAATTGACATTACTCATCTTTCAAGGAACCATTTTAGTGCCAGACAGTAGTACAATAAATGCCTTTATACATTCATAGTCACCATTTTTAAGGTGGTAGAATATGATGGCTGCAACGCACTTTAGGCCTGCAAAATATTTATTTACAAAATATAGCAGTGGCACTTGATTACAGCACATCTTCAAAAGCTGATGCTAAACTTAAAGTGAAGAATTTGAGATGGGTTTGATATTCTATCATGCTCATAGATAGCTTGCTCCAGTGGCTAATCACCTTAACTATTAATATTTATGGCTTATTTCTCATCTGCGTCTATCTGACTGAGCTCTCAAGACACTGGCTATTGTTATAACTTCAGTTATTAAAGATCTCTTTAGTATCCATAATATTGTAGCTACTGATAAGGTATAAAAATAAAATCCCAGAACAAAATATGGATTGATGCAACTCTGAGGACTCATCAAACCACTCCTTCTTCCCCAAGAAAGGATAAATGACAACTATAACTTCCCTGACAGATGATGTCAAGTGATTTTCTGTTTAGAAGATAAGAGAGCTTCAGTGACAAAGGATTCCGAAACTTATGTCATTAGTCAACTTCACATGGTATTTGAAACACAAGAGAACATGGATTTATGTAACAACATACAATGGCTCCTGCTTTGCTACCTGTTCCTTCTCTAACAAGTTCCTAACATGTTTCTTTAATTTTTTAACTCTTACAAAGCATCATGGTTTACTTTTCACAGAAATATCTATCTCAATGACAAGGTGTTATTACTAGTCAACTCAGAGATTATAATTTCATACAAGAAGGCAGACTTATTTTCCCAATATATGTCCCTTGACATATAGTTTTACAGGATTTTGTTGGCCTTAATAAGTAACTATATAGGTAGTAACGTCCTCATTTGAAGAGCAAAAAAGAAACTTTCCAGATTTTCTACAACAACGAGTGGATTAATTTAATACAGTGAATTCTGAATACTATCTTTGACTTTCACCTTCCTTTCTGATAGAGTCATTTCAGGCTGTAACCTCCACAAGAAAGAACCAGTTGTACATTGTGCAGGTGAGAGAACTGAGGGTGCAAAGTTCTATAGAAAGGAAGAAATTTAAAAGACCACACCTATTTCCCACTTTCTTTCTTCTCCTTTCTTCCTAATGCCCTAAAATCTATACTTATCCTTTCCCTAAGGTTTGGCTTTTAAGGACTTATTCATTTCTGGTTTGGTTGGGTTTTCTTCATCCATTCTCTAGCTGATTATCTTTCATCAGTACACAGACAGAAGTTGATGCTTGCATATTTTTTAAAGATCTTTAATTGACGTGATGTTTTTAATTATTTATGTCACTAGTATAAGTGCTCTTGATTGGTTTTACAAAGGGCTGAGTTTTAAGAAGATAAAAAGCTTGAGCTTCAGTGCATCTTCCCAAATCTGCCTGACAGCATGCTTCTGTTCCACTTGCATTAGGTACCATAGCAACTGCAGGAAGAGAAGCTGAGTATCAAAGAACTATTTCAGCTAGGGAAACAAATCTGTAGTTAGAAGCAAGCTACGATCGTGATTTTTGTCACCTGACTACTTTGTCTGTTCCGTATCTAATTCAAAAAGTCTGATGCTCCTGAAGAGCGGCAATTAGACTTGATTTTTTTTTGTACGTTTTTCCCTTCAGAGTCCAGGGCCTTTTCTGTAATGGTGACATTGGCTATTTATATTAACTTAGTCCTTTACTTTTGAAATATAAATACAGTATATATACAGTTTATATACAGTGTAAGTAAAAAAAAAAGTGAATACAGGTGTAATTACTGGAGTTACTCATCTCCATTTAAAATAGATATATTTGACCTTATTTCCTTTGACCATCATGAGAGCAAATGCCCCTAACTCACGTGTTGACACTAGAGGTGCACTTCCACAGTCTTAAAGAGTAAATTTGAAGTTTTTGTCCAACATATAGTGTGACTGGCTTTTTCTGATGTTATGCTGGATATCTACAGGATCAGCAGACATGACAAGAGAACAAACAGAACCAGCGTTTCTCTGTAAAGGCAGGCCTCAAAGACAGACAGGACACCATATCTCAAACAGCATTAGATAGATGCCTGTTGTGCAGCTGGTTTGTTTGGAGCCGCTTTTGCTTGGTAACAGCCGCTTTTTGCTTGAAACCCGCTCTCATCTCCAGCAGGAGTGACCACGCCCAGCCGGGTTGGAGACTGTGTGAGGAAGTGGCCATGGTGCAGGTTGTGCTGCAGTATCTGTGGGCCGTAGAGCAGACCCACAAAGGAGGCAGAGAGAAGCTGCAGCCCTCGGGATGAACACACATTGGAGCAGCCCGTGTAGGGCTGCCTGGCTTGTGAAGGACCAGGGCTTATGCTGGAGCAGGGAGGACCAGCAAGGAGTCTGTCTGCTTTGAGGAGAGACAAACAGCAGAAGCTATCAGGAAAGGACTTACTGCACTCCTCATTCTCTGGCTGGCTGAGGGGGAGGAGGTAACGACACCAGGATCAGGCGCCTGAACCCAGGAAGAGGGGAGGGGCGAGAGGAAGTGGTCACTGTAATTGGTGCCTCCTAATCCTTGGGGCTTCCTATGGTCCGTCAACACCTTTTCTCTTCCCCAGCTGGGACTAAACTTTGACAGATAATAACCATTTCTATTCTTATGTAGTAGCCTCATCTTCTCATGATACTCTTCTACCTGCACCCTACCTCATCTTCCACATTCTTGGCTATTTTGTCAGTAACACAGCACAGAGAGAAACAGCAGAATTAAAAGTTCTTTAAACTAAATGGGTCATTAATCTGTTTCACAGTAAGGACTAAGTGCAGGGAGTGCAGGAAGGCCTATACTTACATCTTAATGTTTTGTTGAGTATTTATTATAATTTATCTTTAAAAGAAAACAGCAGGTTTATCATCACCAGGTGCAATGTAAAGGAAAAAAGCCAGCTTAACGAGCCATCAAATATAAAATGGAATATTAAATGCAGAACTAAGTCTTTCCCAAGGGAGGTAATCTCTACAAACTTTCATCAAATATTAGCTTATGTCTAATAACACAATAAAGGAAAAGCCTTTGCATAAAAGAAATTACAGATTTTAATCCTCTACTCTGAAGGAAACCCTTAAAATAGATGGCTACTTCAATTTATTTTTAAATCAACAAGAATAAATAATGAAGAATCAAGTCCCTGGTGGGACGGATCAAAACAGAATTTGCAGTTTCCTCTACAATGCTGACAATCATTTACAATAAAATCAGAATGAGAAAGGGAAATTGTCAGTGGGAATCACTGAGCCACGTAATAGCTTCAGTACAACACAGTCACACAGCAGAAAGCAAATTAAAATGTAAATAGAATTTTAATATGGTTGAGTTAGGCCTTACTATGCTTACAGGATTCTTGCTTGCAGCTTTTATGTAACATCAGGAGTGACAAAACTAAATACTCATTGGTGATAATTAGATATATTACGTTTCCAGCAATTTGTTTAAAATAACATGAGGTTAAAACTGGTAGGCAAAATCAGGAAAACTAGCTTGCAAAATACTAAATTATAAAATTGTCAATATAATGGGATCACAATGCAAAGCCATGCTATAACTTAAAACTTCTGGTCTCATTCTGTGTATCTACAAAGCCTGCAAATTGTAACTATGTTGTCCCATCTTGCACATCACAAAGACCTTGTATATACAACATAAAGAATAAAGAAACAAATACTTTATGTTACATGTTTTTAGACCTGTAACAAATATATTTATACATACATAATGCACTTTATGCATGCATAGAACAAAGACATGCTATACTCTAGTATAAAAACAAGATGTTAATTTAATTTGAAAGAAATTTTCTCAGCTATGTAATAAGCCTTATTCCACCTATCTCATACTTTGCTCAAGTTTATCTCATTCAAAACAAGCAGCCAGCCCACAGGTATCACTATGGTAGTAGTGAGGCAGAACATCCATTGGAATTTAGATGCATCTCTCTTCATTCTTAAAAGTTAGTTAATTGCCTCACATTCAGCATATAATTTGGTTTTTTTAAGTCCTGATGACTGTAGAGAATCCATTGAAAAGGGCAACAAAATGTATGAGATATGGAGAACTGGAAGTATATCCAACCTAGATTTCATACATGCCTTGAAAAAAGCCTGTTATGAAGTGATTCAGGTCTGGCAGATAGTATAGATTATAAAAATAGTTAAAAATCCTCATTGGAGCAGCACCATGCAACCTTCCTTTGTGGCAGGTGAGCACCCTAACCACTGAACTACAGAGTTAATTTTTCACTTTAAATTCAGTTTTCACACATGAATATTGAGTAGCTTTGCAGACCAGAACAGCTGCAACAGGGAAGCCTGAGTTACACACTGCAAAATAAATACCATAGAAAACATGACTCTGTCATATTTTTAGACACTATCCAAAAATCCTACATAAATGGCTACTGTACATGTGTTGAACAGCTATGCAGGAGATCTGCAGTACATCTGTAGAATTCTGTATTGTGACCTGCTATGCATATGCATTTTAAGAGCACTTAAATAGTGAATATAAAACATTCTCTTCCGAAACTCCAGGATCATCAGAACTTTAATATGGCACTCCTCTTGTCTGCATAGACCTAAGTTCAAGCCCTTAATGCAAGCTGAGATTTGTAGGTTTGTTAAAAATGGACACTACTTGTATCAATAGCATCATTTGACTCTTAAGTACAGTTACCTACACCTGCCGACGACCTGCTTAATGGTAGTAAGAGTTTGGTTACCAAAGACATACCTTTCTGCTTCAGTCCACAAAAACAGAAGACTGTTACTTACTATTCTGTATATGTCCTGGTTTATCTCTGAAACTGAGTTAATTTTCTTTCTCATAGCTTGTACAGGCCTGTGTTTTGGATTTAGTGTGACAATAATGTTGATAACACATGATGTTTTGGCTGTTGCTAAGTAGCGCTTACCTTAAGCCAAAGACTTTTCAGCTTCCCATGCTCTGCCAGTGAGGAGGTGCACAAAAAGCATGGCCAGGACAGCTGACCCCAACTAGCCAAAAGGCTATTCCATACCACAGGACATCATGCCCAGTATACAAAATGGGGGCAGTTGGCCAGGAGGGGAAACAATCACTGCTTAGGGAGGGTCTGGGCATCAGTCAGCAGATGGTGAGCAACTGTACTGTGCGTCACTTGTCTGTTACTGGGTTTTATTTATCTCTCTCTTTGCTATATTCCTTTCCATTACAATCATCATTAATAATATACTTATTAGTTTTTATTTGAATTATTGCACTGTTCTTAACTCTTCCTTTTCTGACTTTCCGCTCCAACCCACTGGGAAGTAGAGAGGAAAGAGCAGCTGCATGGTGCTTGGTTGTTAGCAGGGATTAAACCACAATGGTACGGTACAGTATGGTATTTATTACCACTCTAGGAACTCCCTTCAAGTGTTTGTCCATCCCTCTTGGTAAAGAAAAAGTGTCCTAGTGTCAACAGGCTAAGTCTTTGCTCAGTGCAGTCTTCACTCAGTGCAGTGGGCACCTGCTCATCTCACAGCTGGACAATTTGTCCAGACGGATGCCACGAGGGACAGTATCAAAAGCCTTACAAAAATCCAGAAAAGCCACATTCACTTCCTTTCCTTCACCCTCTAGTTGGGTGACCTTATTGAAAGACCTCAGATCAGACAGGGCTGTCCTTTTACAAACCCATGCTGACGGTGCATTATCTTTGAAATGCTTTTCAGTAGCACTCAGTAGGAGCTTCACCATTTTTCCAGGTACTGACATTAGACTAACATGTCTAGGTCTTCCCAGGAACACAGTGTAGGAATGGTTCAAAGCTGTGTCAGGAGAGGGTCAGACTTCACATTCAGAAGCATTTCTTTACTGAGAGGCCAGTCAAACCCTGGAACAGGATTCCTGGAGAGGTATTTCATGGAATGTGCCTGTCCATGCCTTTGGCATTTGGACAATGCCCTTCATAATAGGCTTTAACACTTGGTCAGCCCTAGAGGGATCAGGCAGTTAGACTAGATGATTGCTGTAGGTCCCTTCCAGCTGGAGCTATTCTGTTCTATACTAAATAAATGTTTTTGAAAGCTGATTGACCAAATGAAACAAGACAGCTGAAACCTTCTGGAAGCTGTTGCACCTTTGTAAACCTTTGCTGTATTTTCTCTTCTAGGACTTCAGTCAGAATCTGTTCCTGGGCTTACCACATTTGTGCTCTAGGCTGGGGCCACTCAGGTCGGGATGACCTCCAGCACTGGGGATCCCTCAGCTTCTCTGAGCAATCCACTCAAGTACCTTGATCAGGCCTGACAAGTGCTGAGCAGATGGGATCATCCCTGTGCCTTCTGGCTAGAGGAGTAAGATAGAAGAAGATCCAACAGAGTAACACAAGTGCTGTCTTGGAAGCCTCATGGGAGAAAACAGGGACAGCAGTGCTGCAGTGTGGAGAGAGCCTGTGAGGTGGGGACACCTCACCTTGAGGAGACGGAGGGTTTCCTTCTTGAGGGACCTGAGCAATTCTTTCAGCCCTCCTTGGGCCAGATGACGATTGTGGTTTCTCTTCCTTTTTTAGTGTGGCACCTGTTGCTGCAGTGCTGGTGAGGGAGCAGCTTGACATCCTCTGCTCCCCCCAGCCCACTGCAGCATATGGAGAGCATGATCACAGAGCTGGAGGACCGCTCTCTCATCTGTCTGGACAGCTGGGAAAAAAACAGTTTTCTGATGCCTTGCATCCACCAGTTCTGCTATCTGCATCCTACAGTGGGCTGAGAACAAGTCCAAGTGCCCCCTCTGCAAGAGGAGGACCCCCTCCATCTTGCACTTGGTACAGGCGGGTGATGACTGCATGGAGCATGTCACCACACTATCCATGACATCATCAGTCATCTTCTGCCACATGGCGGGAGCTTTTAGTCACCCACAACCTCCATCAGTCTGGTGCAGTCTCCCACCCTCACCCCACAGTGGGCAGCAGGTATCCTCCAGCCCCCAGACTAGATGAAACTCTGAAACCACGTTTCTCCAGACCCTGCAGTCCTTGGTCCATCAGGAGCTGGAGGATACTTTTGGCAACAAGGTGTTGGAGGCAGCTATAGTGGAGGACACAATCACAGCCATCCTGACCAAGCACAGGATGGATACAGAGCTGCTGGGTCCAAAATTGTACAGCTGTAGCACAGAGGTCCACTGTTCTGGGCTGGCAGGACATACTGTTCTAGGGGCAGGAGGGCAACCCCATGGGTGTCCTTGGCCCTGCTGCCTCCTGAGGCAGGTCTCTCACCCTCGTCCCAGCCTGCTCCAGCAGCCCTGCGAGATCCAGTGTGGATGAACTCCCTGGCACCCATTCTGTTGCTGCTGGAGGGGTCCCAGCAGCCACTCCTCTGCTCCCATGGCCATCGCTTCAGAGCAAGAGGCTCACGTGGAGCCAGGGAAGGCTTTGCCCAGGCTGTTCAAATCCAGACAGGGCATGGAACACTCCCTGGGGGAACATGGCAACCCCTAACAGTGAAAGGATCAGCAATTCTGAGGACTCTCAAAAAGAGGCCAGCGCCGCATCGGTGACCCTGGAGGGTGCCCCAGGGGCAGCTGGGACATGTGCCAGCCTTGAAGGACTCCCATCTTGCACCTCCCCAGTCCAATTCTCCAAATAAAATAAATGCATGAAAACCACAGAAAAAGTCTCAAGAGTTACTAACAGTGCAGGTGGCATTGGCTAGCTTCACCCTTTTTGGCTTTTTTTGCTGAGAGCAGTGCAATGCTAATGATGAGGGGTCCTTTTACATGTGTCAGGTAGCATTGTGCTGTTTCCTTCGAAGGCAAGTGCTGCCCAGCTCCAAGCCTGCCACTCTGTGCTGGTCCTGGGGCAGCTGTTTGCAGGTGGGCTGTCCCAAGGCCCAGCCTGTGCCCCATCTCATTGCCTCCTCCTCACTGCTCCATTTGCCCTCCTACCTGCCTGTGATCTGCCTGCTGCAGCCTTATAACGGCAAGAAAGAAGCAAGAGGGTGAACAATAGACTTTACATTCCATGCACAGCATCTACTTGCACGTTTCTACCTCTGGCAGGAGGTAAGCAGTTTCCTCTGAGCAGTAAGTCAGCTTTAATTTATGTCATTATAGAAGTAATGACCTCTATGTACTTGATAGGCTGATAACTCAACTTATTGCTCAATAACCTGCTTGTGTTCATAGAATCATAGAATGGTAGGGGTTGGAAGAGACCTTTAGAGATCATCTAGTCCAATCCCCCTGCAGAAGCAGGTTCACTTAGATCAGGTCGCACAGGAACACATTCAGGCAGGTCTTGAAGACCTCCAAGGAAGGAGACTCCACACCCTCCCTGGGCAGCCTGTGCCAGGGCTCCCTCACCTGAACAGTGCTGTCTTTCTGTTTAAGAATCCTAAAACGATAGTTGACTGCACACAAAAGCATGAAACTGCTGACTTTTATCAGCTTTTGATCTATCATTACTCCCAGAACTTTTCCTACAGAACAAATCCATTGTGAGTTATCCCCCATCCTATTATGTCTTCTGCCATTTCTCCCCCATTAACATAACACCTTGTATTTCTCCCTACCAAGTAACATGTTTTTCAGACTTTGTCTCCAACTTGTCAACATTATATCAAGTTTTGTCTTTTAACAAGGCTTGATTTCCTGACTTTTTTTTTTTTCTTAACAGAGACAATAAAAACACTAAGTGAAAACTCTTCCACACATACTTGGAAATCCTGAAAAATCTAAAAGGCTACAGAAAATGCTGTCATTGAAACAACACTAAACATTCATTCAAAACCACCAACTTAATGCTACCTTCTTCTGTTGGAGTTCAGCCTCCTTTCAAACTCCTACATATTACCAGTAATCAGCTTCCCAAAATTTTAAGAATAAGCAAGCAGCAAGCATTCACCGTTCCGTGAAAACGCAAGCTTTCTACAGGCACTGCTCCCAAAGGAATGATGCTTAAAACTTGTACTTCACAGGGTTTTTTTCTAGTGTATAAACACTACATAAAGTACACAAATTAGGATATGTCTTCACTGATCACTGTTACACAGACATAAACCAAAATAGTAGTTAGCTGGGTACTAATAAAAATATGATTATGAAAGAAAATCTTAGTATTCACTGAGTATGTAAGCCTCAATAGTGTACCTACATCTGCTTAACTGTAACTCAGGTACTACTGCAACTAGGAGAAATAATTCAGTGAAAATAAACTCACAGATTCTTGTCTCAGCCTAAGTGAACACTAAAAGCAGCATAGCTTAAGAAAAGACTCATATGGTGAGAACTGTTATTACAGAAGCCCATTAAATCCTTGTGTATGTATACCCCAGGAATATATGAGCACAGTATGCAAGTAAGTATCTAAAAAATAAGAATGAGATAAAATGGAAGTAAATCTCGCTAGAATGATAAAAGACTTGCTTGCAACACAGAAATAAACCTCAGGATCAATAATTAAATGTTAAGTATTAATCTAAATTTCAAGATTTCTGCATTTACAACAGTCCCTTAACACTGCGGTTTAAGTATATCTAGACATATTGGGTCTAATTCTAAGTTATACTAACATAGTACTTATCCTGCTTTTATATTATAAAGGAATGAAAATACCACCTGAACGGATGATTTCTGAAATTGGTAAGGTTTCTATAACAACTTTACTCCTTAGACCAACCACTGGGTATGATCATTTTTCCTGCATTATTAAAATTCTCTTACTTCCTCAGTCCTTAGGGGAATACCAACACAGCTGCGGGGAAAGGAACAATAGACCAACAGCATTAACTGGTGAACCAGAGACATTTTTGAGACCTTCATAACTCAATATAACAACAGAGCAAGAATCAGGTCTCTTAGCCTGTCTGCTCTTTTGACATTTAATAGAATCATTCCATTTCAGTTAATTAATAGAAGCTGTGATTCACGGGAATTTGGATTTTAGCATATTCATATCATTCTTAAAATCTAAAGGATTACAGATCCGAGAAAGAAAATGTTGGAACTTCAAAGTTCTTTGCATTGTGAATGATCTAGAAGGCAATGTATCATTCAAAATACATCTGAGGTACGGCAGCTCTTGTTGAAAGCTTTCTGAACCTCAAATTATTTGTGAAGAAAATTTTACAAATGGAATCAAATTAATCACTGCCAGGGCAAATTTAGTTTTACAAAGATAAACAGATATTTCATTACTTTTTATGGCTTAATTATGCTACCAGAGAAAGCAGCTCAGAAAATCTGAACACATTTTCTAGTTCATACAATCTATTTTACCAACTGACTACAACTTTATCATATTTAAATGTAGTAATAGTACTGTGAACTCACATAACATGACGTAACAGTTTGACTTCACTTAATTCTGGTCTAGGATAAAGTGAGCATTGATCTATTGTGTGTAGTAGTAATTTCACTGAAGACATGAAACTCCATCAAGAAAACCTGATTCAATGTACTCCAGAACTTATATCACAAACTAGTTTTCCTACACAGTAGGAAAAGTGCCAGGAAATGCTGTGTTGAAGAATAGAGTTTATTACCTCTTTCTCACAGAGGCACGTTTGCCAAGTCTGTTGTTTTGCTGACAGATTACCACACTCATAAATGATTCACAGTTCCAGATTTTTAAATCAATTGTACAGTACTAGAGTTGCCAAATATAGTAGCACAAATAAAGTCTATTTGCTTTCAGACTCCACAATGTAATTACCATCTCTGAATTTCCCACACAACCAGACAAGCTGCTATCCTGTTTGATCACAGAATCACACAGAGTCTTAAGGGCTGGAAGGGGCCTCGAAAGATCATCTAGTCCAACCCCCCTGCCAGAGCAGGACCATCTAGAGTAGGTCACACAGGAACTCATTCAGGTGGGTTTTGTATGTCTCCAGAGAAGGAGACTCCATGATCCATCTGGGCAGATTGTTCCAGTGCTCCGTCACCCTCACAGCGAAGAAGTTTGTTCTTATGTTTCTTTGAAACCTCTTATGTTCCAGCTTGTACCCATTGCCCCTTGTCCTAATCACTGGACAACACTGAGACCAGCCTGGATCCATTCTCCTGACACCCACATTTCATAGAACGACATGACATTTCACAGAATGAATCAAAGAATGGTAGGGATAAGAAGGGACTTTTAGAGATCATCTAGTCCAACCCCACTGCTGAAGCAGGTCCACCTAGATTAGGTCACAATTTGCTATTCTGTTCCACAGAATGCTATCCCACACCGTATTTTTAGATGACTATTCAATTCCTTTTGAATCACTACAAACAGGATTTTTTTTTCCCTACCCAAAAACTGTCACTGCACTCTGACTATATAAGGGTTAACCCTAGTGGTGCTTGTTCCTCTTTTGTTTGGAGGTATAAACAAGGGCCAGTATGAACTTTGAGTAACATCCAAGAACTGTGCAAAAGGAGTGTCTCTGTGTATATAGCTCTATAGCATATAAAATAAAAAGTTAACACGCATTTGTTTCTATGGTTACCACTAGAATGGAGACGTTATGGCAATCCCTGTACAGCATTCACAATCTTTTTCTCAGTTAAGATAATAAACACTAAAAATGCAGAGATGTTCAAGAATGTTATCCTATCAAACTAACTGCCTTGAAACATGATTATCATGCAGCTTAAGTTCTCTAGTCACCTTTCCCAAGGGAAGAATGATTTATTGCTCTACGTAATGTATATTCCACTTACCAGATCACTATCATCTAACTTCACTCTCACCTATCCTTCTGTTCCCTTACCAATCTTCAAAGGTATTAAAAAGAAACACG
Organism: Colius striatus; assembly: GCF_028858725.1. NCBI lineage: Eukaryota > Metazoa > Chordata > Aves > Coliiformes > Coliidae > Colius > Colius striatus. Next base: position 50,164,289 of record NC_084759.1, on the reverse strand, counting down.
ATTTACAGTGAAAAAAAAAAATACATCTTCTGAAACACCCTGAAATGTAAGGAAAAAACTATTAACAGTACTTACTAGGAAACAGCGTACAAGTGATGTAATGTACACCATGAAGCTTGATATGATCTAAGAGATAGGATTTTTTGCAACATCTGAAAATTGTCAGTAGACAGACAGATAGGCAACTAGCTCATTTCACAAGCACAGTCACCCTCAAGTACTTGGTAGTTGTTCATCCTGAAACACTATGGACCTCTAGACCGTACTTGACAACAGAGAGAAAATACAGCACTGAAGACCTCCAGAGGCAGACACAAAATACTTAACTGTCTATCCCTCTTGTCGTGGTTTGGCCCAGCTAGCACAACAGCACCACGACAGTTTCTCGCTCAATGCCCCCATTCACCCCCACCCTCGTTAAGATGGCGGAGGACCCAGCGAAATGGGAGTAAAAAGATAAGCAAGATTGTTGTGGATTGAGACAAGGGCAGGGAGGGCTCACTGCCAATTATGGTTCTGGGCAAAACAGACTCTAGTACTCGACTTAGAGAGGAAAGTAGGAAAGTTTATTCTACAAGAAACAGAACAGAATAAAAGCAAAAAGGGAGTAGGATGATGAGAAAATTACAACCAGCACTTTAAGATCTCCCTCCCCCATCCCTCCTTTCTTCCCGGGCCCAGCTCACTGCTCCAGATATCTCTACCTCCTCCCCCCCGCAACAGCTCAGGGGGGCAGGGAGTGGGGGATGTGGTCAGTCTCTCACAGATGGGCTCTGCCGCTTCTGTCTTCTCAGATGAGGATGACTCCTGGCATTCTTCCCCTGCTCCAACACGGGGTTCCTCCCCCGGAACACAGTCCTTAACAAACTTCTCTGGTGTGGGTTGTTCCCAGCAGCTGCGGCTTCTGCCGATACAGGTTCCCTCACACGGGACACAGTCCTTGGTGAATATCTCTGACGTGGATTCTTCACCGCGGTTGCAGTTTCTGCACTTGCAAGGTCCCTTCCTCGGGACACAGTCCTTGGTGAATATCTCTGACGTGGATTCTTCACCGCGGTTGCAGTTTCTGCAGTTGCAAGGTGCCTCTCTCGGGACAAGGCCTCTTCTGGGCATAAGTTTAATGAGCTGCTTTGTTGTGGGTTCCTCCCCACAGTTGCAGCTGTGGATATTGGGTCCCTTCCTCAGGACAGGGCCTGCTCCGGCCATAGTGATAAAGGGCCCCTCCTTCGGGACAAGGCCTCCTCCGGCCAAAATCACTGTCCCTGGCTCGGGGCCTTTAATGAAGTGAATCGCTGCCCCTGGTCCGGGGTCAGCTTTAGCAAAATGAGTCTCTGCCCCTGATGCGGGCTCATTATCAAAATGAGTCTCTCCCGCTGATGTGGGGTCTTTAAAGAAATGAAAATAAATCTCAGCTTCACCAGTTCTCTCCATAGAATGCAGGGGAGTCTCTGCTACAGTACACCTCCTCCCTTTCATCACTGACCTTGGAGTCCGCATGGTTGTTCCTCTCACCGTTCCTACTCCTTGCACCACCACCAGCCAGAAGAAGAGAAGAAGGGGCAGAAGAAGGAAAGAAAATGGAGGAAGACACCTCCCCTTCCGGCTTCTTCTTAAAAAGTGATCGTGGAGGCGTCTAACTGGCTCAGCCCCAGAAGTGAGCCTTTTCTGAGCTGGGGAGAGTTGTGAGCAACTTCTTGCAGGAGCCATCTTTGCAGCCCCTTCCCCCACACCAGAAAAGGCTGTCATGTCAAACCATGACACCTCTTTACTGAATACATAAGAAAAAATAAAAACATTAGCTGTTTGTTCTGTCTGGATACAGTCCACTTCTTTGAGGCTAAGTCATCCACCCTCAACAGACTGTGAAAAGAGTCAGGTGACAATAGTGGCAAAATCCACACAACGTGCTCCCCTCTGTACACACTCGAGAAATTCCCTTCATGCTTTCTGCGTAACTGCTGAGATGTCTGCTCAGTAGATGCACAGCCCAGCCTCGGCTGAACACAAATGGGACACCTAAAGATTTGGTGGTGAACACCGAGATAAACACTCTGTCATACAGAATCACAGAATGACAGAATGGTAGGTGTTGAAAGGGACCTCTAGAGATCACCTAGTCCAACCCCCTACTAAAGCAGGTCCCCCTAGATCAGCTTGCACAGGTCTTGAAAACCTCCAGAGGGGATTCCACGACCTCTCTGGGCAGCCCTGTGCCAGTGCTCCCTCACCCTCACAGGGGAGAAGTTTCTCCTCATGTCCAAGTGGAACTTCCCGTGTTCCAGCTTGTGCCCATTATTAAGTATTTATGAGGTTCCCTCTCAATTCTCTCATCTCCAGGCCTAACAGCCCCAGGTGTCACAGTCCTCTCTGGTTAAGAGAGATGTTCCAGTCCCCTCATCATCTTGGTAACCCTCCATTGGACTCTCTCCTCTCTCCTGAAGTTCACTATCACTCTTGGACTAGGGAGCCCAGAACTGGACACAATACTCCAGATGAGGCCTCACCAGGGCAAAGTAGAGGGGGAAGAGAACCTCCCTCAACCTGCTGGCCACACTCAACGCATCCCAGGATGCCATTGGCCTTCTTGGCCACGAGGGCACATTGCTGGCTCATGTTGAGTTTGCTGTCCACCAGAACTCTGAGGTCTCTCTCCATAGAGCTGCTGTCCAGCAGCAGCCTGTACTGGTGCATGGGGTTGTTCCTCTACAGGTACAGGACTCTGCACTTGCCCTTGTTGAATCTCATGAGGTTCTTCTCTGCCTAGCTCTCAAGCCAGTTGAGATCTCGCTGAATGGCAGCCCAGCCTTCCGGGGAATCAGTAAGTGCTCCAAATTTGGTGCCACACACTAATTCAGACTGTAAAGGACCTCCAGGAGGTCTCCAGTCCAAAATGAAAGAAGAGTCAAAACTGAACTCACTATATATATATATATATAGGTATTAGTATATTCAACAAGCATTTAAATTTAAATAATAACATAAAACACAGAATGTTCTCTCTCAATTACACTTTACATAAAAGGAAATTAAGGACAAAAGTCCTAAAGCATACACTTCAAAATATATGAGGTGCACAGGGTATATAAAATATATATACTTTAAAGTATATGCTTTGAAAAATATTGTATAAAATCACATGATGAAAGAAAGTCAGTGGGAGAATTAGTTAGTGTAAGGCTACATATTTGGAAAGCATGGCTTCTGTTCCTGCAACAACTGCTCACGTGTTTCACAGAAAAAAAAAAAACCTCTGTAATTCTCAAGCAGTCCTGAAACCATCCCTCTACAGGGAGAGCATATAACATTAGGCTACAGAGGCAGGATTCTTTCTTTGGGTAGTGCTTCTTGAATAACTTTCCATACTGTAAAACAGTATTACTGAGAGAGTGAAAAGTGTATTAGTTCCACAGGAGCCTCTGAACTTATGGCATTCTCCTGGACTGGCAGACAACAAAACTTGAATCCTTACAAGGGATTGCTTAAAGATAATCCCACCATCAGTCCAAATAACAAGTAATTTATCAGATAGCTTCCTAATGTGCATTGGAATAACTATCATTCAACCTCCAATTTTTTCACAGAATTACAGAATCATTTTGGTTGGAAAAGACCTTTAAGATCATCTGGTCCAATCGCAAACCTGACATTGCCACAACCACTACTAAACCATGTCCCTCAGCACCTCATATGAATATCACCAGTGATGGGCCCTCCACCACCTCCCTAGACAGCTTGTTCTAGTGGTTAACAAGTCTCTCAGGGAAAAAAGTTCTCCCTAATCTCCAGTATAAACCTATCCCAGTGCAACTTGAGCCCTTTTCCTCTTGTCCTGTCACTCATTCCTTGGGAGAAGAGACCAACCCCCACCACACGACAACCTCCTTTCATCAGGTAGTTGTAGAGCGACTAAGTCTCCCCTCAGCCTCTTCTTCTCCAAGGTAAACAACCCCAGCTCTCTCAGCCACTCCTCGTAAGACCTATTCTCCAGCCTTTCACCAGCTTCATTGCCTATCTCTGGACACACTCCAGCACCTTAGTGTCCCTCTTGTAGTGAGGGGCCCAAAACTGAACACAGTATTTGAGGTGTAGCCTCACCAGTGCCGAGTACAGGGGCACTCCTTGGTCCTGTTGGCCACACTTTTTCTGATAGAAGCCAGGATACCCTTGGCCTTCTTGGCCACCTGGGCACACTGCGGCTCATGTTCAGCCAGCTGTTGATTAACATCCCAAGTCCTATTGTGCAAGGCAGCTTTCCAGCCAGTACTGAGCCCTGGGGAACACTCCCAGTGACTGGCTGCCAATTGGATTTCACTCCATTCACCACCACTCTCTGGGCCTGACTATCTTGGAAGACTCCTACTCAATGAAGAGTGCATCAGTCCAAGCCATGGGCAGATAGGGTTTTTTTAAAATTATATTAAGGAACTCAGAATTGTTTTTTAGAAACTCAAAAGATAACAAAACTAGATCACTAACATGAACTTCAAAAACAAACTACACAAGTATTTATATGGAAACAACACAAAGAACATGGTGGGTGGAAATACTGGAATAACAAAATTTTGGTTTTGTAGCACTACAGGCAATAATTTTCTATTTCAATGTCACTCAAATTAAAGAAGTTCAAGAGGAATATCAAGTTACTGGTTTACAATTCAAATCAAATGATCTTACTAAAATGTTTTCTTTTTCTCAGATACCATTTTTTAGAAGCCACAAGTTTAAAAAGCAATGTAGTTTCTAATCACCTACATGATTCAATACTCCTTTGAAAGCATAAAAGCTTTCAAAAAAGAAGAGAGAAACTAAACATTAACAGGTAACTTTTATTATATGCATAAAGCAATCAAAGATAAAAATCAAGAAAACTATGAACAAGTTTGGAAACAAAAAGAAGAAAGTCTTACCGTGAAAAGCAGCTGCATTATGAGATATTAAAAATTTCAAAGTAGCGCTTGATGATTGAAGCACTTGCTGTATATCTTGCTTTGCTACAGTCTGATATCTTTCTTCCATCTTTTTGGTGCAACATGTTGTATTTTTAGAAGTACAAACCTGGAGATCAGCCCCTACAGAAACAGACAATTAAGTTGATTACTACAAAACTGAAGTATACAGTACACAAATGCATAGGAAACAGTTACTTTTTTTTTCAAATAGGTTCAGAAACATGAAAGAAATACTCAAAGCTGTAAAGGTCTTGTAAAACAAAAACCAAAAGGTGATACTAACTAAAATTCTGTGGGAAGAGTACACTTACTACAGTTAACTAATGTCAAATAATACAGCTTCCCTGACACTGCAGTCTATTCCAGCTGTGAATATTGCTAACTAATGTTGGTAAAATACACTGAACATACATTGTACACCATTGTACAGGTGGTAGATGTCCCAGCCCTTGAAACATTCAAGGTCAAGTTAGCTGGGGCTCTGAACAACCTGGTCTAGTTGAAGATGTCACTTCTCATGGCAACAGAGTTGGACTAGGTGACTTTTAAAGGGACTTTTGGTCCCTTTCAACCCAAACTATGATCATCTAGAATACTGAACTGCTGGACGAGCTCATGGCTGGCACTCCTTCCATAAATCTTAGACTGAAAAGCATGAACTACTTATAAATATTACATACACACCAGTGAAAAGCCCATTCCTCATAGGTGCATAATGGATACACTCATATTAACTTTTGTATGGAGCAGTCTTAAGTTCCAGTTTAATCTCTCTTCTGTGTCTAACATTCACATGTATCTGTCACGTCAATTCACCTCACTTAAGCAGGTCAAGAAATGTTCCTAGAAAGGAATGCCTTTTGAAATTTTGTGCATGCTGAAACTCAAGTGCTGTTATAACAGCTTCCTGTTTCATTTAAAACACAAATAACTGCAACATGATCAAGCATAAAAATACCTTATTCACCTTCCCCATTAGCTTGTGGTATTTAAAATATATTTTTAATGCTGCATCTAAACAATGCTTTCTAAAATGAGGAAATATTTCACAAAAGAAGAGAGATGTGAGAATTTAAATTAATACAAAATTTAATGGTCCAATCCACATTCTGTTCTTAGATATGCTGTTTCACTGACAGCTATCATGAGATTTCTATCAAACACAGAGAAATCTTTTTTATCTACTCCGTGGACTAAATTAGAATTCTGTGGTCGTGTGCATAAGCATCACTCTTTCTTTGTAACAGGTAAAAAGTGAAGACAAGGAAGGAAAAAAGCAAGACCTTTAGAAGTCAGAACTAAATCCACATTGCCCTCGCTTTCAGCTCTTAAACTACCTCTTGATACCTAACCTTTTATTTTACTACCACTAAATCTACAAGATTGAACATTCTTTTTAAATCTTTTTCTTACCCCACTTTTTTCCTGATAAATCATTCTACAGTAGTATGAACACAGTTATGGGGAAAGGGAAGCCTTACACATTTTGCACTCTAAACAGTCCATTAATTATTTTATGTAAATTATAAATAATATATTATAGAAACATAAGAAAGAAAAGCTAAGCTACTGAGGGCCTGATTGAAGCATTCTGGAAGAATAGCAAAATATTTAAATACATTGTATTAAATTCATGTGTTAGTTGAGGCAATCTTAATGGTGGGATTACTGACCCTGGAACTTCACATCAGCTACACAGTGGGAAAAAAGTTATTATTTACATACAGCAATCCCGATCCTGAAGGAGGACCCTACTGTGTCACATTTAGACAGGTCAAAAAGATCCCAAAGATTCCTTAGAAATCACACGTAGAAAAGCACAGGGCCAGAATGAAACAGGTAAACAACATGGACCATAAAATAAAAAAGAGTTAACCAAGTCCTGATGAATACATCTCTGCAATACTACACAGAAGTAATATGATTGTCATGACAAACAATTTTCCCTTGCTAATTGTAAATAACATGGTTTCAGGTTTGCTGGACATTTCCTTCTGGCATCAGTGGTTTCCATCTTCACAATTCTTGCCATCCAAAAGCAGGTGTGGAAGAAGGTTACATTTGAACTTTTAGTATTAAATGCTACTGAATTTCTCTTAATTTTTAAAGGATCTTTTCTGCTTCATGCGTTAGGTCATATGATGGATATCTTCAGGCAAAAGTAATTCATTTTATTGAGGTGTGCCGCTTAAGATTTGATATAATTCCATATTTACAAAGACAAAAGTCATATACACAAGAACAGTTTACTGCCCAAGGTAAAAATGTATGCCTTGGAATACATCTGTTTCACAGACATAAGCAGTAGTAAATATCACTATGTTAAAGGAAAAGTAGCAGAGACTTTAGGAAATCCTACCATCATATACATTGACACATCAGAGACTCCGCCTTCATGGCAGTGTGCAAAAGTAAGAACATAACCTCTGGATGTGAAAATTAACTAGGGCAAGTGTAAACCTCCTTGTAAATCTCTTTGAAGTGGTTTCCAGCAGCAGCTTAACACACAGTGATTAGTACACCTACAGGCCACAGTTCTGGAAGCCAAACACCTTCACTATCACAACAGAAAGTTAAAACTATTCTAATGCAGATATGAATCACTGACCTTCCAAGAATATTAGGAAACTTCATTTCTTAAGCATTATTAGTGCCACAAGCTGCCTTTTTTTGTACAGCTTGATGTTTTTGAAGATTACTTATCCTCATCATTTATTTAAAAATAGGAATACCATGTTCTTCACTATGTGTATTTTTACAATTTACAAACTAAGTAATTTCTCCTGGTTGGTTGCCTTTACAGACCTCTTGCTATGTAAAACTTTAAGATTCCATTCTCCAACATTGCAATTCAGACAAGGAATGAAAATAAAGCAGCAAAATTCAGGTGGTCTATTCAATTATCTGTTTATTAGGTACTCTAGGATTTATGCTATGTTATGCCAAAGAAATGGGTTATAGTCAGAGCCAGCCTCTAACAAAGCTGCTTGCCTTGATACAGCATTAATGAGAATCTTAAGTTAATTTTTGTTGAGTATCAAAAATACAGTTCATCAGTGGTCTAGAACCTCAGAATCCATGTAACTATCTATACACAGCCTCCCTCTCCTCCACCTCTACTGCATGTCCCATGCTTCCCCAAGCTAGTTTTCAACCCCATAAACTCCAATCTCCTAGTCCATATCAGCTCTCCAAACTGAGGCCCCTGCATTGCTGACCATTCCTATCCTTCCCTATGGAACTCCCACGTTCCTGGTCCTAGACACTATAACCCCACTCCCAAAAATACTGAAGACTCCTCTCATCTCACTTTTCTCACAAGATAATGGCACATGCTTAATAGTTCAAATTGTAGCCCAGGATAAAACAAAGCAGATGTAGAAACTGCTATACCATGTAAAAGTAATATAACATACGTTAGCTGCTCTGGGTACAGGCTCCTCTGTAGAGTGCAATTGCTGCAGTGTCCCTAAAACTCAGTAAAAACAGGGAAGCAGCAGCAGGAAAGCATCCAGTCACGGGACCCTAAGCAACCATTTCCAGTGCTTGTGCTTAAAGGCTGGCCACATCTGGGATTTAAAACAGGCAAGGCTGGAATCTGAACTACATGAAAGTTTGGGGTTTTGTATCCTATAGCTGTAGCTCTTACGACATTTGTTTTAAATTTAAATCTTTTCATTGGCGCAATAATGATGGCTTCAGCTGACTTTGGTTTTGGAAAAATACAGCAAGTTACCCAAGGGAATTGGTCAAGACAACAGATTAGTGGTGCATTACTCAAATCAAGAAATGTAAGTATTAAAGCTATGTTAACACTCCCTGTTCCAGGGGTAAGTTATGCTGCATACACAGAAAACACAAGTAACTTCAAGTTCAGGAATTCTAAAGCCAAACATGTCCAAGTTGACATTGTTTAAGGGAATAAAACACTGCAAATTTCTATTAATCTTTTTAAATCCTCTTGCTCATGATTAGATACATTTGTTGTCATACTGAATACTAATTGATTTCAATATTAGCTACAGTAAACGAGAATTTTAAAATAGCATCCTGTTAAAACAGCAAGTAGCAAACTGGACTAATAAACCACCCACCTACAAACATATTAAAGGAATGCTAAGTAAGCCTGCAGCAATATTTACTCATCATACCAGAAAGGTCTACCCAAAGGTACAACATGCAGTTCTCTCTCATACTGGTTTGATTTTTTCTTTAATTCTCAAAGAGTTCATCACACAAAATATCAAGGCTATGAGACAAGCCAAAGTATAGCCTGTGGTATGCCAGCAGCAACACACCTGACAAACATCAAGAGGAAAAAAATGTTTATACTGATAGCAGTATTCACAGTACTACATTGCAACAGCCTTTTTTTCTCTTTTTGCTTACTGATATTATCTTCTGCTTGTAACAAAAAACAACTTGCTACCATCAAAAAAAAGGCAGCCAGCTACCTAGTCCTGCAACAGACACTGTGAAAGACAGTAAACAATGTTATTAAATTAATGGAATCATAATGGTTGGAAAAGATCTTTAAGATCATTGAGTACAACCAGTTTGTTTGCACACATTTCAATGCCGTACTAATTTCAGAGTTACTGTATTCTTTATTCACTTATCTATGTTCTTTAGGTTCTCTTCTGAAAGGGAAAGGTTTTATTTGCTTGCTTATTTAAAAATACATTTTTTTCTTCCCTATTACTATTATTACTGCATATGATTTCTCTTTACTGACCTTCAAACAAATCAGCAGAGAGAGCAAAAAGAAAGAATTAGTCATATAAACTGATCTATTAGGTTTTGTATATTGGCCTCATGTTGACAAACCAAGCAATTTTACCATTCCTTGCAGTACTTGATTTTTCTTACAACTCCAATTCTGCTGTTCCAGGAAAGTCTTTTATCTTCATAATGAATTTTCTAGCCAGCATGACTTATGGAGAAAGAGTGCAGGGGGATGTAGGTCACTTGTGATCCTACAGATCTAAGAGAGGGGGTTTTTTTTAACCCACATGCACGAATTTTGTGCTGTCTGATACATCATTATTAATACTGCTTCTCAAACTTATGTCTGGTAACTAATGCATCCATTAATTTAAGTACAGCTCAGTTAGGAATCTACAGTGGAAAATATCCAATTAACAGAATATTTTTGTCCTATAAGATGGCCTCAAGAAACCCAAGTTAAATAGGCACAAATTCATTATTTCATCAATTAATCTAACCAGACTAATATCTAGAATAAATTATGAACTATTTTGCTAAAGCCTCCACAGCTATTACAAATTTTACCATATGATAATACGGTAAATTCATGTCTGACCTTGCTCAAAGCCCATCTTGGTCAAGAAAAATGCTTAGCACCTGCTGAAGAGACTGACACAGATTCTAACTCAGAACAACCCTGAGTCTGACCTTCCCTCAGAGCTATATCAGTTTTATATAGACAAAAACAATAAATGAATTATTACATTTATAAATATGCAGAAGATATTCCACTACTCCCACGTTGCTCTAGAAGAGATCTCTCCACTCTTCCTGCAATGTGCTCCTTCAAGTTAACCATTAGCACTTACATTCATCATCATGGCTTTGGCTTCCAAACCCTTTTAATTCCACCAGATGCTGGAAGCAAATCATTCCCAACATGCTCCTCTTGCTTCCAATTTCACAAAGCAGCCCGGAAGTCCAATCCACTCATCTCATGTGCTCCTCTTTCCTAAACATTTAATATCATTATATGTGTATATAAAAATACAAATACTTATTTTTAAGCACAATTCTCAGTAATTTTCATATTTCTTGTTTTCTTACTTTTTAACACATCCAGCTATCCTTATTTTCTTATTAAGCTCAGAAAATTTTCAGTAAAATTGTAAGAGCTCAACAAATCTATCAGAATGAGAAACACGGGAGCAGGTTGAACTACAATTAAATGACAAAGGGAAGGAAAAATTAATCTAAGCGTTTTCTACATTAGGACTTTGTGCTCTTCTTCACAAGCTGAAAACAGGACTACAAAGGAAACAAAACTACGCAGTGTCACACTGGACACTAACACACACCACTACACTTTTCACAACTTGCTTCTCTGCAGCAATGGAGTGTCCAATACACAAATTTTACAGAGATGAACTTAACCCCAAAAAAAGTTTTCTAGCACTTCTCTAGGGGAACATATGCATTGTGGTCTTCATTGACTACAGTTTTGAACTATCATTTATATCGTATTTAAAGCATCACAGAAGTGTTTCCCCATTCTTCAAAGTATTACCACTACTCTTTCTGGAAACATACACTTGCTGAAGTTTGATCCAAAGGGAGCAAGAACAATGGCTTTTGTCAGTGGTTCTTTTTGGTTTTGTTCATGACATCTGTAAATATACTTTGCTTTTTTTCCTCTTCTGTGGGTGTGTGGTGTGTTTTTTTCACCACGTGTGCAGGAACCAGCTACATGAGACTGAAAGTTAGCTAAATTGCTTCAATTGATATTGAAGAGTCAGAGTAAAATTTTTAGTTGGTTGCCCCTTAGGCAAAAAGGAAGGCAGCAGCTACAAGGCAAGGAAGACAACGCAACAAAAACCCAACTAATGAAGCAACCCTCCAAAATATGTAGAGTGCTTGCATAAGCTGATAGTTCATAACTTGCAGTGTTCGTGATGCTTTTTCTCCTGCTTTGAGCTGTGTGAAGAAGGGTGATGCGTAGTAATCGAAGCACATCAGTAAAGACAAGGGGGCCCTGGACTTTAACCTTGTCAGCACCACAGTGATGGGACTTCATGATAATGTCATTCACAATTTCTACAGGAAGTACAAACTCTGTTATGTAATTACTGCTCTCCTCTCTGTCCATGCCTGAGCATGTACTAGAAATAAACAGAGATAACATGCTTTTGCCCCAACCCCCTTCCCTGAAAATGTAAAATGCTAAACTGTAGAGCTTCCTGATTGGCCTTAGGCTTTATGACCAAAATTAACTCTTCTTCTTTTCAACTTTCATTTGAGTCCAGTGTGCATACGCAGGCTTGAAAGGTCTAAATGCTTCAAGCAGCAAAGACTTCCATGTGCTTATATTTCCCTGGTGAATTTAATCCTCTCTGTGTTTATATGTAATTCACTAGCAAGTTTCAAGATGAGATAGCCACCAAGTAAGGAGGAGGTCTGCCTCTGCAAAGACTCTTATGCCTGAGCCAGCAGTGGGCTTACCAGAGTCTGGGTACGGGTACTGGAGAGATGGTGAGCCCATGGAACTCAAGAGGTCTGTATCTATGGAGGAGCATACAGACTGAGAGATAAACGTGTGAGTGCACACACCTGTTTGTTAGTAAACATCACGCTGGACTTGATGGAGAGGAGGATGATATTGATATAACAGTCATGTTACGGGAATCAGTCATGGATATTAGACTGGAAGGCTGCAGTGCTGACATTCAATTAATCCATGAATGTGGGTGTGCTTGTGATTTGGAGAGGGAGGATTCATTTTCACTAGTGAAATTCACTAGTGAACTCTCAAAATGCACCCAGCTGGGATTCAGGTGCCAGAAGGTATTTCCAGTAGCAGCACTTGCTGGATGTGGCAGCGTAGCTGGAGCTCCACACATGCCTGAAAGAGACACAGTTGGAATAACTGAGAAAGGATGAAGCAGCTTGAGTGACTACTGTGTGGCAAGGAATAGATATAGGCTTGTCAGGAAAGATAAGCAGGGAAGAAGCGAGGTCACTCAATGCAGAGAAGCAGGCTGAAAGTACGGAGTAGACATGCTGGTTAACAGCATGCAGTGACTCAGGACCAAAGAAGAGCCCAGTGAGGATGATTGTGGTATGAATTTGACAGAGTGCAAGGTGAGGATAAGGATGAGGACTGAGTCTTGCTTAAAGCAAGATCCTGGTTCTCATGAGAGACTTTAAACCTCACAACAATTGCTGGAAGTAGAACACAGAGGGATATGAGTAAACCTTGAGATTTCTAAAGGGAATGGTGAACATTTTCTTATGACAGAACCTAGATAAGTCAACCAGGTATGGCACTTTTCTGAATAGTGCTAACAAAGAAGGAGGACCTAGTCAAGGGGAAAAGAATCAATAGCAGCCTTACAAAGTATTTTAAAAATAAAAAAACATCTCACTAGCATGTGTGTACCAGACAACCCACTCACCCTCCAAATCTTAGCAGGTAGTAACTGCATAGAGATGTCCTCTCTCTGCTTCGAACTGAAGACTTAAAACAGAAAATTCGTCAAAGTGTTATTATTAAGTTGCCTCCAACACAGGTAACAGTGTGTTGCATATAGCACCATTTTAGGCCATGGCATTGTTGCATAATAAACCAGAATTTCACCATCAGAAATTTGTAGCTGAGCTGTCAAACCAGGCAAAAATTAGAACCTGAGAGTACTATTCCTCATTCTCCTGATAAGTGTCTCTTTCACAAGTAGATAGTAGCTTTATTTCTTAAAAGCAATGATCTCCTTTTTCACAAGATTCAGAAAAACAGACCTTGCACAAAACCTTTGTAACATTTTTCCAATCCATATGACCTTTCAGTTACTACATTTTTGTTATTAATAACAAACACAGCATTTACTCACATGCAGTTCCACATGTATATAGGCACAGACATGCCTAATCCTTGTTTAGCATTAAAACTAAATAACCTAAAGATTAACTCTAAAATATTAAGCACAGCTTGAGTAATAAACAAATGTTAAGCATTACAAACCTAAGCTTTCAAACCTTCTGCACTTTGCCTCTTGCAAACCAGAGTCTAGTATGAAATTTTATCTAGGCTTATTATGGGCTTTAGAACAGCTTCAAGAAGACATCTGGACTTTTAGCAAAATGACAATGAGTATTTGTTTATGGTTTCAGTTCACCCTTCAATATTCTTTTACTCTCTTGACTTTATGGTAAGTATTTTTTAAGCAGTATCTTCTTAACACTGACATCATTCCAAATCCTAAGGGAACTTCATTTTAAACTTTAAGACTGCTAAACACATACATACAAAGTACATTTTTTTGACCTACTTCTGTTTCAGATCATTAAACACAAGAGCTTTGCGTGGTCAGGGAAAAGTAACAGAAAAAAACATACAAAAGAACCCAACTGACTAAAAACAGAGTGATGGCTCAAAATTTAGACTGGTTTTGCAGTTCTTTATAGAGCTACAGAACAATCAAAAGCTTACAGATAAATTTCAGGAGAGTGTACGTAAACCAGCGAGTGAAACAGGTCAGCCCATTTCAGTACAATGTTAAAAAAAACACTCACTTATTTTCTGTGTTTTCACTTCTAAAATCCTTCCTATCTTCCACAAGAATTGATTTGTCAATAAACAATTATTTTGAAATACAGTGAGAAAGCATTTTCTGCTGCAATAAGGGATATTGGCTCTTTTTAGTATTAAACTCTGAAGGGTCTACCCTGCAAATCACAGAACAGCAAGAAATCAAATAACTTATTCTGTAATAAATATATACTAACATAAACAGCTATAGTATAGGAAAGGTTTTACAATTGAGAACAATCTAGGTGGGTGTAGGAAAGGCAGTTCAGCAAGAATAAAATGCAATTATTCTGAGGTATAGGTTTTCCAGAAGATCTGGAACTGATTTCAAACTTTCATTTAGGAAGTCAGCCATACAAATCTGTATTTTCAGTACACTGAAATAAACAAGAGCTGATAGCACCACAACATTAATTCTCAGGAAGAGAAAATACCAGATGTGCAGTAAACTTCTGTTTAGACAAATATTTCCATGAGATCAAATCCAAAGTCTGAAAAATCCCAAAACAGAGCTAGGATTGTCTTCTAAAAGCCAGCACTGAAATGTGTAGGGCCTTGAAGCAGCTATTCAAACCAGTGTTTTCTTGCAAAATGGATTGGCAACCTCTATCAGATATGAGCCTTTTCTCATGTTCACTCTATAATATCTGTTAACTCATAGCAGCCTTCCAATATTAAACAGGACTGGCAAGAAAGCTGTGGAGAGGGACTTTTTACAATGACATGTAGTGACAGGACAAGGGGTAATGGCTTTAAACTGAAAGAGGGGAGATTTAGATTAGATGCAGGGAAGAAACAGGTTACTCTGGGAGGCTACAGATCCTCCATCCTTGGATGGAGCTTTGAGCAAGCAGGTCTAGGGGAAACTGTCTCAGCACATAGCAAGGGGGCTGGAACCAGATGATCTTTAAGGTCTCTTCTAACATAAACCATCCTAAGATTCTATGATTTTTGTTACGAGTGCCCCTCCATACTTATCATTAATCGCCATCATTATTATGATTGCTGTAAATTATTTCAGGATTACTAAACAAAAAACAGCAGGGATCAGCCTTAAGCACCTGGCCCACACTGTTGAATTATCTCCTCACATCCTTCTCTGTCTCTGTTCAGGATTTCTCCAGGATTTCTCTCAATTCAGTGCCCACCTACACTTACAGACACGGTGCATTCTACGTATTGCTTTCAGAGGATACTGTAGGCAACACTTTGGTACAGGTTTGGTACTGCTTCTCCCTAACATCTTCTAAGATCATCCTCCTACTAGCCAGTAGTACCCTACCAAGGTACAGGCATCCATCCACATACCCACGTGCTACAGCTCATGGCAAATAACGTGCACTCATAATAGACTCCTTGCTTGTGAAAAGCCTTCCTATTTTTAAGATCGCTTGAACTGCAGTGGAAGGGAACCCTAAAAACTCAAAGTGCCTTGGCATTGTAAGAACATCACACTGGATCTAGAGGAGACCCATATCTAGTGAAGACAGTCAGAGCCTTCTACAGAACATCAGCCTCAAGCAATGCAGATATGAGTCGATCCATTCCACTCAGCACAAGAACCAGGAGTTGTTCCCCTGTCCTCTCCTCAACAGTGTGGACATCACCTCTCAGACATCCCAGTCAAATCAAGTCCTAAGGCTACTAAGCACTGCTGACCTCCTAGAGAAACTGAAATATGGAAGATAAAGAACTGAATTGTTTCACAGTGACCATTTTGTGGATCCAGAGGGGAAATACTACTTGCATTCAGAAACCAAAAGTGTATGTTCATATACAACAAAAATTATGTTGCAGACAATAGTTTTTTACAAAAACAGATGTAATACAATGAACATTGATGGATATGACAAAGCAATTCATTTTCCAGCTCTGCCTAAATCCTTTTCCAGCGATCTGAGTATCAGTTAGACAAACAGCAAAATTAGAAGAGTCTCCATCACCTGCACACAGCAAAAAGAAGAAAAAAATTGACTTCATATTAAACCAAAATTACCTGAATGTAAAACTGTATCAAATGAAAATTCAAAGATGATATTGGAGTTGCACCAAAGTAATCTGATGTGGATCTTAAACTAATTTCTACTGTTACTTTAAAATGAATTAGCAAGAATATTTTTAACTTAAATTAACAAAAAAGTATTACAGACCAACTTTTTCTGATATTATCTCACCCTTCAAGCACAGTTTGTCTCATTTATTCATCAGCACAATAATTCACTATGAGAAAGTCTTTGCAAAAAAATGTATACTAATCATGGAGTCTTTGTTATAATCTTGCTCTCACAACTGCACCCCTGACAGTACGGGGGGTTGGGGTGCAGGGAACAACAGGAAAAAAACAAAAAAAACCACTAACCAGAACAATTTCCTGAGAACTTAGAGTACTTTTCTCTGCTTCACTGGGAACTGTTTGATTCTACAGTTCCAGTAAACATAACATTTTTCAATAGGCCATGGAACTGGTGCAAACAGAAGCCCAACAGTTTGTTCATCAATATACCTATTGGAAGCCCTTTGTCAAGAAGGCAAGGGTGCCTGGTTTACTGTCCATCCTATTCTGCTGTTCTACAGACTTTGAGAGAAGGAAATTAAAGAAATTTTATTTGCAACCAATGAGAGTTGAGAGCTCCCATTTAATCTATCTGAAAAAAGAGCAACTGAAATCAGTTACAAGCTCCAGCTTTAATAACATATATGGAGTAAAAGTGTGGAATTCTTCAAGACAGCTGTTTAGGTTGCAAAAACAGAAATTGAGCATAGGAAATAAAAATATTAAAGAAAAGCTCATTTAGGATTTTTAATTATTGAGGGGTTTTCTGTACAGTTCCAACAAGACTGTGCTTGAACCAGACAGGAAAAAAAATATTTTTGCAACTAACATTTAAAATCGGTATGAAAGCGATAAATATTTCAATGCAGTATGTGATCAGGCTGAACGGAAGTCTGGTTTATAGTTCACAAATCACTGTTGCAAAAGACTGAGCACAGTTAGTCAAGTTTCTTCGTTGCTAGGGAGTAGTGATAAAAATCTTGGTTTTGTTCAAGAATTAATTTATCTCTAGTATTAGTTGCCAGATTCAACACTGCATTATCCTGTGTTACGTGAATGATACCACAAACTCTCAAATTTGTGGTTCCTATATCACTCAATCACCTCCATGTGTGTATCTGCTCTTTTTTCATAAGATGATAGGTATTTTTGCTCATTTAAAGATATGAGAATGCACAAAACTGCTGCAAAACTAATTATATAAAATAACACATAGCTTTCTGAGCTAACATATAGACACATGGCAGTCCCCCTATGAAACAGATTACAATTACCAATAAGAAGATTTAAAAATACAGTTATGAATGTTACATTCTTTTCTTTTAATACATCTGATGGAAAGAAGTTCAGTATAAGCCAACTTCTTCCTTGTAATTTCACTGACTGTAGAGGCAGCTTTCCACTGTATACAAATCCACAGACCAACTAATATTCTCATTCTTTTTCATCTAGTGATCCTTTGCCCATAGAAGAGGTGTGGTGCGGCTTAAGACATGTAAATGAAGGTGGCTTTAAACAAGCTAAGTCTAAGGTACAACCTAAAATAAAGGTAGGCAATACAATAGAGGCAAAGCAGCAATGCAGCTGGCTCTGAAATCAACACCTAACATTTGATAGCTGACTAGCTCCTAGATGCCACTGGCCGTACTAACCACGCAGCATGGTTGCCCACAGACAGTATGGGATGCCAAAAGTCTCCTACCTGCCAACACTCCAGAAAGATACAAGTCTCCCAGAGGTATTGGCATCCGCCAGCCTCATGAAGATGTTCCAGAGACTCCAGGGCAACTTGAACAGTGCCTGATGCCTACATTTAAGCAATCAAATTCAAACTTACAAAGGTAGCTTTGACACCTATTTTTCACAAGTGGACACCTACAGAAAATGTTTATGTGTGCATCACACAAACATATTTCTAAGTGTCATCAGAAAAGGTTTTAAAGTAGTTTTCACTTCTTGCCTCAAAAGGCTTAACATAGAAGATGAATAGCAGAAGTGACATTTCTTTCCTCTTCACATTATGTTTCCAGGCTACAAATACTGTTAATCACATTTAAACTCTCTAAAAGACTCCTTTAATCCCGATTTTCTTGTCATTTCCAATTCTGGATAGATTTTACTGTTCAAAATTGTTTCATGTACCTCTGAAATCAAAGCTACTCAGAGAGAACTGTGATGCTTGTACTCAGCTCCTTGAGGGCTAGTGTCTCTCAGGCTGCCCACAGCAATGCAATTCCTTCCAAGAGCGAAAGGCAGTTGACCATACAGCTGTACCACACCTTCAGCTGACCACTGCTTGCCAGGGCAGCAGCAGAGAAAACAAATTCTTTCATAACTCTTATAATTTGAAACTGGCTTTTGTTTCAGGAATAGGTATACAGAGAAAATTGAGAGTGGTGTTATAAAAATATTATAGAGCAAAGGAGGAAATCAAAGAGCAAGGCAGAAGACAAACATAAGGTAGCACAGTTTTTTTCCTCGAGGCAGCACGTTTCCTTCCCTATCCGCTGTATAAAAGTGAATGTATGCTATCAAAATAAATGACAATGTCAGAAAAAGTGTAATAGTTATACTAGACTATGGAATAAGAAGAACGATCTGGTAGCGTATCAGTCATACTGATGTTACTCATAGAAACAACCAGTACAAAAAAATTTAAATCATTACGAGGTCTCTGACTCAGATTTCACTTTCCAGGTATCTTCATTTGCACACCACCTACCTAGTCAGGTCTTCCAGTGTTTGTTTTCTTTGTAGTGAAGACAATACAAAAGTCTTTAGCTAAGGACAACATAAGAAGACAACACATGTTGTCAAATCTACTGGTAACCTAAATATACCACCTTGATTTGTAAACTGCACACTGCAATATTAAGTGTTAAATCTACAAATATCTTTTAGGTTTAAAATTAATCATTAATAAGCTGTATTTTGAAAGGATTCCTTTAGGAATTAACATAGTATGCCTTATATCAACTCGCAGAGTTAACAAAAAATACACAGATTACCTTTAAAAAAAGGAAGAAATACTTCAAATTAGGTACAGATCTTAATTCACCTTTTGTTGCACTGGCAAGTCATTTTCTGTCAGGAAAGCATTAACTCAAATTGAGTAGTTAAACTGTGACCTAAACACGAACACATTTTACAGGTATGTGTGTAAAAGAGGTATTTCCCAATCCTATATTGCTGTCCATGAAGATATCTGCGTTTTTATTCTCTGATTCACACCACTGAAATCAATTGAGGTTCTCACGAGGTTGGAAACAAACTCCAAATCTAAGAAGGTACATCTTATTACAGACAAGCTTTGCAATGTCATTTGGTATCTACTAAAAAAAAACAGTTTAACTGATGATATAAATGCTAGGATATAGTCTAATTGCCACCAAGACACTACTTTCCTGAGAATTTTGTTCAATTAATGAGACAGGCAGGCACCCAGTAGAGAAAACGTGCAGACCCACCACTTGCAGTGGCGTAAATCATTCTCATTTCCCACCAGAGTAACTCCACCAGTCCAAGACGCAGTTCGGTGGCTCTTCCCTTCCGTCACAGTTTGCGCTGGTACCGATGTACCGGTGCCGCCGCAGCCGGCTCGCTCTTCCCCACACCGCACGCCACGGAAGCTGACACACAGGGGGATTTTAGGCAGGTGCCGGGGCGCTCCAGTTTTCGCAGAGCTCACTCCCCGAGAAGAGAATTTCCTCTCTTGACTGGGGAAACGGGCACCTTCCCGCCACGTGAACAACCCCATCAACTCCCAAAGCTGCCGCCGAGCCAGGTGCGCCTGGCGGGCGCAGCGCAGAGGACAGCGTGGCCCGAAGGTGCCGGCAGCGGGGCTGTAGCTCCGCCGGTACTACCACTGCTATTCGCAGTAGCACCGAATTCAAACGCGCCGTCCCTACACCCAGGCGGGGCTGCCGCGGGCGAGCCGAGCGCTAGCCGGGGACAGCCCCCGGCATCCTCCCTGCTTCTTGCGCCCTCTGTCCCCCTGAAGTTTTCCCTTACCCGCCCGCGGCGACTCCGGGATGTCTCTGAGGGGGCCGAGTTGCCGCAGCTGGAAAACTTTCCGGACGCCCTGGCAGCCGGTCGGCGGCCCCGCGCCCCCCGGAGCCGCAATCAGGAGCAGGGCGCTGAGGCTGAGGACACCGAGGCTCTTGCTCGCCATGGCCCGCCGACAGCCGCTAGCTGCTGCAAGGAGCGCGATCGAGTCGCCCCCGAGCCTCTGCCGCGGGGGTGGAGGGGGCTGCCAGCACCGCCCGCCGCCGGACACTCCCCCGGCCCGGCCCCCCGCCCCTCTCGCACAGGAGACCCGCCCGAGCGCGGCGCCAGTGCGCTGCCCACCGCCGAGCTGCCGGGGTTTGGGGGTGCGCACGGCCCGGCTAGGGAGGACCCCAGGTACAGTTGGAGGGGCAGGGAGGAGAAACCTGCAGCGAAAAGAAGCAAAGAATCGGTATGTTTGCCATAGCCCCGAAAAAAGAGAGACTTTTTTTTATTTGCAGTGCTTTGAGGAACTGTTCGCAAGAGGCTTGCAAACAAGCAGTAACATACACAGTCCAGTCTGGCTTCAAATGCCAAACTTTTTGCTTTTCTGAAAAACGTCTCGAAGAATTCAGGTATCTTCAAGAGGTCTACAAAACCTTGCATTTTCTAAGGGGAAAGCGGCAAAGCTCCAGTTTACAAAACCCCCTCATGTCTACAAGCTAAAGTCTGATGGTACCTGTCAGAGCAGCCAAAGAAGCAGCAGCTCACATTGTATTGTCTCTTCTAAAACAGCTTTCTTGATGCCAGAGGTAAGAATCCACACTATGCACAAATGTAAATGCCACAGCTTACCCCCTATAGCTGGAAATTGTCCTTAGTTCATTTTGAGGCTGGTGGTGGTCGTTCAGCACTGTACAGCATTGATCTATCCCAGCTTTTACCTTAAATTTTTTATCTATGGCAGAAATCTGAATGCAAGACTACAAAAACAGTTCCAAGTATGAATTATTCTAAGAATCCATTTGAATATGGGTACAAAACTGACACAGAAGTTATTCATACTTGCACAGGAGATCATCCATTCTGCTGCTGAGCAAAGCAATAAAAGCATTGACATTATCCAGCCTGATGAGTGATGGCTCATAAGCTGAGAGGACTGGTATTCCCCTTTTTTGAATTATCTGTACTCGGCAACTTCCCGTATTCAGCAAGTTCCAACATACATGAAATGCACTTTAACAGAATTTGTTCTACTGTTCTTATGCTGTTCATGGATAAAGAGTAAACACAGAAAACAGTTTATAATCTGGATAAAACAAACTGTAGTAAAAGATGCTTTAGGCCTCCATGAAGAAAAAGAGGGGAAAACTGGACAGAAAGTCCCACTGAAAATAAAAATACGTGGTTTAGATAAGAAAAAAAAGAAATAATTTTAAAATGCAGTAACTTGTGTAGAAGCTAGTAGTAGGCAGTGAACCCCTTGTCAATCAGCAAGACACTTTCTTAAACAGAAAGCTTACTCTTAAATATTTAGAAAACAACCCAAACATGGAGGTCAGAGAATATAGGACCTTATTCAGCAGTGTAAAGATGGTAGACAAAGTTTTGGGAACCATGAAATGCCAACTTCAACACCTAGTAAAAAACATGCAGCAGTCAAAAGAAACATCATAAAGTATTTAAGGGGCTAAAAAAACATTGACAAGTACTCCTACTTTCTTCCTAAGGAACAATAAATGCAACTTTCTCATTTACCTCATACAACTGTACCAGTTTGCCAGCAGCAACAGACTATGTTGGAAAAATTATTCTTAGAACCCCATGGTTTTAATTTGCATTGTTACTTCCTTATCTCCCACTAGCAGTGTTTCAGAGAAACCTCTACCCTCCAGAGTTATATAGGCAAAGGGAAAAGGAAGCTTTTTGGTAAGAAATTGAACATACATGTTTTAACTAGCTCTTTCAACATAAGGAAGATTCTAGTTTAGTCCCAAGGAAGAGTGGGTGGTTTGTTTGTTGGAGGAATTGAAGGATAACTTTTGATTAATTAGGAGACTGAGTTTGATTTTCTTAGAGGTTTTATGCTTTGTCGCTTCCCTGATTTTAGTGTTAAAATGTATCGTTTCACTAAGAAGTTTCAGTACTCAAATATTCTGGAAAAGGTTTCTGCAAAGAAGAAAGGGACTTCTCTCATTTTAACATGAGAAAATACATATGTGTGCATATCTATATATATACACACACAAACTTGATAAAAGAACATTAACATTGGCTACAGACTTTTTTACTGACCAAAGCCTAATGTGTTTCCTTGATGGCTCTTCATGGAAATCTCGCTGTCTGTTCGAGATGACTAAAGAATACCACAAGTTCTCCCTTTGCCTCCTCAACCATCACAAAGAGCACCACTATATTACCTGAAATGCTAGTGCAATGTCAGAGGAGGTTTCATCTTCAACTTATCCCTTTGAATCACATCAAGCTGAAAGGAAGCTTTCTATTACTTTTGGCATGCAGCACTAAATTTCCGGCTCATCTACACAGACAATATCCTCTTCTGGACTGTTGTCTTGAAACTACTGAAAATGTTTTATGTGCCAGTTTCCCTGTTCGTATCCTCTCAGAGAGCAACTACAAAAACAGCCCTTTGTAACCTGTTGCTTTGCCGCATCCACTTTTCTCACCATTCAGAGTCAAACAGGAGTCACTTAGCCTTAATTGTCAAATTCCCACGTCCAGAGGACTACAGCATCCGTCTCCACCTCCAACCTCTGAAATTATCAAATTACTTTCATGCTATTTCTTATTTTGTCTCATATAGCTGAATGTAGGTCAAACATCCATTAAAGTGTCTCATTCTTCTAACACATTCTTCAAAGCTTTCTTTACCATGAGCCTTTTAACTATTATCTGTGTACATATCACAGCAATTAAGGACATTTTTCATTAAGAGCATGGACTGTTGGGTTGACTAGCATGTTCACATTATGTCCCGGTGGCAAATTGTATCCGTTTATTTCATGTCTAATACATGCTCTTTAAGGTTTTGGTTCTGATGCTATCCTTACGCTTTTTATACAGCTTTGAAGAGAATGGGGACCCCAGCATTCAAATGGATCTTCTTGAAGTTACATCAACAGCACGAGGGTGGAAAAAAAACAATAAAATAAACACACCCCCCCCCGCAAAAAAAAACCCCTACACCACAACACCCCCAAAAAACAAGCCACCAACTTTTTCTTCATTTATACATAATTATACCACAGTTACTATGGTAAATAAAACAAATGTCCTCTTATTTTAGGTGGAAATGAGTAAGCTAGGACGAAAATAAGAAGTAAACTAGGACTAAAAGCCACACAGCATTTGGATTTGTAACACTAACAACAGCCTGTTCCTAAGGACCCTATAAACTTCAGGTGAAGCCAGTAAAGCTTCACACACAGCTCAAAGTCTAGTTCAAAGAGCTCATCATAGCATTACAAAAGTTTGATTCGGTTTGCAAATAAATCCTCAAAGAGCATTTTAGGCTTTGTTCTTCTCAGGAAAAAAAAAAAAATCAACTGAAAACCTTCATGAAATCTTAACGAGAAAACTGTATTTTGTTTCATACTTAAAATTACAAAGAACTGTCAAGCTAGGACCTCAGGTTGCGAGAGATGAGAGCGAGCGCCGGGGAAGCAGTTGCAGGCACCTGAGGAGCATCGCAGCCCGCCCGCGTCGCCCGCTCTCGCGTGCCTAACAAATGCTCTCCCTCCTATTACTCCATATTCCAACCTGCGCTTCTGTCGCCGCTTCCCCCGGCGCATTATGGCCCTTTACGGTATCCCCCTCGTCTCCATTCCCTGCCTCACTGCTCATACGCTTCCCCGGTGAAACTGGCCCGCCGCCCCTGGCGGGACCCGCCGCGCGCGCCCGCCGCCTCTGCCGCCCCCTGCCGTCCCGCCGGAAACACGGGCCTAGCGGCCGCACCCGGCCCTGCCCCGCAGGTGCCCCCGCCGCTTCGAGACAGCGCGGCAGAGGCCGCTACACCGGCCCACCTCCCCACTACCCCGGGGTGCTCTGAGCTCTATATTACAGCAGAGTTCTTACATCCCTGTAGGAAAAGCGTTAGACCTTGGATCCTGCCTGCACTGAAGGAGCTTCATTTCTTTACAGTAGTTCTAAGTTCAAGCCTTCACTGCTGAGTACTATATCCAGAATGCAATTGCATGCATATTTTCATAAACATTTTATTTATATAGTAAGTTATACTTCACACACAGCTCAGCAGTCAGCCGTTTACTTTGACAAGTACTTCTCCTTACTGCTTAGGTACCCTGTTTCCATGGAGATTTCCTCATATTCTGGGGAAGAACATTCTTTAGCTCTTGTTTTCATTAATATTATTTCCTTGCAGTATAGTTACCACAGGCCTGTAAAATTAAAACATAACCAGAAAAAACACTTAAGAGGGAATGCTCAGTAGAGGAGACTACAGCAACAAAAAAATATCTGCTTCTATGAAATACTGGTTAGTAACAGAGAAAAGCTCTGGTGTGTAATTGGAAGTAGTACAGCTCTGCAACCTAATCCAAGTGTGACAGAAGTCTACACACAATATCAGTTTCAGCTTAGCATCATCAGTATTAAAAAAAATCCCCACCAGACTTCTTCAGATATTTAAATGCTCCTCTTTGAAGCATCAGCAACAAGTCAACAAAATTTTTGTTATCTCTAAACCCAGAATACACAGAGGTGTACATCTTTTCCCTACATGGCACAAAGGGAGAGGTGTTCACATTTCCTAAACTCAAGTTTGACTTTCACGGTGCCTAGAGATGCAAACTGATTTCCTGTAGTCCAGATCTGATGTTCACAGTTATTTTTACTTTATCAGAACAACAGTGCTCCACGAGACCCTGCAATCAGAAACCATTTGTTCAACAAGACAACCAGGGACTTAGTAAGGTATCAGGTAACTCAACATGCACACATTCAGGCACTCCTACTGTAAATGGTATCACTCACAGCTGCTGTTACTATTCCTCATGCCCTTGCAAATTCAGAAGCACTTAACTCTGTAGTTCATACCCAGCTTCTCAGTTTTTGTTAGTGGGTAAAACATAAAAAAAACTTTCCTAAAAGTTATAAACCACATGACTTGTACCTAATCAGAGTGACTTGACACTTCTGCTTCCTTCAACTGGATCAAAGTGTTTCTAGTGAACTGGATTTTAGCTTTTTTTCCCCAAGCAGGTAGGGAGGAACATGAAAACATCCAAAAAGATACAGCCCCCCTCAGTCTGTACTGATTCACTAAGTTCTGAACAACTGAAAATATCACAATTGCAAGGCAAAACTGAGATATTCCCATGTATGAATTTTACCTATACAAGCTGCAACGTAAATAATGAGTTGGAGTCACAATTCACTCTACTTGGAAATCTAACAGTGAAAAAGTGACCAAATATGCTTCTTGGAATATTCTCATAAGATAATAAAACACAGGGTATACTGTGTAAGACTATCTTACAGTAGCATGACACTTCTACAGGTCATATACAGTCTCACAAGCTGATACTCAAAAAGTGTCTATTCTTCTTTTGTCCTTGTGTCCCCACAATCCTTTGCATACAGCTATACCAAACAGCAATGTCTGAAGACATGGTGTTGCCCTTTTTGTTATTTCAGTTCACATAGAAAAACTTCACCTAAGGAGGTAGAAACTTTGTTGGTGTATTTTTCTTCAGCTCTTGTGTTTTTCAAAGTGTGGTTTATTGTCCATAGAACAGAACTGAAAATGATCCTTCAACAGCTCTCCTTTAATTCTGCAGTGACTTTTGCCCCAAGGGATCAATTCTTTATTTCTTCCTAATTACCAAGTCCTTGTTTTCAATTCATGCAGTGTAATACAAGCAGATATAGGCATGTGCTTCACTGCCACTAAATCCAGAATTAAAAATCAAGGCAAACCTAGGTAGGTACTCCTAAAAGTCAGCAAGGGCTTAAGTTTCCATGACTCCTAGGTCATGAGTAGGTATATGTTGCCAATATTCAGCAGGTGAACCACCTCACCATGAGGGTCCCACCTGAACTGACAAATTAAGTGAAAGAATGCCTACCAAATCTTGGTTCAGACCAGAAGGCAGCAATTTGGTCTATCTTACATAAATGAGTATCAAAGAAAATGAATGAAGATATCTTCATTTTAATACCATTCACACATTCAAGATGCAAGTGACCGTCTCTGCTTTGCAGAGGTTCAAACTTTCCACACCTCTCCAGGTGAGCATCTGAGTTTAACTTATTTTTGAAGTGACAGGGCTAAGCAATAAAACCTCTGAGATTATCCAGACCTGCACTGTAGTAGTTATTGCAACTGGTCTAGGGAGAGCAGAACTCCAGTCTACCAAACCAGGTTATCGGAAGCAAAGAGTACTGGGCTCAAACCTCTTTCTACAGATGAATAGGTATTTAAAGAGCTAGCACTGATCTCTTTCTGCATTACAAATACACAAAATAAAGCCATAACTTTCCACTGAAAGGCTGCTGAACCTTCTACCTAACTATATCACATGCTTGTTTTAGAGATCACTCTATAGTTAGCAAGACGAAATTTCTATCAGCACACAAAACCTTTATGAACTTGGTAATTACCTTCACAATACAAAAAAGTCAATTTCCAATCTTAGATTTCATTAATTAATAATAATAATAATATCACACTGTGTCATGATGGCAATGCCTGTCTGCCCACAATAACTTGTTAATGGGTATTTCTGTGGTGTTACAGCTATGAAATACCAGAAATGCCCGTTACAGAAATATTTTCAAGTGGAAACTTGATTACTTTCGATACCAAGGCAAATCACCATGCAACAAACTGGAACCAAACTGCTCCCCATTAATGAGCTAACTAGTCTTAGCCCAAGGCATATCCTACATAAGGGTCTCCAAGTTTCATATTTTTCCAGTCTTGCCAATACTATTAACACACATTTCATGGAAACTATATATTACACGTGAGGGACTCATAAGTTCACTGTAGATACAAGAACTGACATTGCAGCTTGTAAATACTATGAGAGGTTAGCATGCTGTTACCCACTGAGTGTTCCAGAGCACTGCAAGGAAAATACAAGCATCTAAGTTTAATCTTCATACTTGATGCTACACAGTTTGGGTAGAATTATGAACACAATACTCTAAAATAGAGATATTAGGAATAACTCAGGAAAAAAAAAAAATCAAAGAAAACATTTCAAAAGTATTTTATAGGCTTCGAAGAAAAGCTAAGGCAATTCTCCAGTAAATGCTATACCTATAATGACATTCCCACCTTGCCTTCAAGTGCAACTCTTAAGATGACTTCAGTATAAAAACTTATTTCAAATCCCTTAATTTTAAAAGCAAAAAAAAGTATCCAAAGGTAAGTATTGGAATGATACTTTTGGCATCACTTTGCTAGAATATATTGTTTGATGACACATTGCTAAGATGACACTGTAGAGTAATCAAAACTGACACAAATTCTAATCAACAGGGCTATTTTTGTTAATTTTGTCTTCTCCAGGAGACAGAAGGAAACAGAAAGCTGAGAGTCCTGGTAAATAATTTTGTTTGTACATTGCAAAGACTCCTCACACACTCTCTCTTCATTTTATACTTCTAAACAGAAGTTGTTCAGCACATAACATTCAACCGTATAGAAATAAAATGCTACACACAAGCTGCACTTGCATGGAACTTTTAGTCACTAAATGATTTCATTGGTCTGTGTCTTATCAAGCTGCTCTCTATTCTACTCTAGTATAGAGGGCTAAGCTGTACTTGCAAGGCTGCACTGCCCATGAATTTGTCCTGCAGCACTGTTCCCACCATGAACTACAGAAGTTTAAAAGAATGAAGCACGATAATACAATTCAGATGAGAAAAAAAGGCAGTTCAGGATGACATAATACAAAGGTTTAATTTAAATTAGACAAACTGTAGTTTTCTAATGGGAAGGGAAATCTACACTTCCCTTTTCCCAAGCACATGGAAAAATCAGAGAAAAACCTGTACAAAGATGTCTACCCTATTCAAGCCTTGTGTTTACTAAATGTTCCTGGAGGAACTGAAAAGACAGCTCATCAGCACCCACTCTTCTGTTAAGAAGCTACCATCCTGCACTATCAAATTCTACTGCCCACTAAATCCTTTATTTCCAAATCTAAACAAAAGCACTTCCCTTTTAATGTACATAAGCAGTCATGTGAGTCTCAGTCTAAAGACTGTCTTGCATGGCATTTACTCATCCCTGCCTCTTTTCCAGAAATGGATTATTTGACTATTTCCCTCTCTTTTGTGGTGTGGGTTTTTTTGGTTTTTTTTTTTATTCAGGAGAGCTGTCATCTGTCCTGCCTGCAATATAATCCTGCAATATGGAACATGAATACGCTGTTAGCTATGCTAGTTTTAAGAATACTGCTACTGATTCTGAACTGGCACTTTGCAAAGGAGCCCCCTATATTTTATCTTAAGCTAGACAGGAATAATGGAGTTTACACTTACTTAAGAACTAAGCAGGGTATTTACACAGCAGTTTAAAATGCAAGTTGGAAGTGTTCAGCTATTGACTAAGTTCCTGATTCTGATTTTTGTTTTAAATTTCACTAGTTCAATACAGCTAGAACTGAATTAACTTGTTTTGGCATTACATATAGCGACAGCTGCAAAGCATTGGAGCCACCAACTGTTCAAACATGGCAACAGCTACCTAACAGAATTCTACCTCCCAGTAGTTTATACAAAACACAGTGTGCAAAGTACTTAATCATCACTGAGTTTCTTTCATTCAGTAGGACATCATATTATCATATCCTACTAAAATTCTGAAAGCTTTGTATTTGATTAAAAAACATGATCTCAAATGATTATATTGCTACCTTTAAAGATATGAAATTAACTTAATACCCTAGAAGCTCTTCCAGTAGTCTCTCCAAGTGGGCATTCAAATGAAGGACAGTTAATAATAGATGTATACAGCAGATGCAGCTCCTTGTGCACTGGTCATAAAAGCAAGCTTATACAAGCCTTTCATAAATAATTTTACACATTTGTCATTAAAACCAATTATATCTAGAACTTTCAAACATTTAATGGCAGTTTATAAATTAATCAGCACAAGGGAAACAGTCACTTCAGAGCATACTTGTAAAAAAAAACCTATGTTTTGCTCAAAGTATGCCTCAATACCATTGACTAATTTGTCTTTATTTTTAGAGTTTACCTTGAACACTTATCTTCAAAACCAGATATGTATTCTTTCCCCCTATTTCATTTCCTCACAGTGCTTGCTTTAACCATAAATTTCTGTCACTGAGCTGCACACAGTTGAGGCAGCTCAACGTCTCAACTGTCCCAAGCTCTGCCATTCTGTGGCACTGAATGCACCATTATCAAGTTTGCTGATGGTACCAAACTGGGAGGTGCTGTTAACTCTCTGAAGGGACAAGAGGCTTTGCAGAGGCATCTAAATAGACTGTAACTCTATACAATCATCAAATGAAATCTGACAAGTCCAAATACCAGATTCTTCACCCAGGTATAAATTGAGAGAAAGTGGCTGACAAGCAGCCCTGCAGAAAGGGATCTGGGGGTGCTGGCCAGCAGCAGGCCCAATATTAATCAGCAGTGTGCCCTGCAGTCAGGAGGGCAAACCACATCCTGGGGTCCATCAAATACAGCAGTCAGCCAGTCAAGGAGGCAATTATCCCACTCTACTCAGCGCTGGTGTGGCCTCATCTTGAGTAACATGTGCAGTTCTGGGCCTTACGATGTAAGGAGGATGTGAAGCTCTTTGAATGCATCCCAAGAAAAGCAACAAAGTCAATGCTAGGGATGGAAGGCAGGTCCTGTGAGGAGCATCTGAGGACTCTGGGCTCGTCTGGAGAAATGGAGACTTAGGGACATCGCTCTTATTGCTCTCTACAGCTTCCTGAGTAGGGGAAATGGAGAGGGAGGTGCTGATCTCCCTGGTACCGAGTGATGTGACACGAGAATGGTTTAAAGCTGCATCAACGGAGCTTTGCACTCGACATAAAGAAGCACTTCTTTACTGAAAGGGAGGTCAAACACTGGAATAGACTTCCTAGAGAGGTGGTCAGTCTCAAGCCTGACAGCATTTAAGAGGCTTTGGGCAATACCTGCAATAATATGCTTTAGTTTTTGGAACTAGTAGTCAGGCAGTTGGACTGGATGACTGTTGGGGGTCCCTTCCATCAGAACTATTCTACTCTATTTCACCTGAGTTCAATCAGCACAAGTGAAGGAACACCTGGACAATGTGAGCTTTTAAATTTGAGAATTGTAACCATTGTACAACCAAATCTAATTCCATTTGCAAAGCATCTTGGAACATGCTGGAGTTTATATTGCAGCACTGCAGTCTTGAGGTAGCAGATATGACAATGAATAAACTGCAGAAGCAAGCTACTAGGTAAGTCAACATATAGCTCAACTATGAGAAATCTAAAGCTACTTACAAGCCAGATCAGTTTTATTTCATTTTAGCACTCAACATCTTAATGTTGCACTCAGTACTATGAAGTAGTAGTTCAAGTATCTGAGAAAATTATTCTAAAAACAACTGAGGCAGCCTCTACAAGAAGAATAAATGTCTTATTAGATCAATCATGAGAAGTTTCGTAAGACAAACCTTTCTTCAGATATCTAAGCCATCCTAGTTATTACCTGTATGACCATCTAAATAACTTGGAGAAACAAGACTCCTCCATGAAGGCATTCAAAGTGCTGTAGCAAGGTCATACTATAGCTCTGTTCCCTCAGTATCCCAACTGTAATAATAGATCCCTAGGGAAGAATATAATATTTTGCCCTCTGTGTCCTCCCAACCATCTGTGACTTCAAACTACTTGAACTCATGGTCACACTTTCTTTAAATATCCCTTAATGGATTCCAAGCCCTTTCTCCCTTATTTTGCCCCACTGCATCCCCACCACTCCCAATACACTTGGGCATCTTTTAATGCTTGCAATCCAGATAAGGCAAAAAGCGTCTCATCCTGACAGTATTTCTGGATTTCACAAAAGAAAGCTTTATCTACTTCCAGGTTCAGCACCTGTACTATCCACAACTGACTTCAGTCATTAGAAAACACAAGCAAATAACCAGTTTCTTCCCCTCCCAAACAAGTTTTCCTGGAAGAATTTATTTTCATAGACACCACCAATAAGAATGAGGGAATACACACAAAATGATGTTTTGTCAAGCTACAGTATTTCCTTCTCCATTTCCTGATCATTTGTACTAGACAGTAAGCAGAAAGTCACCTTACTAACCAACCTGGTTTTTGCCTTACATTATGTGACACAAATGTATACTACCTTCTGTATATTAATACCATTCGCCTAAACACGTACCTATGCATAAATAGATATATCTATACAGAGACATATACATAAGAGAAAAAAAGAACGGACTATGGAAACAAGACAAAATCTGGAATGCAAAAATTTTCACTTAAGGGTGAGGGAGCCCTGGCACTGGCTGCCCAGGCAGGGTGTGGAGTCTCCTTCTCTGGAGGTTTTCAAAACCACCTGGACATGTTTCTGTGTGAACTGATCTAGATGTATCTGCTTGAGTGGGGCCGTTGGACTAGATGATCTTCATAGGTCCCTTCCAACCCCTACCATTCTGTGATTCTGTGAAGAAGTTATATTTACATAATTATGTTATTCAGTTTGAATAATTTAGGAAAGCTCCTTGTTTGTTTATAAACTATTTCTCAGCCCCCTCAAGGACAAAGATGTAAAGAGTTAGCTTTTGACATATGCTGAGGGAAAGGATAGTCCTAACAGAGTCAGGAGAAATTAGGAGAAAGAGAAATATCTGTAACTTCATTAAATGCCTCCCCAAAATGTTCTCTGGAATTCACAGTAGTTATTAAAATTCTGACTACTATACAGTGTTTTACTAAACAATACTATAAAAGTTTCATCTATACGTGACCAGGTCGATGGGTAGGTAAGGAGAATATTATCACTTCTTGCAGTGACAGATTCTGACCCTGGAAAAGCATGGTTGTGGTGTAAGAACAAAAATATAGTACGAAATCTTCGCAGTGCCTTCCCTAGAAGCTAACTGAAAGTGACCTTCCAAAGCTGTATTTAAATTTAAAACCAAGATTCCCAGCACCTTAAAAACACAAACAAAACAATCATAGCAGTGAGTCAAAAGATTTTCTATGTATACCTTTCAGCCTCTATCCTAAAGTTAAAACCTGTGGAGAAGAGATATATACCTTTACTAAATAAAGGTATGTAAAGCAAAAACAACAAAAAAAAAAGCAATAGCTGCATGCTTTTCTGTATCAATGTTCTCTTGCTTAACACATTTCTCTCAAACTTCCTTCCCCTCTGCCCCAAACCCCCAATGTAGGACAACTACACTGGACAGTGCTACAACATTCCATTGTACTTGCACACACACAAAAAAAAAAAAATACTGGTCCTTAACATTGTCCTATTTGCCCAAGAAGTATGCTTAGTATTCTGGCATTTCAGGCAGAAAGCCATCTTTTACACTAGCATCACAAGGGACTTTTTAAAACAATATAAAGTCAAGGAAGACTTTTAGAAATGTTGCATTCTCAGGCTTGCTGGTAAACAAGGAAAGAGTCTGAGAACTCTTAACAAAAGGCAAAGATAACTGATGTTAAAACAGACCAACCAGGTCAACCAGGGTTATGGAGTCTCCTTCCCTGAAGGTCTTCAAGACCCGCCTGGACATGTTCCTATGCAAACTGATCTAGGTTGCCCTGCTTCTGCAGGAGGGTTAGACTAGATGATCTCTAAAGGTCCCTTCCAACCCCTACCATTCTATGTTCCTATGAACCAGCATCATCAGTGTCTCACAATTCATGAGAGTCTCAGAATAAGGTACGCACAAACTTTCCAACTGTAAGTCAGGAGCACACTCGAAACCCAGACACTACAGAAGCTGGCTTTTTATAGCCTCAAAAATCAACAGATGAGGTGTTCCCAGCAAGTAAAATAGAGACAGATTGCTCTTTGGTGAACAGAAGTGTGAAGCAGCTAGCTGCTGAGAGGGTGCTCAAATCATATGGGAGATTCAACTACTGATTAATGCACCAGTTTTACACATTACAGCTACCACAAGAAAGAACACTGCACATGTCCTGCCTTTGCCAGTCAAACACAAGGTGGTGTTGCTGCCTTACTGACAGGAGTGGCACTCCGGTATCTTAAGCACACTGCACACCAGCTCAATTCCTGGCATACTGAAGTGCTGACTTTATTTCTTAGAATATCAGTGAGTGAACTTGGATGTCAGGCCAAAACCATACACTCACAAACAAGATATTCAAGGCAATCTGGATGAGCAGAAGACTTCAAAAAGAAGTCATGCCTCCAGGAATGGGGCTGATCTCATCATAACCACAAAGACCACTTAATCCCAAGAAATGCTTCTGCCACAGTACCTTGACCCAGTCCAGAATTGTGGGTCTGGGAGTACCATCTGGTGGAAGCCATAAAAAAGCTGTTATAACAGTGGTTTTAAGAAGTTATCTGGAGTGTTCTGCTTGGAGCATAAAATAAAACTTAGTAGGTTTCTCACAGATGCTTATTGCTCAAGACCAATATTAAAAAAAAAACCAAAAAAACCAAAACACCAACAAACCTGAGAGGGAACAAAGGAACAGGTATTTCTATTCCCAGTTTAAATTTCACTTAACTTCCAGCTTTCCTCCTTTCAGCCTCTTAGGGTGACTTACTATAACCAAACAAAACCTAGCATTGATCAAGGACCTTCACTATCCCTACCACTTCCTTCTCACCTTCCCCCAAGAATGTAATTCTGCATGCAGTCTCTGGCCAAGATACTACTCAAGTAACTTTAACACTACTTTGGTAGTGTCCTACAGCATCTGGTGCTCAGTTATATCCTTCTCTCTGTATTTACTAGCAGACAGGGAAGAAATACAGATGGACATTTTTATACAACTCTGATCTAGGTTTTGTTCCACTGTGATTTACCAGAACTCTCTGGTGCTGGAGACCACTACTAAACAGCGTTTTATCCATTTGTTGTTTAGATTCTTTGGCAAAGGCTCCCTTGCAGTTAACTTTTAAAAAGGAGAGGAGAGGGGCAGACTTTCTGAGCTCCTTCAGGCTACTCAGTAAAGACTCAGTTTATGACGTGCCTAACTCTGAAATACATAGCCCATGTAACACATCCCTTACGATCTTCATTTGTTTCTGCAATGCCGGCAATATTCTTACATTCTTGCTGGTTTCCCATGCTTCTTATGAAAGAATGTAAGGTGGAATGTAACCTAATTAAGACGTCCTAGAAGTCTGTAGATTTCTAGAAGTAGGTGATCCCCAACATATTATAGCTTCCCTATCCCCACTAGGGAACAGGCCTACAAATCAATACACATTTTAGTCAAAACTAATTTAGTACTAGAGATGCACTTACCAGCTGGAATTACACATATTCATAGACAAATATTTCGCAAGTGAGACTCTACGTGGATGTAGATAGCTGAATGAGGCTCCAAGAGATGACCACCATTTAGCTTTCATTTCAATACTAAACTCCTCTGTATATAACATTTTTATATTTTATATAAAAAAACTACCACCACCCCTCCAAACCAAAAACCTGCAAGTCTATGTATAATACATCATCACAGCAGAATGGGATACCTTAGAGAAGTCAAAATACTCTTTGAAATATTCAATAGCAGTACTAGGATACAACTAGTAACAACTGAGAGTATCTCATTGATTCAGCACACTAAAATTTGCAGACTTTTTTCACCTCTCATTTCTGTCGAAAAAAAACCCCACAACCCAACAACACCACAAAAAAACACCACCACAAACACCAACACAGCCCCAAACAAACAAACAAAAAAAACCCCAAAACACAAACAAGAGCACAAAATCACATTTCACTTTTTGTATGAAACTATGTTTGCAATTGTTACAGTATTATAAACTCAAGAGTGGCAAAATACCACTTATCACTCCAAGCAGTCTACCTTGACACTTTCTTGGAGGAAGCATAGTTCTGGTCTCCCCAACACACGTGGTCCTCTCCCGGTGATTATTTTCTCCCCTTTCCTCCCCCCTACACTAGCCTCAGATTTTAAACCCCTCACACATTTAGAAATGCTTTAGTCACACAACTATGGTATAAATAAATATATTTTTCTCCTCCAAGTTCCAAGCACAGTACATATTTGAATCCACATATAACTGCATCTTTTACTGTATGTCTGATTATCAGTTGAACTTAACAAACCAACCTTAAAACAGAACAAAAATAACTTGAGTAGTAAATATCAACAAATGAACATCTGCTGTCAAAGTGATCAGTGCAATCCTTAGACAGGAGTTGCTAGGAAATATAAGTAAAAAGAAACATCTTAATTCAGATTACATCTTCAAACAGCAACTGACTCGACCCTGGCCAGACATAGTACGTGCTCACTTTCACAGGTACCAACATCCATGGACAACCTATATTACAGACTGCCCATGCAGTCTCTCTGAGAAAAACCTGCTTCAACTACCCTGCTAAAGCAGCATCTCAAATGCTACCTACTAGATCTATTTGTAATTAAACCACTTGATTTCAGCTGGGATAACTGAGTTTCTGCAAATGGAGACATGTAAATGGGGAGAGCAGGAAAGAAGTACTACACTAACTACTTCCCCAGGCACAAAGGTATTAAACCCGACTCTTAGTTCTGTCTCTGTGCTTTATTTTACTTAGTATCTGTAGTCCCAGTTTGCCACAAACTCAGAGATGTTCCAAGCTCTGACTGTTGGAGATACTCCAATGACCTCTGGTATGTTTGCTAATTATGACAACTCCAAGTACTCCCTACATTCATTCTTTCAATCATGTCTGTAAACATTCTTGGGCTTTCTAATGCCTAATCAGTTCTTACAAGCATACTCACCTGCACAGAAATGTAGTTAAATACTTCCAAGAAACACTAGCTATCTGTTACTGCAAGACCAGGACTAAATCTCTGCTAGAAGATGCTGATAAATACAAGAAGCACATATTTGGTGATGTACAGGAGAACGTTGAAAACCAGCTATACTACCTTGAAACCATGAACTTAGCAGTTCAGAGGGCACAACTTGCTCATGAAAGTTAACCACTGTGTGGGATAACATACTGCAACAGGGGCTTGCAGAAATCCTATGTGATGGCTGAAAGGGGGCAGAAAACACTATTTCCTGCCTCAGACCTTAAGAATACAAACATAATGTAATTTTAAAGAGATTCATGACTTGCAGTGGAACAGTTGTTTTGATACACATACAGATGGGTACTCATGACTTGCTTTTATGCTTTGTCTGATAATACTGATGCAAATCATAGAAACTATACCCTAGAACTGTAGTTATCTTATCCATTATACTACGTCGTATCAATATTTAACATAATGCAACCTCACAGGTCCACCTCACATACAATAACTTCCAACCACAAAATCTAGGTATCAAATAGTGTTTAATCACCATGTTTTTCAAAAACTTTCAGGTAAAACCTTACTTCTCACCTAGCAAATAAAAAACCCATTATCAGAACTTACCACACACATCCCAACTCTCTCAGGGAGTCAGGAAAGCCATTCCTAAACAACTCTCTAAAGCAGTTAAGTTGTCCCTAAGCCATTCTTGGTTCATTATGACTTGTTTCAATGTTTTTAGTGAACAACAAGGAAAATCTGGTCAGTCACATAGTAGTGCAAATTTCTAGAATTTGACTGTAGAAAATGGCACAGAAAGAGAAGCTTCTCTTTAAGATACAACAATTTTTACCTTTGGGAAACAACTAGGAAAGTAAAAAAAAAAAAAAAAAATCCACAAAAACACAAACTCCACTTAAGCCCACAGAGGTTTGCAGAGTTCAACACAAGGACCTTCTATTCCAATGTATTTATAAGCCTTCCAAGCATTACAGTAATATTCAGAAACTACAGTTAGGTTTGATGTCCCACACAAAACATGGGTCTTTGCCAAAGTAGCGCTGGGTTGGGAAAAAAAAGGGAACAGGAAAAAAAAAAAGATACACTCATACCAAAACACATTACTAGTGACTCAATACATCCCCAGTACCCATATTTTACATTTCTGCAGAGAGGACAGTTAAAGAACTGGAGAACTGACTAGAAAAGTATCAGTCCTGTACGACAGGAGCTTTCTTTTTGCATCGAGTACACTTAACAGGAACTAGTTAATTTGTTCTATAGCAAGAAA
Source organism: Colius striatus (assembly GCF_028858725.1). Classification (NCBI taxonomy): domain Eukaryota; kingdom Metazoa; phylum Chordata; class Aves; order Coliiformes; family Coliidae; genus Colius; species Colius striatus. The sequence continues at coordinate 50,126,716 of NC_084759.1, read as the reverse complement.
AAGTACTGCCACAAAGACGCTTAAAAGACATGGGTATCTGGAATCTTTTAAAGATTCCATAACATGTCATCCAAAGGATTTATTGTTGTACAATGCCTTATCCATTGTTAAAATCCAGACCATTTCTATCCAAACTGTTGACGTGCCCCACAGCAGGACAGTTGCTCTAACACATTCTTGTCAGCAACAGCAGAGTACAAGGCATAGAATATACAGATGAGTAACTCAAGTTATACTAGTCTCCTGCTTTAACTGAGCTTTCTACTTTTCTGATCTATTCTCATCTATCATCTTCCCTACTTTCAACTGTATCCATGATCATCCTTCATCTCCCAAGGACTATCACACTTTTTCCACCAGCAAACAGGCCTATGTATTTCTACTGCAAGTGGGACATGATCAGCCACCACTTATCTGCAGATCAGATTCCCGGAAACACACATCTCTAACTGAACTCACAAGAGCAGACCCATTTGACAATGACTACAATATACAAAGCCTAGTACTCAAGCATTTGTCACAGACTACTTCTTGTCTTTTCAAACATGGCTCCATTAGGAGACTGTACATTAATAGCTAGCATTAATCAGCTAGTCCAGCTGACTAATCAAAACCACAGTCTGAATTCTAGATATGTGCAAAACATTCATCATCAACATAAGCATTTCTTCAGTCCAGCCTCAGTTAGCTCTGTGTCAATTTCTGTAAGAATCCATTCCATGCAAAGTATGTTGTCCACATGCAAGAGACATGAAGAACATTTTTCATTAGCTAGGGAGATTGCTTCCCTCAGCAGCAGTGGATATCTAAACATAGTACAATTTGTGATGCTTAAAGGAAACTGTCCTGCCAGAGATGAACAGAAATGCTTATCTTCAAATCACAAAAAAGATGTCTTGAGATTACCCAATTACAGATATTTGCATTTACAGCTTTGCCTGTACAGTTTGCTACCCATTTAAAGAACCTGATCCAGTTCTTAAGGAGCCTGAAACTAAGCACTCTGGACAATCAGACTTGAATTACACTTAATTCACTAGGGTGATGTGACACAGGAGTAATGAAAAAACTCAACACTACACTACACAAGAAAACCAACACAAAAGAGGTGAGCCTGAATTCACAAATCATTCATCAACTATGCAAAGTTTTATGTAACTATATTGGATTTTTTTTTTCCTTAGAAATATGTAAAATCTAGAATAAGGGAGAGACGATCCCTTCTACGACGATACTTCTGTAGTCACAGGGCCACTAGTTCCCCCAGCCAGGAATCCTACCGGCTGCAGCCATTAACAGCCTTGTGTGAAATCCTGCTAAAAACCTAACATCACTCAACATACAAAACACTTTGTTTGCCCCCTTTATCTCAAACTACCTCCCAAAACAGGAAGCTTCATAACCTGCAGTATGCAACAATGCCAGGGCAGGTGCACACATTTAGCCTCATCAATTCCCAACTGACAATCCTCATGCACCACGATAACAGGTACTAGCATCAACTTCACTGACCGTATCAGCTGGGAGAAGACAGATGCCTGCTACAAAGATGTAAGAGACAAAAGTGCAGTGGATAATCCATCAGGAACAGTAAATGGAGTAGAGAAGAATCCTAATGACACATTTTTATATTCCCTTCAGATCTCCTCATTTAGACATCATCCAAAAAGATGAACAGGAAAGTATATGACCAGAAATTTGGATTCTCTGAGAACTGTAGATTTCACAGCAAAGCCATGATCACAAGTCATGACACAATGCAGTCCATCATCATCAATTTCTATGTTTTATATACTGAATGCTACTTGCCTCTTTATCTGATACTACTAAATTCAAACGTTCAGAGAAGCTTCGGGGAATTAATTCTTCTCTAGTGATGGAGTGGAGGGTTGGGAGGACAAAGGTGGTGTGAAAAGAAATCCCGTAAGCCAGTCCCAAACGTGAAGAAAACTGGGGGTCTTGGTAACCAGGACTGTACAGACAAGACCACTGATGAACTACACAAAGTGATTAGAACAGTGTGGCAGTCATTTTCTAATGACACTATGTCAGCTATGCAGGAGAGACAACTGCGCCAACACAGCAGGGGATGTCCCCCTCCTATCCTGTGTTCATTTAATGCCTATAAACTAGCAATTACTCAAAATGTCTGCTCCTGACAGTCATCTCACTAGTTGCTTTGATAGTCTAAAGTCAACACAAGAAAGTCAATTCTTAAGAACTGAGCTGTTTTTTCAGTATCATCCAGTGGAAAACAACTGCTTAATTTCCCAGCATGCTTTCAGATACTAAGAGTAGACAGGGAAAAGTTTTCAATGGTTAACAGACAAGGTTTTCCTTATAAGGCTAACTGTGCAATACTAGAACTTCAGACAAGTATTAATACTGCTTGGAATTTCTTGCTTTTTGTTTAGAAAGACAGATTAAGTTACACTCTTCCTGCACAATACATATTAAAAAAAATCATTTTCAGACAATGTCTAGAAATTCAGTTCATGCAGGCTCATCTTCATTAGTGCTAAACTCATAGAAGTTCATATGGCTCAGACTAGTTCATAACAGTTAACTTGAAAAACCACCTGTATCGAAGCCAGTATAAAGAAATAAGCCGCTCAACCATACAACAATGTTTATTAATAGATCCAGGTGAACATATCTGCAGAAAACACTTCTTGGCATTTCTGCGGGATTTTTTAACTGGCACTTGTTCCAGCTACCTAACCACTCCAGTCAAACTTCTACAGAAATGAGTGACACAGCTCAGCTTATTTATCAAATCAGTCGAACTTAGCAGCATTACTTCTCTCCCTACTTTCTTCCATCAACTAGAGTTCAATGTCTCAGCTATGCTGAAATTAACACACACTAGATTAACAACCATTTTTAGGAGACACTCAAGCAACTACAAAAAATAATTTACACAGAACTTGATATACAAGACAAGGCTATATTCACTTATTACGTATCCATGAGAAAGTGGATACATTAGGAGCTGAAACAAAGATAAAGTCTTACAAACATTTTCAGTAAGTGCATACATGACCAACCTGAAACTTCTAGTAAAGCAGTATAATGAATAAGCCAAAGGTCTATTGAAAGCATGCAATTAAGACCGATATTACAGTTTACATGGACAGTTGTAATTGCCCCTCAACTAAAGCATAGCTTACCTCATCTTTGAAATGCTGTATGACAGTTACAAAATTATTCATCACAGACTTGTGCTATGTAAAATTTCTCTGGAATCCAGGTAATTAAAAGATTAAAAGACAGAAATGCTAACAAGTGTCACAGTTTGTTTTCACACAAAGTTATTCACTCCAACATACCTGATGGGACAACTCAAGGGTCCACAGGCATAAAAACTGCTTCTGCCAAGCACTCAGTTTTAGTAGGCTTCCTCACTTAACTGCAATACACATCTTCAGGCATTTCAAAATGTGTTGCTTACATGGCAGTATTAACATGATCACATATTAAAACACTTCTGCATTTCAACTTTTAAGAATGCTTTTACTCTCAAAAGAGGAGTTAGTTAAACCTTCCATCACAAGCAGATTGGTGCAGAAACTCATTTGTACAGAAGTCAGGATGAGATGTGTCTTCATCTGCTGACTTTACTGACACAAGCTTGTGCTCATCAGCAAGACTTTAAGCTTGGAAAAACAGTATTTGGGATATGAAACCTGTTTAAGCAATACATTCTGAAGAAACAGGGATAGAAAATGGGGCAGAATTGACTAAGTTGGCTTGGCTACTTCAGAAAGAAATTTATGGCTGCCAAAGGCCATCAAAGAATTTTCAATGTCTTTCTAGAGGACAAAGTAATGTTGGAAGGCAACATTGTGATATACACTAACTCTGTAAAACAGCCTTCAACACTCTTAGGAGCAACGACCCATTTAGCTTAGTATTCCAATTTAAGTAAGAAGAGGAAGGGTAGCATTGACCCAAATACTCCCGATTTTCCTTTCACAAAGAAACTTCAGAGTACTAGATACAAATCTAGTGGCTATAAGCAATAAATCAAATACTTTGAATTTACAGCATTACTTCTCTGGAAGTCTGTTTTAGGAAATAAAACCATTAATGTCTGAGCTACAAGTGTACTTTATCAACACACAGCTCATTCAAAAAATAAGATGCGTTGAATGCTCCACTTGCAGATTTTTACATTGACACTTTCTTACAGAGATGGTTAAGACATATTGCCCAGTCAACACAGCTTCTTTGAGGCAGTTATCTGCTGAGTTCTCCCTGACGGTCAGGTAGCTCAAGAGACATTTTATTTCATTGCTACGCATTACATGCCCAGTGATTCACTCCAAAGGCTATGAGCTGACCAATGCTGCACTCTCTGCAAATGCAGGTACTCCATAGACACCTGACTAGTATGCAAGATTCCATGGCTAAGGAAGGGTTAAGGCTCTGTCTGTAAGCTCATTTGTTACTCCTGAATTTAACAAATTCTGTATATATGAACTATGGCTAAAAATGCACTCTGGTACTAATACGAACATACACGTAATTTCAATATACTAAAAAGTACTATGAAAAAGCTGTCAAATCCTACACGTCACTGGAATTTGAGAAGCAAATTTACACTGAACAAGTCAGAACTTTCATCCAGATTTTCTGATACCTAAGATGCATTTCTTCCCAACAAATTAACAAAGAAACTGTAAACAAGTATCCACCTTAGTTTAATAGAAAGGTAACAGCCTTATAAAAAGAAAATCCACACTCAAGGATTTCAGTAAATACATAGACAGCAACAAATCCAGTACATACAAACAAGAAGTCATATACAGAAAACAAGACTGGTTACACAGAAAATTACATGACTTTTTTCTAGAAGATACTTAAAAATCTTTAAAGTTTCTTGGATCAGCAAAGGAGAAATTCCTTAAAGCTACGAAGGTGTTTCAGCCTCTATCCCCACCAACCTCAACAGGCCGGGACAAGTGCAATACCAGAGACACACACAGCATTGCAACTGATCCCAACCTGTGTAGAAAGGGGTACAATTTTTCCACACTCAGAGACTGACTTGTCACTGCCACAGTCAGTTTTGCATGGATTTGCACAGCAGAGTATCATACAGCTGGATGCAAACCTGCAAAACTAACCAGAGAACAGTGTTCAATTAAATAACAAATAAATTGTAAAGACATGCTGAATACGTAGTTCTACAGCTAGCAGTACTTTAAGTGCTTATAATGCAGTAGATTAGTGAACACTACCTGCACTATAAGCACTTTAGTGCTACAAGAGCTGTCATTCGCTAGACTGCTGTTAAAATAAGGCAGGCCACAAAATATCCCATGACCAGCAGAAAGCATTCGAACTCCTTGATGTAGATTATAACAGGCCACCATCAGTTTTGCATAGATTTGCACAACTACACTCTTCTTGTAGTGCAACTATGCAAAACTAACAGAAGACTGCAAGCAAAAAACTACTGGAACATCATCTACAGTCTTAACCTGAGTGACTGGATGAAGACATAACTTCTTATGCCAGAAGGAGCACTTAGGGCAGTAGATGCTAATCTACTTCACTATCTGCACTAGATGCACCTTAGTACAAAAAGCACTTGACACCACCACACTGTACCTTTCCAATCTCTGAAGTTCCTGCAAGATCTCCCGAGGCAGTTGTCAACATAATGCTACAAGTGCCTTCACTGCAGTAGGTTATATATATCACTACCTGCACTGTAAGCACTTTGACATTACTCTGACGCAACCAGCAGTTTTGGTAATTCAAGATATGTTGTCTACCTTGTACCTGCTGAAAGAAAAGAACAATGTCAGTACCTAGATTTTCAACTGCACACCTTTGACAACAAAGCTTTGGAATGAATATTCACAACTTCATCTCTGGGCTAAAAACCTCCTTCAGAGTAAGCTGAAGCAGTGCATTAGCTCAGTTCAAGGACTCTCATATGGAATACCAGGATTATCAAAATCAATGCTGATGGACAGCAGTAGCGCCCAATTGTGAAAATGAGTCAACTGCTTCTCTCATGTCATTCTCAGAATGTCATCACAACTTGGAGATAAAAATAACTATGAGTTTTCAAAGATCAATCTGAAATAGGGCAAAAAATCTGCGTCTCCTCAATTAAAAAAAAAAAAGGCTAATGCCAGTGAGTATATTTAAATAAAGTTTTTGCCCAACTCTAGGCAACAAATTAAAAAAAACCAAAAATACTGATCACACAATCCAGTTTACAATACCTTACAACATACCAGGTGCTCTCTAAAGTTTTCAAATTACTTGCTTGGCTGGCAAGTTAAAACATTTGCTGCTACTGCCACAGACACCCTGCCTCCAAACACAGCTCCTACTATCATGTTGTGATCAGCCTATCTAGCACAAAAAAGTGGGTTCTAATGATGGCTGTTAAAATATACTACCACAACCAAATTACAGCTGCTTATTACAAAGAATACATTCAGAAAAGCAGGACAGCACTATATTGAAAATTTGAAAGCATGTCTCACTCCTTCCATATCAGGAATATGGACTTGAAGGATCACATAAAGTTTCTCTTACCTGAAACTTTTTGCAAGGTTACCATAATACTTTGAAACAAGAAAAGTGTATCTTTTGTTAGACTGAAAAACAAGCACTACTGAGAGACAAAAAAAAAACAGATATGTAATGGAAACGTTTTTGAGGCTCTCTCATTGTCCAACTTCTTTACTTAACAAATGAGTGCTTGAAAAACTTGCACGATTCTCCCCTGAGTGAAACCGTGGACTGATACACATGCCTCCAAACCCTAGTAACTCTTTCTAAGAGAGTTACTCAAATCCTAACCCAAATCCCAGGCTCAGCCTCAAAAGCACTGGTCCTGGCCTCTACATTTTTAAGAAAAAAAATTATTGAAATGCTAAAACTTACCATTTTCTGTAAGAACTAACTTCCTTCACCAACACAGTAATGCAACATCCACAGAAAGCTTCGCATATCCTGCTGCACGCACCGATACTGCAGAAAAAAAAACCAAACAAACCTAAGTTATTTATTTGCTTTTTGTTGCTGAGGAGAGAACAAAGTCACCGAGCAAGTTCCTGAACATTAGGACTCCCTCCCATCCCCATGACACCGGCAGAGAGGGCGCGAAACGCGCCGGCACCCTCAGGCCGCCCTAATCCGCCCCGAGTAACACCCCACACGCGGGCTCCCTTCCCTCTTCCCCAAGAACCAGCTCCGCCGGCCACCGGTGGAGACCCTCTGGCCACGGCCACCGCTCCTTCGGCGGCTCGGCGCAGCCCAGGGAATGGACCGGAGTAGAGGGTCGCGGCTGGGGCCGCGGGGCCCTGCCCGGGCCGGGCCCGCTCCCCTCACCTCGCAGCACGTGCTCCTGCGAGAACACAGGGTCGGCCACGCGCTCCGTGGCCGCCAGGGGGCGCCGCCGCCGGCAGCGCGGAGGTCACAGCTCGGCTACGGCGTGACGCCCCCCCCCCCCCGCCCCCAACCGCCCGTCCGGGCCCGCCGAGCCCCGCAGCCCGTCCGGGGGGAAAGGGCCGGACCCACCCGCTCCCGGGGACCGCCCGCGCCGGGAAGGGGCCGCTGCGGGGGGAGGGGAAGCGGCTCCGCGGGCCGCCACTGCCCACACGCGGCTCCGGGCCTAACAGGGAACAATCGGCCCCAGCACGCAGCCGCCGCCATGTCCCCCGCCTCCTCCCCCTCCCCAGCAACATGGCGCCGCCGAGGCCCCGCAGCTGCCGCCGCGCCGATTTCGTAATGAAGCCCGCGGCTCCAGAGCGGCGGCGGCAGCGCGAGGCCCTCCCGCTGCCCCCCATTTGGCCGCCCGGGAGAGGCGAGGAGCCCGCGCCCGGCCGCCCGCGCCCCGGCGGGGGGGGGGGGGGGTGAGGGGGGAAGAGGAGGGCCCGCCGCCCCCGCCCCTCCTGCGAACAAAAGCCCATGCGGAGGGGCCCGGGACGCGCTCGCAACCCGCGGCACTGCCCCCTCCCCGGGGCCCCGCGCCCCCTCCCCCGGGGGGGCAGCGGAGCACAAAGCACCTCCGCCGGGAACTCCCCGAGAGCCCCTCCGCCCTCCCTCTCTCCCCGCCCGCCGCCGCCTCCTCTGTTACCGCCGCTGCCGTTCCCCGAGTTGGGCGTGGGCGGCGAGCGGAGCCCCCGCGCCGCCGCGGCCTCTGCCCCACGTGCGGCTTTGTTCTGGTGCCGCCAACTCCCCCCCGCAGCCGCGGCGGGCACGGCGCAAACTTTCCCGGACGGGCCTTCCCTCGCGGGCCGTGGGGGCAGAAACCCCCGCCCGCCCCTTCCCACACCCGGCCGCTGCCATTGTGCCGCGCGCGCCGCCCTACCCGTCCCGGAGGCTCGGCCGCTGCCGGCCGCTCCCCGTTCTCGGTGCCGACCCGGCCGGCCGCCCCGGGCCCGGAGCGTGGCCGGGGGGAGGGGGGGGGGGGGAGGCGGGAAGCGGGAAGGGGGCGGCGGGACTCACTGCAGCAGCGAGCGAGCGGCGCGCACGCTTTTTCAAATCTCCCTCATTCCGGCCCCTCCCGCCCCGTGTGCGAGCTCGGGAGGCGCCGCCGCCGCGGCGGCCGCTGCCATGCGCCCTGCTCCCGATCCCCCCCGCCCCCCCACCGCCCACCCACACCCCCTCCCGCCGCCCCGGCCACTCACAGCGGCCCGCCAGCACCCCCCGCGCCGCCACCGCTCGCCTCCGCACCGCGCTCCGCCGCCCTGCCTCGCCGGGCTCGCCCCCCGCGCCGGGCAGCCGCCGGCGCCTCACAACAGGTTTCCTGTCAGCGACACGCGCGCGGCAGCGACACTCACCAGCCAGCGGCGGCCGCCGCCACCATCTTCCCTCTTCCCGTGGCCCCCGGCGCCCGCCCTGCGCGGCGGGACGAGCACGGCCGAAGGGAGCCGCGCCGCTCGCCCGTGGGGCGGATGGGGGGGGAGGGGGGGGCGGGGGGAGGGAAGTGGCGCGAAGGCAGGTCCCGGCAGCAGCGGCGGCCGGGCTCGGGGACCATGTGGGTGAATGAAGGGCGGCGGCTCCCGCCTCAACGTAAATATCCACAAGCCCCGCTCCGCCCTCATTAGAATAGAAAACAAAGTGCTTCCGAGCGCCGCGCCGCCCAATCGCCGGCCGCGGCCCCCCGCCCCCGCCCGCCGCCTGCTGCGATTCATCCACACACCAGGCATGCACCGAGCCGCCCGCCCGCCCGGCCTGCTCCGCGCCGCGCTACCGGGGCACCTCTGCTGCCGCCAACTTTGTCTCTGCTGTGCGGCTGCGGCCGGGCCGCGGGGGGAGCGCGGTACTCGCCGCGCCGCGCAGGGCTCCGGCTGGGGGACGGCGGTGCTGCGCGCATCCTGCCTGCGCAGGCGGTGGGGAAGGGGAGGGGAGGGAGGGCAGGAGCGGAATGGGGGATGCACACGGTAGCCCCGCGCTCGCGGAAGGGCCGGGGGAAGGTGGGGGTGGAGGCCAGGCTGCCGGGGGTGAGGGCCGGGCCCGATTGCCGCCGCCCCGCGAAGTTGCGCGCAGTGTGAGAGCAGGGGCCGACGCGCCCGTCCCATCCGTACTCGCGCCCCGGCTTCACGCGTGGTCCCGCGCGTGGCTGCACTTGTCCGAGGGAAACTCCTGCACTTGTGCCCGGCCGAAAGGGGCGGGAGGGGGAGGAAACCCAAATGGCGAGGGTGCGAGTGTGAAGCTGGTGGGGAGGGGCAGCAGCACCAGCAGCATCCCGCGTCGCGCCCGGGCCGCCGCCTTTGGCTGCGAGTCCCACTCGGGGCGGGCGACTTTCAGGTGGGAACCCTCGGCGAGCTGCGGGGAGCTCCGGTCGGTGTCTCCCTCTGGGCGGGCCATCGGGAGCTGCGCTCTTTCCCCTGGTCCGTGTGCCCTTCGCGAAGCCACCATTAGCTGCGGCGTCCCCGGGCGCGGGCGGGAACCTGGGGCCAGGAACGGCAGGAACGGGGCAACGTGGTGCCGCGGGAGCAAAAAAGTGCCAGGACCTGTGGGATGCTACTAGTGGCAAAGGCTGCGTCAGTAGGGAGAAAAGTCTAAGTGACGTGTGCGAAAGGGAAAAAAAAACCCATGGGTTTTCCCGTGGTCTTGTGTCTTCGGTGCTTTCGCTGCAAATCTCTGGACGCAGAAAATGACAGACATCAACATACTGCCCCATGCCTGATATACTTGTTTTACAAAGATGTGTTTAATTCTGTATTTTAAAAGGTGAAAGTGCCTGTAGTGATGTGTATTCTGCACAGCAGTGATCTTTAATAGGTCAACTTCTGTACGATTCCTAATGTTATTATAAACGGAGAAATCACTTCATCCTCCAAATAAAGAGACCAGAAAAATTGTAGTCCAGATTTGCCACTTCCAGTGTATTTTGAGGTTTTGTTCCTTGTCGTATCATTCCAATGGTTTCTGCAGGCAACAGAATATTTGGTTTTATCTAGTTACCTTCAATACTTGGCAGCAAAAGTATGCCTGTTCACAGTTTGTGTTGGTTTGTAGTTGTTCGGAATAGGGCACTGATTGTTCCTAAGCCCATAAATAAATTTCATCAAAACTACAACATTATCTTTTATGTTGCTTTGCCGTGTTTGAGCCTTCAGAAAGTAACAAACAAGACGGTATTTTTTAATTATTTTTTAGCGTTTATATGTGATGTCGAATGTGACAGAAGTTGACTCTGAAGTTCTTTCATCCAAACCTTTTAGTTTGGGGTCTTTTTTTAGCTTAAATATATATTTACTGATGTACACAAAAAAATTATTTTACACTGCTGTATTTGATAAAGGACTATTTCAACTGAAAAACACAACTGTTTTTTAAAACCATTAATAAACAATCTCATTGTTGTACTGAAGTTGTTCTCCCTTGCATCTGAGGCTCCTTTCACACTCCTCAACTTTATTCAGCACCCCCATTCCATGTCTATTTTTCTTTTTTTACTTCTCTTTTCTTTTTCTGTCCTCCTGTCATTTTTGAAAAAAGGCCAACAAAATATGCAAATATAAATGTGTTTTTGTTCTAACTGCTTTGGATCAACTCCAGGCCTTACCAAAGTTGGTGGCAATAGTCCTGATTGAACAGGTAAGATTTTAGACCTTGTTGTATCCAAAGATTCCAAATTGCTTTTGTAAAGCTTGCCAAGTGTCTTGTCTCCTCAGAATCTACAGTACAAATGAAGTGATAGGGAATGTAACTTCATATTGTACAAAATTTTTCCACTGTCTGAAAAGAACCAAGAAAAGGTAAACGAGAAAGAACACATTTTTTTTCCAGTGCTTTTATTCATTTTCAACAGAGAGGATAAACTGAATTTAGGACCTAAGTGTGTGTGTTCCTCTCATTATGCCTGGAAGAACAAGCCATTGATGAAGAAAATTAAATGTATCGTTTAACTCATCCAAATGGTTATGCCCATAGAATCCAAGCTGGCTCCTACTGAAATCAGTGGAATGGTCTTCATAAAGCCTCTGGGCATACCGATTGTCCGTGAGCATGCATGTTGCTGCACTCTGTGCTTCATAGCTCTAGTGGATTCTCCTACAGGTAGCTCTTTGAATGTAGCTTTAGAGTAGAATCCACTAAATGAGAAAGAGGAAAACTGACAAACTACGGATTCCTTTAAGTGGAAATTTGTTAAACAGTAAATACTGTTCCATATCTGGCAGAAAATACTCAAGGCACTAAGGTCACTCTCCTTTAACATGTACTAACTCATCTGTTTGTCCTTTATGGAATACTGCCCATCTTATTTTTCTTTACCACAGTAGCTGAGCACATCACATTTATCATAATATTTACCTTCACAACACAGTGTGACATGGCAATTACTATTCCCATGTAACAGATGAAGAATCTGACATCAAATGGGACAGAAGCTAGCTCTTTCAAAGCTGAGGCTGACACCTTAACTAAGGCCAGTTTTCTCTGGTTTAATTGATATAAAGAGTATGGGATCCTGATGTATCCTTTACATCAACTAAGATCACAGGTAATGTGTATGTTGTGCAATACATGCTACCAAGAAATCTTGAGAAATGGCCGATTTAGCAAGCTACTCCTACAAAGAAAAGAAAAATGATCTGAATTAAAAGTAAAACTTGTGTAAGTTTGCTAAACAAGCATCATTACCTAATGAGATGTAGAGTAGTGGTGCCAGCTCCTTGTCCATTTGCAGTTCCTAAATTAAAGAGAGTTATTAAGCAAAAAGTTTGCAACATTCTTTTCAATGGTTTTAGGGTCAATTGTTTCTAAAAAAATAACTGAAACAAGTAGTGACAGACCAACAGAAGGGGCTCGAGTTTAGTGTTTTACTCCCAACTTTAAAAAATTTCCTTTTCAAAGATTTTAATTATTGTTTCAAAATTTAACAATCTGTTTATGTGTAGCAGAGATGACAGATTTAGTAGGTTTCAGTCAGAAAACAAGATGAAAAATCTTCCAAATACCTATTTAATGCATGAGCCAGTTAAAATTTAAAAAACGAACTTGACTAAAACCTTTTGAAATTACTGATTTTTCAGAACTGATTTTAATTATTCCACTAGTTTCAACAACACTAAATAAAATTGACAAAGCAGGAAAGAAAAATGTTTTAAAGAGGCTTTTCTGGTTTTAGGATTAAGACATACTTTCGAGTATACCGTTTTTAAAAAAAGTCAAGCCTTAAATTCCTGAACATTACTCAAGTACACATGAATTGTAATTTCAAATCTTTTTATTTAGAAGGAGGCACATACTCTGTAGGGAGGTGAGTTACAAGAGGATATAGTAATCCTCAGTCACAGGCGGTTAAACCTATATCTGATTATTATTCTTGGGAGTTTAGTACTGTTATCATTCAACCATTAATTTTATTTCCCAGTGTTTATGATGTTATCCTATCTGGAGATCAGTGTTTGCACAGACTCTACCTATTCATTTCACTTTTTACAATGTTCCTCTTTATATGGTAGTTTTACTTAAATAGAAAAGTCTTCAATTTGTGGGTATATTTCAGCATCTGCAGAGGGATGAAAATTTAACATCTGAAGAAGAATGGAAAGCAGGAACACTTACTACTGGAGAGTGTTTGTCTTACCTCTGTCCTTTTCTGCAGCTCAGGATTTGCATGCTTTGAGGCTGGAATAGCTCGGCACAAGTGAGAGGACTCTTACTCCCCTCTATCAAGCTGACCAGAAGTGACTGCTTCGGTGATTTTTATGGAGACAAGATTTACTGCAAGGTGTGCCTTAGATTTCTTGAGAATGCTAATAAGGAACTGGAACTGCTCCTCATTAGAATGTTGGGCTACTCTGAAATAATTTGGAGAGATACTACTGTTAGCACCATCTAGATTCAGCTATAGGAAGCAAACTTGTTGCTGGAAGAAGCTGAAGATAAACTGCTTCATCTTCAACTACTCTGTTCTCCCTCTCACAATTTTACTTTCTTGGCTGTTGAAATTCTCGCACTGCTTATTGTTTCCAGCCATTCACTGCCTTTCTTTTTCTCAGTTCCTAAGCCTATCCCCTGTGCTGTCTTAAGTACACAGTACAGAGGGAGGTAGTATGAAAAACCCTGAACAGCTGGAAAATAGGAGAAGCCACAGGATTTACTTCTGAGCTGATATAAAAACATGGGGGGAAAAAAGACCGAAACAGCACAGGTTTAAGAGTGATCTTTAAAAAGAAGGAAATTGAAAAGTAAGAAAAAGATGCTAAAGAAGAGGCTCTGGAAACAGGGGAAGGAAAAACTTGAATGATAGGGACAGGAGCTCTCCAGGATGAAGATGTGCTCAGGCTTCATCCTTTCTGTGTATTGGCAAGTGTAATTCTTGCCTTCTGTTCCTTTGCATCCCTGTAAAAAGCATGCACTTTGTTTTTTTGTTCTGCTCTGCAAATTTTCAAAATGCCTAAGAGAATGATTTCACAATGCTTTATTGAGGATAAATAAAAGAACATCTCTGTAGAGATAAAGCAAAATGGCTGTTGCACCCTTTCCCAAAATTCTCACTCCACACTCCATGGGACAGTTTTCCCACTGTTCTGTAGGAATTAATCCTGGTGCATTCATGCATATAATTATGTAATATACCTTTAGAGATGTGCAAGAAGAATTACCGAAATACATGCGGTTATAGAGTCATGGTTCTCTTGTAGGGATTCCTATACCTGGGTTAGCTAACCCAAATGCTTCATACAGCTACACATCCTGTGGATTAATTACAGAATGAAGATGATCAACAAAGGAGTGGAAAAGGATGAAATCAGTGGATGGAAGGACTGCAGCAACACATATACCATAGGGATTTGGGAATATGATGATTAAAAAGACTAAAGGAGAGAGAATTAGTATGGAAGAGGGAATTACTGTGTAATGAAGAGAAAATTATGAGTGGTAAACAAATGGGGGATTTGAGGGACCCCATGTGTATGTGAGAGCAATAGCTGAATACCAAAGCAGGGTGGGACATTTTGAATGTTACAGTAACACCTGTAGATATTATGCTAGATATTCTTGAGAATAATGTCTATAAACTCTTGAAATTTGTATTTAATAATTTTATACCTGTGTCTGTTCACTGAATCTGCAGGACTAGTGTCTGTTCTGTTGATGGCCTTTGACCCTGGAATTAGTCAATGAGTAAAGCACTACTGTGCACCAAGACCAAAGTCATGCCTCAGAGAAGGTGATGCTAATGTTTTTTGAAGCATTTGGTGACTTTGTTGACTAAACATAATCCTGTTATCCAAACAGAGGCCCAAATACTTGGGCTACATAGTGGAGTGAGATGACTTGAGAAACATCTGTTCATGGACAATCTGCAATAATAAATATTATGCTTCTGCTTACTGCCTGCAGTTTTATAGATGATCATGGTTACATGTCTAAGACAATGTCCTTTGACAACATCCTTAAAGGTACATCTAGAGCTGGATAGCTCCAGGGTGTCCTTATCCCAAGGGAGAACAAAACTGTATAGCCTCTGCAAGCTGTGAGCTCTGCATTATACCACCCCTTGCCCTTATTTTGCACTTCTGCAAACACTCAGTTCTTCTTGTCCTTTCCAGTCCCATCTTCAGCTCTTAACAAAGCCCTGTGATGCAGCTGTCCCATCTTCTGAGTTGAGGAACTATGAGAAGGATATATATTAAAAAGATACACATAGAACTGTATTTCCTTCTGATTTTATATAATTTTAAGATATTAATATCTTCATACTAATATTAAATTATTAGTATCAAGGTAGGAACAAACTTCAGATATTTATTTCCTCCTCTTTTAATGCAGCTTTAGCTCAACCATTTTTATTTATAGGCAGCTGGTCTAGCTGTATGCAGTCTTATAAAACCACTCAGTGAGAAAACTCAGTAAATTCAAGCAGACGGCTGTTCATGCACATATATTGAAGACCACAGTGACTACCCTTCATTGTGGAACTGTGCTTAAAATACTATGCTAAAATAAACATATATATGGATGCATGTATACACCAATAAACAGTGCCAACATTTTAGATTTCTCAGGAGCTTTGTGTCAGTGACACTACTGGTTCTTGGTGATGTATGCATGTAGGTGAATATCGTTTGTCAGGTCAGCAACTTGTGAGAGTTTACAGCTGTGGCAAGGTGTGTTGAATACATTGGTTCTAGAGGAGAAGGGTGATAGGACCTTTCCTAAGAGGAAATTCTTCTGAATCGCTTACCTCCCCATTTAGGATGGCTTCAGAGATGGAACTAAAATTATTTTCATTTTTCTAGTGGTGATTTTCTAGTGGTTAGTAACAACAAGCTGTCTGTATCAGTCAGTTCACTGGACTTGAACTGATGAGTGCCCTGTTGCTTGGAAGGTGTTTTTGACTAGCTAAGAGCCCCTATTAAGGGTAAGGTAGACAGCTTTTTCCTAATTCCATGCCTTCTTTCCTCCTGCTCAAAATGGTAGTGAAACCACTGAGAGGTTTAGAAGCGAGATACTGGACTAGATGCTGTCACTGTGCTGACAACATACAACTTGCCATCCCCATTGTCTCCTTTTGTATGATTTGTATTGCTTCAGAGAAAAGGTAATTCAGTGTCTGCCAGAAATGGAGACTTGGACAAGAGCTATGTGGTCAGCTAACATTGCAGTAATAGAGTCGGAAAAAAAGGTGAAAAAAGGATTTTGTGTGAACACCTTTCATTAATGAATTTGACCACCACTTGTGACTCATATTTTAGATATGCAGTCTACTTATGCATATAGATATGTATATTTCAGAAGCCAATAAAGATGTGTTTTCAACTACATTTAGGCAGATTCTATCACCTTTTTGTCAGAAAATACTTCTCCGGTTGTGAATGACACCCTAGTATCTCAGTTACAGTTTTTTACAGTAGAGTTTGCAGTCAGCTACTCAGAAGCTAGTACAGATTCTTTCAGGAACAGGGATTCATCTTAACTGAACATGGTATGTGTGTTCAAGAGCTGTGCCAAGTTGTAGCATGGAACTTAAAATATTGAACTACAGCAAAACAAATGTCATGTTCCATGAGCTTTCAGATACAAGTCACTTTTACGCCCTTTACATATGGCATTTATTAGCAAGTACATTTGGAAAAAAAAGAATCTGGATCTTACTGGTTTTCCAGTACAAAATAAATCTCATAAAATTATCTGAAAATAGCAAAGTATAAGAACAATTACAAATTTTAATGTACTGAGTGAATGAAAATACAAATATAATAATGTCGTGAACAAATGCTGTAACTAATGTTATTTGAAAATTAAAAATTAATAATTCACAACTTCCATATTCAGAGGACAAATATCTTTTTATGAAAACCTATAATAGGATGTAATTAATTTTTTAAAAATCGTTTATTCAAACATAGTGTTAACTGTTTTGCTTTATCAGGCTAATTCAAATTCTATGGCAAATAATATCTTTTAATATAGGCTTAAATTTTGGCTTTTAAATATATTATTATGTATGTTTTCAAAGAAAATGAGGGAGACCATAGTTTGTTTTAGTGGAAGAATGCAAAACTCCACTGACACGGAGTTCTTTTTGTTACAATAGGATTGAATTTGACCAAGCTATTTTGCAGTGTGAAGTATGACTGTAGAAATCAACTGTGCTTGCTCAGTGGATCTGCTCCTTGCGTATAATCCATGTCATATTTACTTTATTGATTAATAAGATCTGTTTCACAGAATCCTTTTTGTTAAACCTTGAAAAAACAAGTGTCTATGAGAGATTCTGGTATATTTTTCCCAATTTTATTTAATCATCAGGGCTGTTAAATGAGTTTAATTTGTGAAAACTGCTCGCTTCTTCAGAGAGATAAACCAACAGCGTAGTTTCATGTATTGCGATTTTCAGATGCCACTGCCTTAAGAGTAAAAAACTCCAAACTTTTGTGTAACCTAATAGAGTAACTATCCTCATATTTTTATTTAGGGAAATTTAACTATATACATTTGAAGTGGTGAATTTTCTTAAATGAAAGAAAGCACATGATTAGAGATTGACACAACAATGTGTTATAAGTGTTAACCTGAATAATGATGATTCATCAGCATTATACACATGTGCAGGTAAAAAGAAAGATCAAGCAGCTTTGAATCAATGATCTGTTGCAGTTTCAGTTATTTGTTCAGTCATTTTTGCAATAAAACAAATTTGAAATAATATTACATTCAGTGAGTAGACTGATCACTCAGAATTATTAAAAAACAATAAAGCTATAGATATTAGACAATGAAGGAATCTGGCATCTTTCTTTTTATAGAGGAATGATACACTAAAAACGTACTAAATAATTTGCCTTATGTGACAAATAATTGGAAATACTTTAACCTAACATTACGATTTTAATGGACCAAATAAAAGACAAATGCGGGGGTAAAAATAATTTTTATGAAAAGAAATAAAAATATCTCATCCTTCTCTAAGACATTATTGTAGTTATTAAGACACATAACATTTATGACTGTTAGATATACCTTTAAAAATATTTTGTAGAAATACACTTTAAATAAGCTTAGTCATGTTCCTTTTGGAACAATGATAAAGCTATTTTTTACCTCAGCTGCACTGTTTCCCTACATGAATGAACAATATTGTATTCTATATTTTTCAGCTCTGAGCAAATGCTAACTGTCCAAAAATATCCTGGCCTCTTTTTTTAAGGAAAAAAAAAACAACCTCCCATGAATCAAAATAATAAAAATGAGCAAATCTTATTCCACCTCATACGATAAAGTATTTCAATGAAAACATTTTCAAGAAACATATCAAAGATATACTTTCTTTAGTTATCCTCAAAATATTTCCTTAGTTTATTTTGTCCTTTCATATTTTCTCCTCACACCTGCAGCACACTGTCTAGGTTTTTTCCTCAAAAAGTCTTTTCAGCCCTATAATTAGCCCAAGCATAATGAACCTGGTAATACTGTTTCTGATACACAAGTTAAATTCACTAACAGCTATTTTAGGCATCTCAGCATCATGCTGCCTTACAGTACCCTGTACACTTGCAAAGGAAAACAAAAAAAGTGTTGAGCACTAGTAACTTGCAAGGTGCTAAAGACCCTGCTCCTGATTGCTCATGCTGGGATGTAAGTACATTCATTGCTTCCCAGTGTGCCCAAATAACAAAAAAATCAGAAATCCCAGCACAACACTTTGACCAAGATACCTTACTTTGTTATTATGAAGTTCAGAAATGTACCTAGAACGTTATTGTATAGCTGTATTTGCACACTGATGTGATCAGCATATCTTACTGTCTTTCATTTTCAAAGACTGAAAAGGATGTTTTGATACAATGTCAAAACAAAGAATATACAAACTTACTTTCACAATGCATGTATGCATATGCTATTGATAAAATGACATTGATAAAAAATCTGCAGTGATAATTGTGGTTAGAAAAGTGAACAGTTCTTGAGAGATTGCTTAGTTTTTCTCTGATGAATGCAGCATGGAAAGTTAACCATATCCTTTACTTTAAAAAAACTATTTTGGCTTTGCTCAGTTATAACAGTAAACTTCCTCTAGTAACTTTGTCTGTTGAGCAGACAAATGATATTAACAGCTTAAAAGAAATCTGAACTTAAACTCTTGCATATTGTATAGGATGATCTGGATATATCTGGGTTTTAAAGTTACCTATAGTATTGTGGCAGCTGAAAAAGAAATTACTTTTTATCTCAATGAGGAATTTGTTTAAGATTTTTTTAAGACTTATGAACTCAGAACTTCAGTCTCAAACTCTCATGAATAAGAAGCATAAGCAATATGAAATGAGTTTGTACAGAATGTACAAATGACTTTTTTTTTTTTTTAAATGTAATCTAAACCGTTTTAAGAGGCTGGTTACCAAAAAAAGGTTGCACTCCTCTATCCTTTTCAACAGCCCACTATTTAAGCAAAATATTTAATATAACATTGACTCTCTTCAGTAGCTTTTTCTGGCCAGTAACCATGGGACAGTTTTATCAATAGAATACATTGAGTTGATTTTTAACACCTTATGGTAGCTATCAACTTGATCCAACAAATGCAAGACTGAAGATAAAAAACAAATTCCTTGCACAATGTAGAAGAGGTTGTAGTCAAATTACAACCTAAGTCCTTATGCTCTGTCAAACTAAGGAATCAACTTTCACAGACAACCAGAAGAGAATAAGAATGTTGTCAATGTAATCACAATAATAAGGAGAAGTAGAGAGAACAATGGGTGAAACATGACGGTATTTAACTATACTTTCAAGAGACATAAGTTCTTCAGTTAGTTCATGTTTAATATCCTTGTTTTTATTCTGATTTAGAATACTACAATTAATGTGAGACGTGAGTTCTCCCATTTCTTTCCATATGTTCCTAGACCAAAAATAGTTTCCTCCCTTCATATGGATTTCTCCAAATAAGGAGCGAAGAAACTGTAAATTAACTTCTCATTACTATGGAACAAATGCATATTTCCAATATGCTGATTGGGAGGGAGAGGATGAATAAGGAGACCTCTTTTTTGAAAAATTCTGTTGAAATCTGTCTTCTAGAAATTTCTCAATTGCAGACATATTTAAAAAAACAACAAACAAAAAGCCCAGGTCTTAATTATTTTTCTTTACACACGTGAAAACGAACAAACACACAAAAACACAACACAGAAAAAACAGCCCAAAACTTCTGACCTTAGCACATGGACAAGAAAATAACTAAATCGTATTATCCAATTAGTTTCCAGTCCTTGATTCTGGTTAGTATGTGGTAAAATAATGAGACAGGACAATTCTGTCAAAAATCCCACACTACAGGCTAACATAACTGAAACAGCAGAAATTACTAAATAGGAAACCAAGAACATCAGGCCAGAACTGAGCTACCATGTCTGTTGTGAAGAAAAAGAACTAAATAGTTTTTTTCAGCATGTGCTGTTATCCAGACCTGTGGATCTCAGTAAATGATTTTTGGGATGGCAGATTCTACCTCTTTCTGTTTTGATGATTTCTTCAGCACCATTTGTACTTTAATGTACAGGCAATACTACATCTGTTACAAGGTGTAACAACATCTGTTGCCAGCTATTGAAGGCAAATAGACTGGGCTAGATGTGCCAAATAATCCAGATGACGGCATTTACGGGTCTCTAACACAAATATATACAATTAAAATTAACAACAAACCTAGACTTTTGCATACACTAGGACATTAATCTTTACTTTTCTGCTCTGAAAAAAAGTTACATGTATGGAATTTTTATTTCAAGTGGCCATACTGTAGCTTTATGAAAACCAAATCCCAAAGTATAGTCTATTCAAGAAATTATGTATGTGCATATGCATGTACGTGTTTAGATTTAAAGACATCAGACATTATATTATGAGATAGCATTGGTTTTAATGTCATTATAGTCTCAAAAGTACTAATGCCGGGGTTTTGTCCTTTCCTAGATATAAACTGATATAAATTTATGTAAATGAAGTTAATAATCAAAACAGTAAACATATTTTTGGCTTGTTAATTTAAATGTTTTGGGCTTTACAAATAGCCAATTTAGCCAAGATTCTGGTTTGATATGCTGCTTCAGTTCAAAACCAGCACCGGCTTCCCCATTGTTTTATAACAAATCTGCAGAGCAAATAGATGCTACATTCATTGCAAGCATGGAGGATAAAAACAAGTTCCCGACCTTAAAAGTCGGTAAACAGAAGTATCTATTATAGTCCTTTTATTTTTGCCATCTTTCCTTACATCAACAAAAAGCATGTACTATCTCAACACCTTTAGCCTTTTATTTTGTTGTTGATGCTGCTATCTTTCCTGGTATCATCATCTTGTTTATTTTGAAATCCTTGGCATGAACAAATCTGAACTTTTCAAAATTTCAACATTGAATTTTTAAATGTGTATCTTAATTTGCTACACATAAAATTTTCTGTCCTTGCTCCTGCATCATAATCTCTGTTTAACTTACTTCCTTAAAATGTATGGAAGTTACCATATGATCTTACTTATGCCTTTTCTCTGAATTCATTGTGTTCTCAGTCCATGGTTTTGAAAATTAACTGTACTCCAATTTTAATTGCTGCTAAGTAGAGCTGAATTTGAAATTTGTACAGTGTGCTATCTCATTAGATTCTACGTATTAACAAAAATACAGACAATTTTTGTGAGAGGTTTTTTAAGTGCCTCTTCAATCATTTGAGTCCAGCGTTCATTTAAAAAAGTTTTCATCTTCCTGCATGCAGAATAAAACTGAAGCCCTATATGTTGAAAGACTGAATGTATATAAGAAAATACTATTGCTTGTTATTACTTTGTCTCAGTGTTTTTGTTTGGTGGTGCTGTATTTTGAGTTTGTATTTTGATTTTTTAACAATAAGGACTAGAAAAGGCTTTCCTGTTTATTTATTCCTAAGTATAAATACAGAATGTAAAGGCCTTATACAAGTGAAATGGTGTGAAAGAATCCATGTGGACGACAGAGGAAAAATGGTCTCAAAGCATATACATATTTCTCCATTTAAAAAAAAAAACAAAACCACCCAGAATAGAAACCTGACTATCATTCTAGACTTTTTCTCAGTTTTAAGCAGTAGCTCAACTAGAAACTAAATAGGTGATCGCACATATCTGATTTGGTTTTTATACATGCTTGACATTTATTGTGATTTAACGTTCATGAATTTTCTCTTCTTCATTTGAAATATGTTTAGATATGCAAGCATGAATCCACATTTACCTTATCTAATATGATGTAACCATTATTAAAGAGCTTGGTAAAAAATGACGGCTAAACAGATTCTAGTCCATATTTAGCATTTAAGTGTGGAATGGCACTTTAAAAGTATGTATTGTCTTCTCTTGACATTTGTTCAACAGAAATTGAAAAGAGGAGTGCCAGAGTCATCTCTGCTTGTGGATAAATAAGTGGACCAACTAAATAAGTTAAGCTTTAAGCCTTTGGAGCATGTGGGATTGCACAGCCTCAATATACCACAGCTTAACAGCTTCAGGCTACAGCAAGGCTGGAATTCTTGAGGCCTCTTAATAAGGACAACTTTCCTGCAGTATTAGCATGGTTAGTTTGAAGTTGGTTATAAATATCCATATCATGTTTTATATCTATTAGCTTTTGTTATGTTACATTTTAGCCCAGTACAAAAGACAATGTGGGGCCTCTCAGGGCCAAGTGTCACAAAAAGGAATCTGTATGTCCAACATGAAGATCCTATCTTGGAACTAGACAGAAGAAAATAGAGTTCTTGCAAGCACCAAGGTAAAGTTGAAGTCCAAAAATACATCTTGATTTTGCTGCTAAACACTGAAGTTCAGAGCAAATAATTTAGTCATCTATCTTGTCTACAGCCATTTAAGATTCATAAACTAAGTGCTTCCATAACTACCTGCCAGAAGAATACTTAGATAGATGACATTACATTTAACGGAAATCATTGCAAGCATAATTTCTATTGTTCAGTATGGTTGTTAGTTCCTGCCTTTTACTAACACAAAGTTATTATACCACTAGTCAGTGGTGAAAGACTATATAGAGTGAAAGACTTCTGTTCTCCTGGCTAATAAGAGTCCTTAGCTTTCTGGAGAAAAAAAAAACACAAAACCTAGAAGAAAACAGAAAAGAACTATCAAGCAACTGAACCATGATAGTATGGCATACCTCCACTTCTGTTGTCAAATATCCTCTCAGTGTACAATATAGTTGAGGTCATTCATAGGACTGTAGGTCCTTCTGTTCAAAACCGAGGGAGACTAGCTTAATACATTCAATACCACTTCACACATTTGATAGGTAGATATGAATACATTAAATTTTGCCACATCAAGTTATTTTTTTGGATGTGGATCTTGAACACTCAATGAATTCTATAGTGCCCATTTTTTATTCTACTGAACAAATTGGGAAGTACTGTAGTCTGTGGTTTTTATCGAATGGTTCCTTTTGTCGCCATTAATACATACCGAATTTTTGGTAAATTCCAATATGTTTTGTCTTGATGTTTTCCCACCATGTGCGGAATTCATTTAAGTCTTCTTGTAGTGTTTATCTCTAACTTTTACTATTCTTGTGAAGTTAGTTTGCTGTATATATGCTGGATTTCTTGGGTTTTGAGGGAGAGCAGAACCTCCCTCGACCTGCTGCCCACACTTTTCTTGATGCATCCCAGGATGCCATTGGCCTTCTTGGCCACAAGGGCACATTGCTGGCTCATGTTCAGTTTATTATGAACCAGGACTCCTAGGTCTCTGTCCGCAGAGCTGCTCTTCAGCAGGTCAATTCCAAGCCTGTACTGGTGCTTGGGGTTGTTCCTTCCCAGGTGCAGGACTCTGCACTTGTCCTTGTTGAACCTCATGAGGTTCCTCTGCTCAACTCTCAAGTCAGTCGAGATCCCGCTGAATGGCAGCACAGCCTTCTGGTGAATCAGCCAGTCCTCCCTAGTTTGGTGTCATCAGGGCACTTGCTGAGGGTACACTCTGTCCCCTCATCCAGGTTGTTGATGAAGATATTGAACAAGACTGGCCCCAGAACCGATCCCTGTGGAACTCCACTGGCCACAGGCCTCCAACTCCATTCTGTGCCATCGATATATCTGCACATAAGCCACTGGCATGTAATCTAAAAAAGTAGCTTACAGCTCACACTTTTTTCCCAAAAGGCTAATATTGTATGTAGCATCATGGCTTGTACTAGAAAGAAGGTGACCAGCAAGACTGAAGAAGTGATTGTCCCCCTGTACTCAGTGTTAGTGAGGACACTGAGATGCTGGAGCATGTCCAGAAATGGACAACAAAACTCATGAAGAATCAATCTGGAGTACAAATCTTATAAGGAGCAGCTGAGGGAACTAGGGTTGTTTATCCTAGAGGAAGATGAGGGGAGACACCATCACACTCTACAGCTACTTGAAAGGAGGTTGTAGCAACGTGAGGATTTGTGTCATCTCCCCAGTAATGAATGACAGGACAAGAGGAAATGGCCTCAAGTTGCACCAGGGGAGGTTTAGACTGGAGATTAGAAAGAACTTTTTCACTGAGGGGCTTGTTAGACTCTGGAACATGCTGCCCAGGGAGGTGGTGGAGTCACCAGCCCTAGAGATATTTAAAAGATGCATAGATGAGGTGCTGAGGGCTGTGGTTTAGTGATGGGCTTGGCAGTGTGAGGTTAGTGGTTGGATGTGATGATCTTAAAGGTCTTTTCCAACCAGAATGACTCTATGATAAAACTTCCAAGTTGTTTAATGTCCTTTCATTCAATCTTACTTCAGGTTTTCTGTCTCTGGCGTTTGAAAAAAAAAAAAAAAGATTATTAGTGTGAACAACAGGATTAGTACCACTGCATCAGTGTACTTACTGTCTGCATATAGAAGAATTTTTTTGAGCTTTCCCACTGAAGTGAGAAATCTGTACAGCTTTAAGAGTTTGAAGAGTAATACTGAATTGTCTCAAAGTACACCTCCACAGTTTCGGTCAAAGACCACACAGACAGGATGTTGCTGTAGAAAGAAAGAGGGTCAAGATGTGTTACCAGAAAGGAGCAGAGGCAGAAATAACGATCTTCTTCTGTCCTACCATTGTTAGTTTTATGATCAGTTGTGGAGAACATTGATGTGAGCAGATAGTTCCCCTTAAAGCAAGGAAATACATAGCTTTGTAAATTGAATTATCATGAAAATGTGATATGATAGAACTTGGTAGACATTGTTGAAACTGAAAAAAAATGTCAGGAGTTTGGAAACTCGTTCTCATAAATAGAAGATATTTTCTTTGTACTTGTCATGGATACTACTACAAAAAATGTGGTATGTTACTAATCTGCAATCTGAACATTAGATCAGAGTAGTTGTGGTACTGACCAGCTTGTTTCACCCTCACTGTTACTTTATTTCTTTCTTTTAGGTATGCTGTTCAGGCTAGAGAAAGAAAAATATATTTCAAAATTATTTTGAAACTGAAGAGAACAATAATGCTTTAGTGAAAAGAACACCAATATTTATGTAAATGTTTAAGAGTATACCACTATGTCCTTAACAAACAATAAATTACAAGAAAAGTGTGAGTAAATGCACTCATACTATTTCAAGCCCCTTGAATACACAACAGCCACTTGTCCACATAGCTGTTGATATGTCATTGATCTCTCTCTAGTCAGGTTCTGGACAGTGATGAAATACACTTTCTTAACTCAGTAAGAGCTTCTGAAATTATTTGATTAAGCCAGCTTCCTTTGTTGCCATTGTAACCTGAAATCCGTTCCTGTTACTTTTTTCCATGAGACTCCCAGAAGATGTCTGGGATACCTAGTCTTTCTTCCACTGATTCCTGAAGCAGAACATGATTTTAAGGTTGCAGATGCAACTAGACTTGTAAATTAGTTTGCTTTTTAGGCAGCAGTTCATGATCTTTCAAATGGCTGACTTGTCTTGTAAGGCAGCTGCGGAGGGTAACTGTCATGCAGCACCCTTAGATATTCCTGTTTCTCTACATTGACAAGCCTGGATAGCTAGTCTAGTCCAGCTACAGATGTGGACTGCTACTGTTGAACAATGTTAATTCCATCCTCAGGACTCCCATTCGTTATCATTCCCAAACCCCTTTACCTCCAGAAATATTTTTATTAGATGGAAGGCAAAACCAAATGTCATACTGTATTTTTGGAGAACAACAACAAAATTTTTTGTTAAAATATCTGCCATTGGTATGACTGTGCCACCAGGGACTAGTTTGAAATTGTGAGGATCATCAAGCCAAGGTTTGGTCACTGGATAATCACTCCAGTGATTATGTAACAAATCTGACTGCATAACAAATCTGAAACACAGCAACAGAAAGGGATAGATGACTTGACAGTGCTGCCAACAGTCAGAAATGCCAGTGAGACAGGAGGAGACATGAAAGAAAGAAAGAAATAAAGAGCTGAAATAAAAGAGATTGAGAAGAATCACAAAAAGATCATAAAATGTTGCTTCCAGAAGATCTCTAACGTGATTATGAAATGAATGGGTGAGACACGGATTTTTCGCAGGACGTGCTTAAGAGAGAATGCATTAGAAGAGGGAGCCTCAGTAACATAAACATTAGTGGCTATGTTGCTGCATAATCATGGACTACAAAATATGCAAGCAGTATTTTGGAAAGGGGGAACTAGCAAATGAGCCACAAACCAACAAACCACTAGCAACACAGACTTCATTCTGTCTTTATTCAAAGCTCTGAAAGAAGTGCAGATGCAGTATAATAATGCTTATAAGAGCCCTAGTTATAAGGTTTTATCCTGTATCTGATGCTTGCACATAACTGACAAGAGTTTAGTGCAGCTGTATACCCACTTTTCTAGATGAACTGAATTTAAATGGAAGTGAAGAGAAAGTAGATTTTCTTTTCTTAGTAAGTAAAAAATATTAGAGTTGAATCCAAAGACAGTGTACCATATAGCAGTCCAAATTTGCCATGCCATCTGATATTCAACCTGATTATAGTCTCTAGACAGCTTGCACATGTGACTTAAAATAGCATCTCTAATTTCTTTGTAGTAACAGACCATGTCAGAAAGAAATTCAATTGGTTGTTTGTATGTAAATGACACCATTTTAGCCCATAATTCATAGCATCCTAAGTTTAGGAAGATGATCCACCGCACCCTCCCTAAAGATCATAAGCATCATGATGTACTCACCATGACCCAATCAAATGAAAGACAGCAACAATGCTACAGCTCAGATGAGTTGATGAGAAATGCCATCTTGCTAGAGGGTATCTTCCTCCACAATCGGCATTGCTCAAAAGCAGTTCAATTAGACAGATAATGAAAGTCAAATAGAAAATTTCCCAGCTGTCCAGTTTAAAGACCAAGTTTGAAATTGGTGTGCATCTTATTTTAAATTTGATTATAACATGGATTCCTGCTGAAAGGCATGAAAGTTTGTTTTAAATGCATACTTCAGTGATATATATTAATTTCTTCCAGACATAAAGGACAGCACAGAAAATAAAGCATGAAATTGAAGGTAAGAGAATTTAAAATTAATTAGTTTGGACAGAAGTTTTATGGAAGGAAGGGAAGCAAAAAATTCTTTTCCATCCTGTTTATGTTAGGGTATTGCTGCTTCCAGCTGGTTACAACATTTTTGGCCTTTGGTCTTATGAAATGTTATAAATGACACTAGCTGAAGTTGAAAGGTCTCAAAGAGAATCAGTAACCTCATGGCATGATAAGCTGGGAGAAAAGCACATTTCAGGGCTTTTGTGTGTTTTGTGATATGTGAAACAACTACAGTTATGAAGCTTTCATTTTGCCGTAACCCTTGGAAAAAAAAATATACTGCAGTTTGAGTCTATTATCACCCTATTGGGCACTCACTTGTATTAGCTTGCGAACACTCAACCGAAGTGTATGCATGTAGAAAAGCCTTAGAATGACCAGTCCTATGTCTCTAAGGGTAGAGGTGGATGATGAGAACTTTTGGAAAATTTTACTGTATAATGTCTGATACCTTTCTGTATGTTTAACGTTTTATTATTCCAAACGGTTTTCTCCTTAAATTCTTTCCTAATAAACTCAGTTTACAAAGGTAGAAGTAAGTGAGCAGGATACGTGATAATAAATTCTTATCAGACCAACTGTGCATGCATTCTCATAAAAGCTGGAGGCATCCTGAAAGAACATTTAATTCTTCACAAATGTCTGAAACCAGGTATCAGTAAAGAGTTAATGCCATAAAGGAAGTCATCATTCCCAACAAAAGGCCATAGGTTCTTGATTGCTGTCACTTGATAGTTACGTCTAGAGCACTTTTTAAACTTTCCAAAATGAACAAGTGTATTTATATAATTACAATAAAACAGTTGTAGTACTTAGCAGGACATTTCACTGCCATTGCCTTTACTGATTATTCGTAAAAAATTTTCAGATCATCTCCAAAAGCAACAAGACTCCTGTGGCAATGCTTGCTGTGAAGGTATGGTAGTGTATATGCTACTAACAATTTCAGTCACTTACTGCTTAACGTCAGTCAGTTCTGACACAGAGCTGGAAGTATCAAAAATATATAAGATCTTATGATTTTCAGAAAAACAGGTACTTAGGAAGAGAAGACCTAATGAATCTTAATAGAAGAAAGGCTTCAGCATGAACTCAGCCTGTCATAAAGGCCAGCAAATGCAGAGGCGAAAGTGATGTATCATTGGAGATGTACATACTGTTGGGGAAAAAAACCACAAACCAAAAGAAACAGATAACTTTGGGAAGGGCTCTCAATTCACTGGCAGCTACAATCTTGTCAGCAAGATAATTCCGTTTACCTGACTTAGACATCTTATCTCCACCCACAGCTTAGTTAAGAGTTACCTCACCAGTGCTGGCTCTCTGAAAGTCACTAATTTACCCCAAGCTAGTCCCATAGGCTATGTCTGTAGTGCTGAATAAGCCAGGACTAGGTACAAGGCCCTGGCTCTGAAAGTGAGTAGCACTGAATAGCTGTAAATAGTATCATTGCTAGATCTCCAGAAAACTTAAGTACTTGTTTGAGAAGGTCTGCTTCTACAAACATGTGAAACAGGTGTAAGGTATCTAATAAAGATGGACAGAGTTCTCCTTCAGATTTTAATTGATGCTGGTGCTCACTGAACAACTTTAATATCATTAATTACATCCACATCTTATAGAGCGGATTTGACTTGGAGAAAACAAGTTCTAATGACCCAAGGCACTTCCAGGGAGACAGTAAAGAATTAAGTAGGTAACCAGTGTTTCAGCTCATTCCCTGATTATCACAGTAGGGTAATAATAGTCAGTGTAGCTAAGAGTCATCTCCAGAGAATGAGATGAATTATCCTTGGAAAGACTTACCTCCGCTGTTGATCATAGTTGAAATGTAGGCAATAAGCTTAGACTAGACAATCAGCTTTTAAACAGTTTAAATTGGGTACGATTAATCCCATCCTGTAAGCTACTGAACTGCTTTCAGGGCACCTGAGCTCCTTGTACAGTCAATGAGGAAAGCTAGGTTTTTTTTAAGATATCACAAAGAAATCCAATTAGCTTAACTTTGTTTGTTAAACTGAAGCAGACAGAATCACCCTCTTGAGGTCTTTATGTGAAATAAACTCTTACAATTGACTATCCATAAAATCTGAGCACTTGTTAAAGCACTTCAGCAAACTCAGGGCATTTAGGTGTAAATTAGGCGTCTAAGAAAGGTAAACAAATTTCTCTCTCAGATGTTCATTTGGTGCTCAGTGAAGAATCTAAATGTCATTAGAGCTATTGAAGTTTAGTATTTAGTACTAAAATTGATGTTTATACTGTCTCTTTTACTGTCTGTTGCCATAATGGCAGAAGATGAAAAAAAATTACAGAATCACAGAATGGTAAGTGTTGGACAGGACCTCTGGAGATCATCTAGTCCAACATCCCTACTAAAGCAGGTCCACCTCAATCAGGTTACACAGGAACATGTCCACGCAGGTTTTGAAACCCTGCAGAGGAGACTCCACAACCTCCCTGGGCAGCCTGTTCCTCACAGGAAAGAAGTTTCTCCTCGTGTTCAAGCTTGTGCCCATTACCTCTTGTCCTGACACTGAGTGCTACAGAAAAAAGGCTCACCCCAACTTCTTGACACCTGCCTTTTATGTATTTGTAAATGTTGATAAGATTCCCCCTCAGTTTTCTCCAGGCTAAGCAGCCCCAGGTCTCACACCCCTTCCTCATAGGAGAGATGTTCCAGTCCCCTGATCATCTTGGTAGCCCTCCACTGGACTGTCTCCGGAATTTCTCTATCGCTCTTGGACTAGGAAGCCCAGAACTGGACACAGGACTCCTGATGAGGCCTCACCAGGGCAGGGTAGAGGAAGAGAAGAACCTCCTTCAACCTGTTGGCCACTCTCTTCTTGATGCACCCCAGAATGTCATTTGCCTTCTTGGCCATGAAGGCACATTGCTGGTTCATGTTTAGTTTGCTGTCCATCAGAACTTCCAGGTCTCTCTCTGCAGAGCTGCTCTTCAGTGGGTCACCCCCAGCCTGTAGGGTTGTACAGGCACGCGGTTGCTCCTTGAGGTGCAGGACTGCACCTGTCCTTGTTTAACCTCATGAGGTTCCTTGCTGCCTGATGACAAAAGGCATGCAGGAAGATATAAAACATTCTAAAACATCTAATTTTTCACCCACATTATTAACATTGTCTGCATTATTAACATTAAAGACTTTTCTGAATTGAGGGACCCGGGAACATTTCCCAGCTAGTGGATCCAGGTGTATAATTCAGCTGCTTCCTAATGGATGACAGCAATTATAGCCCTTTGGATGAGTTCAGAAGAACTGGTATATTCAAGAAGGCCCTTTGCTTGGCAGACCTTCTTCAAAGAAAAAGATTACTACAAAAGTTTAGAAATATCAGTTTGGGGTATGCATGTGTGTGTATACACACATACATTTACTCATACACATATACATCACATACATACATATCTATTAAAATACTTCTTTAGGTACATTCATAAAACATTACTGGAGTTTTGAAAACATCTTGTTAACTGGAAGGTCATTTAAGCTAGAAGCAACATGCAAATAAATAATACAGTAAGATTCAAACAACATGCCTGAAAGGAGGATGAAGTCTATTTGATGAAATTGCTCTGAACAGCAGGACAAGTCAGGCTGCAAATAACAGATTAAAAAAAAGGAAGAGAAGATTCATACATACCAAAGGGAAATAAAATTGGTTAAGACTGTAGTACTGTGGAGGCTTGGGAGGAGCTTGGAACTGACTCCAAAAAACAAGGCTGTGGGATGGGCTGTATGAGCAGACTTTAAGGAGTTAAGTCATACTCTAAATTTGCCTTTAACTTTTTTTTTTTTCCCCAATGGCTTTTGAACATTTTGTTTCCAATTATTTTACTGAGCAGTTTATACCCCTTTGCTAGGACAAACTTGTTTCCTTCTTTAGGCTTGTCTATAACCTTAAGCAGACTCTCAGATAACAAACAAGTCACAAGCACTTTCATTACATTGCTACTCTTTTGTTTGGTTGTCCTCTGGCTAGCAATCATCTAGAGCAAGTCCCGAGGCTGCATCCATAAGAATAAGCAAAAAGTTCAAGGGCTGGTTTACTGTCTTTGATGGCAGTGTCAAACATACCCATAAAGGTGAAACCGTTTCTCATTCCCACACAGGAAAGCTTCTTGCTCACTGCCTAACAGAGAACGGTCTCTGTCCAATGGTGTTTCCTAGACAGCACCAAAACACTGTCTGACAGAGCCTTAGTTGGCAAGGACCAGAAGCAGAGGAGCTTATGTGCTAGTAAATCACCTTGCACAGGCGATCACATGCTAGTAACACTTGAGCATCTGCTATATGCCCTCACTCTGTTTGTTAGTACTAGAGACATAGCAGCAGTGTCCAGGCATGACTCAGAGGACAGAATATTTAACAATTCTGGTTCCTCAGTTTCCCTAAGTTCTTACAGCATTTTAATCTGATATGTAATAGAACTTTTCCATACTAGGAGCTGAGGAATAGAGCTAAAAGAAAAATATCAATAGTGTCCACTCCCCTACCAAATGTTTCACAGTTCCTTCCAAGACTGTTTTTCCCTACATCTCCTTAGTCCAAAGGCCTTCCAAAAAATAGAGGCAAACAGCAACTTTTACAGTAAAAATCACTTTTTGTTATATAAAGCCAAAACCAATCTCCAAAAAAAACCAGCAGGGGAGTTATGTAGAAAGTGTCACTTAAAACATATTAAAAAGACCAGCTTTATTAATTTGCAGTAATGAGAAAAAAAACATAGTAAATTACATTACATTATAGATAGCTAAATTCTTGAGATATTCAGAATAATCAATTACTGTGGTTAATGATGTACAATGTATTACTTGTCTTAGCTATTGTATGTCACATAAAATACTTTAAAAGTATTCACAAGTGGCTGCATTCATCAAATTCTTCAGACTATTATATTAGGCTGACATTTCCTCAGCCAAAATTATTTACCAGTACCACTGTGTAAATTTCAAGCAGTCTGAAGTAGTGTAAAACTGATACATTTAGCTTTTGGTTTCTGGACAATCATTTGTTTAAGACAGACAGAAATTTTAGGGTGAGGTAAGTGGGTGCAAAGCCAGACAAAATGAAATTACTTTTCCAAATAGACATAGCAACAGTCACTGCACATATTTTTGTCAGTTCTAGAATTTTACTTTCTAAAAATAGGACAGCCAGTAAGTTAAATAGTAGTTTTTTTGAAAGTTTCCATTGGCAATATTTTGATAAAGATGTCACTTGAAGATGACAGTGCTACTGAAAATTTTAGAGCAAGGGTATAAAATTAAATGTTCAGCCTCGAGAATATATATTTATTTATCTAAGAAAATATTAGTAATGTATCAATCATTGTTTCAAATTGACATCTGATGGATCACTCCCTGCCTGCTGTGACTACCTCTATAGTAGATTTCAGTCTACAATCACCTGATATTGCAGGTTCTTCCACCAGGGAAATTATTAATAGAATAGATGTATTGTAAAACAAAGACTGAAACAGCTTCTCATGCTGATTAGCAGATAGTGGAACATGATTAGTGAGTCTCCTAAAAAATTTAAGGGCCAGTAAGTATAATTTAAAAGATGAATACTCATCTGGACCCCTTTGTGCCTGGAAGCCCAGGCTTGAGATTTTCTTGAAATGATTCTTATGTAAAATGGATAAAACAGAAGAGCAGAGCAAGACAATGTAGTCAGAACCTCAGACATGGAAAGAGTAGTGAGGAGACTGTAGAAAAGGGAATAATGTGACAGTAGAAAAGAATACTCCTGTTGGAAGGATCTACAGTAATCACCTAGTCCAACTGCCCCCGTGAGTTTCCCTAGTCATCAGACTAATGGATGTTTAATTTATAAATTTAGATTTACTTTATGGAAGATTTATCTCTTGACTCCTTACTGCTATAGAAACAGGTCTATATTATGTTTAAAATTAGATGTGTTAGAAAGTCAAGTGACATTAACCACTGCTTTTTTCTTTTTAACTGAATGAGAATTTTGTCAGGATTTGGGTGGTGGTTTTTTTTAGGTTTTGGTGAAGTAGATGTCTTAATGCAACTTCACATTTACACAAAACAAAATCTGTTATATTTTAATTTAATTGCATTTATGTACAAGTTGATGCTGACTGTTCACAAAAGTTCTTATAAACATATATAACCCTTCTTTACCTTAACAGCCTAGAAGAGCTTTGCTTGTATTTTATAGCTTTGCCTATGAAATAAAGTTATGAGGCAAAATTATGCAAACTGAGACATCTATCAGTTATACTAATCAGATATACCCTAAAATTACAGACTGAGTTCTCTATGGTTTTTGTATGTATGATTTTGAGCTAGTGATGACATCTTCCAAGCACAGAGGAGCCTCAGGTAAACACAGCTTTGGAACATGCTCTTGCTGCACTACACTCTCCCCAAACTCAATATTTAGCACAACATACATGCAAATCCTACTTCATACAGCACAGTTCCAGTTACAAACACAGATCTTCCTGGTCAACTATTTCTATATGAATTTGGGTTTTCATGCATGCATTAACTCTCTTCAAGTGATGAAGATTTCCCTTTGAGACATACAGACACAGAAATGACTTTATAGTACCTGTAAATATTTCAAAACAACAGTTGAAAATCATGGAGGGAAAAACGAAATGAGTCAAATAAAAATCAGGCTAACGTTCCGTAATCCAAGATACTGTAGATAAAATTAATGCTGGTGTATTTTCACATTAATTTAAGCCCTAATAGACTTAACTCAACCGTTACATGTCAAAATACATAACCTGATAAATGAAGCTTTCTACAGATGCAAGAAAAATCTGCTCTATTGGTTGTATTTAAATAAAAGGCAAAGCTCTAAAGGATGGCTGGGTGACAAAAGGTAGGATGCGTGCCACATATCTTTTGGAATCAGTGGAAATAAACATCTGATTCTTTGGTGTAATTAATCATACATTAATAAAGAAATCTAAAACTGGCCAAATGAATTGCACCCCAAAATTTCTTCTCTCCTTTGATTACAAGGAGAGCCTAGGATGACTAGTTCAGACGTTAACTGTTTACATGACTGCTGCCTAAAATCTGCTGAGAGGAATTTTACTCTAAAAATCAATGTGAAACTTCATTAGTTGTATACACCTGAAAATTTTAAGTGTAAAAGATTTGAAACCTTTATGAAGGTTTCAAATTAATTAAATGAATGTATTAATTCAGAGATTAACTTAACAAGAAGAGTAACTTATCCATGTTAAGAATAATTTATCTTCAAGTTTTAATTTTAAAAAGCAATGTGAGCTGGAACTCTTTCCAGCTGTTTTAAAAGCAATATATATTATGTTTGGAGTGTAATCATGCTCCCTATGCACCTAGGTTAAAGTGGGGATATTAGCTTTGTTTTATTTACACAATTACAATGCAGTGTTAAATTTAGCTGAAATAATTTCCCCAAACACATATTTTTCTGAAGTTCCATTCTTAATTAGCACTTTGTCCACATAATGAGTAAGGACTGTTTGGTTCCTTTTCCTAAGAACCATTTCCACAGAACATTTTCTGTCTTAATACATAATACAGTCTTTAAATAATTTCCATTACTTTAAAATTATTTATATTCTCTTTATACCTTGAAGAGATCTGACATGATACTTTTCATTAAATCTAATTTCCTCCACCTTTGTATGTATATATCTTCTTTTAACAAACCCATAAGGTTGTATTTCTTTCATCAATTTCTTAAACTTTAAACATAAGGCCTTTGGCACATTCTGAAATATGAAGAATAACCTGTTGATTATCAGAAAGCTGTTCAAAGTTTAACGTATGACTGGATGTTGCAATTCCTAAGTAACCGCTGAAACATTTCTAAAATAAAACTACTGTTTCTAGACTTGCCTCAAAAACAGACTACCATCTTAAAAAAAGTAGAGTTCAACATTATTAATAGCAGAAAAAAATGTCATTTGGTCTAACTGGGAAAGTTATTTCTGTCCAAATGTCACTAAAAGCATTTGTTTAAGGCTATAATGGGTCAGCTGTGTTTTAATTCCAGAAGTGTTCAACTCTGTTCTCCATTATAGAAGTGATGTGTTAACCTGAGCATTCGTGTGCTGGTATTTCCTTGTAATTTTGAAAAGATGAAAAAAAAAATCCATATGAAATGTTAAAACTTATTTAAATTTGTTTTTGTGTGCCTGTGGTAATCCCTAAATCTCAAAAAGAACATCTGCAGTATCAAATAGTGGTATCTCCACGGTTCACTCCTGAGCCCTCATCCCCTTACCATTCACACAACACCAACTTTAGATCATATATGGGTTGTCTTCTGGGAAAACAAACAAAGCCAGATACAGTTTTGAGGATAGTTCACTCTACTGGTAGTTCTAATGTTTTTTAGGTGCCATGCTTTATGTCTCTTAGCAGAGAACTTTGTAGTCTACTTGTGCATTGAGGCAAATGCATATCCACCCCAGAGGCTCAGTAAAACAAATCTGTACTAAGCACAAGCAATACTGGTTATTCATTAACACAACACTAACAAAACGAACACATCCAGTTATGTTGGAAAACATTAAAAAATGGCCTTTATCCTGTAAAAGGCTTGATAACTTTTTCCTATGCTCTTTCTTTCATGTTTAGCTTGAGCTGCTCTATGCCTGTCTCTGTGACATTGGGAACTGACGGTGAAATCCCCGTGAAGGACAGTACGTGCTTGTTCAGGGGTTTACATCACATTCCCACGTGTTGTTATGCTAGGCTTGTCATTAGCACACACACTTCCTACACTTAGCACAGGTGGGAAGTAAGGCTGGTAAAAGTTTTTACCAAGGCTTCTAAAGGTTTGAGGAGGATGGATTCATCATCCACAAAGGAAGAAATCATCCCCTGGCTCACTGCAGAGGCTGTGTGGATGCAACCATTATGCTTCCACCCTCTATCACTCTGATGCTACTCTGTGCTCTCAGATATTCCCATCTATCGCTATTTATGTTGGTGGCATGAAAGATTTTGTCTTTCCTCATAAATAATCACCACCACTAATAGTGCTTGAATAAAAGCTGCATGCATTTTTTTGGGGGGAAGGGTGTAGTGTATCTACAGATACACTATTTTTTTTCTTCTATTACCATTTTCCTGTCAGAGAAGATTGAGTATTGGCATCACATCCTTGCGTAAGGAATTCCCTTAGGCCCTTCTTCACCGCTGAGAGATATGTTAGTACATTTCTTGCTTAGTTTTCTTACATACTGAAAAAGGAGAATATGTAGGTAGTGTCTGCTTCTTAAGGAAAACTTGATGTTCATGATCTTTCATGGATGAAGTTAATACACTAAGCAATGGCACTCCTAACAACAGCCAGCTGAGGGCTCAGAGCACTGAGATGATGTCAGATGCAATAGTAAACATTATTTAGCACAGGATCCAGTGTAGGGTAAGTTCATTTTTACTTGAGTCCACAGGACACAGAGACACTACTTTTAAAATAAAATTCAGCAGGCATTTTGATGCTGAAGAATAACACCTTGAAATGTATGTTTAGC
Organism: Colius striatus; assembly: GCF_028858725.1. Lineage (NCBI taxonomy): Eukaryota > Metazoa > Chordata > Aves > Coliiformes > Coliidae > Colius > Colius striatus. Next base: position 50,089,656 of record NC_084759.1, on the reverse strand, counting down.
CCATGACTATTGAATCAGAAAGTGGAAATGTTTCAGATCAAATCTCTGTTACTTCAATCATGAACTCACACTTCTGAATCTTACAAAAAAGGCACCTTTTTTCTTGGCTAAAATGCAGCAAGCCTGGAGTGGTCTTTTCCAACATTGACCATTACTTAGCACTCAGTAAGGATTTGATAAAAACACCCTAACTTCTTAACTGTCACTGCCAAACACCATGAAAAAATGTAAGGAGATTTCAGCTGGTTAAGCTTTCTTTCCTTTCTAAATACTGCAGCTGGGTATTTTTCATTGTAGGTGCCAACAGCAAGGCTTCAAATTTCTACTTTTGACTACAGCTACAGTTTCTGAGGAAAGTGAAACTCGATTTTGCTTCATAAGATGAGAAGAAGAAAAAACAAACATATCAGGACTAAACTGGTATTAGCTAGTTTAAGTTACTGTTGTTCAAGATACATATCCACTTCTGGAGGAGGCCACTTGAATATTGTTTGGTGTATTATCACAAATGGAATTAATTTTGCAGTTTATATGGCATCTTGACAGATCAGGAACTGTAGTCAGGAGTTAGTAGTTACAGTTCTCATCAATACTGCTGGTTGATACTGCGGTAAAATTTCTGTGTTATTTAGATTTACCATTTGATTACTCCTGGTATATATATTCAGAGATTTACATCTTGCAATTGGGATGCATAACATAACACCTACTTCCCACAATTATTATCTTTTAGCAGCATGTGATGTCTAAGGTAAAGTTACAATTCTTTTAATACCAAGTTTTAAAGTGCTTTAAAATCCTGCCCATACCTATTGAGCCAAGAGATTTGAAATGGTCAACTAATTTACTTCATAAGTAGTTGCAGGACAGATATACTTAAAAGTTGATAACTCCTCTGTTAAGATTTATCCCAAGGGAATTTTCTTATATCACAAAAAACCCAAAGGAATGCTGTATCTCATTCACCCAGCTATAGATGCATTACAAATGCTGGGATGTACAGAATTAAACAGTAATAAACTATGTGTTGTACTGTATACTCTGAACAACAAAAATACAAAAAACTTATTGGTAAATAACAGTATTTTTGTGCTTTTTAGTATAATCCTAATTTGTGTAGAAAGCCAGAACTGTCTAACTTGACAAGCATACAAATCAGAGTCACTAAACACTGTTTAGAAGTGGTTTCTGGAGATCATGGGGTCCCATCTCCTACCTGAAACAGGACTGTTACTCCACACACAGGTCAGCTTTGATGTCTGAAACTCTCCAGTGACATTTTCCTTAACGTCACTGGCAACTTCTAGTCTTGAACAACCTCCCTGACTTTTCCCCAAATGCCCAAACTGAAACTCTCAAGATTGAATATAGATTGTACATCATCTGGTGCCATCGGCATCTTTGTAGCAGCCCTTCAAGTAGTTACAAGCAATCACTAGGTCCTTCCTTAAGCTTCCTCTGTACAAGATCACAAAAGCCCAGTCCCTCAATCCCTTTTCTGTAGGGTATGTTTTAGGCCCTGACCGTCTTCATCACTCATCATTAGATCACTTTCTCTTGTAAGTGGGCGGGCCTCAACACTGTCTGCCATATGCCAGCTCCTGTCTACTGGTGTCAAGCAGAGGGGAACAGTAACTTCCCTCAATCTGTTGTCCATCATCCTTGTAATAGAGCCCTGTATGTGCCTGGCCTGTGAAAACACACCCTATTGGTTCGTGTCGGCCACGGCATCTGCCGTGACTCCCGTACTTTCCCGCGGGCCCGGCCCACGCCAGTTGCTCAGAGACCGGTGCGGGGCATGGGACGTTACCTCCTTGGGTGCACACCGTGGCCCTTCCCCACATACAGGTCCTCCCCCTTCCGCATGCCCCGCCACTCTCGGCAGCTCTCTGGCCCGTGACCGAGCACAACTCCTAACGCCAGCACCGCGACTAGATCGGAAACAGTTAAACCGTTACGGTTTGAAAGTAAGAGTTCTTTGTTCTCGAAACAGAAAGTATCGTGATGCCGGGCCTGGGCGCGCACCGGCGAGCGGGGCCGTCACGCAGCGCGAACGCTCTTCCTGCCGAAGCGGAGCCCGGGCGCGCGTTCGTCATCCCGAGCCTTTCCGTAACCCGCCGAGAGAGCGCGGCAGGCAAACACCGCTCGCCACCGGCCCCGCCGCCTCTCGCCGTAGCTCCCCTCCTCCCGGGACAGTCCTTCCGCGGCCTTCAACGGAGAGACAGGCAGCGGACGAGACACGCATCGGCGCTACGACACCCAAACGGCGGCCCCTCTCCCCACCCGCCGCCCAGCCCCGGGCCCGGCCCCGCTCCCCTCCCGCCGCCCAGCCCCGGGCCCAGCCCCGCTCCCCTCCCGCCGCCGCCTGCTGCCCCCTAGCGGCTGCAGGGCAGCGGGAGAGCCGTGGCGCGGGGCAGCGGCCGCAGGAGCGGTGTGGCGGGGCCACGGCGCCCGGTCCGCCCCGCGCTTCCCTGAGCGGGTGAGAGTGCACCGAGCAGGGGGAAAGCGCCGTTACGGGATGCGGTAACCAGTCATTTCCTCTCCGCGCCGCCCCCGGTGAGCCGAGGGCTGCGAAGACACCGGGCTTTTCTCAGAAGCAACGGCTCCGTGTGGAATCTGGGGAATTAAGTGAAATCAGAGGGGAATTAAAGCCAGAAGGGAGCTGGTTTTTTTTTTTTCGTCTTCAAACGGCGATTGCCAATAATCCCAGACTCAAACTGCTGTCAGCAAAATGAAAATCTGCAGCGATTTTATATCTAAATTGGTTGACACTTCAAAAAGTGCTGTTAATTCTGTTCGTTTATCTCAGGAAAGGACTCTTTTATTCTTTAAAGAAGTGCACAGTTTATCACCTACCGCCTCTTTAAAATGCTATATGTAAAGTTTGGTTGCCATGTCCCTTTTTTATGGGTACCAGATGTAGGGACAAAACCATTTTACATTGCAACAAGTCTACAGAGTGGATGTACATTTTCTAGCTCTTAGCAAAACATTTGTTAATTACAGTGCTTATTCCTTTGTTCTCTTTAAAACCCTGATGTCTTGCAGAGTGTGATTTCTTTTTTTTGCTCAAGTGAACTTTACAGAATGAGTGCTATTTCTCAAAGAAACAGTAGAGTAAATGTTGGAAATTCAACTGAGTTCACCAAATACATTAATCAAGAGAGTTTAGTTTTTGTTTTCCCTGTATGAAAGCTACAGCAAGTGACATCTGAGTGTTGAACACAAGCCATAAATCAGTCAGCACAAATCGTGTGTAGTGTTGGTGTTACCCGGAAGCACTTTACTCACATCAATTTAAATTTTAGACACCAGAGTGACTCTTAAAGAAGTTGGTTGAAGGAATTTTGGTATATGTGGTATATTCCTTCAGTTATTACAATTTTTTAGTTTTGGAGTAGCTGGAAAAACAAACAATTTTGAACTTGTTCATAATTCTTAAATAGATTTTTGTCTTATTTGACAAACTCAAGTTTTAAATGAAACCTCTGATAACTGTCTGATAAGTATTATCCAATGAATTATTTATGTAATTCGTAGTATACACGAAACAGACTGGTCTATCTTTACATTTGATCTATTTGGTTTTTTGATCCTGTTTAGTCTATTTTACCTTTTTAGTAGCGTATCAGTCTTTCTCCTTTTTGTTTTTTTCCCACTTGCCAACCCACCCTCTGCCCACATGCATGGGAAAGGGGAAAACTGCCTCACATATTCTTGTTCTCCCAGCAGGCAAGTAGGAGGTGTTTTATGGTACCTTATTCCTCTGTAATAGGGATGCCACAGATTTGTCCTACAACCTATAATTTTTTAAAATCTCTTTTTAATCCAGGAATCTATGTATACAATTCAGGGAAAAGGTAATTTTCAGGACAGTAAGCAAAAGTTGTAATTTTTGTTAGGATCTAGTTTGTATATGCTTACTGATTTAGGGTTATGTTTTCCCCATCTTTTTTTTCATAAACTCTTGAGAATAACTGGAATAAAGGCTCATCACAACTTGTTCTATTCCCATGCAAGCCACTGGGGTGGTGTTCAAGAGTTTATAAAGTTTTCTCAAGCTTAAGGAGTGGGTAGGAAGCACAGCTTTCACTGTCCATGGCAGTTTAGCTTCTTTTAACATCCTTTTGCTGTGCAAAGCAATGCTCCGTCACCACCTGGGAACCCAAGGAAGCCAAAACTCACTCTCCACTTCAGTTCCTGGAGCCCTGTAATCACAACCGCAATCTGCCCTGTGCTCTGGGATACCCCCGGCTTACGTTTCTCACACCAGCTACCATCACTGCCAGCTATCATGTTTTTATTACCAGTCACAAGCTACTTGCTTTTTTTTTTTCAGTTATTGTGAGCAGACCCCAGGGCTTCCACTTTCCCACAGAGATTGGACACTGAGGCTGCTTCTCGCAGGCTTTCTCTCTCCAGCTCATGGTATTGTTTCCCATGGGGTGAAACAGCAGCCTTTCCATACTTGCTCTTATGACACCTTCCAGGAAAGCAAAGTTACTGGTTGAAAGTGCCCCTGAAGGAGGTTGGCCAGCATCGCAGGTTCCATGTTTTCCTGATATCTGCTCTAACTATGAGCATATCCTCCACCAATGCTACTGCTTTTTCTACACTCCTCTCTGGGAAGATGATTTTGCCTCCTGCATAAAGAGAAGTGCTGTGAAGACTGGGGTCAGGACCTTTTTCAGTTGCACTTCTGCTCCTAAGGTCTCCTGCTGTGCAGCATGATAGCACTTCATCTCTCTGCAGAGACACCAAAGCTTACAATAAGCAGAGAGAAACTTGTCTCCTAATTTAGACATTGAATTACATTTTGCCGGATCTCAGAGATTTCTTAGGAGAAGGCTGAGGAGTTTTCTTCACTGATAGACTAGTAAAGAGTTTGAGTTAATGTTTTAAACTCTGATGAGTATTTCATATACAAACAGGTAGGAGAAAAAAATCAGGAAAAATAGCTTGTGAGGGAAGGAGAAAGATGCCTCAGCCATCCCAGCTTGACATTAACAAGCAACACGTAGTTCATTATAGTGTGTGGTAAATTTTGACCAAAACCTCTTTAAGAACCAGTTGTGTGGGGTTTTTTTGCTACTGGTTATCTTCATAGCACAGACTTTTAATTCATGTGCTAAGAATCAGGTTGCTGGCTTAGATGGCTGTCCTTCATACCTGCAAAGTGAAAATTAGGGTCTTAGGCTAGTCAGTTTCAACATGATGCAGAGGCAGAGAGCAACCTATTTAGACCCTTTCATGGTCAGTATTCTGAACTCTTTCAGATTTACCTATATCAGCTGTAAGTTTATTACTTAGGCGTTTATTACGCCTAAGTATCACCTGCACAGGCAGTATACAGAACAGCCTCATGTGAATTGCACTTGAGGTTCACATTGATGGACCTGGGAAATTCACAATATTTTAATAAATATTAAGATAGAAAATGATTCCTTCTCAGAGTATGCTTGCTAATGTGTACCCAGACTAATGTTAAATGACAAGAGAGACTGTGATTTCAATGGGTTTGTCTTCTGTAGTGGAAGTCATATTATGACTGATAGCATTTGAAGTAAGGAGACCAAGCTGTAATTATGCTTAAAAGGAGTTGTAGTGTTCCCCTTAGGTGAATAATCTGGAAGACAAAGTCATAGATGTTGAAGGAATGAGGAAAAAAAAATAAAAAGCTTTTGTGTGCTTATTTGTAGCCAAACAGGAGGGACAATGTTTTTTACTCTAGACTCAAATGTTACTGCTTTTCCAAATCTCACCTGCCTGATCACCAAGGAAATACATAGTAGTACTTCTTTTTCCTCTAAAAAGTGCTACTGCTTTCCTTTGGAATTTATTTTCAACCAGTCATGCATCTGGAATATTTAATATAGCAAAGCAAATGGCTTTTACTTAATTTGAGAATAGTAAACAAAAAAGCTCCAGGTATGGTGATATTCAAAGAAGATATTAAAACAAACAAACAAACAAAACCCCTAAGCAACTCAACTAAAACCAAATCCAACCAGCCACCACAAAAAATATAACCAAACCAAAAAAACCAACCCAAAACCAAACCACTACAAGAAGAAGTATAACAAAAAAAAAAAATTCCTAAAATTATTAAACTTTTAATGTGAAAAATGTTCTCATTTGCATAATGTACATGCACATTTCTGCATGGGTGCGTGCTTGCAGATGTATGCTATAACTGTGATGTCTGAGAATGTATTTTCAGTTACACCGTGAAAGAGGAAAATAATGTCTCTACATTGATGGCTGTTTTAGTTATCTATATGATAAACAAGGATGTGAAATTATCTAGATTATGTTAGAAAAGAACAGTCTAGAAGGAAATGTAACTGAAGGAAATGTTCCTTGAGAAACTGTAGCAAGATTGCATATGCATGCTTTGTTTGCTTTAGAACTATTAACTTCCAGAAAGATTGTCAGTAAAATGCAGTGGAAATGAGAGCAATCTCCTATGAATATTAGCAACCTACTCATATTTTCATGGTTCTACAGTAGAATCATTAAAAAACAATCCTTATAAGAAGAACATTTTAACTTGCACTGGTAATAAACTGAAAACTGTGAATAAAAATATTTTAAGTATTTTGAGGAGACACAAGTATTTTATCATCAGATTACTTTTTCATCAATCACTCCAAATTCAATTTGTAAAATGCAAGAGATATTCCTGAAACTTCAAGAATCTGAATATGATGTAGGTAGAACAGATATATTCTTACCTCCTTTTCTAAGAAGAAACAGTCACTTTGATAACCATCTTCAGGTAGTAAAGTAATTCAAGATCGATATTCACAATTTTAACACATTTTTAAGACAAGAGTAATAACTTAGCTTTTTATTGAAAGCACAAAGTGAAATGGAAGAAGAAATATACAGCTGCAGCAACAATAACAGGAAACCAGAAGAAGAAAAGGGGGTGGGTTCTACCTCTTGATCTGAATATACTCAAGATAAAAATGAATTCGACTTGCTTTGATAAATAATTACATAACAGTCATCCTGCCATTTGGGACTCTTCCCCCCCGACCCCCCCCCAAAAAAAAAAAAAAAAATTAAATTTATCCATTTTGAAATTAACTTCTGAACAATTTAGACCTGGATTTATTTGAGGTCCCAAGTAACAGAACTTTTGTGTTTGACTCAGAAGAAACAGCAGTTGGAGAGCCCTACAAAATTACATTTTTGGTTCAATATCAATTTTCCTATGGCCCCAGGACACCTTAGAAATGAAACAGAATGTTAGAAATGCAGATTATTTTCCAAACTAGGAAATATGTTCTATTTAAGATTGAGACCTTGATAATTTCCCTGAAGCTTTCCAGTTCCATTATGAAGTGTAACTGATACTACAGGTATTTCATAAGACAACAGCTATGGCCAAACTATAGTACTCCTTAAATTTAAAGATTAATTTTTATTTTACTTCTTTCAGGCAAAAAAATGTTTCTGAAGAATATAGAAGTGTATGGAACAAGAAAGACCTGTATCCTCCACTCTAATTCGGATGCTTTTAAAGTTTTTAATATTTCAAGCTATCTCTGAGCTGTGCATGCCATGCAGTATGTAGGGATGTGTGAAATATTAATACTCTTGAAATTCCAGAATTTTGTCATGAAGAAGAATATATTCTGAGATCTACTTGAAACAAACAAGCTGACAAAAAAACACACAGGGACAGAAGCTGCTGGTCACCAATACTTGCCCGACAAAGGGAATTTTAGCCTTAGATAAAAATCCAGGATAGATTTTGTGCTAAGAATTTTCTACAAAATGTACAGGCTAGAATTCTTTGGTGGTTTTGGCAACCTTAACATTAAAATGAATATTAATATTTGATCTACCATACTTTTTACTGAGTTTTCCTTGAAAGTAAAACCATTAAATATCATTTCTGTTATGATCTCCTTTTAGCTGTTTGGTTGTGGGGTTTATGTGTTTTGTTTATGTTTTTTCGTTCATCCCTGTCATGGACATGTGTTTTTATATGACTTTTAAGAAAGGAAATGTTCTTTTTCACTCAAGATGACCTCTGTCATATGTAATTCTTCTCATGGTGCACACAAACATCAGTTAACTTGGAAGCAACAATAAGGATGGGCTCAGCCGTATTATTGAAACCAGCTTTTCATTGTTCATTTTAAAACTGCAATTAAAATAACAAAGTACTAAATAAACCACGATCAAAATATAAGCAGTCATTTTAAATATATTTGTCTATCTAGAAGGTAGTGCGGTTTTGCCTATTCCTGTTGACTATGAAATTCAGAGTATTTTTTCTGAAGCAATCAATAATCATGCTTATAATGATAGAAAATGACACTATAGTAAAATATAGCTGGAAAATGGCCAGTACTTCCATGTTACCATGAATGACATGTTTTATGTAATCTTTGGGGTTTTATTTTGTTTTAAACTGTATTGCAGTATCAAAAGTGGCAGGATCTCTTCTGTGTGCCTTTACTAGAGCAAATACTTTTGCAGTGTCTTTAACTGAAATGAAACAAAGTTTCACATAAAACTGACACATTTTTTTCCCATTTCAAAAGAGAAGGAAATTGGTTTTCTGCTAGGAAACATGGCTACTACAGTCATTTGTTTCCAATAAGTTTGAAGCAGGCTGCCTCTAGTTACACATGAATGTAGAGGGCAGCAGTCATGTGGAATTTTACAGCAAATACAGAGTAATAATACAAAGAGAAGGTGGCAAACAAAACATGAGAAAGACACAGGAAAAATAAAGCCAAGGAGCAAAATACATGTTGCCATAAAGCACTTTGAAGAAAATTATGCAGAGAGAGCAAGAAAGGGAAAGTTGCTTATAGCGACATATAGGACTATAAGGGACTATATAGGACTATAGGACTTCGTAAGTTACTAGGGGCTCCTGGAAATAAGTTTTTGTTAGGAAAATACTGGATATTCTTGGCTATTACTGCTTTTACTGCCATCCTATATGGTACCCAGTTATCCATTATCAAATAGCTAATTATTGTGATATCTGACATTGATTTAAAAAAAGCAAAATATTACCTGCATGCTAACCTAGATTTGGTATGAAAAAAGAAGAAATATATGGAATGTAATTAGTTTGCTTATATATATATATATATATATATATATCTATATATATATATATCTAAAGCATACTAGCTCTTTTATTTTTTCAAATCACTAAAATAACTGATGAGGAAGTAAGAAATGTCTTTGGAGACATTGTGAAGTAATGCAGGTTTAGAGATGAGGTTTGAACAAGGTGAAGGATCTTACATTGCACTTATAGTCAGTGTGTTTCAGTCATATTCTGCTTATATACATCTTTGCTTTCAGGAATGTACAAATTGTCTACATGTCAGTTTCTCAAACCTTGTGCTTATTGTATTGCATCTTTTCCCATATGTTTAGTTGCTTACCCGTAGATTTAATTCAGAGTTAATTCTTTGTCTTTTAGTTCTCTGTTTATTCTATTTAGATCCTGTTACAGCATTTCAGTTTCTGGATTGAACAGCCATGTCACTACAAGCAAAAGGAACTTCTGAAAAACTTGATTTTGACTATCAGAATATGCAAACAATGATTACTTAAACTTGGCAAAGTGATGCTTTTAATTGCTGTGGCTTGGTTTTTATGAAGCAATGGTGGTATTAAATTCATCGATATTACCAAGACTAGACAATCTTTGATCTTAGATTCACTCTGTATTGGAATTGGAATGTAAACCAATTTATTTTCTTAATGTTTTCTTTCATGTATACAAATTACAGCAATCAATGCAAATCCTGTGTTGTTTTTAACAAGTGGATTGATGGCATGTACAACAAGATCTGATTGTACATCACCTCTAACTTTCGAACATCTTTAGGGATGCCCTTTAAAAAAATTCACAATTGAAAATGCTTTTTAGCAAGCATCCTGGTCTGGTCTGGAGGCTGGAGGACGAGGACTGCAGAACACATCATGAGTGCATTTCCCTTCATTTTAGTTACAACTGTAAGTTCTAAATTGTAATAACATCACCGAGATAAGTAAAATGTGTGTACAATACACATTTTCTGAAAAAGATGACAATATTATGGAAGATCATAAAGAGTAAAAAAATGTGTCAATTCCAGTATTTTCTAAACTGCTGTCAGGACATGTTTAAGCTAGCTCCTAGTAATGCCAAAGCATATATAAGCAAGATAACTAACCAATGTCAACTATTTATAATAGTGCACTTACCCCACTGTTTACCCACAGTGAGTACTGTGTTTGTTCATATCCATAGCACTGTAATAGAAGCTTTGTCCAATACATCTAAATATACACAAAATCTAACAATTGCGGTAAAGTATTTCAGATAAATTATGCCTTTTATTAGTCTCATAGGCTACTGATATGTATTAAAATACAAATTAATCACTAGCCAATCTCTGCATATTTTATAAAAAATAGTTTTCCCGTTTTGTTTGTCTTTTCCTTCGTGATATTTTCTTGAAGTATATTACTTACTTTCTTCTGTCTTAAAGGTAATTACTTATTGTTTACTTCATTTAGATGTAATATAAGAAATCAGAAAAAATTTAGACTTTCTATTTTGCTCCTTTTTTTTTTCCTCCCTCCTGCCCTCCCCTGGCCACCTCATCTCTTTCAGATAGCAATACTGCTAGCTACAGTTTTTGATCACTGAAAATTCCTATTAAATATCTTTTTTTGGGGCACTTTTTTTGCCATTAAACATAAGATTTGATTTTACCTGACTTTTAACTAAAAGACAAAACAGAACATAATTAAATGTTTATGATGACCTTCTTTTTAGATTACTATCATTAATAAACACACAGTGACAAACTTCATGATGTCTCTGTTAAAGGCATTATTGTTATATTATTACCTTAGTTATGATTGATTATCTTATAAAAATAGCAGCTTTTAAAAAATGAACAAAACATAACTGGAATATTTTAGTTTCCAGAGACCATCCAAATTCAAAATACAACACTCATGGCAACAAATGAAAGTTTTCATTTTCCTTTATTTTGTAAAAGTCTAAGTGTATTAATCCAAAGATCATTCAATTATTCTCCTAATAAACTACCCAAATCCATACTTCTCTGTGGTCTGGTTTTTTAATTTTGAAAGTAAAATAGCTTCAAATGTGAAGAAAGAATCCATAAAAGACATAAATTCTTATAACTGTGTTTTTCAGGAGCAAAATGGCTTCCAGTGAAATCCTTACTGTGAATGCATGATTTTCTTTATTTCCTGACAAAATATAAAATTATATGGTCATAGTGCTTTCTCTTTGTGAAAAAGAATTTGAACAGTTTAGAAGGTATGTCTCATTTCTCTGTGTCTTGTGGGAGAGTTACTAAGACAATAATAAAAAGCAGTGGAGGTTGAGATTTACCCCACTGCATTGGTTTTCAATATGTATATTTTTCCCTTTTTAAATACCCAGATGGGCAGCTCCCAGCCTGCACTGATTTCTGGGATTGTTCCTCCCCTGGTGCAGGAGTTTTTGCTTCCCCTTGTGGAATTTCATGAGGTTAAATGCTAGCGTCTGGGGTGGATTTTGTTCTTTGTTTTTGTTTTATTTTAAAATTACATAGGAGCAACTAATTTTCTTGTTTCTTTAAGACAGATAATATTATTTTTTTACTGTGTTTTTTAAAAGTAGGATCACTACTTCTCACATAGAGATCCTGTATTTAATGACACTTTAGGAATCTCAGATGCAGAGTAATTTCAATGGAGTTTACTACTTGTGTATTAGGATGCACTTATGGAACTCATACTAGTTGGATGGTTTTTATACTCAATTTGCTGTATTCCTAACATGTTTTGTTATATTTGAACTTTTTTCTTTAATTTCTTAAAGTAATAAGTAGATGCCTTTAATGTGAGGTCCTGATTCAGCAATGTACTTAAGTACATAATTTAGTTTTGAGGCCTTGAGAAGCTAAATGAATAGTGTCTAAACTGCTCCAGTACTATATATTTCTATTACATGTTATATGAGAGTCAGAACTCATACTTAGTGCCTTCAGTCTTTTGTGTTAGACTTGTGTAGCCCATTTATTTCTAGATACAATCAATTATGCAGTGATACAGCTATCCTGTGGTGCATCTCACTTTTTTTCGTTCATCTAATCAGTAAGTTTAATATTTTTGGTGCCACTCTCTGAAAAAAAAGTGCTACTTAGATTTAATTAGAAATTCAGTTACAGTTTTTGAATGCGTAAAGTGAATTATTTAGAAAACCTTTAAAAAAAATTTTTGCAACAGTCTGAAAATTTCAATAACATTTGTTTGGCATGTATATATCTATATCTATATCTATATCTATATCTATATCTATATCTATATCTATATCTATATCTATATCTATATCTATATCTATATCTATATCTATATCTATATCTATATCTATATCTATATGTGTAGGTGTAGGTGTGTAGGTGTGTATATGATTGTCACATGCAGTATTCAAGATATACATGAGTACGTGTTATTGCATATTTTGTGCTTATGCCTTTTTATCCAACTGCTTTTGTGAACATGGCACATCACTTTGCCTAGAAAACACAATGTTTTTCATAGTAAAATGCAGAAACTATAAATAACACCTAAACCCTCGTATTTATTTTGCAGCAACTTACATTTTTTCCCTGTAGATGGCAATATATTGCAAGAAATACTGCCAATCTGTTTTCAGTACTTCTAAACATTGAATTTGAGAGTCTGGAGAAGTTATTTAAAGTGAAAATCCTCTTTCTTCTGGTTTGAATGTTTTTTTTGAGGGTTGACAACTATAACACAATCAATAATGAAGAAAACTGGAAGAAGTAAATGAGTTAAATTAAACCACCAGTTATAGTACATACAATACTTAAATACTTGCCTATAAACAATGGGTACATGGACTTTTATGTCAAGATAAACTGTATAAGTTTTCCAAGTCTATTAGTATTTTTCACACACATTACTGTAAGAAATGGAACTTTTACATTTCGACATAAAAATTCCATATCGACTCATAGTATTTTCTGTCTTGATCACTAGCTAAAATAAAATATAGCAAAAATAATATTCCAAAACTGTGATTGATACTGATATGGAAAATGGCATACAATGTGATATATGCAATGTGTTAGAGATAGATACAATGTGTAAAAATTAAATAATATAGCAAAAATTAATCTGTCAGGAGAGGTACTATCTTTCTTACACCAGTTGATATAGAGTGGACATTAAAATCGACGGGTTTCTAGGCATTTCACTCAAAAGGGTACTACCACATTTTCCCATTGTTCATGCATTTTAATCCTGGCTATGCTTTTTCTGTTGTAGCATACTATAATAAAAATATACATAGTCTTGAAAACATGAAATAGAATCTCAGAGGTTTCCTGATAGTAATGCATCAGCATATAGGAATCTGGAGCTTATATATTTATATGTATTCTTTTAGAAAATATTGTGCACACCTTCTGAAAAATAAATGAACTGAGACACTATTCAACTATGCTAACCCACTTGAGACATCATTTTTTTCTATACATGAGTTGGTTTGATTGTTTTTCTCTATAAAAATAAAAGCCAAATGCTGGTACTTTATCAGAAGATTTTCACCTTCACTCTTTTCAGTAGAATCTGAGAGAGCAGTAAATCAGCCCAGAAGGTTTATTTGTTATTTATCCTCCCCTGAAACTTCTGATAGAGATTCCTGAGGAGTTACTCTAAAGAAATGCTTTTGTTAAGAGAAGAGATGATATGATGGCATGATCATGAGGACACTAAGGGTAAACTCTGCAGCTGGGGAGGTCAATCAGTTGTGAAATATGGCCATAAGAAAGAATTGGAAAAGGCAGGAGTCTGGAATGGTAGTTTTATGGCAACATGTCTGCGAATTTATGTCAGTTAGTCATTTACTTTGCCTCAGGGTTTAGGGCTGGATTTCTTGTCACTGTATTTGCCCTCTTGGAAAGGATTCATCTAAGAGCCTTGTGTTGTTTACCCTTTGGATCTCATTAGGAGAAGTAGGTGGTATCTGAACCTAAAATGGACAAATCAGGATAGATGGACATTGGTGGACACTGATAGTGGAAAATCTGTGGACATTACTTTTGAGATGGCAAAATGATGAAGAGGACCTAAATGTTGACTCTACATATTTTAAGATGACTCAAGCAAGAAAAAGTAAAAAAAAATGATAACTGACTTCACTGTAGCAAAGAGTTAAAAGCTGTTGATATATGAGATTTAAAAGTGGCTAACTGGTTTCTTTGAGAAAAAAAATCTGGGATAAAGCATAAGTAGAATAGGGAGATCTATACGTCTTTCTGTGGTGAAGCAGGGAAGGAAGAAGAGAAAAAGGCAGAACTCCAGGGTCCACCTTGTCTGATTAGCGTATAAAATCTCTCCTTTGAATGGTGGCACTTTCAGAAACTGTTGAATATAATGAATTACTACTGTGTACTCAGATTTTTGAAGTCTGTTTGGATTGTTCAGCAATAAAACACTGCAAGTGCAGGCAACACTGGAACTGAAGTATGTGATGAAGTCCTCGATGTATTATAGAAAGAGACAGAGTGTGATATTGCTGCAGTGGTGCATCTTCTGCAAAAGATATTGATGTTTGATCAGCAGTCTGAATATGTTTCATGCAATACTTCTCCTTTCTTAAACTCCTTAAATCTCTAGCGTAATGCATTAGCAATACTATACTTGCCATTAGGATGTCATGCTATGCTCTTTAGTGGTTGATAGGGTGGGACTCGATGATCTTAAAGGGCTCTTCCAGCTGAAACTATTCTATAATTCTTTGATTCTATGAATCTTGCTGCTGCTAGTAGGATGTAAATAACAAAGTACCCCTTAATAAATTCTTCCCCTTGATGGTAAAGAAAGATGCACATTTAAGGCAGAGCAGGGATGCCCTTAGTATGACTCTACAATAATGTAGTAGAGCCATGTTATACACATGGCCTCTGTGCCGTAGTGCACATCTGGAGGATATTTCTCATTGTGTAAAGTTACTGCACAACAAGTGTGAAAGTAAAAACACTAGAATAAAGGATATGTCCAGCTACCGGTCTAGAATAGAGACATAGAACTAGTAGATACTTGTTCTTCCCGCTATTTCTTTTCTTTCTTCTATGAAAACAGACTGCTTTCTTCAGGATTTAGGGTAGCTGAAATACCCAGATGTGATGCAGCATTTACAATATAACCTTCCTTTGTTTGTAGCCTTAAGAAAATGTATTAGGAAATCTACTACAGTTGAGTGGTCTCCAGCTGTTAGATCAGCTCACAAACCTCTGACTTCTATCAGTACAGAAAAGTAAAACTTACCTTTCTCTGTCTCTGGCATTAGTAAGCTGTTTAACAAAATCGTCAAACTGTCTTTACCATCACCACCTTTGTAATTTACGTTGCTTAGAGAGATCAAATTGAAGAATTATTTCAGCAAAGTATTAATCAGTTATTATAAAAATATATAGTATTTAAAATACATATTTGTTAAAAATATATATATAACTAGAAATCAGAAGTAGCTGCATAGGAGTAATTGTTGCGATTCAACTGGATTTCTAAGAGATATTAATCCACTGTTGAAACTATCTACCTCAGACTTCTTCAATTGTTGGATCAGAAGATCCAAAAGGTAATTAATTTCATCCTAAAATAAACATTTAGGACAGGTATGACCAGAAAGGGACCATTTCCCCCTATTGAATCTCACTCAATGTGTGTGCTCAACAGCCTTAGTCTGACTTGCTATGTGTTGCCAAAAAGCCTTGTAACTCTTACAAGGTCTATGCATACGAGAACTTTTATTATGGCTGTAATGAAGCTACAGTGGAGTTACAGCAGTTTAAATTGAGGAAGAACTGGCTTGCAATGTTGTAAATGTTTTCCACATTAAATAAAGCCCCCCTATTTCACTTATAATAGTACTACTTTGTAATGTATTCTTGCTAACCTGTTGTTAGATATTTTCATATGCAAATTTCTCTAAAGAAGGCAAATCCTTAGAGGCTGTGAAAATAAAACTTCCTCCATTCTTTTAAACTTATTTCTGTCTGTGCTAAGTTTGAGTGCGAAATGCTGTAAAAATGCTTACTTAGCACTTGTTTTCAAGAGGGGTAGTAAATGAGATTAAGGACAATAAAAGATAACAACAGTGAAATTACCTTCCTGCAAAAGGTCATACAGAATGGAAATAATTCATTGAAGTGTTGGTTTTTTACTCCATATTCAGGGAATAAACTACATCTATGAACTATTCATTAAAAAATTTCTTCTTTTTTGTTAGTACTAGAATAGCAATGATGCAATTATTCACTGAGATTTCTTTTTTTCTCCTCAGAGAAATGAAATCAGAAAGTATTTTCTGATCATTTCACCCTGTATATTCCCTTTGAAGAACTATTTTTTTCTTGTGTCACCTGTGACATGATAAGGAAATTAGATTCTTGAAATTCACAATGTTTTATCTATATTTTTTAAGATTTCAAGTAGGATCTATACATATTTAGAGACCTGTTGAAGCTGCTATGGAAATACAAAACATTTGTGCCTCCTTTAAAAAGAAAAGAAGATGGCTGTCAGAGCACTATGTGCAATAATAGCATATAGGTGAGATCACAGAAATTAGTAACATTTCTCATAGCTTTTGAGGAGCTGCTGCTATGGAAGGTGTTTGCTATCAGGATTGTAACCTGTACCAATGTTTATCCATCGATTCAAAGCAATGATTAAAATCCTAGGCAGCTTTCTGCAATATCGGCTTGGAAAGGGTCTTCACTTCTGTACTTTATATACAGGCTCATTCAACCTAGTCACTGAAATTAGAAGAAGGCTAACCTGCCTTTAACATTTGACCAGAGTCTTTATGAAGTCTCAAGTCTAAGGCAAAGGTGTGCACAGCTGAGTTGCTTAAGATGGTGTCAGCTTCTGAGTAGAGGATTACATACAGTTATTCCCACACAGAGAAGCACATACAGTGTGGCATGGCCCAATTAATGCTTAGTATGTGTACCCTGGATCCTTAAATCTGGTTTGCTTTGTGCAAGTATTAAATTTAACTGTGAATGCTTTCTTATTTAACATATTTAACAAGAAAATGACAGTTAGCCTTTCTGCTCCAAAAGTGGTGTTTGTCCTCCCCTGCCTGCAACACAAGTTCCACTGCTTTGCTTTTACTGGTACTAGTGTTTGCAAGACCATTGCCAAATCAGGGAGCTACTCTGGCAAAGACATAACACCACACAGAAAGAGCTTGTTGTTGGCCTCAGTACTGTCAGTTCCCAGAGCTGTCTCAGTGCCCGAATCCTTGTGTATGCACAAGGAAGACAGTCGGAGTGAGGGAAGAATGACCTTCTCAAAAGCAATCTCAATTTAGTTTAAAGTATCTGTGTCTTTAATCTGCACCAGCATAGTTGAAAGTTTCACATAGCCAGTGTGTTCTTCTCATCATATTACTAAAACTCCTTGTGGAAAAAAAGTATTAAAACTTTCAGAATAGTGTCCTTTTGCACATTTAAAAGGAAGATAAATCAGTCAAACATTCTAACAATATACTTCTAATTTAAAGAAAGAAACCTACACCCAGTGGGTCAGATAGCAACCTCTTCCTCTGCTTTCCCATTTGGGCTTCTGTCTCTCTACTGAAATTGATTGATACTCAACTCTTACTTTTCTAGAGATCATTAGGACTGCCTAGAAAGAGTGATGAAAAATGTTATAGCTTCAGATATGTTTTATGATGCCATTTGCCAAGGAGTTCTGTTTCCAGTAGTAAAAGCCAGATAATAAGATACAAATTATTCTAACATTGGCAGAGAAAGTAAATAAAATATATTGGAATAGTTCCATTTACTTTTGTTGAATTGCTATTAATTTCTTGTTTAATGGAGAGAAAAAAATTAAACTCTACTATTTCTAAGTCACGTGTTTTAAAAGAATACTTGAATGTGTTTCTGGAAGTTTTTTTTTGTAATCATCTGGGCCCGAGTTTCCTCAGCTGAAAAATGGGAATAATTTTTCAAAGAGGTATAAAGAGACATAATTAATTAATATTTAGGAAATACTATGAAATCCTCAGATGGATTTTTTTTTTCAGGTTAGTGCTACATGAATACTGTTCCAAAGAGCTGAGTATGTTACTAGGACAATATTCTCCCAAATATATAAGTATCAATCAATCTGTAAAAGCGAAAACAAATTCAGAGTTTCTAAAACTCTGTAAATCATGGAAACTGATTGTATTAACAGAAAATGGAATTGCATGTTTCTGATATGGAACAGAAACTACCTGACATGATTATTATGAAGGAAACTTCATCTTCCATGTGCTGAAAATGGATTTTTCTTTTAGGAGACAATAAAAAGTTACTTTCTTTAGTAAGAACAGACCCTCATTAGACAAGTTTTGAACACATATTTGTAAAACACGAGTTTTACTTTGATTAGTGAAGGAACGGACAAAGATACATTTTGTTTCTAACAGTGCTTATATACAGAATGACTCAGATAACTTTGAAAACAGTGATTGAGATTGTAATTCTTAAAATCTCCTTAAAATATCCTATCAAGAGAAGAAGATATCTCACAGAAGAAGAGTAATTTTAAATTGATTGAATCACCCTTGTCTGTAAGAAACATGTATTCCTTCTATGTTTGACCCTATTCATGACATGATGCCTCAGTTGCAAAATCAATGTCATGAAAGGTATTACTTCTTAAAGAAGAGGAAAGCAGTGCTAGAAACAAGTCCAGTTATTCTACCTGCTTATGAGTCAACAAATGAGGAAAACAAAATACAGAGTGCATAACAACAAAAAAACCTCAAGACAAATGTTGGCTTTCTGGTTATTGAGATCCACTTTATTTTTAAAATGTTACCCTGTTCCTGACAAGCTAAATTAGCAAAAACATTGAAAGAACCAGACCTACTATAAGCAATGGATGAAATGCTGTGCCAAAATTCCATTTACGTATCATTTTATACATAATGGCATAACACCAAACAGTTCAAAAGCACAGAGATGAGCCTCAGTTTGTCATGAGTTCAGGGAACAAAAAAGCAGCCTGCAGCTAGCTTTCTCCACCTATGTCTGGCACAAACATTTTAGCTAAATGCTGTGTTTTATTGCTAAATAGAAAGAACCAAACAGCAAAATTTTAGAATCAAGCAAGAGATAAAGCTGGCAGAAGAAAAACAATAGCATTCAAAGAAAATAACAACAAGAAGGAAAGAATAGGATGGTCAAAAATGAATAAAAGACAAGGGATCACATCCAAAACCAGAACAGGTTATAAAACATGGTCAGAGATAAAATATTCTCAGTGGAAATAAATGGGAGAGGTGCTAAATCTTGTATCATGGCCAGGTAGAGAATTCTGCAAATCATCCTTTATTCTGCCACCAAATAACATTATGTGTCTTTACTGTTATCCATTTTTTGGTATTGTATATTTATTTCCATACTTTTTTGAGGGTACAATTTTAATCCTTTTAAAGCCTTTGTTGTTGGTGGTGGTGAGTTCTTTTTAACAAAGGTTTTTATGAGCACAGAAAATTTTGGATATGTTAATGTGCACTGAATTAAGTGTGCAAATGAAGCCTTTGCCCTTCATTTACCCAGAACAGACACAGAAGTGAGGTTATTTCACAGGAATGTTAAATGAAATAAATGCAGAGATTGTGAATACTGTTCTAGTGAGAAGCTGCACATGCATAGATATAGATCAACAAACAACTAATGTAACATCCAGCTACCACTGAAGTGGAATGAGTCTACTCCTCCTACCTTTATCCTTGTGGTCCCCCGCTGAATCCACTCTAGCACTTATCAAACATGCTAAAGACATTATTTGATAAATTAGAAGGAAATTAACATGATAAAGAAGAAAGTAGTTTTCAGATATTTTAGATGCTGAAATTGTCCAAGAAAGCACTTCCAGGAAAAGTCAGACGTGACAAAAAAAAGAGATATGAGCTGCACAGTTGAGTATTCAGGGAGAGCCAAGGAGAAGACCTGGGTGTTCACAACCAACTCCTATAGCAGCAGCTGGCATATATCCATCACTGAGTAGTGTCCTTAGAGAGATAAAATTACCAAGAGCATAAAAGAAAGAAATAACAAAGCATGATGTAAAACTCCCGATAATGTATCTGAGGAAAAGCTAAAGAAAGAGAGTGTTTCTGCTGAATGGTAATAGTTCCAATATTCCAAGTCTAGGAAGACTCCTTTACATTCTTTGTAAGAAAAAAATAGAATTAAACCAAAGAAGTAACTATTTATACCATCAGTTTCTTTCTTCATAGGTAACAGTTTATATTTTGCGATTTTTTTCTATCTATTTAACTCACAGAAGGGAAAAGTGTCACTGATTTGACTTTTTAAAAAAACATAGACTTGGAAGAAAGTTCTGGTGAATCGAAATGGATAAGTGATTAGGGGAAAATACCTAGGGAAATCTAAAACAGCCAAAAGAAGTTTAAAAAATACCCAAATTGAGTATCAAGTAGAATTAAAGGCACTCTGACAGTTCTTATCCCCCTCAAAAAGAAAAAAAAAAGAAAAACAAAGAGCAAGAAGAGATGCAGCAATCTTTGCTGGAACAGTATGATGAATGGCATCTGCTTTGTTTGTTTACTGGATATATGTTTCATGTTTTGTCAAAGAAATTTCTCTGGGTGGTCAGAAAACCTAGCAAATCCCAGGGTAGCATTTCAGGAAGCACCATTCCAAAGAACCACTCAAAGGGCAGGGTAGGCTTCAAAGGGAAGTTTTTACTGTACAGTATTATGGAAGAGAGGAAAGAAAGAAAATACATAGGATGATCCCTAAAGAGGGAACAGATGAGTAAAGACAGCAGTCAAGAGGCTTGAAGGATGAAGACTTTAGATGAAGACCTCAGAAAAAGTGTCTATTTTTTTTTTTTTTTAATAAAACAAAAACCAGTGAAAGTTGCTAGATTGAGAGATAGATTGGAAAGATGTTGTAGGCAAAACTCTCTTCTACACCTTGTCTGATTTGCTGTGTTAGATGGATTCTATATTTTCATGAGATATGTTGTTCCAGTGGGATTAAAGATATATTTTCCTTGAGGAAAAAAAAAATTACTGAAAATTCCCACTGTAAGCATTTTCTCTAGGTGGCCAGGGTTGCATAACAAAATCTTCCAAAGTAAAACAGGCAGATAGAATAGGTGGTCGGCAACCAAAATGCCATTTATTCAAAGAAAACTTTGGTCAATTTGGTAACAGATGAGCTGCAGAAAAGACTGATGGAACTGAAAAATCAGTCATAGATCTTCAAGGAAAAGAGCTACATGGTTTTACATTTGGATCACCCAAATAATTCACATAAGATTGGAAGTTTTGCAATAGTTATCTGCTTTTTTGTAAACTGAGACTTTGCTGAAGCGTGTTCAATTTGCAGTGAATCAATTTAAAATATTTAGATAGAACTTGAATTGCACTTGAAATTGATTGAAAATAAGATTAGATCACTCTGAGTTGTGAAATTTGCTAAGCTACAAACCTTAAAAGTACAGCCCTGGGACAGAAGATGATTTTGACTTTTTGAGTGAGTAGAGAAATCATGTTAAATTCAATTTGTGGAACAGGAGAGTGTGTCACTAATGGAAAAATTATAGTTGAGAGTTGGTAAGTGAGGAAAATATATCCATAAAAAGGGCTGTTAAAAACAGAGAGTCAGCCAAACCTGAACATTATTGGTTTTTAAGAAATCTCACAGTAACAAAAACTGGAGGAATGGAGACTAGCCAAAAAAAAAATTCCTTCTGCTATTATTTGTTTATTTATGTTCTCATAGTTGAATTATAGTGATAGGAATATGCAATGATAGCTTGGAAAGCTTAACAAATATTGGACAGATGCAGAAACTGAAGGTTTTGGATCCTGCTAGTCAGTAACGGTTATGAAAGAAAACCTTTCAACTGGTCATAAACTGAAAAGATAGAGCATAGTCTGTTTGAAAAGTTCATATTTGAAAGGAAATTTGAGCAGATAAGATAAACAATATTACAGTCTTCTCTGAGATCTTCAAGGTTCAGTGAGTTGTCTGTCCTTTCTTGTCTCTTTCTCTCTCTCTCTCCCACACTTTTCTTTGTTTTTCATTCTCTCCTCTTTCTCTCCTTCTCTTTCATGCTTTCACACTTTCTTTCTCACTTTCCTCCTTCTTTTTTCCTTCTTATCTCCTTCCTTTTTTTGATTCTACCTACCTTCCTTTCTTTCTTTCTTTCTTTCTTTCTTTCTTTCTTTCTTTCTTTCTTTCTTTCTTTCTTTCTTTCTTTCTTTCTTTCTTTCTTTCTTTCTTTCTTTCTTTCTTTCCTTCTTTCCTTCTTTCCTTCTTTCCTTCTTTCCTTCTTTTTTAATGTAACTATTTAGTAAGCCACCTTTTGGTTAAGAAAGTGAAGTATATACTCCATTAACTTTCTAAGTTCAGGAAAGCAGAACCTATTGGATGTTCCATATATGGAATGATGAACTCAAATTGCCAAAGCTGTAACAGGTGTAAAATGGGGGACAAGTTAAACTCTTTGTTTCTCTATTTTTATAACACTTATGTAAAAAGAGTATGAAAAAAGAAAAAAAAAAAGAGCAATGATTGCAAGCTACTAGATCACACTATGTCTACAATTTTGGAAAAAGACTGCTAATAGTGGCCCAGTGTAGTCCCATACTGTTTATCACAGACATTTTTCTAACCTGGAGTTAATCCTTTAAGTGTAAACAGCTTGAAGAAAAAAAGAACTCACCATCATCAACAACAAAGGCTTTAAAAAGATTAAAATTGTACCCTCAAAAAAGTATGGAAATAAATATACAATACCAAAAAATACCACAAGAAGACTCTCAAATACACTAGCTAAGAAGCTTTTAGAACTCATTACGGAAATGAACTCTGTGCATTTGTCCATGTTGCAAAACCACTGCATAGATGGGTGAGAGACAATGTCTTGAAAAGATTTAGGTAACAGTTTTGAATCTCACTGTTACTAGCACTCTTGTGACCGTTCCATTTGTATTGGAAACAAATAGTATTACTTATAGTTTGAGAGCAGTTGCAAGAATGAGGGATTTTTTTATAACACAATTCTGAATTGTCCTACTATAAATTATTATGCTGTGAAAGAGAGTTCTCAGCACTTCCATGGAAAGCTGGGGAATGTTGTTTTCATTGTTTGCATGAGAAGTTTGTGGTCAAAGGAAAATATGTTTCTCAGTACAGATTTTTAAATACAGAAAAAACGAGAAGGCCAACTCGTGAAGAGACTGGAAAGAAATCTGTAGTTTCATGATTAAAAAAGGTACTTCAACACTTGATATAAGGGTTTTGTTGAGACATTAATCATAATGCTCTCAGCAAGAAAGGGAGAAACTATGGAAAGATACGTTTACTGAGATACAGAAAAGATTCAGTCTTATAATTTCAGAGCTGAAATTTTTCCTACTTCATCTTTCTGGCTTTAGGAATGATGTTGAGAGAAACAAAAATTTACCAAAGAGAGGATCATGCTGTAAGAATTGTTGCTTGGTAAACGATTTGGCAAATCTAGAAATCACTTGACACACCTAGAAATCTAGAAATGTGGCATACCTAGAAATCACTGTAGTTTGGTTTTTTGAAATCACATTGACATTATACTGTGATGGTGCTTTAAAAGCAGAGCAGGGTTTGAATGGTGGAGTTAGCCCTTTGTCTTGAAGAGGGCAAAAGTTTTAAGGCAGGTAGGTTGCGTTTCTTTCCACTGTTTCCATTATATAGTTAATAAGAATTCACTGTAGGCCACTCTATTCCCAGCCCTCGAGTTTGAGCAAAGGAACCCATTAATTCTGTGTGAGATACTGAAAGGATCAAAGAAATTTAGACTTTTTCATTACAATTGGAAAAATTAATGGATTTCTTAAGTATAACTATTGATCTATGAAAGAGACATAATAGGAACACTTCAGAGCAGGGTTACCACTGCCATTAATTGCACAAGTATTGGAAAGGACCATAAATACTATGATCTGAATACTCATGGATATCTGTAAGAACCATCTGAATCACTGATAATCAGCATGGCTGAGAACAAAGCTGCAACAACTGAGGTTAGCTAATATAATAGAGATAATTTTCTGACAAAATAATCTGATCTTGTCAATAGATATTTGGGCATTGATATGCATATATTTGGGCTTACTGCAGGTGAGGGTTCTCAATTTGTTATTAGAGAACCAGAAAGAACTCAATGAAAATTTAATATTGTTATGAAGAAACAATGCATAATATCCTGATACAAAGACAGTATCACAGAATCACAGAATCACATAGAATGGTAGGGATTGGAAGGGACCTCTAAAGATCATGTAGTTCAAATCCCCTGCTAAAGCAAGCCTGTCTAGATCAGGTCAACTCAGAAACATGCACAGGTGGGCTTTTAAAACTTCCAGAGAATGAGACTCCATACCCTCCCTGTGCAGCCTATTCCAGTACTCCATCATCTTCACAGTAAAGAGGTTTTTCCTTAAGTGTAACTTTTTGTGTTCCAGCTTTTGTATAGTTGAATGAGTATCCAGAACTTACTAGGTTGTAAGTTCTGTTGGTAGCATAGATCAGCAAGCACTGCTTTTCTTAATGCCAGGGTGCAACAAGGTGCTAACAAGTTGCAAAGTATTAGAAAACTTGATTTTAAAAGGTGAAAATAATTATAAAAATTCTAAAAAGAAAAAGAAAACCTGATCACTTCCTAGGATTAGCTCAATTCCTCCAATGAGAGGAAGTAATAAGTATCTACTGGGACATGTGTAGTTAAACTACCTCTGGTCACTACCATCCATGTACCTCCTCTAGGGAACTGTGCATTTACACACATGCAGTCAGGAATTACAGCTCTCTGCCATACAGGTAATGAGTCAGCAATAGTAAGCATCAGATTTCTGGTCATTACATTTTACTGACAGGAATGCACTAAATACATAGTCCAAAAGGGAGTAATATTTAATCAATGCATTAGACATCACAATTTTAAGAATAAGTTGGCTTATAAGAGATGTCTTGTAGAGGATGCTGTGACTAAAAGGTCAGGCGCAGGTGCCTGTGTTTTGGATTGCCTTCTCTGACACACCCCTCTGCTCCCTGCCCTGCTCCCCTTCCCCCCCAGTTATACTTTGGTGCTCCTTTTGTCATACAACAAAACAAAATGAAACATTTGTGCTCTTTGATGAGTATATGGCATACATGTTTTCCTCTAAACATATATTTTGATCAGAATATTTTTTTCAGTTGCCTATAGAAAGAACTTTTCAGATTCAATTTGTAGAAAAGAGTAAATGTTACTGTGGTAGTTATCTGTAGGGGTTTTTTTTTCAGTCACATAATCTTACTGTTTTCTAGATTTTTATTCCTCAGATAAAAACAGCCTTTTGGTAGGCAATACCATTGATTACAGTGGGGCCAGAATATTACTATGCAGAATGGGTAAGAGTGTTGCAATCTTGTCCTTAATGTGTATCTTTTCCACAGCTTATTTTAAAAAGATCTTACTGGTGTTTTTATTGCTACCTTGGGAAAAATGGTCAGAGGAACAGTTTCGTAGCCTCATTTTCTTTATTTGTTTACTATACACAGAATTTCACAATGAGGTTTTGGGTTATTCTGGAGGGGTGTTTGGGTTTTTTTTAATAAGCAGTTCTTGATTCTAACTTATTTGGTTATTACACTAGTTATTAAAGACAAAAATTAGTGAAAATGTTGATGTTTTCTATGCAACTACCCAGGGAAAAAAAAGCAATAAACATTATTGTTAAAGCTCCTGCATTGGCAGAGAGGATGGCAGATAAACTGGAAAGTGTCACTGCTTCAATTCAGTTAAATTGAAATGTAAAGAGTCCAAAAGAAGCTTTGTTAGGATTTCAAAAAGCTAGCACTTGGGTTCATACCCAGCTGCAATGGCACAGTGCAGTACTGTCTGTTACTAGTGCCAGTTTCAACAACATTGGGCAGAAAGGTTACTGAAAACCCCTAACATCATTCAGTCTATGAAATGAACTCCTCACACAAATGAACACGTCTTTTCATGTTATGAAGACAGTGCAAGGAGAATATTTGCTAATTCATTGTCCTCTGTTGTATTTACTTGTCACGTACATCACTTTTTTGCTTTTGTGTCTAACTCTCCATTTCTCCTCTATTTTATACCTGAAACACAGTAAGGTTCAATGTGATAAACAATTTATAGACATTACCTTCCAATTATAAAATCCACACAGCAACGTTTAACTTGATAGATTTCTGGTTTAGTCATTAAGCTATACATTAATCTGCATATTATGGCTTTTTTAAAAAAAGAATCCTCTGGCTCTTTGCAAGAGAATCAGAATGGGAGAGAATTATTTTGAGTTCTGGAGAGTTAGTTGTGACTGCTAGGACAGTGACTCAAATACGTGGGTAGATTTAGCTGGATTGTGTCTGACACGCTTATTTTTCCCAGAGCCTGCCATTCTCATAGATTGTACTAAACAGAACTGCACTTGTTCCTGAGTAAATGCAGCTTCCTATCAAGTGTTTAAAACATAACAGACACTGTTTCCAGTTCAAGTTCACAATTCCATGCACTGGGAGAGATTCTATTTAGCCATATTGTCTCCCCTCATAGATGGACATAGCTAGAAACAGGTCATTTATTGCCTTTACTTCCCTGTTCCAAATGGTGCTCTGCCAGCAAAGAACAATTTTGAGTTGCAATCAGATGCCATTGATTTCAGTGAAACCCCATTTGTCACAAAACTGTGAAATTCAGCTGCAAATCAGGCTCAATATATTCTGTCACTGAAAAATCCAGAGACTTGTCCAGCTGTACAGAGCATGGAAAGAAGTAGAAAAGCAAGCTCTATGGTTCATAGTGTAACATGGTAAAGAATTTAGAATGTTTAAAGAGTGATTGCATAACTTGTAATGTAAAGCAGTCTATATTTGAGTCTGCTCAAGCAGATAGAGGGAAAACACAACTGTGCAGTGGAATTTTACAGTTGAGTCAGGTTCAGTAATGTAACTTTACCTGACATACTAACAAAACAGCATTCACTTGAGAAGTTATGAAGAATCTGCTTCTGCCCATAGGTGGCTGATGGTAATGATAAGATAGTTTTCCCATGGTTTTATATGATATTTCAATATTATCACTGTAAATTGGAGCATGTTAATGAGATTAAAAAACCCCCGTTGCTCACCAAACAGTCTATTTAAAGGAAAATCTCAACTAGGGTTTGGAGTAGGTTCCAAATATGTTCTCTGGCACACCTGATGTAAAGTTTGACCTACTATGTAAACAAGCCCTAGTTTTGGGGAACATATAGCTTTCGGGTAGCAAGATAAAGAGGGGTGTGAGTATGTCTTCTAGTTAAAGTCATATAAGTGTGATTTTTAAAGACAAATAAACAAATATTGTTGCTGACAAAACGAAATACACAAAATTGGGAAGTTAGGAGAAGAGCTCTTATCCTTGCTTCTAGGGAATGGGGATATGACGTGTTTTCATCTGTATTTATTGTGTACATTGGGACCCTGATCTTATATTGCTACCCAATATGTAAGTAATTGCATTTATTTAAATAAGGACCATAAATATTTATGTCCTTATAGGTTTGTATTTTGAACAGAATTTTTCTATTGTTACATCTAAACTACATAAGTTTAGATGTTAATTTTACTTTCAGATGATTTACTAGCAATTTGAGTGGAACAGTTGCTCATTAGTATGTGAGGCAAGGGTGAAGAAGTTGATTGAAAAAAGTAATCAAAAGTGACAACTAAATCAATATGTTTTCACTGCTTATCTGTAGTTTGGACATATTACTGTCTGAAGGTAAAGGTATAAGTTAAGTTGGGTTAAATGCTGATTTGTTTGGAAACGTTTCCTACCTTTCACCCCCCTCCAGGTCAAAAAGCACTGATTTAATGTATTGAAACAAAAATCTTGTCAGTTCCAGTGTTCTTTAGGGGAATTCCTATGGAAAGCATCTATGAAATGGTATGAGTTATTTTTTCCATAACCCTAGCTCTATCCCCAAAGTGATACAATTGGGAAATCCCATCTGTGCATATCATCTGCTGGTTGCTAAATTACTTTGCTCAAATTGGTTTTGGTTATATCTATCAACCTCAGGCTTAATGCAATTCTTGAGGAGGTGGTGAACCTTTATAGCAATTACTGACAAGAGTTTAAATTGCTGTTGTTCATGGAATAGTAAAATGGGTTATTTTATGGGAGTATTCTAAGTTTTCTCCAGTTAAACTTCATATTAAAATATAGGTCCAGACCTACAGATTTGGGAAGGTACAAGTTCATCTTGGTCACAAAAGGGTAATAAGACAATCTTCTCTGCATTTAGAACAACATAGAAATACCTGAAAGGATTAATGTAATATTAGCATTTAAAGTATTTAAAAATAAATTTAATAACTTTAAATTGATGAGTTAAAGTGAGAGAACATATATCTCTCTACTCACAGAAAAAATATAACCGTTTTTAAGCGCGGAACAATATAATCTGTTGTCTAGTTATCTGTCCCCCTGAGCTGGAAGACAGGGACAGGGAACAGAATGAAAGTCCCTTAGTCCATGGGGAAATGGTGTGTGACCTCGTTCCATCTTGACTCGCAGAAGTCCATGGGACTGGATGGGATCCACCCAAAGGTGCTGAGGGAGCTGGCAGAAGTGCTCTCTGAGCCACTCTCCATCATCTACCAGCAGTGCAGGCTCACTGGGGGAGTCCCACTGAACTGGAGGTTGGAAAATGTGACAAGAAGGGCCAGAAGGAGAATCCTGGGAACTACAGGTCTATCAGCCTGACCTCAGTGCCAGGGAGGTTTATGGAGCAGGTAATCTTGAGTACCATCCTAAGGCACATACAGGATAACCAAGTGGCAGGCAGGCCCAGTCAATATGGCTTTACAAAGGGCAGGTCTCAATTGACCAAACTGATCTCCTTCTTTGACAAGATGACCAGCTTGGTGGATGAGGGAAAGACTGTGAATGTGATCTGCATGGACTTTAGTAAAGCCTTCGACACAGTCTCTCACCATATCCTCCTGGAGAAACTGGATGTCTATGGCTTTGATGGACCTACTCTGCAATGGGTGGAAAACTCTCTGGATGACTGGATCCATGGTGGTGAACAGAGGAAAAAACAGTTGGCAGCCAGTCACCAGTGATGTTGTCCAGGGCTCAGTGTTGGGGCCTGTTCTGTTTAATATCTCTATCAATGATCTGGATGAGGAGATTGAGTGCATCCTCAGTAAGTTAGCAGATAACACCCATCTGGGAGGAAGTATAGAACTGTTAGAGAGCAGGAAGGCTCTTCACAGGGACCTGGACAGATTGGAGCAATGGGATGATGAAGTTTACACAAGGCCAAGTGCTGGGTCCTGAACTTGGGGCACAACAGCCTCAGGCAATGCTACAGGCTTGGGCATGTGGGGCTGGAAAGCTGTCTGTTGGAAAGATCTGACAGTGTTAATCAACAGTTGGCTGAACATGAGCCAGCAGTGTGCCCAGGTGGCCAAGAAGGCCAATGGCATCCTGGCTTGTATCAGAAATAGTTGCACCGTCAGGGCCAAGGAAGTGATTGTCCCGCTGTACTCGCCACTGGTGAGGTTGCACCTTGAATACTGTGTACAGTTTTGGTTCACTCATTACTACATTGAGCTGCTGGAGCATGTCCAGAGATGGACAATGAAGCTGGTGAAGGGTCTGAATCATGAGGAATGACTGAGGGAATTGGGGTTGTTTAGCCTGGAGGAGGCTGAGGGCGATGTGGTCACTCTCTACAAATACTTGAGGTTATAGCAAGAATGGAGTCAGTTTCTTCTCCCAAGTAATGAGTGACAGGACAAGAGGAAATGGTCTCAAGTTAAACCAGGGGAGATATAGACTGGAGATTAGAAAGAACTTTTTCACAGAGGAGGTTGTTAAACACTGGTACAATCTGCCCAGGGAGGTGGTGGAGTCATCATTCCTGGAGATATTTGAAAGATGTATAGATGAGGTGCTGAGGGACATGGTTTAGTGTTGGGCTTGGTAGAGCTATGTTAGTGGTTGGACTTGATGATCTTCAAGATCTTTTCTAACCAACAAATTATATGATTCTATTATAATGATAACCCTTTTGAGAAGGGACTCAAAACCCTCTATTACTGATACTATTGAACTAACAGTGACCAGTCAGCTGCTAATTGGCTTATAAACCTATTTGCATCCTCTGAGATTGGATTGGCTCCTTCTGGACAACCCAAACTTGAACTTCATGACAGATCTTTATTTCTAAATCAGAAATTTGAATCTTCTCATGTCACTGAGGCTCCATAGAGCTGGCAGTGATTTAGTGCTTTATCTATACTATGTTTTATGTAGTCTTCCATTTTTATTGTCTTTTTAAACTGTAATAACTGTGAACTGTTAAAGCAAGCCAGAAATTAGATAGTACAAATCAATACCTTTAGTTTCTGATGACATTTTTTCTGATATGACAGAGTAATTTACTTTTTAAACATATGTTCTAAAAAAAAAAACAATGAAATTTTAAGACATAATACCAGAATATGAGTAGTCAGTAATGAGGTTGTCAAGTTGTAAAAGTCAAAACAGCTAAGCATAGAGTGAATAAACAAAGATATTTAAAGTAGATCAAAAAGAAAAAAGAAAAATTATTCTGTATATTTCCCATGTATAATGGATGACTGAAAAGATTGGTTATGGAAGATCATCTTGAATGTATGTATAAAATTCTGATTATTGTTTTTAGATTGAGAGAAGTAAAATACGAAATAACAATTCACTCAAATAAAGTGGACTTCATTTCCAAAGAACTCTCAATGTATATTAAATATAACACACTGAAAAAGATACTAGGGTGACATTTACAAAAAAAAAAAAAAAAAGCACGCAATTTGATTAAAAACATCTACGTTAAATTACAGACGGCTCTGGAAGGAAGTTAAACAGTGTTGATGCTCACCCAGAGGGATGTCAGAGATGTAATCTGACACGTACTAAGAGGTCTCCCTCAGCAGAGGCCTTTGAAAGAAAATGTGTTTCCTCTCATTCTCTCAAGATTATACGATATTTAGAAACAGACAGCAGTTCCAGCTTTAGTGCTTCCAGTTGGTCTCTGATGTGAGTTACTCATGTATTATTTAAGACTTGCAATGCTAGTATAGGAAAACTGAATCAAATTTTCAGGATAAAAACTAGCTAATGTGGATGCAGGCAAAACTACAAAAGATTCATCCTCAAAGTGAAAATACTCAGAATCAGTCTTTTACTTCTTGACAGCTAAATGTATTAGACTATGGAACAGTCTCTCAAGGGAAGCAGTGAAAATACTTGGTATTTTTAGAAGTAGGTTTGGCAAATATGTAGTAGATGTATAATAGCAAACAATACTGCTTTGGCAAGCAGAAAGACTATATAACTGTCTCACAAAATGCTATCTCGTAAGATTGAGGAGTTCAGTTTCTGTTAACACTGCCCCCAGCATATATCTTTTGCTCAACTAAGAACAAATAATGCAATTCTGAGACTGCAGTTTTGAAGTAGCACAGAACAGCAATAGAAATAACCAAATCAAATGGAGCAAAGAAGTTTTTTACACAGGGAAAAAACATGCAGAATCTGGTAACACTTTGCTTTTTCACTCCCTCTGAATCATAGAAGATTGTTTTTCTTTGTTTTCCTAGATCAACAACCTTTAGGTTTCCTTCTGTTCTCTTGAGTTTGTGATGCTTTGAGAATGCATTTATGACACATTTCTCAAACATGCATTTCTGGGAATGACCTTTGGCATTCACACAGTCAGGACCTTGGAACTTTTTTCATCTTATGCCATAGGGAGAGAGCAATGGGTTTTGTCATTGTAACACTCTTCTCCATGACCTTTCCTAGACAGAATACATATAAAATGATTTTAGCAATATAAGTTGAATAGTTGGTTAAAATAATTAATTTTAGGGGTTACATGAGACTGTCACTATTTCTCTACAGTGGTACTTACATCACTATCAATGAGACCAGAGCCACCAATTCCTTTTCCTTGACACTAAGACCCACTTTTTCTCATACACTCCCATAGCAAAGTATCAACAGTTTCCCTGTAGTAAGCCCAAATGTCAGGTTTCATCAGTTAATCAAGATCTCTGTAATTGTTTGACACAGTTTTAAAAATTGTAGTTTCCCAGCTAGCTCACAATTTGTAATGCTGCCCATACTTCAGTTGCATCTTCTGGCTTTTTGTATTTGTTTTAGTGATCCCCAGATGTCATCTCCCGCACTTCCAGTAGGAGGCTGAAGCTTGTTTACAGAAGTTTTAGCAAACTACAAAAGGCTGCAGTCAGCCTGGGTTTCCCTAACACTGGTATTGCAACATGCACCATTTCATAGAAGTCCTAAGCAGTACCAGGTTAGCCTCTGCAAGCCATCAGAGTCCCTAGCCACCAAAAAATCTGCTTCCTGGGATCTTTCTCTGATAAGGAGGACATAGCTGCCACTGTCTTAATTACTGTCAGCTGAAACTGACAGCATCAACAAAAAAATAACAATTTTAAAGTCTTGACAATACATTGGTACATTACAGACAGCCTTAAGTGTTCTGTCACAGTCAGTAGGCCAGTCAATTGTACTGAGAAAAGACATAGTTTGTAGGTAAAGGTACTATATATTCTTGTAATATGTATAGTTAGAAAAAGAACATATAAGCCTTTCCTAACTCTGGAGCAGAAGCAACAGACTTCAAAGCTAAATATGAGTTGACAATGTCTTCTCAGTTTGTATTGATTTATTTTTACATTTGTGTTAAATTACTGGCTAGCAGTAGAGAAAAATAAAACAGAAATTAAAAAAAAGAAAATTTCCCTTTTTAACAACTCATTTTGTTTATCTGCTGTTTGGTTCTGTCTTCTACTTATCTCTGCTATCATCTACATTATTTACTCCTGCCTTGTGCTGCTGTCAGCATTTTGTGTAATTGTAGCAGATTATGTTCTTTAACCTGGCCAATTCCCACCCTGCAGCCCCCACTATTCTTCTATTTTCTTCAAAGTTAGGGCTTTTTGCCATTTTAATGAGATGAATCAATTTATCTTGTGATCAAATTAAGACCAGCACTTGTTCTAAGTCAGCTGTAGAAGTGTGAGGTAGTGTAGATGGAATTGAAACCCCAACATTTATCCTTCAAGAAAGAGAAAGCTGTTCAGTTCATGTTGCAAAACTGTACCTGGAAATATAGGCAACGGGATGTTTTCCCCCAGGGTAAGTAAAAATATTTCTGAAGATTTTGTACATAACTTTTGTCATATACTCAAGATACATGTGGAAAGCAAATACCTTGGTTTGTGGAATAGATAACAGAAAAAATAGCAGCCAGCATTCAAATCACAGAACAGCTGCCAGAGGTGGAAGTAAATTCCATTCTTGGATTTTCCTTAAGATAGAAATTCAAATGAAGCACTGAGCCAATACTTGTTGGAGCTACATGGAAACTGGAAAAATTGTCTACCAGTGGAAGCGACCAAGGAAGACCAAGAAACAGACACATAAGCCCTTACCTTGTGACTTATCATAGAATCATAGAATGGTAGGGGTTGGAAGGGACCTTTAGAGATCATCTAGTCCACCCCCCCTGCAGAAGCAGGCTCACCTAGATCAGGACTTACGCTTGTCTGTAAGACCAGAGAGCAAGCAAAAATGAGATTTAGGAATCTAAGCAGAAATGATTGTTTTAATTTGTTGATGTTTAGAGAAAAAAAGGTATTGGATGATTTAGAATTAAAGAATATTGCATCCCAAAACTATTATGTTTACCCAATAGAAAAAAAAGACAAACCAACCCACCTTACAAAATCTTAGGTTTGGCTAATTGTTCAGGTAAAAAGGATGAATTTTCATTATGGAGAAGGCTCAAATACTGGTACACATGCTTCATTTCCTTAAATAAAAAAGTTCTTTGATATTTCAGAATTTGTTTGTCTTATCCCTCTCACCAGGTGATTATAGAAAATTACATCTTAGAAAATTTCATACATAGAAAAGAATATAAAGTGAGATATAAAAGTGCTGTGGGGTTTTGTGTGTGTGTGTATGTTTGTGTGGGTTTTTCTTCCCTTGACTATTCTAATTGTGTGATAAAGAAGTTCTGCTTGTTGCTTCAGGTATGTATGTCCCGATCAACTGCAAAGATAAATGGTATTAGAGGAGTGTAGCTGTTTAAACTTAATGAGAACACTAAAATGTTCCAGTTAGCACTTTGATCTTGAATTGTTTTTTGCTTTAAATTGTAAAATAAAAAATATTTTTAAACAGAGAAGTGTAATTAATTTTGAAATCATACCTTCCCTTTAGAATTTCATGGCTGCTTTGTCTTTCTATTTATTCCTTGTGTCTCATGATTATTTTTCTTTATCCTAGAGAAGAAACTATATTTTTGGAAAAAGGAACCAGAGATGAACTGAAGATTTAAAAGGCTTTACTTTTTTTTGGATTAAAAAATCCCTTTCAGTTCCACTTTTACCTTCCAGTTGTCATCCCTATCCTGTCTTCCAGTTTTCTTTGAGAGATATGCATTTTAATTTTGAATGAGGAAAAAGAGGAAGAGTAACTATGTTGGTTTTGTTCTCTAATATAATTTTTAGTAAATTTGTCTTATAGTTTTCTAATGGAAAAGTGAATGTGGAAGAAAAAATTCCCTATAAACCACTATTGTTTCAAAATTTGAAAAAATAAAAATAATTCAAAATAATAATCTTTCACAAATTAATTTTGCTTAATTTGTATTTAGCTGTATTATTTTATAACTTAAAAATAATTCCATTCTCATATTTAGTGCAAGCATGGTAATTCAGAATCTCTAATTATTGGGTATGTACAGCATCCAGCACAGTGAAATCTAGATGATGTTCAAAACTTCAGATAAGCTAGAGGGAAACTGTCAGTAAGCAACAGTAGGAAATACAATCTTTAATTTTTTAAAAGCAGACAAAATAAAGGTAAAAATAATAATGTAGAAGCTACTTGTTGAAAATGTATGTAACTGTGTAAAAAGTTCTCTAATACTTAAATTATAGTTACAGAAAGACCTGTTTTTACTTAAAGAAATTCTGAGAAGTTAGTTTCAAATCACTACATACTCTTACCAGAATTTTACGCCTGCTTTGAAAGATATGTCATGAATTTGGATTTATTGTGGTAGTTAAAATGACCTAACGAAGCACATGGAACTGATTAAAAAAAACATCTAATGAACATTCACAAAAAAATTTATATACGATTGGTTCTGAGACATGAACAAACTGAACTTTCTTTGCATCAAAACATTTTGTGAGGTGAGCAACTGTTCTTAATGTAGTAAAAGACTCAGAAATGTTTGCATCAATTTTAATTTCAATATTATTGTAGTTAGGCTTAGTAAATGGTGGTAAATGCTTTAGATTGGTCCTAAAATTCTAGTGCATTCTGTTGCCACTCAAACCAGTCCTACTCTGCCCTCTGCCCTGTCCTGTTCTGTCAACAAAGAGCTTGTTTTCACTCCTCAAAGCAGCTTCCTGCTTTTCATGAAAGCACTTCTTTCAGCTAGCACCTTAATATTCCTTTTTCTGAAATAATTTGTATAGAGTGTGGAGTTCCTTTGAACAGCAGAGAGAAGCCATACAGAGCTCAGGACTGGGAGAAGAACAGAGATAACTGCCATCTGCCACTTTAGCTAAACTGAAGCAAATTGAAAAGGCTCTTCAGCACAAATTCTTCCTTCTGTTTATTTGTTTAAGCCCATCTTATGGACTAAGGAACAAACCTGCTTCAGTTAAAAACACTTCCCCCCCCCCCCGACATTGTATCTCACTTTTACTGGTTGGACAGGGATATTTTAGGAAAACAATGTACTGCGTATGATACCAAACTTAGTTGGGACTAGGGGCAAAAGACATAATCCAAAACCTGTCAACACAGTTCAACAGAGTTTAGAGATTTGCTGAATTGCTTACAAACAAATCCACAAGCTCCATAGATTCAATTTGAATGTTACAATAATGAGTAGAAAAAGTTGTTCTGTAAAAAAAAAGGAAATATGACGTTAGGGTTAATGCAATCAGAGCCCTAAGAAACTCTGCAAGTGCTTGAATTAACCTACATGAGTTGTACTTATTATCCTTAGAGCGAGTAGGAACACAGAATATTTTTATGTCTACGCAAGAACACAATGTGTTTGTAACTTCTATTAGTCACTAGCTGTAGTCTTTGTGAGAGTCTTTTGTCTGTCAGTCACGAAAGATTAAAATCACTAAAGGCAAGGCTCAGACTTATTCCATACGATTCAGGAAGAATTTTAGTTTTTACATCATTATTCCTTTCAAATCTGTAGTTGAGATCTGAAGAAAATTAAGCTAAAGGCAAATTTTGGCCAAATGTGTCAGTTCAGAATAATAAAGTATTGAGATGCAAAAAAATCATAATAATGATTTCCATACTATATAAACTCTAGCTATGTGTTATGGTGTGACCAACTATGACTGTCTCTGGAAATCCCAGGATCCATGGATTAGTTTGGAAGAATAATTGAACTCATTATATATTGGTTACAAAGTATTCCAGATGATATATCTCTAGGTGTCTTGAGAAAGCTAAGAGGTAGGAAAATTTCTTTTTTTCAGAATACTTCTTAATCTACCTGCTTAATTAGTTATATATGGTTTTAATATTTTTAAGACCAAGAAGAAATGTTATATATATTATGTCTTCAGTGTCCTGAAATTTATGGGAGTATTTTGTGTTCATCTTTTTCTTATTTTGCTTCCCAGTGCAATTACTTCCTTATGGAGTCAAGATTCATTTCTCTTAGGAACATTCTCTTTGTTTCCAATTTAAATATGTTTATATTATGTTCTTTTGAGATAACAACAAACATAAAAACTAAAGACAAAGCATGTCCTGTCATTATCAGTGAGATCAATTCACTTTCAGAAAGATTTGTTTGAGTAGAGGAAAACAAAGTTATTATTTTTGAGGCACTCATTTGTGAGGTCCTACATACACACACAGTGAAGGAATTTTGTAGCTTTAAAGCCCTACAACTTAGATAAAGAACAAACCTAGAATTTTAGAAAGGTTTAGATAGTGTGCCTGAATTGACATTGAATGTGAAAGCCAGAATTGCATTTACTAGGAGATTTTATAATCATGGATACCTGTAAAGAAATTGAGGGAAAAAGAGAAAAAAAAAAATTAAATCAAGTAATTAATAGGTACCATTCATATTAGATTAGGATGTGATGGAGTACAACGCATACAATCAAATAGATGTTTTTCATTTTATCTGTGGATAAGTTCCTTTAATAGTATGAATAGTCTCATAGATCTTACAAGGACAACCTGTGCAGATGAAGTGTTTGTATTTGATTGATACTATATTCTCCAAAAGAGAATTCAGGCTGGTTCTAATACCATTGAAGACAAACCATTCAACAGCAGTTATGTAGAATATAAAGTAAAAATCTGTAGTACATTGAAGTTATGAGCCTGACAGGGTTTTTTTTAGTAAAAGATATAGGTAATGATAATCTGACAGGAGAGAAGTCTGAATGGCTAATCATTGTGGATTCAATATGACCTGAAAATGAAATTCATAGAAGAACATTAGTTAATCACATCACATCGGCACTGGCAAACAGCAGGAAAGTGAGATTTTTCCTTTTTCAGTGTGAAGTAATTGAAATGAGAATTAGTTAAAACTCTTAAATCAAAATTATATTAAGCATTTCCATGAAGGGGTTGGTAACTATTTTACTCAATTGGTAGAAGAAGCTTGCATACATAGAACTGTATTTGCAAAGGGCTTTCAGTTCTGGTCTAACTCATTTTCTCATGGTCAATATAGGTTTTGTAACGCAGTTTCAAAAGCAGCAGGTATAAGTCATAGTTCAAGGATTTTTTTTTTTTTAATTCTACTTAGAAATTTTAAATTGCTGTCTAGGATTTTCAAAGTGCTCTGTGAGTGTGAGCTCCAGTAGGAAGTGGTGAGTGATAGAGGTCAGAGATTCCCTCCTGTGGGAGATGGGAGCACTCATCTGCCAGCCAGACGTGCTTTCATGGGAGTTTTGTTGCTTTGTAACATCTGGGATGTTTTTGCTGAATGGTAATTGAAAGGTTGTGGAGATTGGGGAAGGTGTCCCATGAATGGAAAAAGTAACTCTTGCATCCATCTTCTAAAAGTGGAAAAAACAGAAAGGACGATATCTGGCAAACTAGAGGATAGTCCTTTGACAGAAAGACATTCCTACCTCTGGTCTCTGGGAAAATAATGGAACTCTGGATGATAGCCACCAGGATAGTTGGAAGTGGATTACTTGCCCTGTGAGCAGACACTGCATCTTGGAATATAAATGAAGCACAAATGTCTGTAATAATAAACTCTTATTTAAGTAGTGTATCAGATGTTTTTTGACTAATCTAAAGTGATGAAACTTCTCTATCCATTAAAAATGGTTCTAAAGAATATTTAGTCAATACTTAGCTCATACCTAAATCCAGCAAGGGATGATTGCAGGGTTCTTGAGCCAAGCACGTTTCGATTGTCTCACAGAGGAAAGGTAACCCATCCAAACTGTATCATGGTACTCAGGTGGGATCATACAGACTAAACATCAA
The DNA here is from genome assembly GCF_028858725.1 of Colius striatus. Lineage (NCBI taxonomy): Eukaryota > Metazoa > Chordata > Aves > Coliiformes > Coliidae > Colius > Colius striatus. The sequence goes on along the minus strand of NC_084759.1, from coordinate 50,050,947 downwards.
ATAGAAAGCACAAAGATATGTATCTGGAAAGTCCTTTAATTTAGGTGAAGAGTGTCTGTTTTGACTGGCATTAATGACAAGGTTGAGCTGTTTAGAGTCTAGGAACCTATTGGATGTTTGCTACTGCTCAGATAAAGCTTTATGTTACAACAACATCATGTCTTATAATATTAGACCTTGGAATATTTTCTCCTGGTGTTAAAAGATGCTTTTAATTTCAACAGAAATGGAATGACAGCTTCTGTGCAAGAGTTTTATATGAGTTACTGGCAATTTGCTTATCAATTTTCATTTAATTAGTTTCCATGCAGAAATTGAAATGGACTGTACATTTTACTCATAGGTCAAGAACTCATTTTAATGGTTAAAATGAATTGCCTAAATCGAGCACTTCAGCCTGCAAGGTTAAAACAGCAAAAAAACCAGAAAGTCTTTTATTTTCTGTTCCTCCAGTAATTTCTAGCTAAACCCCAAAAGGCTATAGATTATTGCACATGATTTTGCCACTTTGCATGTAATTAAAAAGTTATTTATGAGTTGTGATATAGTAATTCCATGTAGGGCTAACACACATCCTGGAAGTGTCCTAGGTAGTTCCTCTTAATGATTTATTATGGCTACTAACAGTATACCACATTGACCTGTGGTTTGCATTGAACACCAACTGCCATCTGCTTTGATGTATTATCTGCTAAAATCATTGCCTCCAGATACGATAACACTTTTAGTTGAGAGTGGCAAGGCATTTCCTGTTTGTGATATTCCAGGTTAAGGAAACTTGTGAAATGATTAGAAGTAGCAGTCAGTTAGGTGGAACTGAATTCTTACTTGGCTGTGAATTTCAGTGAGAATAATGAAAGCAAAATTACCAAAGATTTGTGAAATATTTTAATTTCTCTTTCACAAGTTGGCTGGAAAATGAAATGTCACAAAAAAATTAGAGTTTCATAGTGGTGGTATCTATGATTTAACTGAATAAATCAGCTTTTTCTTACAAGTGTGAGAAAACTGAAAAATTTGCATAAGACTTTCAGATTTGATTACATGATTTTATTTAAGCACTCTAATGCTGGTAGATTTACTTATTCTTCATTTATTAATGATTAGTTAACATGAAAGCAATGAAACCACTTCACTGTGAATCAAAAGATATCACTGACCAAGCCAGAGACACAAAAGTATGCAATATCCTAGCTATCTATCCTCAGGCCAAAACCAGAAGTAAACACGCATGGACCAGAGACAAATGATTTTCTCTTGTTTTGCTTTGGGCTCAAGATGTCTGTAAAAGGCAAGATACTGTGCTATAATGAATTGCTTGGTTAGGATTTATCATCTTAAATTAACATTCAGATTTTAGAAGGCATTAGAGATCATAGAATGATAGAATCATAGAATTGTTTTGTCTGGAAGAGACCTTTAAGATCATCGAATCCAACCTTTGACTTGGTCCTATCAACCACTAGACCATTTCCATAAGTGCAACATCCAACTGTCTCTCAAACACCTCCAGGGACAGTGACTCCACCACCTCCCTGGGCAGGCTGTTCCAATGCCTGACAACCCTTTTAGTAAAGAAATTCCTCCTCATATTCAGCCTGAACCTCCCTTGGTGCAACTTGAGGCCATTTCCTCTTGTTCTATTGCTTGCTACCAGGGAGAACAGATTGACCTCCACCTCATTTACAACTTCCTCTCAGGTAGCTGTAGAGGGCAATAAGATCTCCCCTGAGCCTTCTTTTCTCCAGGCTAAACAGCTCCAGGTCCCTCAGCCATTAGTCATGAGATGTGCTCCAAATCCTTTACTAGCTTGGTAGCCTGCTTCTGGATCCTCTGCAGCATCTCAATGTCCTTCCTGTAAAAATGGGCCCAAAACTAAACACACATGTCCTAATTAATGAAATAGGAAGCATGAAGGCATGCTGGAGTTCGTCCCTACATTGGCATGGTTTGATAGATGTTGGGTTGCATAAGTGCAATGGAGTGCTTGGCACAGGATAAGGCTAGAATATTTCCTGTGAAAATTCCCAGATGGAAATAGTGCTTAACAATTTACAAAATCATGTTCAATAAATCTGGAAGTTGAGGATGGCATTAATGAATGTATGGGACAGTATCTGCATTGCACAGGTGCTTCACCTCATGACTGGTAAATCCATGCTTGGAAGCACTGAACTTTCAGTATATGTGCAGGCAACCTGTGAGCTACACAAAACAACAACAGAAGATTTTCTATGACCATCAGTCTCTAATTCTGCAACCTATCCACCTCCACAGAAAGATTATTCATTTGCTGTGGCAAAACACATCTTAGTATTACTTATGTTTTTAAGTTAATAGAGAGAAAGTGCAATAGAAAATGGTATTAAAGGCTATTTACCTTGTTAACCTAAGACAAAAATAAATAGAAAATGCAAATTAAGGTTTCCATAGCAATAGTAATTTACCAGTATTGTGGATCTGAAGTGTTTGCAACTATCGACTGGACTACTGTGTACTTCAGTGGGTAGTTTGTGCATTTGATGAGTTAATGGCTCTATAGAAACCTTTAGCTGTTATGTCTACTGACTGTAATGGAACAAATCAGCTCATTTCCAATTTGGTATTGTTTTCCATCAGTTTTTCGCAGTTGAAAGTTTCTATTCATTGAAGAATTAGAGCTTCAGATATTTTCCTTTATTTATTTTTAGTTTCTGACATGTTGACATGCCAATAAGGTCTTGGTGTACACCTGTTTCTGTCCTTGGAGACTTTTATCTCTTTCTTCTCTGTCCCCATCCCTAGTCATTGTAATTATAGCTAGTTGAAAAAACAATTGGTTGTTCCCCATTGTCCTTAATAAATAAAAGCTAAGTACATTTAGTTAAGCATGCCCTCTCCATTAGTACCCCAATAATCTTTAGATTGCTTTTGAACTTCATAGATATATACTTAAGTATATATTTATGTATACCTAAACTGTTTGACCCTCTTAATCCTGAAGGTGTTAACAGCCTTAGTTAGGTTACCTAACTAGCTTTGTTAACATCTCTAACTAAACTAAGTAATCACAAAAGAAGACTGTTGCTTTAATTTCATAAATTAACTCTCAAAGTCAAGTAATTTTATAACCTGGAAATTTTAAAGGATGTGGTGAAGGGCATGTCAATCATAACCAGAAGACTACTGTTACCACCGGATCTGATTACTGCTGGCAGTTGTCTTCAGGAGAACAGAGGATTTCATTTCAGCTATATTACACACAAGTCACATCTCATTGACTCAGAAGGAAATCTTTTGCAACCTCTGGATAGATATTTAGACATTGAATAAAATTTTAATACAGTAGTAGAGGTGAAAATAAGAAACAGGGCTTTTTAGCTTGCAGTTCAATATAGCACAGCAATAACTATTTTTTGATTTTTAATGCTGAAAGAATTGATGCATGGGCAATGACCTGGACACACAGGAAGGATTTTCCAGAGACATTCTCAAAGAAGATACATGGATATTAAAGATTATGCTTTTCTTTTCCTGTTTTATGAAGGTTTTAATTTACTATTGTAATGTTTCAAACCACTGCTGCTGTATGTATGTGAAACTTTGAATGCTTTTGAGTAAATAACATTATAGTGACTGCAGGCTAGTCACCTATTTACATATGTTCTATAGATAAATCAAAAGTAATTGGTATTTCAACTAGTTAACAACAACCAAACAGGGACTCTGGGTGGTTTCTGGTACTACACTCCTGTTGCATCCCATGCTGCATATTCAGAATTAGACAATTATGAATAAGTATGTTCTTTCTGCAAATACATTAAGTAAAAATAAATCGTGATCTCCTAAAGAAAAAAAAAAAAACAATGAAAAGTTGTGTACTGACTTTCTTTAGATAAGCACATAGATTTTTATTTTCTGGTAAAATAATAATTTTCTGTAAATCTCCAAAATTTAACAAAAATAGAGTTTTCTTTTAAAAAATAATTCAGACCTGAAGAATTTCAGTATAACTTGTCCAAAGGAAAAAAAAATATTAAAAGTAAAATTTAGAAATGAGTTTTAATTTTTTCCTTACTGTTGATAACTCCTGAATGAAAGATAGAATGATGCATTCACTGCAAATCAACAGTTATTTGTGTATCTCTCAGTAGAAGTGAAGTTGGACTCTCCACAATTATCTAGCCAACAACTTTTAAGAACTGTCTACTTTATTAACTGAGCACAAAAGGAAGTAAGACTGCACAAGCTTCTCTACCATTGCTCATTCCTTTAAATGACTGATCACTCATACATCTTGTGTATTTAGCTAACAGGAAAAAAGACTCAGCTTATTTAGTCTTTTGTGGTTTAAGTCCATAAAAAGAAGTTGAATTTATAAAACCCAGGTAGAATAGCACATTGTAAAAACACTGAGAATTCAGCATAAAATGCTGAATTTTTTAAACTACTTTATGTAATTCTGTACCTGTTATTTATAGATTACATATTTTATATATATATGACTACATATGTCATCAATAGAAGCCTTATGACAGTGATTTAAGGACCTGATTGATGTAGGCTATTCACATTAATTTCAGTTAATTTACTAGAATCCAATCTTCTCAAATAAAATTTAAAGTACAAAAATAGTCCTAACTTCACAGTACCACAGGAAGAGATGATATTTATTCTCCTGTTTTACAGACTTGAAAAAATACAATCTTTCTCTGAATATTCACATAAAGGTCTATGCAAGGATACAGAAAATAATTATTAGAGAAAGAGACTTATTAGGATAATTTGGATCACAATTTATCCATGGGCCAATTTAAATTCCCAGATAAAGGAATAATTTAAATTTTCATCATAAAGAGCTGGATTAAATGATCATGTGCTCACATGCTAAAACTACTTTTACTGATGTAACAATCTTTAGTGACTTGAGTACTATGCTTGGTATCAACTCAAGTATTGACTGCTAGACATTCTATTGAACAACTACTTCTATTTTTTAATCTGATTGGCTTTGTTCCTTTTTCTGTGAAATTCCTTGTCCTCCAAAAACAGTACTAGGTTGTGAAAGAGAGGAAAGGTATATTTTATGTAACAATAAGAAGTAAAAATAAACTGAATGTAGTACTGAAAAATTAAATAGTGTAATGAGAACTTTTAGATAGGAACGGCCAAAGAGACACTCATGTCAGAAAAACTCCATCAGGAAAAGTTCATTTGAGAAACAGGTTGATATCTTAATGTGAAGAGTTGCATTGACTCTTACAAAAATCTATTGTGGTGACTGTAGAAATAAAAGTGTTTATTTCAGTCCTTGCCAGACAACTTCTTTTAAGAGATGATTGCTGAGAGTTTGTCTTCCAGGAAGGAAATATTCTTGTCACTTGATATAGCAGAGACATTTTGACTTGTTCCATCACTGATAAGATGGATAGCTTACCTATCCAGAATTTCTGAAGCCAGTGTCACAGGAAGTATAGTACTACCTGTAGGTAGATTATAAAAGTGTGTTGTGTTTCAGTTTGATTGCTGAGAATGGAAAATCAATACTGCATCACATGCAAGTTACATGCATCACAGCAAGATTCAAAGACATAAAAGCAATTTACTGATTATCATCTCTTTCTTTGTTACTTGCTAACTATCTGCTTCTTCTTTCTTTCATTGCCATATTGCTGTTTCCAGACATAAAGTAATTCACATCCATATCTTCTAATCCATTTTCCACAAATCTTCTTCCACAGAAAAGCAGTAGAACAAGGCATACTAAGGTTTGAAATGAGGTCATGAAAGTGCCAAGCTTTGATGGACATGCTGAGGAAGAGACCTGAGCACATGAGGATGTGAGCACGTGATGATGAATATAACAAAAAATGAAAGTGTCACTTGCTCGCTCATTCCTGTTTTATTTAAATAACTGAGACTAATTTTTAACTACTACTTTTTTTTTTAAACTGACCTTAAAGATATTACTTGTCATAAACTTTTTCCTTTTTTTTTTTTTCCCAGTACTGGTCTTTTTTTTTTGCAGGTGGTATGTACTTGTGTTAAAGGATCTAAACCCAAATGTTTTCAGACATTTTGATATTGAATCAAAACCAGTATAAAAATAGAAGTCTAGACCTAGAACATTGACAAGAAAATAGTTTGATTCTGTGATTCTATAACTAAGATTGAGCATGGATAAGACAGCAAAAAACCTGAAATAAATCCTAAGAAGCAGATGAGTCTCTGTTAAAGTCAACTGTGTAAGTAACAGGTATTAGTATTTTTTCCTTTTTTTTTTTCTTTTTTACACTTTCACTTTTTATGTCCATGTCTTGATCCACCCCAGTCTATGACTCCAAAAATTATCCCATGCATAGACCCTCTAAAGGCATAAAATTTTACATGGAATCGTAAAGACAGCTTTAGCATAGTAGGACTAAGAGAAACATCCTGAAATGAGCAGATACTCCCAGAGTCCAAAGATGAAGATAAAACAATCATAGCGGCATATTAAAAAACTCTAGGTAAAACTGAGACAGGATAAGTGAGATGTCTCCCAGACAGTGTCCGTTCTAGGTACACATACACACCACCACGGCAAATAGCTAATACTGATAAAAAACCCCTCAACGTTAAGCGAAAGGTAAACAATACAACAAACTCTTGCAGCCTTTCCTCTTTCCATTGTTATTCCACAAAAGTAATAAAGACTGCAAAAGAAAGTAAACCAGATTTTTTTTCCTAAGAAAATACCTTTTTGTCATTTCTTTTAAACCACTTTTCTTTTTAATACAATGATTAAACAAAAACTAGATCAGCTATTTTGCCTCATGCTGGCTGAACTTCATCCAGATATAATCCGTATGTATTGCAAAATAAGGTTTTTTAAAAAAAAAGAAAAGAAAGAATGCCTCAGGCAGAGATTGTGGAGCAACAGAAAGATGGAAATCATAGTGTTGAAAGATCCTACTGTTAGTCTCATGCATAGAATACTTTATTAATCCCTGTTTTATTCAACCTTTTTGAAGTTGCAGTTAAGTGTCGGGTTTTTTATTGGTGCCATAAATGTCAGGACACTTGTGCCCAGACACAGGTCAGCATTGCAAGTTGTGAACAGAAGCTGGGGTAAATAGTTGAAGATATTTCCTTCTGCATAATTGGAGATGATAATTGCAATATTTAAATTAAAATGAAGAGACCAACGTGTGTGCTTACACATCCACATCCATATGTAAGCAAGTTATGAAGCCAGGCATAGTTATGTGGGTATAAAAAAAGCTCAACAGTGAGGGAAGCATTCTGAGTGTCATTTCAGGAGGAAGCCAAGAGAGAGACAGAAAGAGTTTCTTTCAGGCACAGAAGTGACTGCAAAAACAGACTTGGGTTTTGAATAAAGAGAGGTCTTCCTATTGTTTATTCTCTCTGAAGAAAGGAGACTCTGTAATCTTCCTTTGCAAATAAGCAGAGTTGTTCTAAAGGGATACCTGGAATCAGACTTTTTTTGGTTGTTTTGGTTTTTTTGTGTTTTTTTTTTTTGATTGGTTGGTTTTGGGTTGTTTTTTGTATATGTGTTTTGTTTTGTGGGGAAAATCCTGGCAAGGCAATAAATATTAGTTTATATCCAGCAGTACATCTGAGAGGTTATGTTTGGATGCAGTCTTGAGATACTCCCTTTCATTTAGGTTAAGTTGCAAAGGAGCACTTGTCAGGAATATGGCTGGAAAATAACTTCTGCTAAACAATTTATGTTTAATCATTGCACTTTGAATCAAAGCATATTCTTGCATATTATAAAAAAATTACACAATTTGGTTTTGCTCTTTCTTTTCCACTCTTAACAGACTCATATGATGCTTCTTTAAAAAGATATGCATTATTCTTTGGGGGGAAATAAGCCTGGCAGCCCAGCTTGTATGATGATCTTAAGCTTTTCACAGGCAGATGCTATACAATAAAAGATTACTGTCTCTGCTGAGCCATGCAAGGGATGGTAGTCATGGCCTTGGGAGGAGGTATTGCTGACTCCTACTTACCCTCAGAAAATGGGGAGATCAGAGGTAAAATCATGTATTAGAAGGAAAGATACATACAAACATGTGAACTAAGTATATTCACCTAAAATTTTTGGAAAAAAAGTGATCTCTCGAAAGCATGGCTACCTGTAGATGATGTAGTAGCTTATCTCCTCTGTTGGCATGTCTAGAGGTATTTTCTCGCTGGGATAAAATAAAAAGATCAGGTAAAACCTTGCCATATTCTCCTATTAATGATATAGGATTTTCATACACTTCTAGTTATGCAGCTCACCTGAGGAAAGTGTTGCACAAGGTATATGAAGATTTCTGGGCAATGTCCTGTACTACTAATAGGAGATTCCACATGTGGATAGAGCTCTTTGGGTCAAACTGGCCCAGGCTGATAGGACAATTGTTTTCTGAAACAGGGTTAGACTTCCACCTCATTGATAGTACTATAAATTTCTTCAATCAGTGGAGCTATAAGATTTTAAAATAAGTGACAGGAAACATCCAAGACATGGCCATAAATCTTAGTACTTTTCCCAACCAAGCCATAAGCTATTGTTGATGGTAATTTTGCTTTTTTATATCATGTATACATTTAGCGTAAATTAAAAGGTTTCACATCATGGAAAAAAAAATGAGAGAAGATGTCAGAAGCACGGAATCATGTAGAGTAGACAAACTGAGATCGTTTTTACACATTATTAGTGCTTCTCTGTTTAAATTGTGCTTGCTATTAGCTACCACAGTGCTAAGTGCTTCAGATAATGTACTTTTCAAGGAAATTAAAAAAACTCAGAACGCCAGGGAATGTGCAGATAGCTTCCATTAGCAATAATGGGAGTTTGGGCACATTCACAACTTACAAAATCCTCAGTTTAAAACCTGTCTATTGGATAATGGTTTCAGGCATGGGAGCAGGAGAACACTAAATTAACACAATATCTTTTCAGACCCATAGTCTTTGCAAGAAACTAATTTATTTGTCCTCCTTCATTTTGAGTCCAGAAAGTGTTTTGTTTTCAAGATTTAAAAATTCTGAATAAAATTTTTTAAATTGATTTAGAAAAAAAGAAGTTTTTACTGCTTGGGTGTTTTTTTCCAGCTTATTTTTATTCTTTCAGTATCATTTAAGCTCAGTGTTTCTAGATGTGAGATTGAAAGTCTTTAATGAAATGCTGAGAGTATGTTTAGTTATTTTAAGGATAGATCTGACTATTTTGTTGAAGATGTAGTACACTGTATCTTTTGCACAGGATTTGTGCAATGTGCACAAGACCAAATTCCACCAAATGTAATAAACTGTCTCGGGAAGTCACTCGGTTAAATGATTCACAGTAACCTGAGGCTGAGTGTTCATGAATTGGTTCAGCTTAAGTGGATGTCTTAAAAAATCATCTACGTATGAGTATTTGAACAGTATTTTACTTAGCAGCTAAACTCCCTTCTGACCCTTGAAAGGATGATCCTTTCCAACCACAGCCATTTGCGTCTGCCACCTAGTGAGACAGAGGGAAAACACACTGAATCACACAACAGGGCAATCCATTGCATCAGTGGTGTAACTTTGAAAGCTTTAATGTTTCAAGATGGTTTAGGTGAATTCCTCCTCCTGCCATTACATTTAATAAGATTCTGGATTATCACTGGTGAAAAATCTGTTATATCAGGATTCTGGATTTTTTTAGAAGCATTTGCAACCACGATTTTTTTTTTTGTGTGTTCCCAAATGACAGCAAGAGATCCCATTTTCTACAATTATTGAGTTGTCCATGAAAACAGATTTATCTAGCACATCCTTGACAGTAATAAGTACAATTCAGGCACTGTCTGCACAGTATTAGTTGTGGGATCCTTGAGTCAGGTTTAGATAATAGTAGAGGTTTTTGACTGACAGCTGAACTGTACTCACAGTTAAGTGATTAAGAGAGATACTGACTTTCCAGTTATCATGTGGAGAATAAATACACCTAATACTTCTTGATATATTTGGTTGTTTTGCATACAATAAAAAGGATAAAAAGTAGAGAAAATATTAAAAAATCATTAAAGAAAATAACAGGAGATAAAATGTTTGCAGGATTTAGTTTAAGTGCAATTAAAGAAACTCCAAACACCAGATTTAAATTTAAAGCTCTTTAACAATTAGAAATTAGTGAAAATCATAAAAATAAGATGAACTTGAAAATAAAGGTTGTAGGTAGATTTCTTAGGTAGATGTTGAAATAGATGTTGTATTTGCAGCTATTCCATACTCTTCTTTACTTTTTCCTTACTTCTCGGAGTTTTTCTCTCAGCTGTTTATCAAAACACAACTTATTTATTCTTATACTCTCAATATTTTTTTAAAAAAACAACAAACAGAAGTGTGATTTTGTTGTGCATGGGTTTGTCAGTATACAAATCCATTTTAAAGGAAGTGAGCATAATTCATCACACAAGGTAATGGATCAAATAGTTATTTTAAAGTCAGAGGTGATGGTGACAGTATGACCCAGAGTGTTAATTGTCTTGCAGGTATGAATAATAGGTCTTTCTTCTGAAACTCAAAATCACAGTGATAGAATTTGGTTCACATGCTTATTATCTCTGCATCAGGACTATACAGAGACCTAAAAAGATACGATTTAAATTTTTTTCACTTTGCTTCTACTGGACTCCTAATTGCAGCAGCTTTTACTCATCTCCACTGTTGTGAATGTCATAGCACGATGTCCATGATATCCCAGTGTCTCACAAATATTTGAAACAGTTACCTTTAGAGCTGAAACATTTCATTCTTGGTCTCTGAACTGAAAGTCCCCACAGTTGGTTTAAAGTCCTGGAAAAACCAGAAGAAACATATTTTCTTTTACATTGCCCTTTTTTTTTTTTCTTAACTGTAGACTGGGGAAGCTAAACTACCGAGAGCTGCTGAAAAACTGGTCCTGACTTCAATGGAATAAATATTTTATGCTATCATAATTCTATACAGATATCAAGTGTAAGAGACATTTGAAAGCATGTTTTGGAGAATGATTTAACGATTCTTTTACTATTTTACAATATTTTGAAAGTGCAGCTTTTATGAATACATCTGTGTCTGCTGTAAGTTGTCACTTTATGCTAACAGTCCTGATGTAATTGAATTCCTTTTTATTCCTGAGTCTTGACTTAACATAACTTCCAGTTGTGCCTTAAAGATGTTTTTGCAATGTGGCTAAAAGTGGTCATTGGATCCATCTACTGATTCGTTTTCATATTTTATCTCATAAGACTTTAAAAAATACACATTTTGAGGTGTGAAAGGCTAGAATAAAAATTTAGGGCTTGAACTGGATAGTCATAGCTAATTGTGTTAAACATAATTTCTAACTGTTCCAAGTTGGAAATAAGACTTGAAAAGAAGCTGAGAAAAGGAAGTCTTTCTTGTTTTCCAAACCAAGTACCAAAAGAATTCATCCAAGTTTCTTATAATTATGGAAGCTCATTACTCATACTCTTTGATCAGCCACATCACTGACTTGTAGTTTCTAGACAGGTTAATCTGAGTAAGACAGGACATCAAAGAAAAATTCCGTTAGAATTCACTTATCTCATACAAAATATGAGTGCAACCAATTTGAGCCACAATTTATTTCATTTTTGTCTTTTTTTTTTTTTTTAAATTGACCTACCATTAAAACTTGAGACAATCATAGAAAGGCAATGGAGTAATAATGGGAGTTAGATACATTTTACATCACTTACAGTTTTATTAATTAGTGTAGCATCAAATCTTAAAGTGCAAGTAGGAAAACTTCCAGGGTGTAGGTTACATCAGTAGCTTTAGTACAGTCAGTTCAGGACATCATAATGTAAGTTTATATATATATATATATATATATATATATATATATATATATTTTTAATATGTTGAGGGGAATCTTGAATAATTTACTCTTTAATAATTTCATTACAACATAAAGATTTTTGTTTTCTAAATTTCTTCCAATTAACTAGTGAATACTTTATGGTGAAGAAAATACCCTTACTCAGAATGTTATTTCTTTAAAAAATCTCAATAAAATCAATCAAAACCAGTCATCCAACATCTTAGATCAAGATGAAATTTGGAGAAATGTGCATGTAAATCCATTTGTGTTAGTATCAGAAACATAGTTGGTCTTTAAGTTCTGTGATGATAAGGAGATAGTGATTTTAGAAAATTTCAAAAGGGCCTGATTAGTCTAGTACCATCCATTTTTCTCTTCCACAAATGTTCTTTTTAAAAACCAACAGCATTCTTCTTGTGAAATGTAAGGAATAAAATTTTTATTTTTTAAACGTATGAAGTAATTGTTATCTAGACAATTTAAGAGAGATAAGACAATATTTTAATGTATGACTTTCATATATTAGAGCAAATCCTCAAGTGACATAAACTAGGACCTTAGTATTGGTCTCATGGGTCATTTTGTCAATGCAGATATACTGCTCTGCAACAGTGTAGTAATATCTCACATTGACATACTTTATTTTGATGGTTGAACTCTTAGGTACATTGTCAGTATATCAGAAACACAATTAAAAAAAAATTATAAAAACTCCCTTGACACTGAAGATATCCTTTTTCAGTTTCAGATGTCATAAACGGCTCTGATACATGTATTTTGTAACTACCTAAGGTAGTGTATTTTAGTGCACTTCGTTCAATAGAAAGCAATAAGATCTTTTAAATTCAAAGAGAATAATTGATAGGTTATGGACTTTTAATCAGTTACACACATTATAGGTGATTTGGGTAGTCACTATTCAAAGAACTACAGAATAACAGAATCACAGAATCTCAAGGGCTGGGAAGGACCTCAAAAGATCATCTACTCCAACCCTCCTGACAGAGAAGGATCACCTAAAGTAGATCACATAGGAACTCTTCCAGGAAGATTTTGAATATCTCCAGAGAAGAAAACTCAACAACCCACCTGGGCAGCCTGTTCCAGTGCTCCGTTACCCTCACAGCGAAGAAATTCTTCCTTGTGTTTCTTTAGAACCTCTTATGTTCCAGCTTGTACCCGTTGTCCCTTGTCCTATCACTATCACTGAGAAGAGCCTGGCTCCATCCTCCTGACACCTGCCCTTTATGAATTTGCAAACGTTAATGAGATCACCCCTCAGTCTCCTCTTTACCAAGCTGAAGAGCCCTAGGTCCCTCAGCCTTTCATCACAGATTCATAGAATCATAGAATGGTAGGGGTTGGAAAGGACCTTTAGAGATCATCTAGTCCAATCCCCCTGCAGAAGCAGGTTCACCTAGATCAGGTCACATAGGAACATGTCCAGGCAGGTCTTGAAGACCTCCAAGGAAGGAGACTCCACAACCCCCCTGGGCAGCTTGTTCCACTGCTCCGTCACTCTCACGGTGAAACAGATTTTTCTTATGTTTAAGTGGAACTTTTTGTGTTCCAGCTTCATCCCATTTCCCCTTGTCCTGTTACTATCTACTATAGAAAAGAAGGATGTCCCAACCTCCTGACGCTCACCCTTTAGATATTTATAAATGTTAATAAGATCACCCCTCAATCTCCTCTTCTCAAGACTAAACAGCCCCAGTTCCCGCAGTCTTTCTTCGTATGAAAGATGTTCTATACCCTTGATCATCTTTGTGGCCCTGTACTGGACTGTCTCCACAGGTCTCCCTCGACCTGCTGGCCACATTCTTCTTGATGCATTCCAGGATGCCATTGGCCTTCTTGGCCACAAGGGTACATTGCTGGCTCATATTTAGTTTTTTCAATCAATCAGGACTCCCAGGTCTCTCTCTGCAGAGCTGCTCTTCAGCAGTTCAACCCCCAGCCTTTACTGGTGCATGGGGTTGTTCCTTCCCAGATGCAGGGCTCTGCACTTGTCCTTGTTGAACATCATGAGATTCCTTTCTGCCCAACTCTCAGGCCGGTCGAGATCCCGCTGAATGGCAGCACAGCCTTCTGGGGAATCAGCCAGTCCTCCCAGTTTGGTGTCATTAGCGAACTTGGGGAGGGTACACTCTCCCTTCATCCAGGTTGTTGATGAAGACTGGCCCCAGAATCGATCCCTGTGGAACTCCACTGGCCACAGGCCTCCAACTCAACTCTGTGCCATTGATCACCACCCTCTGGGCTCTGTCATTCAGCCAGCTCTCCATCCACCTCACTGTCCACTCATCCACTCATCGTAGGGGAGATGCTCCACTCCATCATCTTGGTGGCCCTGTGCAGGTCTCTCTCCAGGCAGCTCCCTGTCCTTCTTGAATTGAGGGGCCCAGAGCTGGACACAATATTTCAGATGCAGTCTCACAAGAACAGAGTAGAGGAGGAGGAGAACCTCTCTCAGTCTACTCCCAGGATGTCATTGGCCTTCTTAGCCACGTGGGCACATTGCTGGCTCATACTCATCCTGTTGTCAACCAGGACCCTTATGTCCCTTGCCTCTACACTACTCTCTAAGAGTTCATTCCCCAATCTGTACTAGCTCATGGGGTTATTCTTTCCCAGATGCAAGACTCTACACTTGCCCTTGTTGAATTTCATTAGGTTTCTCCCTGCCCAACTCTCCAGCCTGTCCAGGTCTTATTGAATGGCAACACAGCCTTCTGGTGTGTCAGCCACTCCTCCCAGTTTAGTATCATCATCAAACTTACTGATAGTGCCCTCTGCTCCCTCATCAAGGCCATTAATGAATAGATTGAACAGTACCAGTCCCAGCATTGATCCCTGAGGGACTCCACTATATACAGGCCTCCAACTGAACCCCGCCCCATTGATCACAACTCTCTGCTTTCTTCCTTTCAACCAGTTAACAATCCACCTCACTATCTGATCATCCAGCCCACATTTTCTCAGTTTTGCTGCCAGGATGCTGTGGGAGACGGTGCCTCCATCCGTTTGGAGTCTTTGCCTAAAAGAAGGAAAATATCAAAAGCATAGCCTATATGTAATGAGCTTGCAAGGACAGAATGTGTCTATAAATGAAGTTAATTGGGCAGTATTCATTCTTGCGCATCATAATGTTTCATGGCATTTCAGAGCCCTGTACAGCGACTGGTGAAGGCTGTTGAATTTTTATGATGCTTCAGAATGCCAAGCTGTAAACAAAAATTATAAAAGGCATAATACAGTCCCAAAGTGTGTGCAGAACTATATTCATTGCTTTGGATTTGCTGATTCATATAAACTGATTTGAGTTATAGTCTCATGATGATAGCTTATGATGATAAATGAATTCCCTAAATAATTTCAGTCTTTGTGTTCGTTTTGGAACTATTTTTTTATCTTGTGAGAGCTGCAGATAGCGTGTGCACTTCTTACTATAATATGTACTAAATAAATGTCACAAACCAAAACTGTTCTGAGTTCTTTTCTGCATCTATCACAGAACAGTTTTCATTTTCTCCTAAGTCTGTGGTACCTGGGGAGTACAATACTCTACACAGCCTGTTTCAACACGTGTATATTAGAAACATGGCATGAGATTCATCTCTCCTCCTGTATTTCAGAAATCTATTTCTCAGGTGTTCATTTAGCATGCACTTCAGGGATGCCATTTATCTAATGTTGCAGCACAAATATAACGTAAGGCAGTTAAATTGTGCTTTTAAGTCCCACTTATTTCTGTTGATTGTAAAGGGAGCCTTAGGTGACTAGCTGAGAGATCTGCAATCTGAATGCATGACATTAGTTGACATAATTAGACGTTTACGTACATTGTGATTCAACTTGTGGTAGTCACAGCTGAAGGCCAAAAGCCTGAAGATCGTAGTAGTAGAGTGAAAAAAAGTACCTTTATAAAAAAAGCTACAATTAATTTTAAAGTGATACTGGCTGGAATGATCACCCAGATCATTCTGTCAGGCCAAAATCACTAGCCTTTCACTTCCTCTTCTCCCCTTGAATTCTCTTGTCAGTAGAAGATTACAAGGCAGAATAGACAGTATATATCTAGTTTTAATCACAAGGAATGACAGTTACTCAAGTTCTTATTGTTCACTTTTTTCCAGTAAGAAGTAAAGGGACATGAAATACATCCTTTCTCAGCCTTTATGTCACTCAAGTAGGCAAATCTGGTCTTTTTGGTTTCTTCCTTTGTCTTCCTAAGCCCTCGTGATCTATACCTATTTGACTTTTTTTTTTTTTTTCATATTTCCTCCATCAGTTCACCAGAATTAGGTACAATACCTCGATTCCTCAGTTGGATGGCAGAACTAGTAGCTTCCTAGTCAAAAAGACTGTGTTTGGTCTGGCTATACTACACTGATAACTGATAGGATTTATGGAAATATAATAGTTTTTGTTCCTCTGTCGTTTTAAGACAGATAAATTTTTAGTTCATAGCATCAGTTTTCTTGCATGGGTCTCTAAAAACATAATCTGACATTTCCTCTATACCTCTTCCCATTTCACTAGTCCAGTCCTTGATATTGATACAACTATTGAATATCTCTAGCCTTTGTATCATGTTAGCACTCCATTATTATTGTGAGACTCAACAATCAAAATAAGTACAATCAGTTACAAGAATGATCTACAATAATCTATTTTTTATTTGTTTTCAACCTAGCTGGTGAAACTTTCCTTTCTGCATAAACTATTGCGCTCTCCACTTTGTCTGGTCTCTTAATTAATTTCTTTACTGAACCCTGCTAATGTACTAATTAATCTATTAATCTCAGTGTCCTTGGTTAAATGAAGAAGTGTTAAATGTAGCATTACATCAAAGGTTTTTCTAGGTTTTACATAGTTGAGATCTTTTTCACTCCTTTCATGCACTCCTATCTGAGCCTGTCACAATTTTCCCATTTGGCAGCCGATTCTCAACATTGTGGAAAAAATGGTGGAATTAAGTATAGAGAAAGCCATTTCCCCATTTCCTTTTCTATGATCTGCTTCTAATACTAGTTTTAGTTGGATGGTTTTCAGGAAGGAATAAAATAAAATAACATACCTGAATGAAAGTCTAGTTATTGTCGCTGAACTATTTTACCTTTTTTATTTTCTAGGAGCTGCTTTGCAGAGTGACAATGATTCACAGTATTATGACTAGCCTAAAAGTAGCTAAAATAGTTAGGCTTATAGCTAGGTTAACCCACAGTATAAAACTGTTCCATTTATATTACAGAACTGTATGGAAACAAGGCTTTTAGAAAATAGATTCCCTTTCCATTCTAGAGCTGTATGAATTAGGGAAGAGGTGTTTTTGATGACAAGCAGCTGCACTGGCAATATCTATGTTGTTTACTAATACACCAATTGGAGTAAAGATTGGATTTCTAGGGAAGCCATCACAGAAATATAGGAAGAAGACCAATAATGTTCTTAGTGATGACATAGTTTTGGAATGAACAAATTATAACCTCTTTAGGACAATAATGAGTAGATTCTGTTCAGGCTTTTCATATTTGTTCAGAGATGTAATTTTTTTATGATCTCTCAACCACTTTGTGCCCAAGAAGAGGTCCAACAATTCTGTCTCTCTTTGGTCCAACAAACTGCCTGCTGCCAACTCTTGCACTGACATAAACCATTTGCAAGCAGTGCAGCACTGCTTGGTAGGCAAATGCTTTTAATCTATGCCAGAGCATCTTAGTCCTAAGAACAATCTAACAGGGATTCTGTTGGAGTAAGGCATTTCAAGTTTTAGGATTCAGTCATTTTAAAACCTAATATTTAACTACCTATAAAATCAATGGAGAAAAGCAGATGTCATTGAAAGAGTCCTGAGAGATATTTCTTCAGTATTCTAACTCTGAGTGTAGACACAAATGAAGTTGTCCTGGTAGAAAAAGGATATGATTCATGAGTTGTTAAGACAAATTTCTCACCAGGAAAAAAGTTGAAACACTCCTGCCTTGAATTTATTCTAAAAGAAAACATATGTTTGCAATAATTTGATGGCTCTTGAGGTAGTTCTGGTCTTGATCCCTGAAAACAACAGTATTTATCTGCCTGTAATTTTATTTATTTTCACAGATTATAAGAAAAAAAAAATCCCTTCTTGTATAAAGTAATGATAGGAAAGATAGATATTCAAGAAAACGAAGAATATACAAAATATTAGAAGAAACATATTAATATACCTGTTAAATACAAAATAGTTGATTTCTATTATTTTCATATTGTCTGTATATATTCCTTTATGGGAGAAAAACCCCATAACAATATTTCTAGTAACTGCACTATTTGGCAGAAAATCTAAATTCATCACATGAAACCAGAATATAATGTTAAGTGACAGTTTTGGAGCTTACTCCTTACGCACTTCACTGAATGTCTACTGTGGAGTAATTGAGACTAAGGAGAAGCCAAATAGCCCTTAAATAGGTCAGGGAGCTGGAAGGACTGCGGTCGTTTGGATGAAGTGTTTTTCAATTTCTCCCGTGGCCGCTAGATAGCACCATTCGCCAAGAGATTCAAGGCTGAGTTGCCTTAAGATATTTCACGAAGGGGAAAAAGACCCTCAGAAAACGGCATGAAGCGTATTTATGAGGTTGATTATCTTATTTTTGAAGGAGAATTCAGATTAAATATTTATTGAAGACATATGGAGTTTTCATGGCGTATGACTTGGTAAAATAATCTCTATGTAAGTAGTACAGGCACGGACAAATAGTGCTTCCTCAACGGAAATGTGTAAAAAAATGAGAATAGAGGGAGAAGGAGCAGTGTCTTGATATAGAACTACTATAAGTAGAAGGAGTAAAAGATATACTGGTTTTAAAATGGGGAGTAATGGTTTTAGAAGTTACACAGAATGCCAGAGAAAACAGTGGAGGTTAAAAATCTGGGCATGAAGACAACAGATTTCATTTCTTAGTGAATTAGTGATGTATTGATCATTTGACTGACCTTCAGTGATTTGCTACTATTAAAAAAAAAAAAAGTCCATGAATTCAAGCTTCATTTTGTTTCTATAATTGACAATGATGAAATCATAAGCTATGCAGACGTTGCTCAGTGCCTGGGTTTTCAAAGTGCGTCATTACAATTTATTTGCTTGACTCATGAGATGTTGATGACTGACGGCAAAACGACTCACTCATCTGAGTCACTTCCAAATCTTAGCAACAGTTTCTTCAGGAGAAACTTCTACCTTGAAATCCATCTGACTATTTTCTCATGACAGGACTGCTGGTCAAATTTTAATTCCCAATGAGATGCTACATCAACCTCCTAAGCCATCAACATCTGAGCAGATGAAGACTAATAAACTAGACAAAACTCCATGTGTTTCTAATTACAAATGAGAGTAATCTCTTTCTTTGTGACCACATCCTGCTTGTTCAACAAAAGGTGAACAAGAAATGCCCTTTCTGAACCTAACAAGGCTCTTTATCTTGTTTCTTTTAACAAAAAAAAAGAGTTATGGTAATGAACCAAAATTTCACTACAGTGATGAAATTACCGTGAAGATAGTTCACAACATGGTCACAAAACTATAGAAAAAGGGAAAGTTTTTGAATTCTGGTCCAAGTGGGAGTTAGTTTTAGGTGGGATTGCAAGCAGCTGTGTTCTGGGCCCCAACTCAAATCAACATGGGCACCTGCACTTAGTTCTCTGCCCTCAGAAAGGAATTTGGTGGCCTATACATAAGGCCAGTTCTGATAGGACATGGGTCTGCAGCCTTTACCCAAATTGCTGGGGAGGAGTGAGAGAGGAAACTGGTAGAATTTGGGGAGAAGTGGCAGTGGTCCCTCTTCCTGCCCTTGGGAGCTGCACTGGACCAAGGCTCTCTGTCCTGACCTGAGCCACCATTCCTTTAACTAGCTGTACTGCTGATCCTGAGTCTGGACCTATCTTGCTGACTTAATGTCCCAGTCTCACCTTGGCCTGTCCCTGTTCCCATGTAGCTGCCAGATGCCTGAGATGCCTCCCAGCCTGCCCTGCTCCTGGTTGAGATGATGGAATGGCTCTGGCTTCTGAGCACAAGCCCTGTTGTCCTGTGAGAAGCCACTAGCCTGAGGAAACCCTGGGCTAGCCGCAGTACTCATGAAAATAATTTTGGAACCATACTTGAACACAAAAATGAGTCATCCATGCTGTGTGCTGCAGTCAGTTCTCACTCTGAGGTGCACTAGCAGCTGCAATGCATATGGACCATGGGGAGAAATTAATTATTGTACTTTAATCAGAATTGAAGTGGCCTCAGAGTATCCTTTACACTTTGGACACCCAATATTAGAAAAGACATAGATAATTTTTGCAGAATTCGTAGAAGAGAAATAAAAAACCCTGTAAGTTTTGGAAAACATGGACTGGGGGAGGGAAAGCCTCGTCTGTACAATCTGATCTTTCAGACCTTTAAGACTGTAATTATTAGGAAATTATCAGCTGCTCTCTATATCTAACAGGTAAGTATAGACAAGAGTATAACATTAGTACGAATTGCAGAAAAAAATCAGCCATTTATTTAGTATGGGAAATATTATTCTAAATTTGAGAATGGTGTAACACTGTAAGACTGTGGAAAATACCTCAATGAATTTTCATCTTACGATTTTAGAGAAGAATGTGTCTCTACACTTTCTGGTCTCTTGAAATATTTTCTCAATCCTCAGTTCTATAACATGGCAGATATGAACCACAGCGGAAATATTTGGGTTTTTTAAATATGTGTATATTTTTTGCTGCTCCTCTAACATCAGTGGCAGTTCTGCATTATAAGGACAGCAGAGAATTGAGGGTCCTTTAATAGTAATGTTATTATGGAAACTTGTCTTACAATGCATGCACAATGCATGCATAGCTGAAGCCCTCAAGAGCAAGGCCATCCATAATTAAAACTCATTAAATGCTGTGAAAATTCCTCTCAATTTTTCAACACAGCTATCAGGAGCATCAAGTGCACGTCACTGTTATACATTCACAGAATTACTGGAACTGCACAGGTTATAGCTTGGGATTTTATTAATTAGAAGCTCAGAGATAATTTATAAGGTCTGGAAGCATATAAGGTCTGTTTGTTGAGTAAGTTAAAGAAAGTTAGACTATTTTGTTGATGAAACTTGTGTTTATAGCTTCATAAAATATGCCATATAGTTTTATTACAGTGATCATCCTTGGTTTTCTTTGTGACTACAGTCCTGTTTTTGTGGTGGTGGTTTTTTTTCTCCCTGTGAAAAAAAATGCTGTATGGCTTACAATTGTGTTATCTTCCCCATACATTTTTAAAGAATTCTGTGGCAGGAATATTGGATTCTATAGGACGTCTTAAAGCTCTACAGGATGCTTCTTGTTCTATTTATTCTAAGCGGTCTTAAATAGTGCAATGCAGTCATATTCTTACTGTGGAATTCTTGCTGTATATTAATCTTATCTTCTTTATTAAATTCCATCAAGATCATTACACTGAAAATACTATTGTATAACCAAATTGATTTTGAAATAAAATTATGGGGTAAAACCACTCCATATGTATTTTAGGGTTAAAGGAAGATAGAATAAGAAGCTAGAGATCAAGAGGAGAAGGGAAAAAGTAGGAGTTCTTCAGTTACTGTGGTTCAATTTTTACATTTAGCCAAGAAAGTACATACATATATATACACTATATATATATATATGTATATAAAAAATATAATTCTGAGATTTTTCTCTGCTTTGCAAATATCTCCTGTTTTCCATTCTGACCTTTTATTTCTCAGTCTCTAAATAAAATAAAAATATTTACATTAAAATATTTACATTAAAATACTGTTATGATTGCAAAATTGAAATAGTTGCAGTTTGTTTTTAAAACCCATAAATAGCTGTGTGATGGCTTCATGTTGAAATTAAGTTTGAATGTTACATATTAAGATGGTGCCTGAAATGATAATATAAAAATTATAATTTCTCTGAATTATGGCATTGCAGAATTCTACAAATAAACATATTTTTAATGTTCCTAGATAATATTCCACTGGTTCCTCTGGCGCATGAGAATGCTGCTCAAGTCAGTTTCATGCATACTTGTGCCAACTAGACTCAAAAACCCCATCAGATGGCACTGTTCACACAGCAGTACCTTTTACAGCATTGCTGGAAATTTTCAGGCATTGTGTATTTCTATACAGTCGTTTATTTCTTATTTTAAACATTACTATTTTATCACTTTCCCACTTTTTTTAAAAATTATTTTTATATGGCTAAAAGAAATCACACATAAAAAAACCCCTGAGATCCTCTTGAGGCATGAGGCAAACGCACATCACCACCTCATCTGACTTTTCATGATGCAAACAAAATAACTATTTAAAAGAATAAAAAGGTGGGATTTTAATGGTTAGATTTCAATATGATTGAGGTTTAATATTCTTAGACTTTTAATTATATTTTAAAATGTAATATAAAGTTGCTAGTAATCTGATTTCCCGGTACCTCTGAAGTTATTTTATTGCAGTTAATTTTCTTCTAATACGTTCATATTATTAATCCATCAGGATTTTTTTAAATGTTAAAACTGAAATGTTCTGTATGACACTAGTACATTGCTTCTTTCTGCTTTATACACGCTATAAAGTCCAAAGATGTTATAACTCTGATATCCAGATTCACATTGTCTTTACTACCAGGTTATTATGGTGGAACTTCTGGGAGAGTGGTTGGTCATGTTAAGCCACCTGGTTGGGTTTGGCTCAACATATGAGTTTCAAAGAAGGGATGAGATCATCCACTGATACAGAACCAACTAGTGTTTTGGAAGAAGATATTTGAGTATTTTTGGTGGAAATATAGAAAGACAGCATTTTTTTAAACATTGAGACAGCAAATCCTCTATACTCGGGAATTAAAGTAGTACATTTCAAAACTTAAATTGCTAGAACAGGTGTACATTATACATGTCAAGGATTCCACTAAAGCTTTCTCTGTTGAAAACGAGGATAGGTCTGCTATCAGAAACAGTTACACTAAGCAATCAAGTCAATACTGTCTTAAGAAGTATGATCATTTCAGCTCTTGACTGACTAAATGTAGATGTTCTCATTGTATCTGAATTAATTTTAGAATCTTTAAAAAATAAATGGAGATAAAACAGAATAAATAAACTTATGATTAAGGTACTGGAGCTACATGTATAAAAAAAGACTGAGAGAGCTGGGACTGCTTACTCTGAAGAAAAGAATGCACGTCAAGAGGATCTCATCAATGTGTGTAAATACCTGAAGATAGGGTGCAAAGAGGATGGAGTCAGGCTTTCTTCTGTGGCTCCCAGTGACAGGACCACAGGCAATGGACACAAACTGTCGAAACACAGGAGGTTCCCTCTGTATATTAGGAAACACTTCCTCACTGTGAGAGTGATGGAGCATTGTCATGGATTGCCCAGAGAGATTGTGCAATCTACCTTCTTGGACACATATCAAGAAACATCTGAACATGGTGCTGGACAATTCACTTTAGGTGACTCTGCTTGAGCAGAGGGATTGGACCAACTGACCTCTGGAGATCCCTTCCAACCTCAGCCATTCTGTGATTCTGTGGTTCTATTTAGCTGAGATATTTTAAATAGCTATTTTAGGATGAGTTGAATTTGCAAAGTAATTTTCCTTTTATAAATCACATCTTTTATGTTTAAATTTTAAATTTTGAAATGAAATATTAACATTGTCATTCAGTTTTGATTACTCTAGGAAGAAAGAGACAACCTATTCCATTGTTTGCATGATACATCTCTATTTAGTCACTGGCTAAGGGAAAGGTAGAATGCACAGTGAAAAACTGAAAATTAAGGTCCTTTTTTCCCTTGTCTTAGGCTAAGAGTTCTCTTGCATATGCTATCTATCATCATTCCAAAAAAGAGAAAAAAGCCTGGTCTTTGGAGTTTTCAAAGTAAAACCACTTTAGTTTTGGACTACTATACAGAAAACATCAAAGTTTCTCAGAGGGAAAGCAAATAAATAAATAATATATTATGGCAAAGGACAGATCCAGTAGCGTAAGGAGAACAAAGACAGATGTTCATTAAAGATAGTTTTTCTTTTCACATTTTGGCAATATTTGCATAAATTTTCAAGGCAAGAAAATTTCCAGTAATTTAAATGCACTTGAATATAGCCATTAGCTACCAAGAAAGTGCCGCACAGAATTCTTCAAACTCAGAGAATTCTTTTTTTCTTTCTTTCTTTCTTTCTTTCTTTCTTTCTTTCTTTCTTTCTTTCTTTCTTTCTTTCTTTCTTCCTTTTTTTTTTTTTCCTTTTAAGAAAAACAATATCTTTGTGAGAGGAATGCCATAGTCATTTTTATAGGGAAAAGGAAGTAATCACATTTTTTTTTTATTCTCAGGATATTTTACCCGTCAGAATAGCAGGTACTCTTCTGCACTAAATACAGATAAATGAGTCTTCTGAGTAAAGAAATAAAAAGCAAGTAGCTAGATTCTTTAGTTTTCTGGATTAATTGAACTGTTCCCTGTCCCTCTTGAGCTGAGAGCCCAGAATTGGACACAGCACTCCAGATGAGGCCCCACCAGGGCAGAGTAGAGGGGGAGAAGAACCTCCCTTGACCTGCTGGCCACACTCTTCTTGATGCATCCCAGAATGACATTGGCCTTCTTGGCCACGAGGGCACACTGATGGCTTGTGTTCAGTTTATCATCAAGCAGGACTCCGAGGTCTCTCTCTGCAGAGCTGCTCTCCAGCAGGTCAGTCTCCAGCCTGTACTGCTGTGTGGGGTTGTTCCTCCCCATGTGCATTTGTCCTTGTTGAACCTCATGAGGTTCCTGTCTTCCCAACTCTGAAGTTGGTTGAGTTGGTCGAGATCCCATTGAATGGCAGCACAGCCTTCTGGGCAATCAGTCAGTCCTCCCAGTTTGGTGTCATCAATCAACTTGCTGAGGGTACACTCTGTCCCCTCATCCAGGTCATTGATGAAGATGTTGAACAAAACTAGCCCCAGAATCAATTCCTGTGAAACTCCACTGGCAACAGGCCTCCAACTCTATTCTATGCCATTGATCACCACCCTCTGGGTTCTGTCATTCAGCCAGTTCTCCATTCGGTCACTATATCCACACAGACACACATAACCCCATTACACTAACAAGTAAGAATTCATCTGAGGTTACTAACTTAGTTTCCACAGTTGCTTTTTCAGCAATTTAGGGTGACAAACTATATATATATATACATATATATATATAAATTTATTTGTTTTGGAAATAATATTTTTGTTTAAAAGTGGATTATTTTAGTGAATCTATGATATTTTAAATGAATGACCTACTGAATGGGACTTGCTATTTTTAGTTTTTTTTGAAGGGAAAAAGATGAGAAGAACTCCTTATGTTTCCTCAAATGAATGAGAGGAAAAGTTGTAAATCTTAGGACTCTGTTGATTTTCTGAAACTGTTAGAAAGATGGGGAGAGGCTTTTCAAATTACTGTGAAAATTGTGGGACTGGAACATTTCTTCTCAATTTATCTAGAAAGCAGACATCAGAACACGATCTACTTCATCCTAGGTCACACTAGTGATCAATGGAGATGAAAAAAAGTCACCTCCAGAAGGCAGTACATCTATCTCACATAACTGTCTTAAAATTAGATATATCATGTCCTGAAGATTCCCACTTCTCTCCTTTAGTAAATGGAGTACATGTGATGATGATCAGACACATGGAAATTTTACTTTAAAGTTTTCATTTAAGAACAGGTTGTTGATGATACCTTATTAATTGGGTCTTCCATGTTATTTTAAGGTCAAGCTCACTTTCAAGATGCCTTTACTTCAGGTCAGAAACAATGTCAACACTTAAAGGGCTTGGCAGCTAGAAAACATGTTTTTCAGGTGTAATTATCTATTCTTATGTTTAGGAATGGATATTTGCTTACATATGACTCAGATTAAAACCTCTTACTCTTGGGATCCTTATGGTGAGATCCTCTAACATTGATTTTTGAAACAGGATTTGTGACAGTGGTCACCTTTGAAATTTTTCCATTTGGGAGATGAAAGGAAAAAAGAAGACAGATTCTACCTTGCTGACTTCCTTGGGTATCCAATCTCCTGCTCATTCCTGCATACCAGAGAGGTCTCAGGGCCAACAGAGTCCTAAAATATTCCCTTTAGCCTCTGTCACTCTGTCCACAGATGAGTTATAAATTTCTGTTTGTACTTCTGCATTGTTTTCTCTACAGAGTTTTGCTAAGTTACAGAGGTGAATTATGGTCTTAATCTTTTATAAAGAAGAATTCTAAAAGTACAAGCATATTACTAGTAAGTTTAGGTAGAATATATTTCCATTTTTTAACTGTTATTTTTATTCATGCTGCCTCTTCTGAGTTATGTTAATGTTAGTATCAATCTCTCTGCATTACATTTAGGAAAAAAAAAAAAACCCAACCATACAGGTGTTTAGTTTCCAAACACAAATCAAACCTTCATTTTGTAGACAAATCAGTTTCAAATCTACTTTAAGATAACATCGCCTTCCCTCTCACATTATTTTCCTGAGGAATTTAGACTTTTTAAGAAAAAGTAATAAAACTTTTAATGATTTCCAGCAAATCAGCAGGAATGTTGCAACAAGCTTTTTGAATTACTGTAATTTGATAATCCGTTCTTGTTTGCTGTAGGACTACTTCTTCTAAAATATCAGATTAGAGGTGGTTTAGTAGCTTGTCACTTCATGAGTGTTTATCATTTGTTGTTACGAAGATAATAGAAAAGTTAACTCCAGTTAAAGACAAATAAATCTGAGATCAGATACTGTCACACAGATATATTCTTTGGTCATTGAGCTTAAGAACAATCTTTACTAAGACATCAGATTCTATGATTCTATGACCAGTGTACTTATGATTTTAAATGTATTCTATTTAATAAAATATATACATTTACTGAAAGTATATATTTTGAATCTACAATTTTCAAACAATATATATATATATTCAAACAATTTTTTGTTAATTTTTTATTATTTCACCTCTTCCTTAAGTCCCATCCGCAAAGAAAATATAATAAAACTATGTTTTGATACATAAAACAGATCACCTTGTTGCAAAGCAAGATAACTTTTTTCACTCTGTTAAGGAAGCCTGTGTCCAAATCTGTTGATCTTGGAAAGAAAAAGATTCCACAAGCTAGATGTCTCTGGGAAGATGGATAGGACCAGGGCCACTCACAGCAGAACAAAAGAAACGACAATCAAACAATAACGCATACAGAAGTACAGAGCAAAAGTCATTTTGCCACCTTCGCTGCAGGAGAGGCCTGACTCTCTGTGGCTTCCCTAGTACTTTCAATTTCAAAGACTGACACTGCAGCGGAATGTTTGACCTCTTCAGAATTGGTCTGATGACAAAAACCCCTGAGTGTAGCCTTGTGTTCAGTGAAATAGACTGAGATGCTCAGCACTAGGAAATGAGCACACTCACAGTTTCATTGAGTTAAATTAGGTTACTCTGGCTTCAGTTAACCCTCCAGAAGACTTCAATGCTGATTTGGAAGTAGCCCACACGCTCTGAGACAGCTTTGCTTTTTATTATTGATGATAGCAGACTTGCAGCAGTGCTGACCATGGATACTGAGCTTGGCATTGTTCACCCAGACACACGAAAGAAGAAAGCCCATACTCTGGAATTTCATATTGGAAATGATCAGCAAAATTCGAAGGAAAGGATAAGCAGAAGATTTTCATAACAAGAGTGGGTCAATGCTAGAATGAACTTTCAGGAAGTGATATATTGAAGGCAGGTTATCAAGACTAGTAACAAGTGGGAGAAAATTAGTGGTCTACGGTGAAGGAAATATCAAAGCTGCATGCAGTCATCACTTGTGGACTTAAAATCCAAAAGTCTCTCAATGCGCAATGCTAATCAGTCAGAATGTCTAAGGACAATTGAAATAGTCAGATAAATTGAATTAAGGGTAGATTATCACAGGAATAATGGGCAAGCAAAATCATGCTGCAAAGGGTAACCATAGACTTATGTTATGATTGGAATTGACCATGTAAGAACTGCCTTTGCCACTGTCTGTCTTTCTATAGAAATTCAAACGCATTCCCAGATCATGTATCCTCTAATTTTGAAGAATTTCTCCAACAAAGTGATGTTTTAAGTGTGTGGAAAGGATATGGTCCATCTTGCAAATTTGCATAACCTGCTCCTCTGCATATTCTGTTTTCCCTTAAGGTAAATGAAGATTGACACCTGTCAATCTTAATCAAATCTTCATATAACTTTTATAATCTTCTTGAAAACCACGAGATTTATCTATTCATGTGAATTTGAAAGGGTTCCAGCTCATCTAAGAAAAATACTACAGCTGACTAAGTGAAAAAAATAGATAAAGTAAAATGATATTGCCATATTCTAAGCCACTGTCTTCATTATGTGCCGATAACTAGAACAGATAATTGACATAAAATAATCTGAGATGTGATTATGTTTTGTCCCAAGAAAGACAATACATTGTTTAGTGACTGTTTTTTCAAATATTATTTTTAGTGACTGGACAATTTCAGTTAATTTGGAAAAGATCATATAAAGAAGTAACTCATAGTGTTAGCATTGTGTTAGTGGATGAATTTTGAAAGACTTAATGTGAAAATTTGTGGAAAAAAGTTTTCATTCTTCTTATGTGCAATGTGACCATTGCCACTTTAGGACTTTCAAGTTACTGAACAACTCACATTTCTCTTTTAACACCTGCTGGATCTCTTTTAAGTCCAGTGGGGAATAAAACATGTTATCTGATGCTAAAATGGGTTGAGGAGGAAAGTTCATCAGAACACGGGAAGGTGAAGACCTCTGGTGAGGTTCATCTGTGTTTCCTCAGGTATGCTTTTCTGGACCACTCTTTCTGTCTTCTGTGATGTATTATATTCAGTGCCTAATTTTGTGATAGTCGTTTCCTGGATCACAGGTGACACTCCAGCAGTGGGTTATGTCTTTGTTGGGAGAAAATGATTGGCATGCCACAGGGTACTTTAGCTCAGCTGGTTTAATTCTAATACTCTATGTGATTCCTCTTACATTTTGAAGGTAAGAGAAGTAGATTAAAGGTTATTGATCTAATCTTCATAGTAGAAAATTCTCTGGAGTGGTGGCTATATTTTACTTTGAATTTGACTGCTTCTGACACAATGGATTCCTTCTTTTGGAGACTGTAGTATGATAAATAATTAATTACATACTCAGAAGCACAGTCATTGGAAAGCTTGTAAGATCACAAAACTATTGACCCTGTCTCATTTCCCTGTTATTTTCTGGAGTGCTTGATCCTGCACAAATATGTTTTCATGTATAAGCATCCCTGGACACTAAGAAAACTGCAAATTCCTAATAAGTAGACCAGTGTTTCCCTTACTAGTCCTATTTAAGCCTTCACCCCCACCCCAAGATGTTGAACATTAATCTTTTGTGTTATTCAGCTGGAGATTCTGAGTGTCAAAAAGTCATATTATCAGGCCATAAACATTCTGTGCCACCAACATGTGCTAGAGCTGTTTACCCAAGTTTCTCTTTTTTCTTGCAATAGGTTTGTCAAATTAGGTTCAGTACTGAAATGAAAGGGTCATGTATCTGTAAATTTAGATTTCAATGTCTATTGGTAAAGAATTTATTGACCATCACAGGAGAATCCTAGCTAAGTTCTTACAGAAGTTTTTCCTTTGAAGTTATGAAAGCCAGTAGGGGGTCTGATAATGATTACCTAGGTTGTTACTGACTTCTCAGCTCTGCACTGGTATTTAACTTCCTTAAATTGGGGTTGCCTGCACAGAATCAAGGCAGAAGCAGAATTTGCTGCACTGGCAATCTAGAGTATTTGTTGTCCCTGATAATGAAGCATATTAGTAGAATAGTGGAATAAATACAATTACTGTGTAGAAAAGCCTGCCTGAGTTCCTCAGAACATTTATCTTCTGCCCAATTTTAAGAATGTATATATTTTAGGAGTTTTTAAGTATAAACTTGCAGATATACATAGGTTTGTGAACTGTAAACTGTAATAAAATGGTTCTTTGTATCCCATCACAAAGCCTGAAAGAGATTTCAGATAAAGAATTTCAAGTCTAACTGTCACGGAAATAAACATTATATCTGTCAGTCTCTCCTTGGCTCCTGGGAATAGCCTTTTTTTTTCAGAGGTTTTGTTGTTTGGGTTTTTTTTTTTTGTTAATCAAAGAGTGTCTGCAGATAAAGGTATGTTCAAGAAAATAAGGAATGGTCATGAAAAGAAGCCAGAATTAATTTTGCAAGCAACCCCACACAGACAATTCCCAAAAGGGTTTGTCCATAGTGGGTTTATTGCTAGGAGCTTTATTGAACTCAGAAGCTATTCAACAACAAGAGATATCTAAAGACACCTGTGTAGAAAGTTTTACTGTAAACAAAACCCCTTTTTTTTAAAGCACACCAAACAGCTTGTTTTTAGAGTTCTAAAGCCTTTTAGAAAGAGACAAATAAGAGCAACAGAAAAACTTAATGTATGAACTCTCCTTGGTTCCACCAAACATTTTCTCCAAGTTTCAGATATCACGTTGTACTCCTTTCTAGATGAATTGAATCTCTACCACTTCTCTGCAAATCCACTAATTTTACTCTCCTGTCAGCTTTATATAGAAAGAATGCCAAATATCATTGCCCTCCTCCGTCTTCTCTGATAATGACCATTTCTGTTTACTAATGGTAACTATCTTCTTTGAGACAGCTTTTTCTTGAAACTTATGAGTTGATTAAAAGTGATTCAGACTACTTAATAATAAATGAATGAACTGCTTACTCACACAAAGAAACATAGCCAGTGAGATGATGTTATACCCACCATGCATATACACATTAAAGAGATATTTACATCTCATCTCCAACTCCTCATCTCTCTCTAAGACAAAATGAATCCGACTGCCTCACATGGCTTGTAGATCCCACCCCTCTGCTCATTGCCTAATATTTATCAGTAATCCTCCCTCAAAATCTTCTCCTTTTCCCTATTTGCATGCTGGAAGTTTTAATCACTTAGTAGGCTTTTTGTTTGTTTATTTTCTTGCTTTCTAAAATTAATCTCTGGCTTTGAAGATGTAAGTTGTTTGCCCCAGTTGTAAAACTTGAATAAAGATTTTTCACACTTTACATCTCTCAGAATTTCTTGGGCTTCTGAATTTTTCTCTCTGACATAGTTTATTTCTGGCTTCTTTATTTTCCTATAATTCCTTTCAGTCAAACATGTTTTTTCAAATACATAAACTGACTTGTAGTTCATCTTCTTTTTAAGTAACACAGATCTCTTACTCTGTGATGCTGTCACAATACCTAAAAGTGACAACGGAGAAAAATTCCAGCAACTTGATACATTTGATGCTATTTTACATTTATAAAAATCCGTAAAGATATTATGGATTTTGGAAGGGTATCTATTTAATGCTATTTGAAATACACAATGACATATTGAAAAGCTAGAGCCTTGGAATACTCTATGTAAATAAAAAAAAATCTAAATCATAGAATACCACAAAGGGTACTTTTTGGTTGCTCTTTTATTTTTTTTTTTTTTTAATTGGCTATAGTACATCTGTCCTACAGTGTGATCCTAGAGGAACTCTGTAAGGAAATCTTTGTTTCTCCATGATTTTTGTGGTTTAGATTATAAGGGGATGATTCAAATATCTCCTGACATAAAGAAACTACCAACTTATGTTGAGAGACACTCCTGCATTTCTAGACTTTAAACTTTTGGGAGAATTAATAAAACTATAATATCAAACAGTTGTTTTCAAGAATATATCCATGCAAATTGTTTCTTTTGTTCTTTGACCAGATCTTTCCATGTGCTCATGCTCGTGAACATGATGCTTGAGTCTATCTTCCAATTTTTCGCTAAAGCACAATTTTTTTCATAAGAACTCCTCTGAAACAAAGAAGAATTTAGTCATTACTGAGGGAGAATAGATACTACACTTTCTCATTTGTTTTGAGCATCTTGTAGGGACAAGTTTGGTTATTGAATGAGCAGTGCATTTAGTAAAAAAATCAATAACAAGTCCACAGTCTAAGAAAAAAATTCACATCAAAGGATTGAGAGTAGGGGAAAACAGAAATTCTATTTGGTCCTCTATTCACAGATCTACTTGGAATAACCACTGGGCAATGGTGGTACCAGATAGAGTGGGGATCTAGGAAAGACAATTGTTTTTCAAAGGATCAAGTCCTCTAAGCTCAGGAATAGTCTATTTCTTGAGCATGAAATCATGCAAAAGCAGCAGGAGGTCTGTCACAGCCTCCTTCAGACATCCACTCGCTGCGAGTGGATCTCTGCTACCCGGTGATCCTCCATTGACTGTAGGAGGACAGCTGCCTCATCATGGTCTTCTCCACAGGTTGCAGGGGTATCTCTTTTTCAGTGCCTGGACACCTTCTCCCTCTCCTTCTTCAATGACCTTGGTGTCTGCAGAGATGTTTGCAGTTTAGCAACTGTGTAGCAGCTTCTTCCCATTCTCAAAAACATTATTCACAGAGACTTTTCCAATTGGTTTGGCCTTGGTCAGCAGTGGTTCAATCTTAGATCCAAGTGGCATTAACCCTATCAGACACAGGGGAAGCTTATAGCAGCTTTTTTTGTTTATTTGTTTTAAAGAAGCCACCCCTGTAGCCCTCTGCTACCAAAACCTGACCACACAAATTCACTACACAATCTCACACAAGTTGAGTTTGTTTTGCCTGTGATGGTAATGGATGAATCATCTTCCCATCCTTATCTAATTCCACGAGCTTTTAAATCTGCTTTCCTCTCTCTGTCCTGCAGAGGAGAAGGAGAGTGGCTTGGTGGGAACCTGGGAGCCAGTGAAGCTTAACCCACAACAAGCATTATTGAAATAAAAGACATTTCATTTAAGCTTAAGGACTGTGAGGACCATGAAAGCCTGGAGCAAGTTACTCAGAGAGTCCATGGAACCTCCATCATTGGAGATATTAAAAATTCAGCTGGACATAGTCCTAGGCAGCTTGCACTAGTTGACTCTGCTTCCCTTCCAATCTCAGCCATTGAGTTATTAGAAGTGAAGATTACTCTTTACTCAGATTAATCATGGGAAGTCTGGATAGTATGTGTTGACAAACATGAGAAGAGAATCAGGATTTCACAATAAATGAGAAATTTTAAATGAAAAATATATTGCATCAGCTTTTCTGAAATTTGACAAATTAAATAAATGAATGATCTTGAACTTACTTGAATGATATTATTTAACAGCTGTTAGACATTTTATAATTTTTACTCTATTTTTTCATTTCATCTGTCTTTGTGATTTATTCAACTGTGACTAGTACCCTAAATCAAAAAGACAGATGAAATGAAACAATATAAACCAATCAAGTAATTGCTGAAATCAGTCATAACTTTGGCAAAATATGGAATGTCTTTTTAATCTTAAATTTAATTCAATCTCAATAATAAGAAATGACAGAAGAGCAGTCTGAAATTGTAGAAAGCGGGAATAAAATTTTTTTTGTACCTCTTAAACAGTCTCTGAGTAATACCTTGATTATCTCAGTTCAGCTTCACAGTGAATGTTCACACAACAGAACTGCTATTTCACTGGGCCAGGGATCATGGAAATAGGTCTTCCAAAAACCCAGATATTACTGAACCTCTAGAGATATAAGAAGCTGAACTGGCTCAAAAGCCATTCTGAATTATCCTAGGAACTGCAATAGCCCTCATTGGCTTGGCCAAGTATTCCTTTGGTTGTTTTATGTATGCCCTCTTCAATGATGACTAATCCTTCCATGTGTGGAGCATTTCCCATGACTTAAAGATGTGGCATGTGGCTTGAGTTGACAGTTCATACATTTACATAGAAAATGATTGTCAGCCCACAGTGGGTAAAAAACCAGACTCCAGCATTGTAGATGTCTTAATATAGGCATTAAGGAGACTAGAATGACTGTAGAGAAAAAATGTAAACAAAAGCAACTTCCATATTTACTTAAAACAGTTGAGTCAGAGTCTGAGAGTATGGAAAATAGAAAAGATAAGCTAGAATACATTCAGTTTCTACCTTCTTGTCACTTTCACTGTGATACTATTTTAGATTTCAACCATAATATCCACAGCCTTAGATAATAGAAATGAATTTAAGCATATATCTGAAAAAAAATCAAAATATTACATAGTTTTCTGTAATAAATTAAGATGGTTTTTCAAATAGACTGAGCTGACCCATTGTTATGAGGACCAAGTCTAGCTAAGTATAAAGAACGCTGATAAAATCATCCACTGAATACATTTGATTTGAGGGAGTGAAAGGTCTTCTAAAATCTTAAACTTGGAGAAGTAGTAAGAGAGTCAGCAGGATGGAAGACAATAAAATCATAGATTCATAGAATTATAGAATGGTAGGAGTTGAAAGGGACCTTTGGAGATCATCTAGTCCACCGTGCCAAAGCAAGTCCCCCTAGTTCAAGTCACCTGACCTTCAGAGCAGGAGACTCCACAACCTTCCTGGGCAGCCCATTCCAGTGTTCTGTCACCCTCACAGTAAAATATTTTTTTCTTATGTTTAAATGAATTACTGTCAAGACATCTGATCTCATATTCATGGAAATACTTGTTTCTGTTATAGAGAGTATTGGACAAGGCTCATTCGTCAGGGTCTCTGGTCAGAGAAGAGGCAAGTGTGGTTATACCTGGCCTTCCAAATGCAGGACATGGAAAGAATTTATACATTGTAGTGGTGTCAAAATCAAGCTGATTATTTGGTCTTCAGTTATTTATTTGAAACAATCATCATTTAATCTGTCAAAAATCAAACACATGAAAAATGTTTGCAATATGTTTATGGAACATAGTATTGATTTTCTTGTTTTTTAGTAAAAATTGATGGAAAAAAAGGAGAAATAAAACCAGCATTTTAATATTTAAAAATAAATACTTCTATTTTTGCTCCCTCTTTAAAATTATGTTCCTTTCTGAATTCATAAACTGAAATATTTTTCTTCAATTTATTTTTCTTTAACAAACTCCAAATTCTACCATACTTTGGTTACATTTATCATACATATAATTCTTGATTCTGCTGTAACACACATGACTAGTTAAGGTGAAATATTTATGCAAGTGATTTCGGTGAAGTACAGTTGTATCCAGAAGTTTCGCATAGCTCATCTAGTTGTTGAGCACACAATTTATAATCTGTGTCTAGTCTTCCCACGCAGATTTCTTTATTCCATTTTGTTCCTGTTCCGATTTGAAAAGTTCCAAGGATATGGCTAAGCACCAGGTACAAAAAGACATATATGCAATTGTCAGTAACTTATGGTAGTGACTCAAAATATAAAGAAATACAGAATTGCTAAATAAAACACATAGAAAAGAAATCGCTTGCTTCATTCTAGCCCTTTGTTGTAATTTGTAATTTTGTGAAATGACCACGAGCAACAGAATTAGTAATGCACTTTACTCTCTTCAGAATGCAGCACTGTTCTTCCACTAGATCTGAAAACATCTTTTTGAATAATAAGCATTTTCTTGCTGGAAACCAAGCAGTGACCTTTTATTTATTTGACAGATGAGTTTATAAAAGCAATTTAGTCTTGTTGCACACGACATTGACAAGCTCTCTGGAATCCAAACTGGACAAAAATTCACTAAATGGAATACTTTTTTTTTAATCTATGAACATGAAAGTCATAGCAAGGTTGAACTTTAAAGAAACCCATACCATTTCAAGAATTATTTTTTAAAATGACTAATAGCGTTTTCGTTGTATACATAATCCCTCTAATTATAGATTTTGAGATCATATTAAGCTTTTATTTTATTTCCTCCATTTGACATTGCTCTTTGAAATGAGTACAAGTTCTGTTGAGGTAACAATAAAATGAAGCATGAAATCTGTAAAACTGAAAGCTTTTCAAAAGCTGCATATGAAAATTCCTTTTAACTTAATTTCCCTATTCAAAATTGAAGTGTATTAGAAACAACTGAACTAATAAGAACCTATTTCTACTTGACTTGATTGATTTTCAGTTAGTTCCACTGTGTGAAGTTTCACATTTCAAGATCTTTCTGTCTTGCACCAACATCAATGAATAATTACAAAAGATACAATTGAAAATCAGGCGTAGAAAGGGCTTGGAGTAGCAGTTGATTGCCATGTAATTCTTCAGATTTTCAACTGAGAAATGAAAGTCCTCCTCACTGTGAAGTAGAAAAAACGAATATTATATATAGGAGAACCAACAAAATGATTATGCGTATCTTAACATGAGAGTGTGTGTATGTGTATATAGAAATTTGGGACATCACAGTATGTCAAAGTTTATCTACAGGTTGCTAACACAGGTTCAAGATGCAATTGGATTTCTCTCACTGCAGCTTTGTTTTTTGCATTACAAAGAAAGAATTTTTTCAAGCTCTTCCTCAAATAGACAGAATGCATTTTCTTTTTTGTTCTCAACTGTGATTTTATTAATGGTTTTGAAGGGGTATTTTTCTAGCAATTCTCATCACAGAGAAGAAATATTTTTATGCTATATATGAAATTGATTTAGTGATTTTTCTTCTCTTTCTGCTATAGCCTGGTAATTGTAGTTTATGCATCACTGGAATATTTATTGCAGATGAAAACCATTGAGACTTATTTTTTCCCCAGTATTAACAATAGTAAATATTTAGTTAATATTAATCTTTTATATTCCGTTAGTTAATAAAAGTGTTAAATAAGTACATAAAGTAACAACAACAACAACAAAGTGTTTTGCTCAGATATTACTCTTCACAGGATAGCTTTTCCTATTAAAAAAAACCCCTAGAATGTCTATGACCTCTTGACACTTTTCTCGAGAAGTGTATATATTACGTATAACAAAGACCAAGGTTTATGATAGGTACAGCTAAAAAAAAAATATTTTATGGTCCTAAGCAAGATTTAAGACCCTAGATGTATATGCAGAATTTTCCAGTTTTAACATAATTGATTGTCTTTTATAAACAAATAAACTAAAATTTTTTATCTTATATTTTTTTCTGAAATTTCTTTATAGCTCTCTACACTGTCTCTGAAGATATAATCACAGTATCTGAACTGTAGAAAAATGTGCTGGCTTACTTTTCAACTCCATTGGTTCCTAACCTTTCATGAGCACTTAATTCCTTACATAGAAGGAAACAGCCACGCCATAGAAGCCTGTGGACCGTGAAGGGTAATTGGATAAGATCTTTTGAAAGATTTACAAGCCTGCCAAGGATTTTGCCAGCTTTAAAACTGACTGATTCAGTGTGAAAAGATCTGAACAATTCTGACCTAAAGGTTTAAAGAGAGACCTTTTCTGTGAAAGTGTAATTTAAAGCCTATAACAAAAGTGTACTGAAAAACACCACAAGGAAGAAAACATCCATAAATTCTAGAGCTTAATATTACATTACAGGACACTTTTCAGTGACATATCCTCTTATCTTGCCACATACTTCTGTTGCCTTAAACTGTTTTTAATTGTTTCTTTTTTAATGGTTACAACAGTAGCTCATCAATAAAAGTGTAATAAGAAAGCTATTTGTTTAATACAGTTTAGAATGTTAATTTCTTTTCTCATTCCCTATACATAAATATACATAGAGTAAGAACAAGTCTTTGTAGAATACCATAAGTAAGAAACAAGGGGAAGAATCAGAAAGAAAATTAGTCAATTTATGTGCAAAATGTAAGTTCTCAGAATTCCTATTTAACATCTGTACTGCTTGACCACCCAATATGCACTCAGTGGTAAAATTCTCTGTGCTCTTTCTTTTCTATTGCTGTGCAGTTCTCTATGGACAAAGTGCAGTGTCTAAACCACTTTGCAATACAGAAACAGAACACTCTTCACTGTTCTCATCTGCAAGGACAAGATGAGTCAGCCCACCTCTCAAATAAATGCTTCCTTCTTCCTCGTGTCTTCAGTTTCACAGTGGTACAACAGTTTCAAATAATAATAATAATAAAAAAATCAAAATCCTTAGGTACTTCCTAAGCATTTAGCCTTGCAAAGAAACTATTATGCTTATCTTTGATTACAAAAAATTTCTTCGAGATGTGCTTGCATGAATTGTTGCAAGTATATGTCTCTATAGTGAAGACCTCTGCATTTCCAACAGTTCTTTATTTAATACTCAGATAGTCTAAAAATCAAATTATATGTTATAATGTTATATTATATTATATTCTCTGTTTCCTTTGAGTTCTACAATGAAGTGACTCCTGGGTAAAGTGTATGCACAACGGTAGTAGCTTATCTGAGAATCATGTGCACTGCTTCGCATTGCTCCAATACAAAATATCATTGCTTTTACTGTAGTCCTAGCACTTTTCTTCCACAGTTGGTAGTTACTGACCTCCAGATAATATTTCCTATCTTCCTCCATTTCTTCCATTTGTAGGCCTTTCAGAGATCAAATTCTTGGTTTTGACTTTATGTAGTGTGCCCGTGAGTAGAGACTTTTTTGAAGGCATGTGACAGAAGTGTAGCAGTGAGTAATAACTTCATGCAGGCTCACAATTACTGAATTTCAGAACTTTTGCCCTCAGGCTCCTGTTTGAATTGCACTGGTGTGACTAATATGCCTCTAGGACAGCCAATAACAATGTCCATGTGGGGAGTGTATTCATTGATAATCACAGCATGGACCTGTAGCACTGGCTGAAGAGATAATCTTGTGGAGGAAAAATCAAAGTGTAACTGTGAGATACGGGGGAAATCACTGGGGTAGTTCCCAATGGGAAACCAGGCATCAGAGTCTTCATCACAATAGTTAGAGAAGCATTGGGAAAGAGCCAGTGAATCTGCTTGAAGAGGACAGGCTGTATTTATTTGTTTGCAAACTTAGGCTTTGAGAATAAAGAATGGGAATTTCATACAGTAGTTAGTTTGGTGGGGTTTTTTTCCTGATAAAATTGAGAAAGGTAGGCTTCATTCTGACTGATATACATTGGCCTATACTTCAATTTAATTAAAAGCAGTATAGATCCATAGGTGTCAAAACACAGGAAAGGAGGTTGGAATCTGACCACAGGGCTAAAAATTAGGAGTTTATTGTTTTCCTGAAGTAAATATAGTTTCTCTACATGTATTTGCCTCTCAATTTTCAGGTACAGTTTTCTAAACTATCTAAAGCTATGTAAGTATGAAGGAAATAAGGATTTGTGCCATAACAGATATGATCACCTCCCTGTTTTCACACTCCTGCAAAATTTAGATGAAATGGCACATTGTAAAGATGACAGCTGAGCATAATTTATTTGATGTTTCATTTTCTGTGGATAAGCCTTCAGAGTGAAGGATTACCAGAGTCAAATCTGAGAAACATTGTCATAGATATAATTAGAGTTTGACATTTTGCAGGTACTCTGTGACATGATGATTGCTGCATCAGGAATGTTCCACAGTGCAATTAAATTGCATCTCTTACCAATAGACCATAAATCATTATCTGTAGTTCAGTGGGATACCTTCAGACTGTACATTTTAGAAGAATTATTGGAGTTTTATCATATTGTGTATCTTTAGGGAGCCCTAATCTTTAAATAATTGCAGTAATAATTGTGAAGAGACGTACATTAGATTTGCTTAATGATCAGGTTATTGACACTCTAAACCAAAGGAATTATACTGTATTGTTTTTGTGATATTCAGGCATATTTGTGGTGGCAAAAAGATATTCTTCTAGACAATATTATACACGATAGTATTTATTTAACATCTTTGCATTCTTAAACATCTTTAAATAACTAAACTATGTATGACAACATAAAAACTAACAATTTTATAGTGCATGAATCACAGAAGTATATTAATATCACCTAAGCACGCAGCTCCTCTTCCAGGTGGAAAATTTCCACTCTAAACACTATTTTACACTTATGCAGTTATTCATCTGTTTCACTATTATGGTGTGTTCCGCCTTTTCTGAAATTGAAACTTGGGATGCAAACCTAATTTAATCTGTGCCTGTTAAAAATTATGCTTTTAGCATTCAACTTGACTCAATTCTCTATGAAGACTTATAGCTAGTGGACAACCTAATCGAGAATATAATGAAGAGACATCTTAAGGCCTGCTCTAAAGCTGAGCAATGGCAGATGACACAGTGCAGAAGACAGCAGACTGGATGGTTGCTTCTCAAGTCAGTCATTAGCAACCAATTTCTCTGCAGTCTCACCGTTGTGTATGATGGAGATTGCGGTTGTAAAGTCAGAGTCATGTCTACCATGTTCAACAACTATGGTAAACTGACCTTGGTTAAAGGCCACACTCCCACTCAGTCACTAGCTCACTCACTCTCTTCAATAGGGCAAGAGGAGAAAACAGGGCAAGAAAACTCAAGGGTCAAGATAGACAGGAAGATCACTTGCCAATTGCCAGATTTAAGTAGTAAGCAACAAAGACAAACATTAAAACAACAATATTGCTTCCCCCCTTCTTCCCAAGCTCAACTTCATTCTCATTTTCTCTGCCTCTTCCACAGTAGGTCAGGCTGATTGACAAATGGGAGTTGCATTGCTATACCTTCCTCATCACACTTTTCTGCTGTCTCTGCCTGGGTTCTGCACACAGACTGCAGCTGCCTTTAGGGCATATACAGGTGCTCCTGTATGGAGTACTCAGTGGACTGCAGAGAAATACACTGATCCAGAATGGGTCCTCCATGGGCTGCAAGTGGAGTCTGCAGTCCAGTGCCTGGAGTATATCCTCCCCCTCCTTCTTCTCTACCTTCATGTTCCCTTAGTATTTTTTACTCTTTTTGGGTTTTTTTTCCCTCCTCCTCTGCCTTTGAAATATTTTGCCCTTTCTCTAATATGTTACCATGGAGGCATTTTATAAAAATGGCTGATGGGCTCAGCTGTGTCCTGTGGTGGGTTTGCTATGGAGCCAGCTGTATTTGGTGTGGGTCTTCTCACAAAGGCCATGCCTACAGCCTCCTCTTGCCATAATCTTGATATCTACACATAAAACAAATACTGTCTATATTTTTTGCCTGTAGTAAAAGTCTTGCAGAGAATTATGCAGAAGAGGTAGAAATCAGATGATTCTAGCTATAATACTGTTAAATAAAATAACTTGTTCCAAGTTTTGTTACAAAGATTATCTGGGATTATTATTAGATTACCTCTGTCAGGTATTTGTAGTCAAAGTGAATCCAGAAGCCCAGTCCCTGCTGAGCAGAACACAACTGGAAATGCATAGAGAGGGTAAGAAGCACTGAAAGTTCAGAGCATCACTTTAGGGCCAGACTGTAGAGATCTAGTTGCCAAAAAAAAAAAAAAAAAAAAAAGGAATTGTTTCAGTTTTACTCCTTTTGAGAATTTCTTTAATAGGTAACAAGTCACATGTGGGTCAATAGAGCAAGTCAAATGGTCAAATGTGTCTTTCATACTATATCTCTTGGAAATTAGTCAGTTTTCAGGCATCACAGAAATACTGCACTGCATGACTGCAAGCTGCACAGACCTGCCCTTAACTATTCCTGTTCTGTTCTTCCACCCAGAACCTGGATGTCAGGTGCCTACCAGCCACCTATTACCATCACAGGCTGAATAGTCTCAGCTTGGGGAAATAAGTTTAATTTATCACCAATCAAAACATAGTAGAGTAATGACAGATAAAAACTAAATCTTAAACTATCTTCCCCTCATGCATCCCTTCTTGTCGGGCTCATCTTTACTCATGATTTCTCTGCCTCCTCCTTCAATCAGCACAGGTGGATGGGGAATGAGGATTGTGGTAAATTCATCACATATTGTCTCTGTTGCTCTTTCTTCCTCAGGAGAAGCATTCCTCATGCTCTT
This sequence comes from Colius striatus, assembly GCF_028858725.1. NCBI lineage: Eukaryota > Metazoa > Chordata > Aves > Coliiformes > Coliidae > Colius > Colius striatus. The sequence goes on along the minus strand of NC_084759.1, from coordinate 50,009,234 downwards.
CCCTTTCTCCATCATGGAGTCCCTCCCATGGAGTCACAAGCCTTGCCAGTAAATCTGCTCCAGCATGGGGTGTCCTCTCTCCCCACATCCACAGGTCCTGCCAGGAGCCTCCTCCAGCATAGGCTCTCCACAAAGTCACAGGCTCCTTTAGGCTCATCCACCTTTCCTGATGTGTGCTCCTCCATGGGCTGCAGGTGGATCTCTTCTGCACTGTTAACCTCCAGGGGCTGTAGGGACAGGGCTTGCCTCACTACAGTCTTCACCATGGGCTCTAGGAAAATCTCTGCCTGGACCATGTCCTCCCTCTCCTTTTTCACTGACTTTGGTGTCTGCAGAGTTGATTTACATAGTCTCACCCCTCGCTTCTGGCTCTTTTTGCACATCACTTTCCCCCTACCATTCTCAAATACATTAATTACTGATGGGCTTGGCTTTGTCCAGCTGCGAGTCTATCTTGAAACCAGCTGGCATTGACTCTACAGGACATAAGGGAAGCTTCTAACAGTTTCTCACTGAAGCCACCTCTGTAGCAACTCCCACTATTAAAACCTTGCCGTGCAAAACCAATACAATTCAGCATCCTTGGTTTTAAATTCTCATCTTTGCCCTGTGGCAACATTTGATCAGACAAGCTTTTGACATAGGCTAATAATCCTAGACATTACAAAATAATAACAGTATAGGAATCTACAGATTAGGATGGGAAAACAAGCCATTGCCCAGGAGCAGCAGGAACTGTTTTGTTTTGGGAAAAAAAAAAAAAAGCAAAGACATTTGAACCTTTGTGGTCTGATATTTCTGAGTAGTCACTTCTGTGATCCATCTTCTATAAACTGCCTGAGGAGAATAGATGTTGACATATATAGATCAGCTACAGATTCTGAAAGTCTTCTAAAGGCAGCGTGGAAATGTCAGGAAACTGTGTCAGATATAATATTGAGTTGCTCAGTTGAAGGTGAAAGAAGCATCCTAGGAAATTATTAGAATTATAGGATTTATGTGCTTTGATATCACTCTAATCATATATTCTAGACTTTTAGAACTTCCATGTTTGTACATAAAATTTTAGGCTTGTAGCCACTAATTTATCTTTTTCTTTTAGCAACCCTTTCAGATGTTGTAACCTTACTAGGTTTTCTAGTTTTGTCAATGAATATAGTATATTCACAAACAGTTAGGTGCTTGCAGATCTACATTTTGACAACTGTTCTACAGATCTACATTTTGATGTTTGTTCATCACAAACACAGGGAGCACTGTATTTTGCCATTCCCTAAAGACTGGTCTTTTTCCTCTTCATTTTCAGCAGACAATACTAACTGAAAAATATGCTTATTAAATACCCTCCCTCAGGTTATTACTTTCTTAGTAATCATTAACGTTATATCAAAACACAGGACAAGAATTATAGTCATGATTAGGAGATGTTTTTAAAATGTAAATTCGTCATCATGTATATTTAAAGATGTGAAGATTGCAGTATAGTCTTCTGCTTCCACACAGTTGTTAGCTGTAACGCATTTAAGTAGAAGCTTCTTTTCTAGTTTTAACTATTTTTCCAGCTAGTGAGTTGCAAATACTTCTAAGATATTTGCATCCCTTTTATGAATATTTTTTGACATATTTAGGTCCATTATTTTTCCCCCGTGACTTGCAGAATTCTTCTGTCTTGGCAAGTCTGCTAACTGCAGAAATATGTATTACTCCCAATATTCATGGGCTTTGCTTCATTCACTTTTCCACAATTATTCAAGTTTCATGACTAGGAGTTCTGTTTATTCAACCCAGAACTTATATTTTTTCTTACATGTGGCCCCTGGTTAAATCATTATGACTTCCTACAAGCACTGATCTAATTGAATGTGTTTTAACTGTGATATTTCTTACATTTGCAGTTGATGAGGGAAGTTGCATCAGAATTACGCTCCTTATTAGCTAATGTTCATTGAAATATTCCCTGGGTAGCCAAGAAAGTACTTTTTAGTAAGTGATGAGGATACAGCCTTTTAGGACAAGATTGTTATGCTGCAGAATGATAGGTGATGTAGCATACAGGGGGCAGGAACAAGGTAGATCTGAGTTTAATGAGAATGCAGGGTTATTCTGAGATGATCAAAACCCTGACACTATCAATGCTGATATCACACCCAAAGAAGCAAGGCAGAACTGATCCACAACCTCCTGTGTGTTTGGAAATTGAGGAGAATAATTGTGGATCTGGTTAGTGCTTAGACAACACAACCTTACACATGGTGTTTGCAGTGCTGCCTGCAGACAGGTTATCTCCCAACACAGTGGTATATATCTGTGGATATACCAATAACATTGTGATGTGAGTGTTCCCTGGCCTCCTGCTCCCTTGAGTCTGTAAAACAACAGCTCTTCAAGATACATTAGGGACTTTTTATTGTTTTGTATTTCTAGTAAGCATGTCTGAAAATACCTTGTATGAGACTTGACTCATGGAAAAGCTGTCATAAAAAAATTCTGACTTCTGCACCATGCATGGTGTCTCAACTGTATCCTAATAAGATGAATCCTAGGAATAATAGATGTTAAGACCAGCTAGCCCGACCTCTTGCACAGAGCAAGTCATAAGATTTCATTCTGTGACTCCTTCAAAAACCATAAAATTATGTTGGTTCTGAACTTCTATGTGAAAGATTAAATCTTTTGCATTCACTGTAACATATTTTCCAGAGGAAGTTAACACTACTGACAGGGAAAGATGGCATATGAATTCATACCAATGGATGCTCTAAGTTTGATGTAGGAGTGGTGAGTAACTTTGCTATGAAGCACAAGAAGAGTAGTAAACCAGATTATTTTGCTATCATCCTATTTTACACTGTTTCTTTGCTTTCCACCTAGCACTTAGAATCATAGAATAGTAGGGGTTGGAAGGGACCTTGAATACCTCCAAGGAGGGAGACTCCACAATCCCTCTGGGCAGCTTCTTCCACTGCTCCGTCACCCTCACAGTGAAACAGTTTTTTCTTGTATTTAAGTGGAACTTTTTGTGTTCCAGCTTCATCCCATTTCCCCTTGTCCTGTTGCTAGCTACTATAGAAAAAAGGGATGTTCCAACCTCCTGACACCCACCCTTTAGATATTTATAAATGTTAATAAGATTACCTCTCAGTCTCCTCCAGACTAAACAGCCCCAGTTCCTGCAGCCTTTCCTCATATGAAAGATGTTCCAGTCCCCCAATCATCTTGGTGGCCCTGCACTGGACTCTCTCCAGAAGTTCTCTGTCCATCTTGAGCTGAGGAGCCCAGAACTGGACACAGCACTCCAGATGAGACCTCACCAGGGCAAAGCAGAGAGGGAGAAGGACCTCCCTCGAACTGCTGGCAACACTCTTCTTGATGCACCTCAGGATGCCATTGGCCTTCTTGGCCACAAGGGCACACTCCTGGCTCATATTTAGCTTATTATCAATCAGGACTCCCAGATCTCTCTCTGCAGACCTGCTCTCCAGCAGTTTGACCCCTAGCCTGTACTGGTGCATGCTCATCCAGGTCGTTGATGAAGATGCTGAACAAGATTGGCCCCAGAACTGATCCCTGTGGAACTCCACTGGCCACAGGCCTCCAACTCGATTCTGTGCCATTGATCACTTGTTACACAGCATGTGAAAATTTTTGATTGCTGTCTTGAATAGGTCAGCTGCTTCTGTGTACTCAAATATTGTATTTTATAAAATGGAAATGCTTATGCTTTATTTCTCTCTAGTTTTTAGCATATCAAACCAGTTACTCCATCATGTACTAAATAATACATATAAACAAATTCTAAACTGGTATAAGAATGTGAACACATAGAGTACTTGTTTAAGTATGAAAAAAAGTCCAGGTTTATTTAATGGGCATTTCAATTCTGGGTACAGGCCAAAAGTGAGCAATGGTAAAATATGAAATTATTAAACCACTCAGGAGACGGGCATGAATGTGAGGTAAACTAACGGGTAGTTAAATGGACTTTGAATCTGCTAAGGTTTTGTACTATCCAGCTTTAGGATATTAAAATTAAAACTTTGCAAAGTATCAATCAAGTTTTGAACTTACCTTCTGTTCTCAAAACAAGTTCTCCACTGAATACTTTTGATAAATTCTTTTTTAATTGGTGGAGCGCTGGGGCGTACATGAACTGTCTTTTAATTGTGTCTATTTAATTAAGATTTTAATCCTAATGTTATATATTAGTAATAAAGATAATTTATCAGCTACTATTGCAAACTTCATTATATTCTTAACTGTCTCAATCAATATCATTTCAGGAAATTGGAAAGGAATCACAACTCAATTAAAAAATGCACATTGTTCCTGCTATACTGCTGAATGACAAATCTGCTGGCCTGAAGGTCAAATTTCCTTTTGTGAAAAGTTCCCATAGAAATCTTTTGTTTCTTATTGGATTCTCTTTGATTATTTCTAAATCCAAGAGATTGTGTACTTCTACTTACAATTCCACAAGTGTGTCCAGTAAATATTTAAAACTCTGATGCTATTGAAGTATGCAATTAACAAAGAAACTGAGTGATTTACTACTTTATAACTGATAAGAGTTTGGGAGGATTCTCATGCTGCCTCAGTTTTACTGCAATCTTCTTCCTATTAACATAGCTAAGTAGGTCACAATGAATGTATATGCAGATATATACAGATCTTTTTTAATCTCCCTTCAAAATTCTTTTAATTTTGACTTAGAATAATAGAATGATAGAATGGTAGGGGTTGGAAGGGACCTTTAGGGATCATCTAGTCTAATCCCCGTGCAGAAGCACGTCACGTCAGGTCGCGTAGGAACATGTCCAGGTGGGTCTTGAAGACCTCCAAGGAGGGAGACTCCACAACCCCTCTGCCCAACTCTCAAGCTGGTCAAGATCCCACTGAATGGCAGCACAGCCTTCTGGGGAATCAGCCAGTCCTCCCAGTTTGGTGTCATCAGCCAACTTGCTGAGGGCTGACTCGTTTAACTCGTTAAGTTAAAGCTATAATCAATTTTTCCTAAATTTCCCGTGGGGAAAAAAAGCAAAACTGATTCAATTTACAGGCAACTCTGAAAGTAAAGGTAGGAAAACTATCATGGAGACATATGTATTGTATTTCTTTGAAATTATTGAAAAAGATTTTTTTAGAAATATTTTTTTCCTTTATAGTTTCCTTACTGGAGACATTTACTATGCATATATTATCTTGCATAATAGGATTCTCAGATTGTACTTTCTTTGTTCACAGTTTGGCTTCATAAAGAATAACTAAATGGAACAGAAAGCCTAAACCTTTTCAATAAAGTAAGTAAGCTTGAATATCCAACTCTCTTTCTGACATAAGTACAATACTTCATAGGAAAAAAAATATTGTAGGAACTCTCATGCATTTTCTCTTGCATCCTTCAAGTAGCTTCTCTCTTTCCATCCTACTAGTGCAATTATTTTGTTATTTCTTCTAGATCTCCAACATTTATTTACCTTCAGAACACATCAAATCTGCAATTAGGAGTAGATTTTTTTTCCTATTACTCTCACCAGATTTCTCCTTGACATCTCTGAATATTTGGCTCTATGCTTAGCTATACATAGCTAAAGTCTTTATTAGATTTAAATATATACTATTTCAAAAATTAAAGATAAAGCCCAAATTTAATATAGACATTGTGATGCTTTATTTTCAGAAATTTCTACACATAACAATATTATGGAAAGATATAAAGGAGGACAGATCAAAAAGCAGTATAATGACATTGCTGCAACAGTTAATGCAGGCTAACCAATCCTACAAAGCATATGGTGTGAATCCAAATGAGGAAAAATTAATTATGCCACTTCCAGTACTCAGTGTAGCTAGGCATAGCAGTATGTTGAACTGCTGCAAGCAGGTTTTCTGTCATTTGAAGTCTTCAAGACACACGTGTCTGTGAGCAGGCCTGGGGAAAGTCAGATTCTGAGGATGACTGTAGCAGAGGTCATTATAGGGAGAAGGAGGACATGTAAGTTAATCAACAGAAGTATCAAAGAGGAGAATAGATTTTGGATTTTCCTCAATGAAGCAGCACAAGAAGATTTAGGATAATCAGTGTTGAAGAACAAAAAATTGTTTTTAAACCTTTATTTTGACAAATTTGGAGTACATTCTTGAATTCCAGTTCCAGCCTTCCAAACCTTACTATTTACCATGCTATAGAATGTTTTGAGGAAACCTAGTGCACCTCCTTGGATGAATTTATTCCACTTTATACAAAGCATATGGTACCTGGGAGCATGATGATGATCTGAACTCAGGACTGACTGGGAACTCCAGGACAGACTATGAGACTGTAAAACAAAACAACAAAAAAAATGATCAATTTTGTATTTCCTTTTAATTTTTCTTACTGGATAATTTCTTTCCCTACTAAGTAATTTCAGGAAGGAATTTCAGGAAGGGATTTCTGCCTTAAAATAACCTATACTTTTGGCCTAGAATATTTTACATCTCCTCAGACAGAGCAGGGATCTATATCTCTGAATGTTAGCACGGGCTGACATGGACCTACATGCCTTGTGTGTCTGCATTCAGTGTAAGAAGTAGGCTCTCACCAGCTATGACCAGTCACTGTAGAGCCAAAAATTGATCCATGTCCTTACAAATGCTGACTGCCACCAGGTAAGCAAAGATAGCTTCCTATGTTGCAGATTTATCCTTAAGGTTGTTAGTTGGGATGGTACAAAACATGGCCAGAGAGTAACAGAAAGGGTAGTTTCGATGCTTAAGGGCCCAGTGCTTGAGATAGCTCCCTGACTGTTGTCTACCTAGTAACACAGATGTCCCTGGAATGCCTCTCTTTTTGTGCCTCCCAGGTGCTTCAGGAAGAGCAGGTAGAACAGTATCTATATTTAGTAAATCCCTGTAGTTTTGAAATATTTTTGATGGCCATAAACAGGATATATGCCTAGGAATGTGTGGGCATGTCTAGAAGCAAAAGTTCAGCTGCCTACCTGCTTTGCAGAAGCTCTTTGTGTAAGTAATACAAGAGCCCTGAGCATGCCTGGAAGCTAAGACAGGCTCCCGAGGACCTACTTTTTAGACACGGGCAACTACTGACAAATAAATGGCACTTTTGTGGTTTTATGGGTCCCAGGTAATGCTTCAAGTTACTGAGTTCTGAGGCTAGTAAGCTTTTCAAAGAATCTAAAGTGGGATTTAGGCCACTACTAAGAAATCACAAGAGGTGCAAAAATATTTTGAACATATGCTACCCTGGATTCTTTCTAAAATGTCACCATAGTATGAATTGTTTTCAGCAGTGAAGAAATAATTTTTATAACTGTAGCATAAAGCCCACATTATATTTGTTTGTTCATTGTAAAAATAAAGACTGGAAAAAGAAAATGGAAAAAAATGGTTTTCTGTTTCACACACAGCCTTTAGTCTAAGGCTAAAATGTGTGCAAGGTATCCATTTGAGTCTAATTATCCAACCAGGTCGAGCACAGCCAGTCCAACAAAACCCTAGCTGTAGTTTTTAATTGCCTTAAATGAGCTGCTAAATAACTATGTAGAGTTAAGCACAGCACAGAGAACACAATGTAAGTACCTAGCAACTCTGAACACCCAGGGCTCTAGAGTGCTCAATTAAACTTTCCTTGATTATTCAATAGAACAGAAGTGTGCAAATTAAAGGCTTTCATGCTACAGCAGGCTACGACCTCATTCTCAAATTTCAATATTGCAATGGAACTTAATTAAGATATTCCCCATACAAAGCATAACCCTAGAGGTAAGTTTTGTTCCGGATACCTCATATAGGCCTCTCTCCGGTTGTTAAGTGAATGGCTCTCGGTGAATCAAAATAAATATTGTTCTGGCATGGACTCACTTTTATTGTGTACACTGTGAGAAAGTAACAGTTTGAAATCATTAAAACATTTAACTCACCATGCTAAAATATAGTTGCTAAAATGCCTTGTTCTTATTGCACTCAGATTGTAAAGTGCCTTAAAAATAGTTTGAGGAGGACTCAGACTAATTCCTGATTCTGTGATAGACAGTTTGAATAGGAATAAATTGTATTTCCTCAGGTGTGGAAAATCACAGGTGTAAAATTTTTGCTCCATTTAGGTCAGTGATGAAAAAAACAGCAAAATCAACACTCAGTATAAAGAAGCGCTTCATCTCAGTACATTTGTTTGCTCATATGGTGTTGCAAAATCTGTTTCTGTTAATAATTGCAAAGTACACTGGAGTCACCACATGAAAGGCCTCTAAAGTTTAATGTGTTATATGAACAGAATGTAAATTCTGGACATAGTCATGTAAATATACTGTTAAATGTACTATTATTTAGAACTACTGAAATATACTAATCTCTCTTCTTAAATTGCACTATTAAAATTAAAGCTTTACACAATAAAATTATTTAATCTCAATGCCAAATTACTTTTCACATCAATAGTCTTTTTTAGACTACTGGAACAGTTTTTGCACCTCTAAATGCTTAAATTATGTCCCAACTCATCACTAATTATGATGTAAGCTGTATACTGATGCTCTGGTTAAAAAGGTTGTTTCTGAATATTTACTAGTGAAATCAACTATTGAAAGCAAAAAGACTTTAAAGCTTTGCCTCAATCATTAGACAAATTTATCCCCTACCATAGATTATCTTCATTGTCTTTGGTACTTCCTTTGTCTTCTGTTACCTTACTATTGTCTTTTATCTCCCATCCAAAAAGGGACATTAGAAGCTGATGGCTTGGTACCATTTGTTGACCGAACATATTTTTTGTTTTTAGAATGAAACTTTCAATTCCATTCCAGGAAATTTAAAAATAAAACAGTTCAACAGTTGGCTGATGACACCAAACTGATTCCCCAGAAGGCTGTGCTGCCATTCAATGGCATCTTGACCGACTTGAGAGTTGGGCAGAGAGGAACCTCGTGAGGTTCAACAAGGACAAGTGCAGAGTCCTACATTTGGGAATGAACGACCCCATGCATCAGTCCAGGCTGGGGGTTGAACTACTGGAGAGCAGCTCTGCAGAGAGAGTCCTGGGAGTCCTGATAGATAATAAACTAATAATGAGCCAGCAATGTGCCCTTGTGGTCAAGAAGGCCAATGGCATCCTGGGATGCATCAAGAAGAGTGTGGCCAGCAGGTCGAGGGAGGTTCTCCTCCTGCTCTACTGTGCCCTGGTTAGGTCTCATCTGGAGTGCTGTGTCCAGTTCTGGGCTCCTCAGCTCAAGAGGGACAGGGAAGTGCTGGAGAGAGTCCAGCGCAGGGCCACCAAGATGATCAGGGGACTGGAACATCTTTCATATGAGGAAAGGCTGCGGGAACTGGGGCTGTTTAGTCTGGAGAAGAGGAGATTGAGGGGAGATCTTATTAACATTTATAAATATCTAAAGGGTGGGTGTCAGGAGGTTGGGACATCCCTTTTTTCTATAGTAGCTAGCAACAGGACAAGGGGTAATGGGATGAAGCTGGAATACAAAAAAGTTCCATTTAAACATAAGAAATAACTATTTTATTGTGACAATGAGGGAGCCCTGGCACAGGCTGCCCAGAGGGGTTGTGGAGTCACTCTCCTTGGAGGTCTTCAAGACCCACCTGGACATGTTCCTATGAGACCTGATCTAGGTGACCCTGCTTCTGCAGGTGGGTTGGACTAGATGATCTCTGAAGGTCCCTTCCAACCCTACCATTCTATGATTCTATGATTTTTGGGCACATACATTCTGTATTAGATCTAACTAATTATGCTGAAGACAGAAATCTCGGTTTAGCTTAAATACATTTCAATAGGCTAAGACTAGATAAGTATATTTTATTTTCTTATTTTTAAATTGTTTCCTCAAATTAGTTAATGTACAATTAACTCCAATTACATAAAAGTAAACACATTCAGATATAGTTTTCTAATAATGAAGTTTGTGAACAACCATAAACAAAAAAAGGCACAAAATAACTATGTAAATGATTAAGGTAACTTCAAAATGCATCCTGACAAAAAAACTGAACAAGAATACTGAAAAAAAAGCATAATAAATTAGTTAGTTGCTATGGAAAAGATTTGAATTGCTATAAAGAATCAAGTTTATAATGTTAACATTGTTTAACAGTGGTGAAAACATGAACATATAGTGACTCTGTACCAGTCTATAATGGTTGCCAGAAGTTTAGTAGAGAGCTCTGTCCCAGTTCAGGGTGTACATTTGGCAATACTAGTTCAGAGGAGAGTCAATAAACAGTTGTTGTGGCCCATCTGAAGTTTCTTCTTTGGAGGAACCAATAGAATCAACAACTAATATCTATGCTTTCTCACTTAGTGTTTGTGTGTTAGATTATATTGTCACAGAACAGCACAGTCCTTTTCTCAGTCTGTTCAATCCTGTCAGTACAGTTCACACACTTTTAAAAAGTGTACTGGGCAGAAACATCAAAGGCAGAGGAGAATTAGATTAAGAAAATAAAACCAAAAAATTCTCATAAGATACAGATAAGTTTTAGGAAAACAGTTTACTTGGTATTTGTTTTTCATCGATATATTTCATTTGTTGTTTAAAGAGCATTTTGATATAATTTGTGTGACCTATCACAGAATCACAGAATCAAGGGTTGGAAAGGTGTTTGAAAGCTCTAGTCCAATCCCCTTGCCAGAGCAGGATCACCTAGGGTAGGTCACACAGGAACTTGTCCAGGTGGGTTTTGAATGTCCTCAGAGACATTCATCTGGGCAGCCTGTTCCAGTGCTCTCAGTGAAGAAATTTTTCCTTGTATTTCTTTGGAATCTCTTATGCTCCAGCTTGTAATCCATTGCCCCTTGTCCTACCATCTATACCTATATTATCTAAAATATGACTTCTGAATGTAGACACTAATCAGTCTTCCTTTCTATGGAAGTGAGAAGTTTTTAGTCAATTAAAAGTATAAGAACTGTGTGTCCAAAATGGCATTTGCAAAATTTAGAAGCTAAGGACAAAAAATCTAAACTTGTATCTGTTCTATGTTTGGACATATATAATGTCAGCGTTGTTAGTTAGACAATCTCTCTCAGACTGTCCTGATAAAATGTGCATCCTCCTTATGTGTTTCATGCTATGAAATGCTGGAGTGGCAAGATAATTCTTCTAAATATTTCACCATTTCAAAGATAAATAACGTAAAATGCATGGTCACTAAAATGTCTTCTGGAGAGAGAAACTAAGTGAGATATTGTATCATTAGGACTTAGTTGGACCAGAAAGAATGAGGGAGGAAATCATATTAAGTCAACAGATGATTCTCCAGGAGATTTTTTTTTAAAATTTCCTTCTTGATATGATGATTTCTTTAGAAACTATATTTGAGAAGCATTGTTTAATGTTCAGTCAGTCTGATGAATAACTGTGCGATAGCCACCCAATTGATACTTTAGACCAGTGCACAAATCTTCAGAAATTATTTTTATAGTGCAATTTTATAGTATTATGAAGCTGCTAATTAAAGTATTATCGCTAGAGTCCAATTTCTTTTATGAGTTAACACTAATGTAAATTTTTCAGGAAAGTAAATGAAAAATAAGTATTCTTTATTAACATAAAACTAATAAAGAAATAATGTCAAGGAACAGCTGTTCTCTTTCCATTTCCAGTTGCATCAGTTACAATAATCATCCCTTTTAATTGCCAAACACCTGTCTTCTATTACATTTTATGGCAATTCTTTAATTTCCAGTCTCTTTACTGATTTTTAAAATATTCTATTTCTCTCATGCCCATTTACATGGTTTATTATCTTGATTCCTTTATTTAATCTTGAGAACCCTAAAAATTATTGTAGGATTAATTGTGTAGAGAAGTAATGTTTCTCTCTTGTAGTCTAAACCAGATGCTTGGTCTCCGGTCTTTGTGGAACAATAGTAAAAATTAAAAAAGTGTCCTGAGAATTTAGAATTTCTCCACAGTGATAATCAGAAAATCATAGTATGAAGAGATACTCTTACCCCTCCAATTAGTGCCAGTGTTGCATATCATTGTTGAGCTAGTGGAATGTCTGAGTACTACTAGTAAGAAATAAAATTGAGCTAAGTGACCACTTCTTTTAATAATGAGCAACAGCGAAATAAGAATTCAAAACATCTTATTCTCACTTGCTTATAACATTGTATTCCCATTTTTTGTTGCATGCTGACCATGAAGTTATTTTTGGGTTTTGTATCACAACATATGTCATGGGATACAATTTTGGCACTTGAATTAGGTTATTTGGCAAGATTTCTTCTCTAGGGTATAGAATTGCCCTTTTGTATGTGAGGGGAAAAAAAAGCAGCTGATAAGTTACTTCCCCATAACAACCAAAATCTAGGTCTTCCTTGTATGTGGGTTTGGGAACACAGGATGTGTCATATTTAATTGTACCTGTAGTATATCTGTTGTTCTGCTAGTAAATCTGGCCCATCTCAGATACTTGATGCAGGAAATATTTCAGTTAGCAGATACAGGTGCCTAAGGGAAAAAACTTTTGCCTCTAACCTTATTATTAGTATGTGACACAAAGAATGAAAAAGAAAAAATATTTTTTAACTCTTTTTTGGTTTTTTGCATTTTTTTTTGGGGGGGATTGGCACTGTAACAAGATTGTGTCTGGTGTGTATGTGTGCATCCACATATTTATGTATGGAACAAGTCCACAGAAACAGAAGTAGCGGGTTTTTTAATTTGTATAAGAAACTATGCAATGATTAACTGAACACTCAGACATCAACAAATTGAAGAAAAGTACTGTATTCATACCTAATATTTCACAAGCTAAAACAAGGTAAATATTAATGTCTCTATCTGAAAGACTGTTGGATCTCCCTTTATTATTTTCATGACTGTTGAAATTTAAGGCATGAAATCACAAAAGCTCGTTGGCTACAATTGTGGCACACTGTTTTTGGTGCTGTATATCTTTTACCTCCTCACTGGTGCCTCTGAAATTCATGCAGGTAAACAATCTGAATAATATTGTTATGCATTTTTTTATAGCTTCTTACGTTAGTAGATCTCAAAGTGTTTTTATTAAAGGATTGCGTAACTTTTGTATTATACATGTTAAATGTGAGAGAACTGTTAACATTTTTGCTCTAAGACAAGTAGAAAAAACTGGCAGAAGAGTGGAATAATTTGTAGTCCTCATTGTAACTGAGTCTTTCAATGCCAGCTCTTAAGTTTCAACATAGAGAGCACTATCTGAGAGCAGTAAATTTCTGGAAATGTCTTGAGCAAGCTTATGCCAGGGTATCTGGTCATACATCTTTGCTACCTCACAGTGGATACTGTAGAGCTGTGTCTGAAGTTACAAGACATGTAATCTATAGATCGCATGGGACAATGTCTCTTGGCCAGCAGCACACAAAGTAGTTCAGGAGCAGCCACAGAATTATGATGAAGTCAGAAGTTTCCCCACTTAAGTTCAATAACACAACTTGTTTAATATCTTTATTACTCTTGCTTCTCATCATACATGCTGCTAAGATGATAGTCTTCCCACAGGGAAAAGAGAAATATGGAAAGTAGTAATTGTTTAGGGGGCTTTTATTGACGTTCTACTTCTCTAAGTTTCAAAATGGATATACAGAATGTCTGTCCCCTTTTCTACTACTGGCAATCTGTTTTGGAAGTCTATTTTATCTTTATTACTGGCACCATTTTTGTTCAGTTACAGACTTTATTAATCAAGCCAAAAACCATGAGCTGTACTTCATTAATTGAAAGTTCAGTCTCAATGTTTTTAATAAAAAGCTTCACATCTACTTCTTTAATCATCTTCTCGAGTGGTTAATTCCTTCCAGGGGTGCATTTGTTCCTCTTCTGCTGTCTTTCTAAGATGTTAATGATGCTTTCATTATTAATAAATAGGAAATTGCAGGGTCTTTACTGTTACAGTTACAAAAGGCAAGTTGAGTTTTTATCACAGTCAGCACTGGCAAATCTTAATCCTAGGTAAAGTTACAATTCTGTAGCCTATGGGTGACTCTGAAAATACTTTGATTTGTTTATTTCCATCTCTTTTTGTGGCTTTTATTGGTCTCATAGCTGCTAATGAACTGAATGATATTTCTCCATAGATAAAAGTTGCTAGAGAGAGATTACTTTATTATCTTCATTACTCTTACTTTGTCTAAAACCAAGAGAGTAAGTTCAGATATTTTGCTCTTTCAGGCACTGCAAGGTGATTACTGGATGGTTCAAGACTGAAGTTTGTCAGTGCTTACTTTTTTGAGTTATACTCGTGAACTTGTAAAGAATACTAAATTGGTCTGCCTCCATGAACAAAGTGCTGAATAAGTCAGAAACATGTTATATTAGTCATCTTGCCTTGTGTAGTGTGGGGTTTTGTTCTAAAAAAAAAAAAAAAGATTAAAAAAGATTAAAAAAAAAGATAAAACTGATCAGCTTTAGAAATGCCTAAATACCTAAGCAGGTGTATTTAGTTATCTGAAAGTTTTCAGTTATATTAAATCTTTAAATTGTTTCTGAGCAACCTCAGCTCCATTTAATTAAGCACTAGCAGAATTCTGCATGTGATTCTTTCCTGGAGGAAGAGGAGGGAAAGGGTGAGAGAGGGAAGTGGGAGGAGAGACAAGGAGGAGGTGAGAAAAGAGAAGAACAAAAAACTCCTCTTAATATATTTTCTCACTCCTACTGCTGAGTAATACAGTTTGGCTTTGAAACAGTGTACTTTGAAAGCACAGTGTTAACAGTGATTAATGCTTACCTCTAGGTCTAGCTAACATTTTTGGGGCTGAAAAAAATCTAGTGGTTGATAAGTATACCCATGACTCAGAAGTGTGTTATAATAACAGGTTGACTTAAGATAATTGAGAAATTAATTTTACCCTCTGCTGTGTTCTTAGTAAAAATGCTTCCAAAAACTTCCTACCTGCTGTCTTTTAATATAGTAATTATGTCTGGGCAGTTTTTTTTCCTGCTATTAAACTGTGCTTTGAAACTTTGGATGCCAGTATGTAAATATTAAGTTTTCAAACTGAGGATCAGATAATTTAACCATTTCACTTGGAAAAAAAACTGTACAAGTTAGTACTTTATTGAGCAGATAGGGAGAACGTGGTGTTTGTTTTTACATAACCAGGTAGTAGCTAACTAAATTTGATTCCTTCCTGGCCTTAAATTTTTATCTCTTAGATTACATTAAATTTATCATCCCAAATGGTTGTGCATACATGTGTTTAGGAGGAAGATAAATGCTGGTGGCATTAAACAGCCTCCTCTTATGAAGGAATTGTGTAAATATTTTCTTTTAATTTGAAATGTTTAAATGTGCATTGCTGCAGGATGTATAATTTAGCCTGATGGCAAAGATAAAGGATTGGAATTAATCCTTACATAAATGGCACAAGATTGTGACAAAGTCACTGATAACTTTCTACTCATTGAAAAGATCAAGGCATGCTGAATGTAATAGAGGACCTTCACAATGGTTTGTTGTCTACCTACCAAATACATAGAGACTACTAGTGTGAATATTTTACTTTTTATGTTCCAGCCAAATTGTGTAATTTGTTGTGTGCAATGAGAACAGGGGAGTGTGTTACCTTGTCATAGTTTCAAGCATCTTTGGGCTGAAAATATCTTCTTACATACCTTACGAGCTTTACACAGCTTAAAATCCTTATCATGATTCCTCATCAATCAAGTTTATAGTGTTCAAAACATAAAAACCTGGGATTCTAATACATTAAAAATATTGTCCTCATAGAAATGGCATACACCTAGTGACATACAGCTTCTAATTGGAAATTAAAATGAGGATCCTGCAACTCCCCACCTGTACTCCATAGCCTCGGAGAAGCCCAGGTTCTGCTTCACCTGCAGGACTGAATAGTCTACTTAGATATACAGTGGCTTCCCCTTCAGAAAGGGAAAAACAGTGATCTTCTTCTCAGCTTGTGAACTAAAATTAAGCCTAACAATTATCAGACACGTCAGTGTTAAACTCAACACTTGAATTCCACTATTCTTTGATCCCGGTTTTTAACATACTTTTAAACTAGCTCTTTGCCTAAATCTTTTATATAACTTGATATCTAATAAAATCAAACAGAAAATCATCAAAAGCTGTTTCTCTTTCTAATCTTATATGACATTTACCTGTTGGTAAACAGAAATTAATACTTTTATTTACACAAAGGTAATGTGCTGAAACAAATGTATGAAAAAATGTGGGTAATTTTCACACTAATGCCACCAACATTTTCTGAATGCTCCAACTAGTCTTTCATGTGTTCTCTGGAATGCCTTTTGAAGTGTATAACTAACTAACTTCAGAAGTTTTAAATGGGATTGATCCTATAAGGGTAACAATAACTTTCACAGCTCACTGAGTGCCCCTCTCTCCAAAAATCATCTCTTTTCAGTGCAAGACACATTTTTGTGTCAATTCCCGATCTGAATTATTATTTGGAAATTCTGTAAAATTATTATACTAGAAAGGAATAAAATCAAACCCCAGAAACACAATACAAAAGCCATTTGTATAATATTAAAAATGAGTTATTAAGTACAGATAAAGACAGGTCTTGATCAGTAGAATGTAGTTCAGTATAAAATAAATGAAAAGATGGTTGAACTATGATTTGCGAAAAAGTTTCCTTTTATTTTATGTTAGAATTACAGTTTCATAATAAAAAATTACAGAGTTTGATACGGAAAAGATTTAATGAATAACTAAATATATTACGTGTTTGTTTTGAAAAAAATTGGATACTCTTTTCAGTTGCATCAAATACATCTTATACTATTATTTGTCAGGAACTGTACAGGTGTATGACAACTTCTTTGGTCTTCTATTTGGGAAACTGTTGCCACATGGAATTCCTGCTATTTTCTCAGTAATTTTCTTGTCTAAATCAAAGAAAAGCAAGTAGTAGCCAGGGGATGCTGATTACATGGCAGGAAAGATTTTGTTGTTCCTACCTGTTTAAAATTAAAATATTTGCTTCATGAAATCTACTTTAATATTTAATATTTTATTTTAATTTTTACTTTGTGCTATTTTTCCTGTTTCAAAGTAAGTTATGTGGGAGAAAGGGCTTGTCTTATACAGTCCCAGAGGGCATAGAGAAAGTGTCAGTTGAAAAAGGAATGCTTTATCATTGTGTTGTTGCTTATAAAGTCATTTGCATGAGTGCAAAGGGGACTGAAAATGCTACTGTTTTGTTATGAGTAATATAGAGAAATAAGTAGATGCAGCTGCAGCTGTGATATTAATGGTAGGGAACTGTATTTCTCCATAGTCATTATCATATTTTGTGAGTAGAAGCTGATATGTTGTATTGACCAGTCATAGTATTTAAGTTGTTTTGTTTCTGATTTATATAATTTGCAAGTAGTACAGAATTAAGGTATGGACCAAGGTATGGAAGAATTTCAGAGAGAAGTAAGTCTCTTCAGTGAAAAAAAACCCCAGGGTGTCACCCAATGAAACAATTGCATAATAGATTTTAAAAAAGTAGAAAGACTTTTTTTTTTTTTCCAAGAGAGAAAAATTAAATTGTAGGGCTCACCTGTGACAAGACATTCTGTAAGTCAAAAGTATGTGTTGATCCAAAAAACTGGCATTGAACAAATTTAGCTATCAAGCACAGAGCTCTGGATTCAACATCTGAACCTGGAAATCCTGAACCAGAGGATTGTTAGAACTGGTAAAGGTGTACCTGTGGAACTTTTCATACACATTTCTCCTTAACATCTGCTACTAGCTACTGTTGAAGAGATGATGATAGGCTAGATGGATGTATGACTGTATCTCTGTAATAAATAAATAAAACATGGTAAAGGACCTTTCTCTGGACTTGAGGCCAATTTTTGGTTGCAATCAATTGTTTGGCTCTGGGTCCCTTCTAGGCTCTATGCTTTTTTTCTCCTTAGGACATAGTTACCATTTTGTGACGAGTTTGTTTTTGGTTTGAAATAATATGAAGACAGTCCACTAGGTTGGTGTTTTCATATCACAAATTTGAGAATATATTTTGCAAGCTCTGGAATGTGGCATGAGGGCCAGGAGGAGTATTTGAGGCTTTTCAAATCTGCTGAGATACACGATGTGAGGGGAGCCAAACTCAATGCAGTTTACTTCAAATTTCAAATTGGGAATTGCAGATGGCACATGTTGTCACCTAAACTGTGCCCAGGTACTGCCCCAGTGACTGCTACTTGGCACAATCTAAACTCAAATTCTCTAGCTAAGAGTTAAGCAGTTCAGGTGATGAGACCACCACTGCTCAAGCTTGACAGTACCTTGAGCATTTTAGTTTAGCAGTATTTCACATATGCAGACAAAATGAAACATTGGTTTCTCACTGAGATTATGACATGACTTCTATTTGAGTTTCTGGGAAAGGAAACTTAAAAATATGATGCATTTACTTTTCATCTCAGGATAAATTTTGGCATAAATTGCTAAAGCATGGTTAAACATTCCTTAAGGCATGCTTATATTTTGAAGCTATTTCAGATTAGGATAAACTAACCAGACAATTCCTTTTCCCTAGAATTTTTAAGTTACTGTATAAGGACCTCCCTTACTCCTTCATTGTTTCTTCTCTAGAATATAAGGTTTTAATTTAATTCATCTATTATCCCCAGAAAGCCCCTGAATTTTTTTTTTTTTTTTTTTTTTTTTTTTTTTTTTTTTTTTTAATATGCTATCTTCTCCATTTTCTGTGCCTTGGAAATGTAAAATATCCTGTATGGCTGGAGTACCTTTCAGTTTGTCTATAATAGCATTTAAAAACAGGAATTATGTATAGCTTGTCAGTGACTCTCACTATGGTCTATATTTCTATTCCACTGCATTTTCGAGAGTTATTTTATACAGTGGAAGAGAGACTTCAGTCACCAGTTACAGTTGTGTTTTACTCAGAACTAAGGTTTTACCAGAACAAAGAACTAAGAAGTTTAACGGAGCATGAAAGTGAAGGTGTGGAAAAAATGAATCATTTATCTGATCTAATATAAAACATACTGAAGTTAGAATATGGTCAAGAGGCAATTATAAAAAGGACAGAGTAGAGCAGGATTTTACACCATTCTGGACTATTAGATAAATATGTGTATTTGGTTGAGAGCCTTGAAACATTCCAGATGCTCAATGCTGCTGTGGGGACACTGAAAATGGGAATGACTGTATGAAGAAAGGAACCCTTTCCACTCCCAAGCTATACCAGGTGAAGATCCTGGACTCGTG
Organism: Colius striatus; assembly: GCF_028858725.1. NCBI lineage: Eukaryota > Metazoa > Chordata > Aves > Coliiformes > Coliidae > Colius > Colius striatus. The sequence continues at coordinate 49,990,019 of NC_084759.1, read as the reverse complement.
TAGGGTACTGACGTTCACAAGCAAGATATGTTGCCTGTGACAGTAGCAAGTCTTTTTGATGTGAATCTCTCGAGAGTCAGAAGTTGCCCAAGAGCAAGAGACTTTCTACCCTTGCATTATGAGAAAGGCCAAATGCAAAATAAGCAAATCATTCAGACTATGAAAGTAACTGGAGGGCAAACCAGAATGATGCCCCACATTTTCACTTGGGTCACGCAGCAGTAAATGGGGGCGAGAGCAGTATGTTAAGAATCATAACTAACACACAGGAGGAGATGAAAACATAGGAAATTGTAGAAAGAAGAAAAACTGGAAAGAGACTCTGTTACTTACAAGGCAGATAAATCATGGATGTATACACAGAAAAAAAGTGCAGCAGCTGGAAAAACAAGCCAACCCCCTGAGGTTAAAAATTAGTCCAAGAGACTCAGTGTTTTATTTGGGTTTGAATAGCTTAGTTTTCAAGTGTAAGTGTGAAGTGCAGTACACAAAACAGTACCTCTTGCTCTGCAACAATGTGTATTCTCTGCAGCAGCTCCCTAGAAATCCCTCAGTTCACTCCATGAAACCACTGTCGCATTGTTCTTAGAGCACATTTAGTTCTCCATCTCAGCTATTCTTTGAATTCAGCAAGGCACTGAAGTACTGCTCCAGGCCTTTGACTGGTGATTCAGGACTACAGCAGGTGTAATTAGGCTCAGGCATGCTGGTAGGAAACCCAGGACTGCTCTTACAGTATGTATGCACTATAAATGAAGCTCCTGTTGTTATAAAAGTGTCTGTTTTCAGTTTCCTGCCATTCCCATTGCAGCACCAGACTGTTCTGCAGCAGGGAATCCTTTTAGATAAGGCAATAAGAATTGACTACTATGGGTCAGCTTGACATGCTATTGGAAGACCCGGCTAAGGAGTTCAAACTAAGATTCAAGGGTTTTGAAGCCATAGATGCCTGACTTAGCTCTTTGATACTTACAGCAAGGGTTTTCTGATACTAAAACAGCACCAAAATAATTGATGTTAACAGAGGAATGATTAGTATCACAAAAACAGAGCTTATATGTGAACTACTGGAGTGTGTGAGTATACTATTTCAATGTACCTGGTGCATTGTCTGAGAAACTTGCATAGCATTGAGTTTTTGTCTGAGGAAAACCCTAGTGGCATGTGCGTGTAGATGTATGTCTAATTTGTAACTGCCTTAATTTAAATGAGTAACTGTTTCTGCTAAAGTCAAATCTATCTGATCTGCATACAGATATGATTGTGCTGTACATTAAAGCTAAAATTTCCTTACATGCCACCTTAAAAATGTAAATTGTTGAAAATTCAATTTTCCTCATGTAAATTCTGTGGAAGGATTTTGTTGTCCTTGGAGCAAAACTCCAGTTCCCGATTTTTTAAAAGAGCTATAATAGTCCACTTATAGTCTGTGGATACAATATCCCCTAAACTGATCTTAGGGAGAGTAAAATATTTGCCTTCTTCCAAACTCAAACCAAGTCTATAAGATAGGATAATAACCTTGGTGTATTCAGTTACATAATAGTCTTTTGTTCATTTAGGTACCAGTTCACTAGGGTACCAAAGAAAGTACATTACTTCAAACATGCCCACAGAGTCACACTGAAATTGAAGAGTGGGTGCCTCAAGTCAGGGATTTTTATCTGTTAAAAATCCCTGGTAAATCACAGTATATGAGATGCTTTTGCAGAGACTTTATATTTAATTAACTGCTTCTATGCCACCATACATCTTTACAGCACTGTTGAAATGCAGTATTAGAATCATGTAGCTTGAGCAAATCATCTGATTGCCATATGCTATGTGTCATGTCAGAAATAACTCTAACATGATATCTTTTTTCAGTACTGGATCAAAAATCCTCTATCCTCTGCGTGCTCAGAGTGATTAACATGCAAGCACTAAATGTGAAATACTGTATGTAAAGACACATATTTTCTGTGCAGTTAAAAATACTAGTAATGACTTTACTGCTGCAGATTGTAGATTGTAGAAAGGAAGTGTTATGCTTTGTTCTCAGATGAATATTTTTTTAATTACTATTACTATAAAAACGCAGTCCTGTGACCATAGCACCTACTCCTAACAAGTACATTAGCCACTGCTTTTGAAATAGCCTAATTAGGAAGGCATAAACTGTATAAAATTCTAAAACCTGTAGGAAAAGAAATGAAGTGGCCAACAAGCTATACAAGATGTTCCCTTCTATTTCCTTCAGAGTATTCCTATTAAAAACTCAGAATAACTGGATGTCTCAGAGAGATTTAACCAGTAGAACTATTAGCCTCAGATATAACTTCTGATCCTCAAAAAACTCTCATACTTTGCAATCAGGAATAGGTATAATTCTACCCCTCTCCCCCCCCGCCCAACACTGCCTATCATGTTGCAGTTCAGTCTGAGTTCAAAATGACTATCATAATCCCCCAGTTCCAGAAATTTTTCATTTGTTATCACTCCATCACTTTCATGATTAAGGCAGTTTGAAAAAATACTGGCTGAAATGTTCTGAGTCTCACAATAGCAGGTAAATTGCAACCTTAATGTGCTGGTTGTAGAGGGGTAATGGAAGTACAAATTGTGACCATATTTGTAATCTTTCTCTACAGCTGTATCAGGAAATGAGCCAGCTTGGAGCAAAATTCTAGGCAGAGGCTCTTCAACGAAGCATGAAGACAGCTTTAGGACATAGGTCAGTTTTGGAGACAATACTGGTTTATTAGGCTTTTTAAAAAATGTTATTTCTTTACTTTTGGATTCAAAATACAAAATGATTTATTGAATTTGGAATCCTTTAATAAAAAATAAGAAAGACACAAAATCCCCTCCAAAGCCAACGTGCTCAGTGTAAAGAGCAATGAGTAAAGAGCACTGCTATAGTTTGCAGTTTCAGCTTCAGCTTTTGTCCTCAATCTGCCTAGTCAATGGAGGAGATGGGCCTTCTGGAATAGACAATGTGTGTGAGGCTCATCTACCAAATGCAGACTTTTACTTCTGATCTAATCACCATAGACCCCTTTCTAGGGTACAGTTCATTTTATCTTAATTTGTAGGTCTAAAATAACTCAGGTGGATTGTGCTCTAGAACTGCCTATTTGTCTCCCTCAATTAAACATAAAGCCTGCAGCAAAGAGCTCATACTGTTGGCATTTCAGGTTAGATGAGACAAACCCTGCCCTTTGTTTTGGTACATCAGAGCATAATTTATGAAAGGACCAGTTTTCAATGTGTGTGTAAAGGGCCATATATGACTGTCTGTCTCTTTTTAATATGCCATTATGAAGTTGGTTTATTTAACTGGCAGATTTATGGATCTATTGTGGAATCCATCACCATTAGTCTCCATTTCCATTGAAAGAAGTGTATATGCTACTGACATGAAATTGTACACTTATCAGAACTATATATAGAGAAGACACCATTAACTGTAGGGCTAATTCCTTTTCAAAATTCTTATCAGAACTATATATAGAGAAGACACCATTAACCTTTTCAAAATTTATTTTAATAACTTTTTTTCATGCTGTCGTTAAAACTAAAGTGCAGACAAATTGCCTTTATTTGGATGCTCCTTGTACCTCCTGCTCCCTCTGCTGGCTAATAATTGCAGGACCAGATTTTATATGACCTTGATTCCCAGTGGATAGCATCTGAAATCTGTCCGTTTTGGATGACAGAGCTACGAAATTCAGGGAAATTCAGGAGAAGCTGTTGTACAGTGTTAAAAATGACTTTTGTTTTTCTGATTATGCAAATTTGCTAGGTAAATTTCTCATTTAAAAGCATTGCAGACCTTTTGCAACACAGCTAATAAACCACAGATGATGAATCTTTCAAAGACTTGCCTTCTCCTTGAGAGTGTTCATATTCTAAAATTAAGTTGTATAATCAGCTGGGTACTCACCATAGCACCATCCTTGCTGGAAAAAAGAATGGTTTTGCAATATAGGAATAATTGCAGCAGAGCCCTACCATTCTATGATTCTATGATTCTATGATATGTGTAATCCATGTAGTCCCTGGAGAAGAGGGAGTTCTTAAGGAGATGAATTCACTGACTTGGTCACTATTTTACTCCATAGGAACAGCACAAGGCAGTTTTGTTTTATTTTATTTTATTTTATTTTATTTTATTTTATTTTACTTTATTTTATTTTATTTTACTTTATTTTATTTTATTTTATTTATTTTATTTTTCAGGAGAGAAACTGTGATGCATATGTGTGTCTGTGAAGTGGAGCATCTCCCTTATGAAAAGCTGAGGGAGCTGGGGCTCTTCAGCTTGGAGAAGAGGAGACTGAGGGGTGACCTCATTAATGTTTACAAATATGTAAAGAGGATGGATCCAGGCTGTTCTCAATGATGTCCAATGATAGGATAAAGGGCAATGGGTACAAGCTGGAACAGAAGAGGTTCCAAAGAAATCCAAGGAAGAATTTCTTCACTGTGAGGGTGATGGAGCATTGGAACAGGCTGCCCAGATGGGTTGTTAGTCTCCTTCTCTGGAGACATTCAAAACCCACCTGGATGAGTTCCTGTGTGACCTACTCTAGATGACCTGCTCTGGCAGCGAGTCGGACCAGATTATATTTTGAGGTCCCTTCCAGCCCTTAAGATTCTGTGATTCTGTGGTTTAGCTTGGGAAAATCCATTTAATCTGAGCAAGAGAATACTTGTAGGGATCCTAGATGAGAAAGTAGCTATGTGACTTGCTTTATTAATAGATGCAGAAAACAGAGCAAAGCGTCCAGCTTTTTCCTTCTTGCTTTCTGTTTTACAGCCTCATGGTATGACATAAGGTGAATGATTCTACTATACTGCCCTTGTAACTAGGAGCAAGAATATTTCACTGAGCGAAGATTAAAGAGAGTGGAGGGAATTAGTCCATTCTTTGTGATTATAACAATGGATATTTTTATGACTTTGTTGTATTCTCTAGTCATAACCCTGAGGCTTAGTCCTTTTATAACATAGTCCTGTCTTTGTCAGACCATGACACTCAGCGGATTGATCCATTCCTCACGATTTCCTCAGTTGTAGGTTAATTTAAGTGACATATTAAAACCACATGCCAGTCTGGGATGGAGGGTTCAGAAGCCTGATTTTTTAAAAGTATAATTTGTTTGTAATATATTTTTGTCTCTCATTGCTGACTTGTTTTGTGTCTAATTTTGAAAAAGGAGCTCCCAAAAGTGATGTCAAGAGGCTCACCAGCTATTCTAAAAGTTATTTGCCATGATTTGAAACAAAAGTATTGGGCCAGATTTAGCCCTGTTATGGCAGAGAACAGGTCTCTGGGACAAAACTAATGACAAGGTTTAAACATGCACATAAGATGCAAATTTGAGTCCTATGTGAGAAATAGAGAAATCAAGCCTTAGATCAATATTTGGAAGATAAAATATAGTAGCAACTTTCCTCCATATTTCCTACCACAGATACAATATGGGTTATGTCTCTGTGACACCACGAATATTTCTTAAACATAGATCAGATAGCATTTTAATATCTTTTAAAATAACTGTATATTTTTGAATTCTTTAGCAGTTATTGAAAAAACTGCAAACCTCATTTCTTTTAATGAGAAATATATCAACTTGTTCTTGCTTTTTGTGTTCAATTATTACAATTATTGAGAAATCTAGATTGGATAAGCAAGTTACTTCAAGTAGTTGGCTGCAACTGTGTTAGAAAGGGTGTTTGTATACTCATCCTGAAGACTGAAATACCAGATAGTAGGTGATATCCATACAGAGGTATGCTGTAAGAGTCCATCATAGAGGTAAACAAAAGAAAATAAAATGGTTACCTTATGTGGTCTTACAGTTTTAACTATTTTGAGGGGAATAACTGTTTTGGGAAAAGGATATGCAATCTTCTCAGTATACTGACAGTGAAAAATTTTAAATTAGCAAATATCTTTCAGTTTCTGTGCACATGAAGGGAGGCAACAGTTTGAGCATATGTAACTTCTCCCATATACACTCTTTCCTTGAATTGTGAAGAGAGCAAGGCACTCTTGTCCCATGAGACTTGGCATTTTGACTGCATTCAGCTGTGGTTTTCAAAGCAACCCTCTGTGCAAATATCAAAGTTCTCAATGCCTCTTGATGTTGAAAAGTGTCTAAGAAAGGGCTCTTCTGAAATTGAAAGAGGAGGTGCAAGTAAACTCCTAACAAGGGAAACTGAGGGGGTATTTCTTAAATATTGTATCAACTAGTAGAGTAGTTTTCTTCTGTTGAAGTTAATGTCTAGTACTGTAAATACATAGGTGGTTAGTAGCATTGCATTATGATGTGTGATGCTTTCTGCAATTCAAATCCCCTTCCCCAGAGAGAGAGAAGGCAATTACTCTTAATGCAAAGCATGGATAGCAGCCTTAAATACAGTTATACAGGTCACTGCCTTCTGGATTTTATGGTAGCAAATCTTTATAAACCATGCTGTACTTGCTCTGCTGCTCAGAAATACACAGTAAATCCCTTAGAGACTATATTGAATTTCTGGGACAGGTACATCTATTGCAAAATGTGATTGGATTTTGAATATCCTGAAAATCTTCTAATGTGCTTTGATTAACACTGAGCCTTCTTGGATTTGTCTGTATTTTCTAGATGTTAAATGAGGCATTGTGTTTACGTATACTAGTCCATGCATTTTCCTGACTTACCTTAGCTGGAATCCTCATTATTAGGGTAATGTAGCTTCCTGTCATGTTTGGGAGGGATTCTCATCATGCAGGATTAATTCAAACACTCTGTTCGTATTTAGTCAACAAGAGGTATGATTTTTTCCACTAGTACATTTTTTTTTTAAAAGTCACATATTTTTTCTTTCATTCAGAAGTGAATGGAGTGGTATATACTAATTGTTGGGATTTTCACTGGATACCTGAGAAGAAGCAAGTGGGACAGAAATGATCTGCCAGACTTGAGACTACTTTTTGAGTCCAGGTGTCTGCTTCTGCCATGTCCCGATTTTGTATGGAAGTGTGATGTGTGGTGTATATCTCCCGCTGCTCTCCTATTCCCCAGTCTCCAAAGACGAGGAAAAAGATGGTTATTTGAGCTAGGAATGAGAGGCAGCATCGTCTTTATTCAAAAGAGTGTAAAACAAGTGTCTCAGTGAATGAACTGCCCATTAGATAATTCTGGAAGCAGCCTGTCACATTGTCTTGTTGCCAATAGTGTTAGCAAAATCAGAATCCTTGGTGTCTCTTTCCTTCCCAGGAGAACTGAAGTAAATAATGAAAGTAACTGTTCATTCTGATATTTTAGTGAAAGTCTTACTGCTTCCTGAAAAGAGACCAGCATGATAGTTGGACTTGTGAGGCTGGGAACTGAAATTTAACCAAGAACAGAAGAGGAAAAGAACAAACTAAATTTTACTTGATGTAATCCCCCCAACTGGCACATTGTATGTTCACAATTTAAAGGCACTTCTGAGCATTATTTAAAAAAAAATGAAAAAAGGAGCATGAAACTTAGATGCTTATATAAAAATACATATTCTATATAGATTCCTGAAACAGTTGACATTTTTCAAACAAAATACATTCTGTAAAAGTTGCACTTTTTCTAAAACATTATCTTTTTCAAGGTAGAGGGCTCATGAGACATTCACATACACAAAGATAGACATAAAAGTCTTACAGTTATTATGTGCATAAGAAATGTCTTATAAATTTATAAATAGATACATTGAAAATGCAAAATATCCTTTGAGATAGAAATAGATTAGAAGATTTAAAAAACCATTCTAATATCGGTATCATTCTAATATCTGTAATGTGGCATAAGTGTAATTCACCGAGCAGATATGCTTTTTCAGGTATTCATCTATCAAAGGGTAGCTTTCAGATTTCTGTTGTGGTGTAAGATGAAGATGTATGTCTACCTTTAAATGCTTCAGAGAAGAAGCAGTGAAGTAATATCTCTGTGAAGGTTTGTCATAGTCTTATCCCAGGTTGACTTGATTTAATTTTAATACTCTTCTACAGATGAGATTCTAAAAAATGGTCTTTGAAACCTAAGAAAGTCATCTTGGTTTTCTCCAAAGTTTTCAGTGAGAAGTCATTAAGCTGATCACCGATGAAACTTCTTCACTGCTCAGGATCTGAATCCCTCTTTGACACCACCTCATTTTCCAGGCGATGTTATTACTGGCCTAACCAGGTAAAGGAAGCTGATGACTGTGATCTGCTGTCAGTTCACACAAATTGAGTCTCTGGTGCTATATAGGAGGGTCAGAGAAAAATCCATGACCTCAAAGAATATAGACCTGCAGATAGGTAGTTGGATGGATCCAGTCATTATGGTGCAGACATATTTATAGGGGCTGCCCAATAACTAAACCACATGACAAAATTATCTTTGCCCTCTGTTTCTAGAAGTTGCATATATAAGTGAGATTTAAAGCTGGAATTATATTTATATATTATGAGAAGTACGCAAGCATTGAAGAAAAAGTACAATATTTCATACTTTCACTAAGATGCTTATAGTAGTTACTCTAATACTGTCTCTTAGTGGTGCCAAAAACTCTATAAGGTCATTTTTTTAATGCTGTTTGAATCTCCTTTTAAAAATTCACAACAAATTGAACATGTGGGTTTAAAACGATGGATTTATATATATTTCTATAGTACATCTATACTGTCATCCTTTTTTTATTGATACATATTTATATTAGTTGCAATTTGATTTCAAAAGTAGTTCTAAATGCTAAAGACAATCTAATAATTTTTATTACATTTTTTTTGCTTCAATAGAAGACCTGTAGTATATTCTTCTTGCAGTAGATGGCAGATGTACACCAAATATTCTTTAACAATTTAATTTTGTCAATATCTTAACAGGAGGGTTATCTCATTTTCTAAAAGTTAGTATTAATGTTTAGGAGCAGCTGATGTAAAAATCTTATTTCTTCCGAAACAATTATGCTTTAAGTGTCATTAAAATGTTAAAATGCTGAATAATAATGTAAATATATAAATCACAGATTAGAAAGAGAATGGATTGGGATTAAATGATTTCTGCTGCATTAATCTTGAAGTCAGACTTGTTAATTTCTTACGTTTTCATTTTGCTGGAGTTAAAGCAAAAAACGTTTCTGTAAAAGAATAGTTGCTTTTGTGTACAAGAACTATGCTAGATCTAGAAAGCAATGCATTTTATGAACCTGTTTTAACTTCTAGTAGCTTTATGCAACAATACAGAACCTCCGTTGATTAGAACAGAGCTGCAGTAGCAGAATTTTAAAGAAAAAATTGCAGAAATATTTCCGGCAGCAGCTAATGGAGACATGTCAGATACTGTACATGCCTTGCTGAGCCACAGATGACCTCATAGAGGTACATAACACTTATGTGCTTTCAATGACCAAGAAAAAGTGGATCAGTGTAAAAAATAATAAGGCTTAGTGCTAACATCAATGATAAGAAAGAAGTGTGGATGTTAGGTCTTTGAGATCTATTAAAGAACATTTTTCTAGTAGAGATATTAAGGCTTACTTGCTTTTTCACCTTTTAATTTATTCCAGCTTTGTCAGACTCTTGCAGTGTAGGTTGTTCTATTATTTCTTTGTATGTGCTCTTGCACTGTGCTTATCATCATAATACCCAAATGCCTTAAGGTAGTGCATTGAATAATTAACATCCACTGAATATTTGTGCTGTCATATTCTCCCAAGGAGACAAGTGTATGTGAGAGTGAGTTTCTTGTGGCAATTAAAGCAATGCATAGACACACAGTGATATGTGCTAGAGAGAGCAAACTCCAAGAAATATACCTTGTAATTACAGCAATGTGATGATTCTTTAATTCATGTGGTAGGACTTTGAGTTTTTTGTTGGCTGTATTTTCTGTACATTTGGGTCTTTTGCAAAAAGATAAAGCATCTCTCTCCTGAAAACATACTTCTAGAATTCTTAACTCATGTGAATACAGAAATGGTGGATGCTTATTTAGTATGCTTGCAATGGAATTAGTAGAATTACAATGGGAATTGGAAGGAACATCTATACTGTTCTCTATACAATTTATATTTCATTAATTGTTACAGTCTTGCTGTGCTAATGCTCTTCAAAGGATTAATTAAAATTCTACTGCAGGAAGCAAGTATGTTATCTTGAAAATGCTTTTTTTTTCCTTTTTCTTTTTCCTTTCATCACTCCTTCTGTCCTAGCTCATCAGGTTGGTGTATTGTCACAGTAGCCAAGGGCGACAGATATTTGTATGACTCTTATTACTGGAAATCAGATATATACTGGAGTATGTATGTCCATCATTACAGATGATTCCATTTAATCTAATTTTTGATAGTAGTTGATATTGGTTGAATATCTGTCCCTCAATTACCTATGTTTTGCAGTACCAAATAAAAAGAAATAGCAAATCCAGTGATCAATTGTATGCCTTATTCCATTAGAGGCCATTCAAACTCTGTATTCTTAATCTAATTATGATCTTTCAGCTAAAAAGAAAATTGCTTGTTGGCCTCTCATAAGAAAAACAGAATAACCGAATCAATTTGGTTGGGTCTTTTTTTTCCCCTGTTTTGTGTACAACTGCTCATTTGTATTATCAACAGGCTGCCCAGAGGGGTTGATGAGTCTCCTTCTCTGGAGACATTCAAAATCTATCTGGATGAGCTCCTGTGTGACCTCCTCTAAGTGGTTCTGCTCTGGCATGTAAGTTGAACTTCAGAGGTCCCTTCCAACACTTAAGATTCTGTGATTCTGTGATCATAAAATCTAAGAATTGAGTGCTAGTATTCCTGTTATACATGATACTGTAAAGAGAAAACAGAAATCATTATCAGAGCCTACAATCAAAGTAAGGGACAATTTGTGCAAAGGGAAATAAGTTACATTTTGAATGCCAAATTGTCTTTATGCTCTGTAAAGGCTGAGTTAGGGATTTACAGATTCTAATGCACACTTTAATTGCACTGCAATCCTACTGTTTCATTCATCCACAGAATAGGCAAAAAAATCCACCAAAAATCCACACAGTGACAACAATATCTATGATAATGCTAAACTAGCTGCTTAGTCTGAGAGATTGCTTCTCATATCTATTTCTTGGCCCCTCTGCTGACTATTTACTGGTGTGTTGGGGTCTTCATAAGATGAATATTTCTATGAACTATAGTGGAACATCTGCATCCTTTCTTGTAAATCATGAATCTGCCATTAGAAGAAACAAAAACTTGTCGTTGAGATTTCCATCTCAACATCTTTTATGAGACTTGTAAGAGACTGATCTTAGATTTGCCTTAAGAAAGGGTAGATGTAATACTTTATTTCTTTTTGAATTATGAATTCTAGGTTTTGTTAAAACTCAAATATAATCCAGTTTCTTTTTAAGGCATTAGCACTTTTCAGTAATGATGACTCAAATTATGGACCAAAATAGTTAACAACATTTTAAACAATGTCTTCTAATTTTAGTTGCCTTTCAGACTGGGAAAATTTATGACAGTCAATCAAATCAAATTAAAATGTATTAATGCTTGATCCCAAAGAGAAATATTTTTATCTTGCCCTTAGACTACGTTTTTTTTTTTTTTTTGTTTAAATATGTACTAATATTGTGGTACATTATTTAAATCTGCATTCAACGTCTTTTACATTGGATTATGGAGCGATGGTTTATCATTTTTTATTTACCTGACTCCTGACTCCATTTAGGCTCTATGTCTACATTTGTATTCATATATAAAAATGTTACAGCCAGCACTAATTTGCAATTTATTTAAATTAAACACTGAGATTGCAGTAGATCTATTACATCTGCTTTGACTCTGTGGAGTCATGCTAATTCAACTCTGCTCATTGTGTTTAAATTCTTGAATGTATTTTGTTCATGGTCATCCTTCAAGCAAGAAGATAATTATCTACCGATGCTAAAAACATCTTGGGCTATTACTTTGAATTAGGTCTTGGAAAGATATTTATAAATGGTTTTGTTTTGTTTTGTTTTTTTTTTACTTTGTTTTGGGGTTTTTTTAAGACAAATTATGTATTGCTGTTCTGCTGTCCTGAACAATTACACTGAGTGGATGTCTACTTAGTATAGTCAATTCAGCAGATTTCATGTGTGTGACAGAACTGCAGTTAGAAACAGTTTTTGACTTACATTTAAGTGAGACCAAACTCCTCACTTCCTCTGCAGTTCACAGTGGACTGAGGGCTTCCTCTTACATGTTGCAGATGTGAAGTGAGTTTCTAATAGACATATATGTAATAGACACATTATATATGTGTCACATATGTAATAGACACATTATATGTGACAATAGTCACACATAATCCAACTCTCAGGACTTGACCATGAGCCTGAATAATATTTGTGCTTGTGTATTTTCAGAAAGACACATTATTTTTCTTAAAACATAAAGTAAAACAAAGTATGATCATCCAGAACTTGTTTTGAACAATTAAAGATAGTTATACCAACAAGAAGGAAAAATGAAGATTGACTTTGAAGATAATTGTTTCTAATGTTGTACAAACGAACAAGAAGGACTCTGGTCCTGTAGACCTTTCTACTGAAATGGTGAGACAAGTGTCCAGCTCTGTTATTGCTCTGGGTACATTCTATGTGTTTTGAATTATAGAGTTAGCAGATACAGTTCAGGAACACAAACAGAAGCACAGAATCTGAGCTAGAAAGAGGATATGTCCCTTTTGTTACCAGGTGCCATTAGCTGGACTGGTTTTCTGATTATTTTTACTCTCTTCAGAAATCAGGCCTTAATTATCAAAATGACACTTAAGATCCACAAAGGATTTCAGGGGATATATTTTTTATTTTACTTTTTTGATTTTACTTTTGTGTAAGTAAATTTGTTACTCTAAATACCTCTTTGCTCAAAAGTAGGAATACTAAAGTTTTAATGCAATAAGCTATGTTCACTAATACTCAGTTTTGGCCTACTTGACTTTAGACAGATGACCTTTGGGTGTCAGGAGTACGTGACCTCTTTATGGTCAATAGAGATGTTTCCAGAGGACAGCACAACCCAAGTAAAATATGAATTGGCCCATGGAAACACCTCCCTACTGACTACAGAAGAAGCGTGGAACAATCACCTACTTCCATTTAGGAGCCCAAAGTTTGGTGGAAGGAATGAGAGACAAATGCATTAGTACTTTTTTTTCTTTTTAAATTCATGGCTATTATTAAACATCACTCAGATATCATTTCAGTTGTTCAGTCCACTAAGATGAGAAAAGTCTGAGAAGGGGAAGAAGGGAAGCCAATTTTTTTTAAGTAGCACTCCTAGCTAATGCACTCAGACCAAGCTCATCATTACAATGAGAAGCAGCAGCCTTGCTGAGCAGTTGTAAGTCTTTGTACTTCGGCAAGTATGGAAAGACAGAATTTCAGTGTATTTATTTTAAATTCTGTGCTTTACTAAAGGAGGAAGGAAGGCACTTAAGCGAAGTCCCAATATTGGAGAGAAGCTGCCCTCACTTTCTTTTGGCACAAGGTGTAATTGGTTGCAAAATATGAGTCACAAGACTTACAAATATATGCTCTTAAGTTTGAAAGCTGTAATGGTTCTCCATAAGAGTTTTCCAGTAACAGCTTATTTTGTTCAATTGTCATGTAAATTATCATAATAGTGTTAAGAGGACATTTAAATTCTTGATATTTACATGCATTGAATTTTAAGCATCTGCTGCAGACTTTAGGGCACAAAAATCTTACGCATCAAGTCAAAATATTTGGGGTTTAAAAAGAGTTATTTTAAGTCTCAGCAAACTTATTTACAGAATTTCTCTCAGTGTGGCATCTAGAGATATGATTTTGGTTACTATTCCTGTAAAAGTTATTAGTATTGTTATTAAATATCATTATAATTGTTATAAATTTCAAGAAGGGGTTGTAATGCTTTGACGAGTTCTTATATATATAGAGATCCCACTGACATCGATTATTGTCTGTTATTATCATCAATTATTATAATCAATGATATGTTGAAAAACATTTCAAAAACATTTGAAGCTCCCAGCTAAGCTTACAGTTTCATTTTGGCAGGCTTGGCAAAAGCACACAGCAACAGACTATGCCTCTCTTTCAGTATAAACAGATATGAAACGTATAAAGCTGCAGGCTTTGTCTGATTAGAAGAGGGACATTTTTAGGTAGTTAAAAAACAAATTCTTTATGTTAGTTGATTAAGGCCATGATTTCAAAAATGTAAGTCACTCTGGCTGTAGTAGAGCTTTAATTCTGTCTTTTCAGCATTGTTCTGGAATATAGGAGATAATTATTAACTATTTTCAATTTTACTCACTTTAAAATACATTAATTCAGTAATATGACTTTAGTTTGACTAGTTACAAAGGTCCACTGGTTTTCAGCAGTCAAATTATTGATCAGACAATAGAGAAAACAAAAAAAATGTTAGGGAAAAAACCCCCTTGAAATGTTCTGATCATATTTCCAAGTAATACAGTACAAATTCATTGGAACTGAGTGAACTTGTGGAGGATCTAGTTCAGTGTGGTTATTTGGCAAGGCAGTGTCTTTTGATGCATCTTTTGTGTTTTCAAAGAACAACAGGAAAAGTGGTTTAACCTATAAAATTAATACCAATAGGGTGACTTATATCCAGAAGCACTGTATGAAACAGTAGTAACTTAATAATTTTAGAGATAAAACATGCCTAATGAAAGGAAGCTCCCTGATCACAGAGTGAGCATAGAAAACATAAATAAGTGTTTTTTGTGACTCCTCATGAGAGGAAATGGAGCAATGTCCTATTAAACACAAATTAAGAAATACTTCTATTCACTGTTCCTCAGAAAGTCTTCTCTGAAGCTTTAAAGAAACTTCAATATTGATCTTCTGTTTATTTTCTTCCTTTGCAATACCCTTCTCCTCATGTTTCTCTTCATTTCCACCAGGCCCCTCAAAATGAGCAGCTGCAATTTTTAGTGATTATTTCTACATCAGGTTATAAATAATTATTATTCCCGAGATTAAATTAAAATAACTTTCTGGACTATGGCCAAGTATGGGTTGCTTTAATTTTACTTCTTGATTCAGTAGCGTAGTCAGGGAAAGTTAGAATTTGAGACATCCCTGAATTTCAACAGCAAAATGCTGCAGTCTGTATCAGATGGGTAAAGCTTGTACAGTGACCTCCTGCAAGATGTGTGCCTCAGCTCAACACTGAAAATGTTTCATTTGCATACTCATCTTATTGATTGCAGCAGAAAAGACAATAGATAATAAATGTGATAAAAGTCAGTGCTGCTCAAACAAATACTTGTTTCTACCCTGCATGAAAGCTCAGTTGGAGCTTCTCTGATAGGGCTAGTCTCAGAAAACCTTTATGTCTCACAAGCATTTTGTAGAAAATTGGCATGAAATGATATAGAAAACCAAAGGAAGCCACAGCTTTATATTCATGACAGAGACAGCACTGTCATTTGAAAATGCTTCCAATAAAAAGTGAATGTACTTTCCTTGATCTGACATCTTCAAACTGTTTTTGGCTAGTGTACTTTACAAATATCCTATGGCATACCACATACCTTTTTGGCATGTATCACAGTCACAACAATTTTACATTTCTTGCACCTTTTACAGCATTCAGTCAAATATTATGCCTTACTTATGCTTTGCTGTCTTTTATTACTGTATCTGGCAGTTGGAAAAGATGTCCTGTGTCTGTACATATAACATGCTTTGATCCTCAGATTCAAGTGAGAAATCTTGGATGATATTGGATAAAATGTTTTTTCTTTAAAGGATGTTATCACCCTTGTCTTTAAGATTCTTAATGGCAGGAAAGTAGTGTTTCTAAGAAACATACTTCTTAGGTGTTTCTATTGTTGCTATTCATACTGCCAATTAAAGGCATAGATGAATGGATTAGTTTCATCTGTCCCCATTTAAGCAACTGAAACTCAGATGCATAAAAATAAGCTAGTGAGCCTAGACATCCCTGTCAGCCAAGTTAGAAAGATATATACTTTCCAAGGGTGATTCACTCCTAAGGAGTGGATAGGTCCTTGAATTCCATAGAAACCTGTCTTTCTCTCAGCAAGGGAGCCTCTGACATCAGATGTGAATGCAACTTTTTCAAGTCTGAAGTTAGTTATACTGAACCTGTCCTTGAGTGCTTCTAGACTTAGATATCTGAAGACACCAGAAACTTAAGATGGTACAAGGGATCATGGGAACACTCTTTGACTACTTCATATCAAATACAGTGGAGTTTAAACAACTGATAAAGCTGATTTTATACTTTGGTTGTTTTCTTTTCCCTGGAGTGTGATAAGAAGCTGTTATATAGGGCTCTCACCACTGCTCTTGTATGACTGGTAACTGCAAATGGATGTCTGCAAGTGGCAGCAGCTCAAGTGTTAGTTATGTACAGGAGAATTCAGAAGAATTTTTTTTTTTATAGGGTTGTGTTTGTTTGTGCATGTGTTTGCATATAAGACACTGAAAGTTTAAGAGATCAATATTGTACTAAGCAAGAACAATATGTTTCAGAGATTTTGATGATACTAAGTCAAAGAGAACATTTAACAGTTGTATGTTGAAATTCCCCAGATTGATCTTGGGAAAGGTTAAAGGACATAGCTGCTTTCTCCTGTTTGCCTCTTTTCACACTCAGCCAGTGCTACCACATGCCTGTTTCTATGAACTTGGGGACAGCAAGCACTCAGCCTTGAGGTCCTCAACATAGGAGCATGAAAGCATGGGAACTTCATAGTGCTGTCACAGAACTTGATCTTTCAGCACTCTGCATGAAATCATGGGATAAATGGAGTAGCAGAACCAAGCAACTTGCTATTTTTTAAGCTTGGCCCATGTCATTGCATAACCACCTCTATGAGTTTGCGAGTAGCCAGGGGAATCCCAGCTGAGGCCTAGGCTATCTGTGCTGCTGTGTACTTCCTCTTGTGATGTTTCATGGTGCTGGCATTGGTGCTTGCATGTGCATCCACCCTTAATTGGAGACGGAAATGAAACTCAAGATTTTACTGAGGCCTATCAATTTCTGGTAGCGATGGATCCCACTACATCCAAGCTGAGGTACACTCAATATACAAACTGTTCAGTGGTAGTAGTTTCCCTGAGTGCTGCATCAGTCTAACAGACGGATTTAAGTTCAGGTTTATCCTGGACAAAACTATGGAAGTTGTATTACCTGCAAAAATGCTAAAGATTTGCAAGTCTAAAAGGACAAGCAAAGCACAGTTCTCAGATGGAACATGAAGGACCTGATTTAGGGTTAATTCCTGGGACACACTAATAGAATTCTCTAGAGACTAGATCTTGATCAAATTAACAAGTAAATGATTAGAGAGAGAGGAGTGCTGAATTCAAAAATTAAATCCAAGTTTTCTAAAATTCAGCCTAGTGTCTAAAACGTCAGACTTATTCTTTCTTTCCAATTAAACATCTGGTCTCTGCAACTGGAAGTACACTTCTTTTGATACCTGTGAGGAAACTTAGTAACTTTCCAATCCCCTTCCACTAAAGAACCCCTGTGGATACAATTGATATTTCATGCTTGTTTTCTCAAGTTGTCTTATCCTTGAATATATGGTTGGTTTATGGTAAAGTAAGATATTAAATAATGTGGGATCAAAGTCTTCAGTATTTGTTCTGCATCAAGGGAGAATGATATGCTGACATAAAAAGTAATCTTTATTTTAATACATCTGTCTATCTTACTGTTCTGCTTATGGAACAGACTGTTGAAATGGAAATATCACCTAATGTTCAAAAGCAAAAATAAAGAAAAGGCAAAATATTTTTTTTTATTCTTATCAAGACCTCATAGCCTCCAAAGAGATATTTCTCTTTTTTTTTTGCAAGTGTTTTTTTTATTTTCTCATTTTTTTTCCTAGCCTGGATTTTAGAAACTCAGTTTAAGTCTGTGAAAATCTTCAGTTCTATTTATATGTTTCCTTAAAACTCACTGTAAAAGAATCCTGGCTTTAGGTGCCACAGTAATGAATAAATTAATTAGGGATTGCTATATAAATATGAGAGCTATTGCAACTGTTTAGAATGTGATAAAAATATTTGTTTTCCTTTTCTTTGCAAACAGAAAATGCAACATATATTACAGATTCAATAGAGTATTTAATGTTGAGCTTCCTTGAGATTACGGCAAAGTGTTATCTTTTTTGACATTAAATACCATGATTAATCCCAAAATAGTTTTCTTTAGAAGTAATCTGTTAGTATTTGTGTTAACATTTACATGTTAAAATGAAGGGCAGATTTATTATTAGTAAATGAAAATTCTGCTAAATACACATGAATATTTTTCTTGGAACCTTATCTATTTTAAATATTCTATAACATAATTATATGAGAGAAAATTCATTTTTAATATGTCAGATAGTGTTATCATCTTACAGGCAGCCATCCAAGGTTAATAATGTCAGGAAATAAAAAGTGCTCTTGACTATAAGATTAGACTTCTTATTTGGAAAAGGGCTTTAAATTTCATTTCAAAAGTAGATTTCATGCTCTGTGAAATTTAAACTGTGACATTTAGAAAACATTCACTTTATTATAATGTAGTGAAAAATTATAGTGTTCATACTTCTTCCTCAATTCATCAAGAATGATTCTGGAAAGACTGGGAATCTTTTCACAGGCAAAAAAATATGAAATGCACTGAATAATCGATGCCACCAACTGTTCATCCTCAGGAGACAGATAGTTAGACAGAAATAATTACTTCCTTAACGGTGTTCACTGAAGTTTGAAAACAAAACTTCAAAATCTATTTGAAACTTTTTTACATTTAATGACACATTTTCCCTGAGAAGGCTTAACTTCCACATAGACTTTTCAGAAATAGTTGATTAAAATTAGACAGGTAATGGTGGTAACTCTTCCTATCTTAATTGTTAAGAGTAACTGAACTTGACCAGATGATGCTGTGATCCCACATGATCTTTTCAAGAGGTAGGCCTTGTTGTATACAGGAGTCATAGAATCATAGAATCATAGAGTGGTAGAGGTTGGAAGGGACTTTTAGAGATAATCTAGTCCAACTCCCCTGCAGAAGCAGGTCCACCTAGATCAGGTCACACAGGAATGCATCCAGGTGGGTCTTGGAGACCTCCAAGAAGACTCCCTGGGCAGCCTGTGCCAGGGCTCCATCACCCTCACAGTGAAATAGTTTTTTCTTATGTTTAAATGGAACTTTTTGTGTTCCAACTTCATCCCACTACTTGTCCTGTTGCTAGATACAACAGAAAAAGGGACATCCCAACCTCCTGACATCCACTGTTTAGATATTTGTAAATATTAATGAGGTCCCCTTGTGAAAGGTGTGTGCTTACAGTTTTGCTCCAGATTTACCTTTTGATCACAGATTCCAACACAAAAAAAAAGGGAAAAGGTTAGCATTTGATATTTATTAATGGTCTCAAGATTATTTACAATAACTTTCAAATAGGTATGTGCTAAAATTTATTCTGTCTCGTTATCAGACTGACTCTACAACCATGAAATGTTTACTTACAAAATTCAGATTAGGGCCACAGATATTTCCAAATTATTCTTCAGTCCCTGTAGTTGGGAACCCAAGACTGCAGGGCACTCATAACTCATCTCTACTACAATCTAAAAGTAGACACCAGATGTAAATAAGATAACATTTGTAGAAGTGACGAATGTAATCAGGTAAAATATTACTAATGGAACTGATGTATTACTGATGTTTTTGAGGAAGTGTGGAGAACTGGAAGCAACTATATCTGTAGGAGGCTGATCATAAATCCTTAGAAAAAAAGAATTACTTGAAAGGATGTGGGGAAGGATTGTTAGAATGGTGTAGGAGAATGGAGAGTCTATCTAAGAAGTAGTAATTCAAAGAATATATTTTGTTTATTGGAGACTGAAAAGAAGACTGATTGCTAACTATATATATCTGAGGCACACTGGAGGGAGGGAAACCTACTTAAACAATGGCTCAGAAAGAGTGTTGAAAATTGCCGGTTAATATGTTTAGAGTGGAGGTTAGAGAGATTCAAATGAGAAGAAGAATGAAATCCTAAAAGAATCTTCATCTAAAAGTATTAGAAGTCATCAGCTTTTAAGAGACAATTAAGAACTGGATTATGTGATTTCAATACCAGGGGCACAGAAAGACATTTCCTTCAAGGCCTGCTTGAAGAGTAGAAGTGGCAGAAGATGCCTACTTTTGAACACAGTTAAGATTGTTAATAAATGAATAATATGAAACATGACAATGATATTTTCCTATTAATGATGTCAAGCATGAAATGTATCATAAAGAATGGGAAGCCAATGGGGGAGAGAAGGAAAAAGGACTGCCACTTACCCTTGAAAATAAGCAAGTAAAGCCTTCTAGCCCAATGAGCAGAATCTCTATAGACATTGTCTTCTTGTTATTTGTTCCATAAGAAACAGACGTGAGTGTTTAAAATGCTGAAGCAAAAATAAATGTTTTAGTTAACTGCACTGCCATAGCCCATTTCTGCAGAAATGAAGAGCAACAAAATTATGACCAGTCCTTTGTGCAAATGGAGACCAGTGGAGGAGGTGAGAGAAAGTGTAGAGTCAGATAATTAGTTCAGCAGGCTGTCTTCAAGTACCACTGCTAAAAAGAGATTTGTTGGAAGGACAAAAGAGACCAATCTACTGCTCTTCAGATGCCCTGGCTGTTCATCAAGTAGTTAAAACAGCCATCCCTTACATTCACCAGTTTCCCTGTTCCATTTTTGTTAAGCATGTAGAAGCAATGCAGCTGTGACCTGTGATTCATTAATATTGTAGTTGGATAGAAATATATAAATCATAATGCTTCACTTAACATCAGTCAACAACTGATCATTAATTTCATCAATCAGTGATTGTGCCTCCTGGACTGGTTACAAATAATGTTAAGTAAACGGTCTGTTGCCTGTGTAAGACCTGATGGAGACTGTGGTTCTCATGGGGCTTTTTGGTTTTTAAAGAAACTGTTTATTCATCAAAGAATATTTTTATATAAATGCAAAAAAAAGAGAGAAAAGATAAATATCTTCATCTTAAAAAAAAAGATTAAGACCCAGAGCCAGTAAAGAATATGTTTAGCTGCATCCTTCCCAACCTTTTGATAAGTGTTTTAAAAAGCAGATTGCTATGTCAGCCAATAAAACCATGCTGATAAAGGCACGTTTGAAATCATCTTCCCCTGTTTGATACCTAACTACAACTGAGTTAAGAGCCATATAAATCCAGATTCAGGTCTGGAACAATTTGTTGCACTTAACGTATTTCTTCTAATCTGAGTAATTACTTCAGTATCCTTTTTTAAGACAAGGCTTTGACAGTGTTCTTCCTTAGCTTTTTAATAATGATGCAGATTACTTAATGTAGCCAGAAATTTGGAAAAGATAAGAACTGGAGAACTGAATTCAATACTCTTCTCAGCATGAAAGTATTTGAAGACGTGCCTTCCCTGATAGTGAGTTCAGGTATAAATTAGTATGGAAGGAGCCATCTTTCAGCTCTTTGGTTGATCTGAAACTTATGTAAAATGAAAGTGACTGTTAATTTGTAAGAACAGAAAACCAGAAAAATTACCAGTGTGGTGTACAAAGCAGCAGGTAAGCTGAAAGACTTTACTGACAGTGAAATTATCTGTGTGTTAACTGACAGATGAAGTGTCAATGATTAAGGGCAAAAATTTTTCATACCATTAACAATATATTATTCCCATTGTTTATTTTTAATGTGTGGACAGTCATCATAGTTTATCAAATCATTGCAAAATCTTCCATAAACATAAATGAAAGTTGCTTACAGGATCAAGAGGTTTAAGAATGACTAGCCAGAGGAATCCAAGAAACACAATTAAAGAGCAATTAAGTGATCAAGATACTAGCATGTTTTATCAAAATTTATAAATAAAGAAATGTAAATGAAGCACTGTAAAAATTATTTCATCTGCCTAAAATTTTTATTGTTAGTTTTTTAATATAACTTGGATTTGAATCAGAAGAGTGATTCATCACAATAGATATTACAAATCCAGTCCCTGTCTCATAGATATCCTTAACTCAGTTTTTTGTTCAATAAATCTACTTTGCAGACAACCAAATGATATAAGTTTTTTTTCAGCATCTTTGAGTGCTATCTGAGGTTTTTGTTGTTATTTTTTTTTTTAATCTATGTATTTCTCTCTCATTTTATTATGTTTTCACTATGGATAGAAAACAATCATTGTCCTTATCACTTGGGAAATTAATTCTTTTTAAGCATACCTTACTAAAATACTCGTAAAAGATTGCTATTTATATCACATTATTCATTAAATCTACAGTGACAAAATCTGTTTAATAATGTTTATGACATTCTTTTCCCCTCCCCCAAATTTCAGCTGGGATAGAGATGTGATTGAATTGCTTTTCTTTCATATTTTCCATGGACATGTATTAACATCCATGATATTTTTAAAAATTATGAAATTTCACTTTTTTGTCAAGTTAGAGCCTTGCTTTATATATATGTGTGTGTACATATTTAAATGTATATTGGTATATAATAAAGAAACCTCGTAAAACATCAGATTAGTATGCACAACTAAGGCAAAAGGAAAGAAAAAAGAAAAAAGAAAAGGAAAGTCATGATTTAAAAAAACTCATTCTCAGTCCTCAAACTTAAAATTGAAGTTTTGCTTATAATCTACAGTGAAATGATTGTGGCTACTGTTTCAGTTTTGTCTTACCAAAAGTAAACAATTTTGCAAGCTCTTATTTTTATTACAATGTGTAATAATTCATACTTTTTATTGAGTTCTAAACAGTAACAGACTCTTTATTGGAATCTAAACAGTATTTTGTTAAAATAGTCAAGCTAAATTTATAATGCAAGGTTTGAATCTTGGTCAGTACTTTAGATCGTTAATCGTGTTGTAGAGAACTGGAATTGAAAAAGCTGGAGGCAATTGTTCTTTGCATTACATACACAAATATATATCATTCAGAGAGTATATTTTGTTGATTAAAATACTTCACCTTGATTTACAGTTTTGTCTAGTATATTGATGAACTGCAGGTAAAATGTGAAAAGCCTGTTTTCTAGGAATAACTAAAGAAAACTACCTCTTAAATGCAAATCATATGGACTTCTAAAGCCTGACATACTCTTCTCAGTAGTCACCTTTATTCATTTAGATAATGATGATCTTTTTGTAGATTACTTGAATGTTGTCCTATGTTAGAACTTTTGTGTGCATCTTCAATTCTGAATGAAACTCATAGGGATAAAACCTGTTTCAACAATTTCTTTCCTTCTAACAAATAGGAAAGAGTTTTACATTTCAGTTACATGTTAACATTTTCAATTTTCAAAGCCGCTGTAATTCTATACTGTAACATGAGTTATTATCCAGCTCTGATAATGGGGCTGTAGGGATCCAACTCCTTACTCTAGTTTCAGTTGACTTATTTTCCCAGTATTTTCAAATACAGAACCTCTTCTCTCCTTTTCTAAAAGTTATAAATTCACTGTGGTTTTAAGGAGAGAAAAAGGCATTATGATACAGCACAGTTGAAACATCAGAGGTTGTTTACAAGTGTTCTTCAGTTACGTGAACTGTTAATAAGCAAATGGTTACTTCTCTGAGCTGCCCTTCACAGAGAGTGTGTGTGTATGTTACTAGATAATGAGCAATCAGGGAGCGGAAACATGACTGTCCTTGCGGCTTAAATGTTGGCTTGCTCTCTGGCTCTGGGCTGTCTCCTGGGTTCTCTCCAAGACAACATGGATCTAAAGCTAAGAAATTTGGCTGCAAATCAGTTGATGCCAGTTTGTTTAGGATTGTCCTTTGCTCTTTTACTGCTTTGCCTTGTAGATAGTCAATATGTCCTCATATGCATATTAAAAATCTGATGATGCTAGAGACTCTTCCAGATGAAAACTTGTGTGACTTGCTTCCCCAGCACTGATGAGTTGATATGAGGACAGATCAGTAGACATTAGCAAGTGGAGGACTCCACTGGGGAGCACAGACATACCTAAGTCTGTCTTGTTCAAACGTTAAGGTATCAGGTGATGGGGTGAGGGCAAGTATTCAGTCACTCACTCTCTCCCTTGCTGCATGCTTAAGGCATTAGATCAAATGGCTCTGCAAATGCATTTAGCATTTTATGACCCTCTTGTCTGTATCATCTCTTAAAGATGTTACATCTTTGCTACTCACAAAATGACAGTTGTATGTTTTAAAAGCTGAATTGCTGTGCATCTGAAGGCAGAAGCATGTGTGTTGTAAATATCTACACACTGTAATCTTGGTTTATTCCTTTGTAATAGTCAGTGCATACGTGTACAAACATCAGTGTAAATACTTTAAAAGCATTTTGTAATATTTAAGAAGTATTTCTGTAACTTTCCGATTTTAGTACATAATAGCCCCAACAGAGGTTCAGAGCACTTTCAATTGTTTTCAGAAGTTTGCCACTACTAGAATAGACAAACCCCACATTTTTTTCTATACTGACTTTTCTCTTAACTATCTGAACTGTTATTACAACAGCCTGAATTTTTATATCACCCTCTGTGTTCCTTACTGTTACTTTTCCTTGCAAGTAGACTCTTCTCAGAGATAACTAGAAATATAAATAGCACTCATAGTTTGATCTCTTTTACAAGAACATTCCATTAATTTCTCTTTATTTGTATTTACTCATGCCATTTGTTCACTCTCCTACTGTGCACTTTACTTTTGTTTGCTTCATTACTTCTATGAAGTATCACTTTAGAGGTTTTGGAGATTTCCTTCTCCTGAGTGATGCAAGGCTACTTAATATGCATTCCCTTTCCTTCTCTGGTTGTCATTTTTTTTGTTTTGTTTTGTTTTTAATCTTCCTTTTTTCTTACATATAAGCCATTCATTTGAAAAGTCTGAACATATTTTGTCTGAACACAATACCTGTTTATTGGTTATATCTTCCTTATACTCTGAAGTAGCAATGGAAATTAATAATCTGGTTAAAAACTGAAAGAAAAAGAAAGAAAGAAAGAAAGACAGAAAAAACAGCATGGTTAAAACAGATCAAAAAAGTAAAATCACAATTGTGATATTTTAACCTGAAACTGACATTTTGTTGGAATAAAAATGAGAAGGCTCATTACTAAAGTATTTAAAGTCCTGCAGCTTTTACTATTTTGTTTCATGCACTTTGTAGGAATGGCACAAAAATTAGCAGCATTTACAAATATCCAAGTTCTTTTTTTAATTAAAATTTATTTCCAGTGTAGGTAGAATTTGACTGGAGAGACAGAAGAGGAATCGTCTGAAGGAACCTCCTTTCACACAAATGTTGACAATCCACGTTAACCTTTTAATATAATTTTGGGCTTCCTTGTCTATGCTAACGTTCATTTAAATGTATTCTGATGCAGTTTTCGTAGAACATGCTATAGCCGAGTGACGCATTTTGGAAGCTTTGTGGGACATCTCCCTGGTAGCAATTGGACTGGAGAAATATAAGTTCAAATTTCTATACAGCTTAAAATTAGATTCTGAAAGAATTCAGTCTCTTCAGAAAACTTTCCAATATAGGGGACATTTGTAATGGGCAGGTCACAGTAGCCAGAAGCACACTCAAAAGCTCTAGTAAAATATTGTCTCACCAGTTATTTATAGAAAATAGAAAGAAAACTAGAGGGAAATCCCTCTCTCTTCAGAAATTTATTGTGATGTTTTGTTTGCTTTGAAAGTCCATGCCACCTAGTTTCTTGACACTCAGGGATATCTAGAGAATTGTCTTTCCTTCACTCTTTAAGACAGCTTTTTTACAGCCAAGCCATACAGACTCAGAGTTAACAAACAAATAATTCACAGAACCACAGAATGATTGTTGGAACGGACTTCTGGAGGCAATTTGGTCCGATCCTCCTGCTCAAACAGGGCTACCAATCCATATACTTGGATTTCAGTTTTGGATATGGAAATTAGGAAATCTGTTGTACTTGGGTCCAATGCAGTCACTGCCTTCCAGATCCTGGGTTTAGCTCTCTATATTGTGTTTCATTAATTTACATTTAGGCGTCATTTGAATAAAGATGGTTCTGAATTACTCCTAAGATCTAAACCTTGGACAACAATGGAACAATACAGTGATAGTTTATAAGAAGAAAGCAGCAACAAAAGAGTATTCCTAGATAAAGAAACGGTTTTAATGCTCATTGCTAAATGGCAAAGCAGTTATGAAATTCTTAAAAGCAGCACCCATGGTGTCTTAAGAAGGCATTCCTGTCAATGGACAGGAAACATACAAGAAATGAGATCAGATCAGGGCTCAACATCTTCATGAGGAATCTGGAATGATAAAGAATTAAGAAGGTAAGGTGGAGGCATTGGTTTGGAAGACAATATGTATTGCTTCTGTGAAAAACTTAGCTCAAATCACTATTTATTAAACGGAAGTGTGTTTTGACTTTTGGGATGTGGTATACTTCTAAGCACTTAGTTATTGTAGACATAGTAGACGTGATGGGTAATGGATGGTTTTCATCTTCTTTGAAGCTCTAGCAAAGAAGGTGGAAGGCTAAATAGCTTGTTCCAAAATACTAACAGTTTAATGCAATAGAAGTAATCTCAAGCAATAGTATAAATGACCTATTTATGTAGTGCTTGCTTTTCTCATAGTCTATTCCTCTGTTTTAACCAAGCAATTCCTGTCCTTTGGCAAAACAGCTTGACTGTTTGTAATAATTTATAATTGTTGCTGTATGACAGTGCTTTAAATGACAGCTCTAGTTATGCTTAATGAAGTAGATGAAAATGAAAACAAAATGGATAGTTCCTTGTCAGGAGGTAGAAATACAAAGAAGGCATGTAGGTTGAAGGAACTATGTATGAATATAGACAAAAGAAAGCAAATGTTATAATCTACAAAAGAGGATAATAGAAATGTAAAGAACGAATCAAGACATGTGTTGTTGCTTAGCTGAAAAGGAAGCCATTATAGTTAATATGCCCAAACTGTGAAATATGTGCTGCTTGCTAATGTTGAAAAGCAAGCTCAGATAAACCAGAAAGATGTTAAGAGGAAGATTTTCTGATAAGTCTGAGGTAAGAAGTTTACATGGGAAGTCTTCCAAGAACATTAAATAAAGAGGAGAGGATGTTGCATGTTATTTTTAGCTGGTGTAATTCAAAGAATTTTTCAATCCACAAGGACAGTTACTGCAGAGGCAAAAGCATTTAGTGGTAAAGATTTGAATAGTGATAAAGAATGCTTTTAGAATCTGCAGAATTTGTACATAAAGATTTGAAAATTAAGGATGAATTTTTAAGATTAGTGAAAATCTAGTAGTGATACTGTGTGTCATAAGATCTCTCATCTCCTCAACAATCTAAGAGAGCAACTAAAATCAAAGGCCATTTCTACTGCAGCTGCTTAGCATGTGATGAATCAGTGTCTATTACAGCTGCAGATCAGCTCTTTTTTTAATTCGTTGTGTCAGTCCTAAAATCTTTAGCTCAAAATATCTAATCTTTTCAAACACTGCATGTTAGAATCTGTGCAGAAGATATATTCAGTTCTCTCCTTTTGGTTTGTAGTAAAAGGAACATCCAGTTAATCCTTACAGTTACTTTGAATACAGGTGAAGTTTACAGTCTCCCTGAAAAATTTTTGCACTTAAGTTTTATTTCACTGCTGTGAAATGTCACACTTAAAGACCATGAGTCCCAGTCTGTGATCCAGACCAAGCTCTTTTCACACAGAGAGTGTACAAAAACCCAGTGTAAGGTTGAAGGTAAGGTCATGAGAATGAGAGAAAGAGGAGAATATCTTGGACCTGTGGAATCTTTTTACATTAAAGAAACTATGTGTTTATACACTTTGAGGAAAGGCCTGTATGTTGATGCTACCTCTATGTATCCAATTTGTCCTTCTAGTTATGTCTCATGAATACTACCAAGCCTTTTGGTTTAACCTGAAATCTTTGGTAGTTCATCAATAAATGTATTAACTTTGGCATGAGAATTTTACTGTGTTTCCCAGCTTCTTTTTGTGACTTCAGCCAAGCCCT
The DNA here is from genome assembly GCF_028858725.1 of Colius striatus. Classification (NCBI taxonomy): domain Eukaryota; kingdom Metazoa; phylum Chordata; class Aves; order Coliiformes; family Coliidae; genus Colius; species Colius striatus. The sequence continues at coordinate 49,961,943 of NC_084759.1, read as the reverse complement.
TGCTGACTCTTTCTATGTTAAAAAAACAAAACGGCCAGAGGATGGCATTCAGCACTAACTTGTAAATGTTTTGAGTACTTAATTCTTAGTGTCATCGCTGGTACAGTTTTGGCTGTGCCAAACAGCATTGTTTCAAATTGTATCTGAGCACAAATTGAAGAGAGTAGATGTCAAGGAACACTCCCAAAAGGCATTATGGACAGTGCTGATTTATGTTTGGGTCCTTGTACTCTATTTAATCTTCTGGGGTTGTTTCAGTGGGTTTTGAGTCTTCAGATCCTCCCATATATTTTTATGTTACACTACCAATCTTCAGTGTATGTATTATGTTATCTCAGATGTAGAATTTTTTCCAGAAATTTTGAACTTATAAAAATAAACAAAAACTTACAACCAGTTTTCCTTGATAGCAATGCTCCACATAAGGCTTAGGAAAAGTCTGTAGCCAAGTGCTATGCTGTGCAGAGGAGGCTGTGCCATACCCCTTGGCCTCAGGGCCAGAAAATGGTTCCTTGTTCTGCTTTGTTTACTAATATCTATGTGCCAATGTCTGCTGGCGTGCTGGGCACCTAAAAGACCACTTGATGTACGCCAGCTCTCTAAAGTGGAAAAAAGTGTTCAGCAAGATCCCAGCTTACTTCCTACTGCAAAACAGAAGCATTTTGTGTTGTCCCTTTTGTTTTTCCTTTCTGGCACTTAGAAGACATTATGGCAGTTTCTAGCACTGTGCAGAGTAATCTGTCCTGCCAAGCACCTTACCTTCCCTCCTGATGTCATTTACTGTCAAACATAAATAACAACTCTTTTCATTTTAAAAATTATTGTCTTAAGCTACTAACAGAGTAGATATGCAGTCTGACAATGTAATCCAGTGTACTAACAGAGGGCTTCATCTTTTCTTGAGGCTGTAAGGCCTTCTATTGCTACTCTGCTACCCATTTAGCAAGAAGCACCAATGGATTCTTCGCTACTAAACCTTTCACAGACTTCATTAACAGTCTTAGGAGAGGGGACAGAAATCTAAATGCAGTTTTACACACAGGTGCATGGCCCATACTCTTGGTGAAAGAAGCAGTCTTGTATTTAATTTCAGTCACCTTTTAGCTCAATAAATCATCACTTTTACACAAAATGAATATTATGGTTTAACTTCAGCTGGCAACTAAGTACTGCACAGCTGCTCACTCACTCTCCCCCAGGGGATCAGGGGAGAGAATTGGAAGGGTGAAAATGCAAACACCTGTGGGTTGAGATAAAGACTGCTCAACAAGGAAAGCAAAAGCAAAGCAAAATAAAGAGTTCACTCACTGCTTTCCATCAGCAAGCAGTTGTTCATCCATCCTCAGGAAAGCAGGGCTTCATCATGCTTAATAATTGCCTGGAAAGATGGATCGTGCATTCCTCCTTCTTCCCACCTATTTTCTATTGCTGTGCCAAATGATGTCAAATGTTATGGAACATCCCTTTGGTCAGTTGGAGTCAGTTGTCCTGGTTGTGTCCTTTCACAGCTTCTTGTGGACACTTAGCCTATTCACTGGAGGATAATGATAGAAGTAGAAAAGGCCTGACACTGTGTAAGTACTCTTCAGCAATAGCTAGAACATTGTTATGGTATCAGTGCTATTTTAATCACAAATCCAAAATATAACATCATACAAGGTAGTATGAAGAAAATTAATTCTATCCCAGACAAAACCAGTACATTCAATCAGCTATCCTGCTAAACCTGTATGTTTGATAATGTTTGTGGTACATTTGGTTTGGGCTAAAATGCAGTAATGCACACTGAAATCCCATGGCTACAGTCTTAGTTATAGTTTAAGAAGAGTAAAATTGACAGGTTGTGCATTTTCATTCGAAAAAAATGGAAGAATTCAGGAGCTATTCATGAGAAACCAGGGATTTTAAATTTGTGTGTATTGCTAGAAGTTATGAAGCTATCACCGTGAAATCACCAGTACAGACTGGGAGTCAAACTGCTGAAGAGCAGCTCTGCAGAGAGAGACCTGGGAGTCCTGATTGATAATAAGCTAACCATGAGCCAGCAATGTGCCCTCGTGGGCAAGAAGGCCAATGGCATCCTGGGATGCATCAAGAAGAATGTGGCCAGCAGGTTAAGGGAGGTTCTTCTTCCCATCTACTCTGCTCTGATGAGGCCTTGTCTGCAGTCCTATATCCAGTTTTGGGCTCCTCAGAGAACTTCTGGAGAGAGTCCATTGCAGGGCCACCAAGGTGATCAGGGGACTGGAACATACGAGGAAAGGCTGTGGGAAACTGGGGCTGTTTAGCCTAGAGGAGACAGAGGGGAGATCTTATTAACATTTACAAAAATCTAAATGGTGAATGTCAGGAAGTTGGGACATCCCTTTTTTCTATAGAAGCTAGCAAGAGGACAAGGGATAATGGGATGAAGCTGGAACACAAAAAGTTCCATTTAAACATTAGAAAAAACAGTTTCACTATGGGAGTGATGGAGCAGTGGAACAGGTTGCCAGGGGGGTTATGGAGTCTTCTTCCTTGGAGGTCTTCAAGACCTGCATGGACATGTTCCTATGCGACCTGATCTAGGTGAACCTGCTTCTGCAGAGGGGTTGAACTAGATGATCTCTAAAGGTTCCTTCTAACCCTACTATGATTCTAAATTAACATTTACCAGTTACAAAGTTGTTCAGGGCAATTAGTTATCAAGGAAATAAAAGTGTATGGAATGAACAAGTGGTCTAACTTTTCTGAACCATGCATCCAATCACAATGCAAAATTTAAATGCTAAAGTGATTTCCTTCTTGCTTTTAATGCCTTTCTCATGTCTGTGTTAGTAGTAAATGTGCTATCTAGTAAATACTCCCAGTCATCATTTTGCATCTTTCATATTAGTTCTAATAGCAGAGATTAAACATATGTTAGAAACTTAATATACATAAAAGGACTATACAGTTTTCTTCTGAGAATTCACTACTTGAGTTACCAAATCTTGAATGGTAAATAGCATTTCTAACAGAATGACATTTCTGTAGTGTAGTAAGAGATGCACTACAGAACAAAAAAGTTAGTAACTGTTGTCATTTAATTCATAGGCCTGAACTAAATAGTGTTTAACATTCCACTCATGATGTTGTCAAGCTCCAATTAGCTGTAGGTGATAGTAAGTTTAGTTAGATTACAGTTTTACATTTACACTTTACTTTCTTGTTCTTATAGTTTGTATATTTATCCTTGTTTATCTACTTACAGGACCATCATGTAATCTATTTTATCACAGAATCATAGAATGGTTTGTTTTGGAAGGAACCTTAAAGATCCCTGTTTTTAAAGTATATTTTGGTAACTTAGAAATGATGAAACAGATTTTGTCTTTGTCATATCTTTTTCAGAGAACAAATACAGAGGATTTAAACACCATTCTTTTTGCTTAGATTTTCCTCCTCAAATTATGGATTTATTCCATTCACTCTTAATGGCAGCACAGAATGCTATGAGTTACACATACTATTTTAAGAAAAAAAAATTACAACATTGAAGAAAAATTCTATTTCACTGAGAGATAGTTAAGAAAAATTGCATTTTTCCCATTACTTCAGTTGTTTATATTATTATGGGTTAATCTTATATCAGTTGTAAAGGACTCAACAAGATTTAAAAACAAACCTATTTTTACTTAAATCTATTGAGTCCCTTTTGTAATCTGCTATTTCATGTCTTTTCAAATTTTCCATTACATAGTCGATATGTTTAAAGTCCTATGTGACTTTTTCCAATAATATTTTCATTTTTAATACACTATTTCCATTACCTATACCATTTACAATATCCTTTTCAGATAGAATATTCCTTGTTTATGAGCAAATTGTCAACGTGTTCCTGCATGTATATGAAAATCTTAACAACTTCAAACAGTATGCAGTATGCTCCTTCTGTTCTGCTTCATTCCTTACAAACATTCTTTAATTTCATAGCTGGAATTTAATGGAGATTGTGTATATTCCCTTCATAGCACCAAGGTTGCACATGTGATCCCTGACAACCCAACATTAGGACTGTACTGGGGACCTTTCTGACCTGCCCACGAAGGTTTCCTCCCTTTGAAAGCAACATGTATGTGTATGGTATCTCTATGACTGAGACATATGCATAGGGATTTTGTGTGACAAAGATTCTATGGGTGGTTATTGTTCACCTACAGTAGGCATCAGGAAGGGTAATTAATAGCACAGTTGGTGCTAATGGCCTGTGCTTGTGCAGCTGCCTTGGACTGTTTCTCTTAAGATGGTTGACTCTATCAGTTTCCATTTTCACTTTAGAATGAACTTGAAAGATAAATTTATGGTTAACTGGGAATGCAAAAATAAAATTTGAAACACATAGTAAATAAGATGTAATGACTTTAGATGTGTTAACTGCTCTCAGCCTGTGGCAGATGGCTGCAATCAATCAGTGGGCTTGTTGAAAGAGAAGATGCTGCATTCTGAAAGAGGTGGAATTACTGGTAAGTATTTTTATGTTTTAAGGAGGTGATATAGGATATTAGTGTGATGTAGTAAAGTTAGATGGGCTCTTCTGTTTCAGTAGTACAAAAAAGTTGTAGGTGTGGATGAGTAAGATTTCTATAAATATTCTGGTTCAGTCTCTAAAAATATTATTTCCTTAAATTACTTTGCTAGGCTGAAACCATGTTGTAAACTGGCAGTAAATTTTGTATGTTGGTGAAAAAGCTTTTGAATATTTCTCCAGATATCAAGGAACCAGATTAGGTTGTTTCCTTTTAATTTCATCTTTATCCTTGCTTGAGAGAACAGATTTCCAAAAAAATTGACATAAACTTGTAAAGACAAGACGTACATGTAAGCTTACATGTGTGTTGATTGCAGAATTTTACCCGTATCAGTCCTTGTCTTGACAGACACTCTCTCTGATACAAGCCAGGGTGTCATTGGCTTTCTTGGCCACTTGGGCACACTGCTAGCTCATGTTCAGCTGGCTGTCAATTAACAACACTGGATCCTTTTCTGCCAGATAACTTTCCAACCACATTTTCCCAAGTCTGTAGTGTTGCATGGGGTTGTTGTGGCTCAAGCACAGAACCTGGCACTAAGCCTTGTTGAACTTCATGCAATTGACCTCAGCCCATCGATCTAGTGTGTGCAGGTCCAGGTCCCTCTGAAGGGCTTTCCTGCCCTCAAGGAATCAACAAAACGGACCCCAGCACTGAGACCTGGAGAACACCACAAGTAACTGTCCACCAGTTGGATTTAACTCCATTCACTATGACTATCTGGGCCCAGTCATTCAGCCAGTTTTCTACCCATCTCAGAGTAGGTCCATCTAAGACGTGGGCAGAGAGTTTCTCCAGGAGTATGCTAAGGTGAACTGTGTCAAAGGCCTTGCTAAAGTCCAGGAAGACCACATACACAGCCTTTCCCTTGTCCACTAAGCAGGTCATCTTGTCATAGAAGGAGATCAGATGGGTCAAACATGACCTGCCCATCATAAAGCCATTTCTGTATGGATTTTTTTTCAAATCATCTGTGCTTTATCATATATGAAAGACAGAGTTGAAGCATGCCATAAAAAACTTTTTTCTTCAGGTTTCAATGAAAATGGACTCAGACATAACTTTCTCATAGAACAAAATTTTTGTTTTTAAGACTAGTGTAAAGCTAGCAGCACTATAATATAGACATTAAAAGTTGTTTACTTAGTGCATGTATTGCATCTGCCATACAATCTTAACTTCTCTTCAAACCTTTTAAAAATGTGCCAGTTGATTGGATGGTCTTCATTAAAGAAAAAAAAAAAAACCCTAACACTGAGAACTGTAATGGGTTAATGCTGTTGTTTAAGGCTTTGCAAAATCCTGTATTTGGAAAACATTGGCTACAGCATAGAGTAATACTTTTAGGAGTCTCTTACACACAGATGTCTGAATAATCCATTTCATTGACCATGATGATTTATCAGTGTAAAATCATAAAACATTGCCTATCTGATCCTTTAGGCTCATCAAAATAATGTTATTAAATAGACACCCACAGATTCTTGTTAATGGGCATACATGTACAATGGCACATTAAGCAATGATAATCTAACAAACAATAAATCACACAGCTTTTAATAAATATCTTTTTGTAAAATTATCATTTACTTGATGAACGAGTTCCTGTGACCTACTTTAGGTGGTCCTGCTCTGGCAGGAGGTTTGGACTAAATGATCTTTCGAGGTCTCTTCCAACCCTTAAGATTCTGTGATAGTGACACATCTGTCTGCAAATGTTCCAACAAGCTATTTCAAAGCCACTATCTCTATCATCATACATATTGCTAAGCTAAAAAATGTACACCTATGTTATTCACGATTCTAGTTACACGAGAAATTCGAGAAGCTTTGCTTGCAAGACTACATAAAATATGACAAATATTATGACACGTGAATTTAAGTGAATGAGCTAATTATTTTTGTGGACAAATGGTAGACTACAATATGTGTAACTGCAGTGGTGGTGATGCTTCTATAAAGATGAAAAGCTAGTGGAAACAGAAGATCATGGAGTGGCTTCAAAGAGAACTCACTGAACCTGAAAATATTATCAGTCAGATTTATTATGTAACATAACAAGGAAACTGTTAACATAATTAAATTCACAACTGAATTTGGTATTAAGCTAGGCTTTTGCTGCTGACTGGTAAGCTGGGTTCTGAGTCAAAAAAACCAGTCCCAATGGAAATGTTGAAGATGTGGATAAAATTTGAAATGTTTATTGCATTCAGTAATATTTTCAATGCTCTACATTGATGAGACTGTAGTGGTAAACCCACCACAGTTATGTTAAAAACCTAAAAGGTTTATTGCTACAAAAAGAGTTAAAAATAAAAAAGAATGTCAGTGTTATGTATTAGACAATTAATCTATCTTAACTTTGTATAATAGAATAAATTGCCAGAGGTGACCACTTAAAAGAAAGAAAGTTATCCCTAGAAATACCATTTTTCTTTAAGAAAAGAGTCATTCAGCCAGCTCTCCATCCACCTCACTGTATACTCATCCAATCCACACTGCTTGAGCTTTCTGATGAGGATGTTCTGGGAGACAGTGTCAAAAGCATCGCTGAAGTCAACATAGGTGACATCTGCTGCTCTCCCCTCACCTAGCAAGCTGATTACGCCCTCATAGAAGGCTATCCGGTTGGTCAAACAGATTTTCCCCTGGTGAACCATTTTGACTCCCGCTGATAACCATCTTAAAAGTATCTCATTTTTTAAGTAACTTGTTTTGTAGTATTTTTTTTCTAATTTAAGGAATTTAACGTACCACTCTGCTATTTTATACTGAAATTACTCTTTGCATCAAAAAAACTTATTCTACACTTTATGCACCAACAGTTTAGAATCAAGTGGGTAGATACGTGTATCTTGCATCATCTCCAAAACTGTTTTTTTTGTTTTGACCAATTAGCAAGTAGTCAGAATGACAAGCCTTCTTGAAGCTGATACCCCATTTCTTTCTTAAAGAAAAAAAAAAAATCCTATGTAGCATTTCACTGAATAAGATCTGGATTTGAAAATTCATGTATCATAATATGCATAGATTAAAAATGCCTTCCTAGTGACTCTCATAACCAAACCTGAATATTACCTTCGGCAGGTTTCTTGAAAGATGCTCCATTGTAAATGTCAGGTAAGCATAACTAGGTAGATCTATCTCCCATCCTGATTATAGTTTAAAATGTTTGATAATAACTCTGGTAATTGACTGTGCTACAACAATTTTCTAATACAATGTGAATGTTTTATATTATCAAGATGGAGAAGACTGCTGTCAGTTTATCATGTTTGTACGCTTTGTATACTGAAACTTATATATGAATTGTACTACATAGTTATAAGATAATAAAGAAATTTGAACTAATGTCTTTTATAGCTTCTGATCGAGGCTAGAGACAAGCACCAAACAATTTACGTGACAGTGATTTTTCAGCTCTACAACTCTTCTTTGGTTTTTAAGAGACCCTCAAATCCCTAAAACGTTATGACTTAAGAAAAAAAATCTCGTCTGGAAGTGTTATACACAGTAAATGTGGAATTGGAAAAAAATCTGAAAGAAATATACTTTAAATCCTGTAAAACCTGGGAAAAAACATATGTTGATTATTTCCTATCAACTTACTAAAGAGAAGCAAAGTCATAACAAGATCTATGTTAAGCTCCACAAAGAGTTTGAAAATCAATTCCAGAGGTCAGATTTAAGATATCACTGTAATACCTACCCATATTCCTAAGGGAGGAGAAGCAACTTTTAATTTTTTTTACTCATAGAAGAATTTCAAATGTATTAGTTTCTCTGCTAGTATCCTGTATCTACACTTCACCCTCACCATTCTCAATTATTCATCTGTCCTGATTGAATGCCACTAATAACATACTGCATTATCTAGCCAAATTATGCAGTATAAGGTTTCATCCATAAAATCTTTGGGGTTCAAGTTGATGAGAAATCTCATAAGTAAGTCTGAAAATAAAATAATCCCATTCTGTTCTGTGATATCTTTTCATTTGCCATTATTGTCAATCAGACTGTGAATGGTAGTCAGGTAAAACACTTATTGACATGCTAATCAATACTAGTGCCACAAGAGGATTTACAGGCAGTCAGAAGTATGAAAGAAATAATTTCAGTGAAATAGGTTTTTTAGTTTGCAGATCTTAACCTCACGACAGAGACTTGGAGGAATGACTTTAAGCAGATCAAGAAAGGCTTTATCAAAGACATAAAAGACCTTGAACTGCTGCTCCCAGCTAAACTTTGTGCTCTTTTCTGAGAAGAAGCTTTCTGTGAGAAAAAAATTTATCACTTGGTAATATGATAAAATCAGAAGAGATTATAATCAAGTTGATACTCTTGCAAGAGACAGGAGAAAGGTAAGTAAAAATACTGACAATATGAAATCACCATGACACAGTCAAGGTCTGGAAAGCTAAGTTTTTTACTATCTTTATTTTGCCCTTTCAAAATGAATATGAGATTTAGGTGTTTAACATTTTTTATTTGATGGATTCCACTGAAATTGAAAGAATTAAAATATGAAAGGGTAGGTTCTGATAGAGACTAATGACCAAATAGTTGAGACTTCCCACCATATATTTGACCTCACCTGACAAGAGCTGGTGTTTAGTGAGAATAATTAATTGACACAACTTCCAGCTCACTTAATAGTGCTTGAAGAAAGCACTATAGCTTTATTTTACAAAGGTTTATTCCTGCAAACACAAATAATCCTACATATTTAAGAACATGTACCATTTCAACAGAAAAGATCAACAGAAGAGCAAGCAATGCTAAGATAAACTAGAGCTTCCTTCCCCTGTTTCTGAGAAAAGACTCTCTGACACAATAGCAGAAACACACGGTGCTTTTGTGCATACCGTGTGCCTGAATATGATTTTGCCAAAAATAATATGAGTTTGGTTTTTTTTTTTTCCAGTCAACAACACTACTTCCAATAAGAAAATTAGTTCTTCAAATTCTGTTGTCTGAGTTTTTGAGAAGTCAGAATGACTTCAGGTAACAAGTCTATTTCTGAATTTAAAAAAAAAGCATAACACTTATAATCTTGTATCCTCTTCAAGTGTACCAGAATTAATACAAAACATTAATTACAAATTAGATAATATACGAACCTAACCAGGAAGAAGCACAGACAATGTTCAATTTCAAAACTTACACTAATATTTTCAGGAATAAGGGTCCTTATAAAAATGATGGTGCTGCAGCTAGAAATAAGCTAGAGTAATCACAGCTGCCATAAGTAGTTCAAACTGAAGTAAATATTTTTAAACTTCCAATTTATAAAGTAAGATTTCTCAGTATTAATTTTGTCTAGCTAGCAGCATGTCTGCTGTGAATAAGTCTGGGTATGATAAGAGCCCTAATTTTTACTGCTTTATTTTTTGCATTGTACTAAACAATTCTGCATGTGAACATTGAAAGGTAAAATAAATGGGAAGACATAAATGAATGAAAAATAAAAAAAAATCTTTATCTTAGGCAGTCAGCAGCTGTATATGTTACACAAGTTTTTAAACCATATGCTAACAGTTAAATGTTTGATCTAGGTCTTTTAGGAATTGTTTTCAGATCCTTTCAAACCCATATGATGGATTTTCTAAACCATACATTTTCTCAAGATATGCATAGCACTGGGTATTTCTGTAAAATTGGCAATTCATTTCTTATTGCTTAACTCCACTATATCTGTGGTTGCCTAAAGAAGATTTGTTATTGGTTGTTACAGGATAACTCCTTTAGCACCTGAAGTATGTGTTTAGAACGTAGACAATGTGTTAATGCACAACTGCTAACACTATAGGTGTTTCATTGAATAAGATATTTATATGAGGGAGGTTCCAGGTAGGTTTGTCTGAAATTTACTTTTTTGGACCCTCTAAATGTCTTAGTAATTTTAGTACTTTTTAAAAATGAATGGATAAGAAAAAAATCCTAAAATTTTATCATCTGAGTCTAGGCACCCACAATGTTACATCAACAAATCTCTTTGACTTTCCATCGAACAATCTAAGTAAGAATATTAACATGGGGATCATATAACTGTTTATTTTTTAAAAATATCTTTAATTCTACTGACTGAAATGCATACAACTTATAGCTGATTCGGATTGAGATATAAACTTCAATTATTTATGTGTGGTCAAATATCAGAATTTGTGCTTTGACTTTTTTGTTAAGAATTAATTGACTGAAGTCTTGTTCCCCTGGTTTATTTTTATGTCTTTTTTAGCCATATCAATGTTTCTTGGATGAGATGTTCTAATTCCTTGCTTTTATTTGTGATGAAAATCTAATACTATTAGAAATTAGAGTTATTACCACTTTTCACTGTGCAGGTTTTTTTTTTTTTTTTATCTATAGATCTGCTCTTGAATCAATTTCTCATTTGCATTTGGGTAAAATGTAAATGAATAAACTAAAACGAGTAAATATCAAACACAAAATTTATGCTTGTGAAGTTCCCATCAGTGACTGTTACTTAACTGGAAATATCTAGAATGATATTTAATTCGCCAGCACTTGATTAAGATTTAGTTTGTCAGGACTTCGAGGATACCATGAGATCTCAGTGTCCCAACCCAGACTCCATTGTGGCTCCCCCATCCTGCCCATGGCTCAGGACCCTATGTCACCTACCCAAAGCCATTAGGCCACTGCCCTAGTGATGCTGTAGCTGGGCTGGTCTCCAGCTCTGCACAGTCCTGCCCTGCTCAACCATGGCCCTCACTTGCAAGCATAGGTTGACTATAGGTCCTGGCTTATGTCTGTCAGCCTCAGGCAGACGTTTTGGAAATCTTTATTTCATACAGTGTTAGATTCTCATGTTTAGGAAATGGAAATAAGGCCTTGATCAATACAATCATGAGTCCAGAAGGATATTCAGATAACAAAAAAATCCAGATAATGAGTCTTTCATACTCTGTCTTAGAGTATGATAAATACATCTGAATGCCAGTTATTGTCCTTAGATTTTCACTGAGTATAATAGAAATGTCGTCACTTACATTTAAGTAGGCTGAAATCGAGTGGATTTAAAAATGGCTGGATTCAGTTACTAAACATTGCTATCTGGAATGGCATTAAGACATATAGGATGTTTGTAGGCACAAAACTTTTTGGAATAACATTAGAGAACTATTGAGGGTAGAATCTTTTCCTAGCTGCCCTTTTCAAAGCAGTGGATGTGATAAACTTTGTCCAGAATGTGTCCTACCTGGAGACGGGAGAGTCATTGGAGCACCCCAGAATAGAGTAAAGGACTGATCCAGTTTAAAAATGCTTTCTGGATCAGTGTTCGAGGCTTGAGTATATTTTATTTAGCAGAAGAGACAGTCAGCCTAAGCTATTTAAACCGATGAAGAATGTTGGAAGAACAGAAAACTAACATGCTTTTATTCAGTCACAAAGAAACTTTACACACTTGCAGAACTTTTCTTTGAAACTGCAAAGTACAAATTAGCTTCTAAGACTGATTAATAAAATTTAGTTAAACTGACACAAGGTTCATTCCTCCTAATTACGCATTTCGCTTCAAAAAGTACATCAAGTCAACAGGATTCTTTGCTATAAGCATGTCCAAATCTCTGATTTGCTTTCATTTCTAAACAGAGAGGACAGCCTGGAATCTGAGCACATAAATAAGCCTCTGGCACTGCCACTCTGAATGGACTACTACTGGCAAAACTTGCAATGAAAGCTTACAAAACAGCACCTACATTAGCAAATTTCAAGCCATTATTGTCTGATTGCAAAGCTACTAATTTCACACAGGTTTTAAAAGTGACAAAAATTATTCACTAGATAACATTGCCAGTGACAAAACCAGGGCCAACTCTTGTTATCATATGGGTTTCATTTGTAAAAAGTTGATGCAACACATTTTAGAAGTGATTATATACACATTGTTTACATGCAATTCATAGTGATTCATTGTCTTTTATCTAGAAAACATTGTACTATAATGAGGAAAATAGCTAATTAAAATGTTCATACATCGCTTAACTACAAAATTGTTTCCTATAAGAATTAAAAAAAAAAGTTGAAGAATGAGAAGGCTATGTTCTTATATTGTCTTAAATATTCATTTGGGTTTTCAGGACTTTTATTTATGTGAAGTCCATGGAGTGGCCAACATAGACAATTCACTCTAACAAACAAAAACCCAGAAGAGTTTGAACATGGTGAGAGATTTCCTGTAATACATTCCCTCTGCCAAATGTTTAGATTACAGTTTTGAAACCAAGAGGCTATTGCTGAATTATTCATCTAGCAACTACAGTAGCTTATGGCAGAAACCATTCAGTTTAATGGCTTAGATTAGTAAGTCTTATTTCATGAATTATTCCACATCTAGAATACTTTAAAAAAAAAAATTCTTAAAAGCTCTCACAGTTCATATAGCAGTCATATAATGTGAAATGTATCATACTCTTGAAGAGCTATTTGTGTAATGAAAAATGAAATAGATTATTGTGATTTAAGTAAAATTGAATTATCTCAGCATCTGGCCTAGTAGACTGGAAGACTGAGCTGTAAATAATAATTATGACTCCGAACACTGTTTGTAAAGGAATAGTAAAAATAGTAGGCAAAACACTTGCAATCCTACTATCTGGTGTCCAGAATTTACTCTTCCAGAGTGCCCTTCCTTCTAGTATGTCCTAACTTCTGTTACCTTACGTGAAATCAAGTAATATGAGAATTTATTCTGTTCACATTTGACTGAAAGACAACACAATGACATCCTTCAGAAATGGAGAGAACAGAACAGACTGTAGAGAAGAAAGAACTTGCAAATAGTTGTTACCAAAATCTAAATCTAATGTATGAGATCTTCATATTCCCTGCAGTATCTGAAATCTCTGATCTGGATTCCACAGGCTGCTACAAAAAGGTGAGATTTTTCCAGGTGTTTGAATGAACTCAAGAAGCATAGCCCTTAAATATGCCCAATTTCATTATTTACTAGACAAGTGACTGTACTGTAAATTAATTTTTCCTATGTTTGTTTTTTTCTTATGTGGAAAGGCTCAAGATTCTACACAAGAAATAACATAGGGAAGTCAAGTCGAAGGTACCTTTGATTCTTGAAAAGTAAAGACAATGAACAGACACGCATTGTTCACCTTCTTTGTGCCATTCATGACTTGATAGACTTGATTATCATCATAATATCTCTTTCTCTAACTCTACTTTTCACTTATCCAGCCTAAAGAATCTTAGTTCCAAGTTCCTTCAAATTCTTCTTTGATAATCCCTTTGCTCCTTTCTGAACATTTCTCTGTTTTATTATATCCTTTTGAAATGGAAGGACAAGGGTTGAACAAAGTATTAAAGATCCACATACAGTATGAATTTTCAGTGAAGCTTTTTTTCTTTGTCGTCTGTCATCTTTCTCAGAAACTCCTAAAGTTCCATTGAATTTTTCATTACTATTGAAGATGAGATTGATCTTTTCAGAGAACTACACATAGTACTTTGGGGATCTTGTCTCTGAATAGTAGTAGTCAGCTCAGAGCCCATCATTGTATAAGGATTTCTTTTTTCTTTTTTTTGATCTATAGCTACCATCACTAAAAAATCATCTACACTGAATTGCAGTGTTAATATGCAAATGTAATCAGGCTGTCAAGTAAAACCAAAGTTAGGCAAATATGCAAATGTTCTGAACTTTAGCAAAATCCTCAGTAGCATCCTTTTTCCATAAAAGAAAAAAAGACACTAACCACTTATCTCTGTAGATGCTCTATGTGTTACCTAAATCATAAGAAAAAGGAAAAAAAAAAAAACCAAAGAAAAAGATGTGTGTGTGTGTGTGTGATACAACCAAAACCAGAAATGGTAACATACACAACAAACCAGAAAGAGTCTGAGAGAATTTTTCATCATGGAATTGATTCATACATTTTACATTTTTCAGTTAGATACACTGAAAAAATAAAATGCTTTCTTAAAATTGAATCATAAGCAAGTATAAAATGACTTCCTGTTTTTTCAATGCCATGTCATGGGGGATCCTAATCTCAGAAATTTATGAATAACACTCAATGTCAGCTAAGCTTTTTTTGTTTTCCTCTCTTCTAGTTTTGCTTAATTAAATCTGGGTGACATGACAAAGCAATTTCCCCAAAGGCTATTTGATGTCACTTTTTTATCAGCATAATTTCATTGTACAGCGCAACTCATCTTCAGAGAGAAGACAAGGAAATGTTAGGTAGTGACCTCAAATCTATTCAAACCACCAATCCACTCCAGGGAAGAGAGAAAAAATAAATTAAAACTCTTAGCTGGTATAAATCTTGCAATCTATAAAGAGTTATCTGTACTGACGTTAATGGACCATGATGACTTATACCAGCTAAAAATCTAAGTTTATTTTCCATAATGGTTCTTAGCTTGAACTGCAGATAATTAGTGTGAAATGCTATTTTAAACTCAAGCATTACACAAACAGCAGTCCTAATTAGCTAAATAATATAATTATTTTTAAAAGTACCTAGTAAGGGCATTTCTCTTAAAACAGTTTTGCTCATTTAGTTTTTGAAGAACTTGCAAATAACTGAGTTTTGTCTTCTTGGCCTTTTAGTATCCTAGAGTGACTTTAATTTCAGTCATTTTGGTATAAATCAAGAGTAATTGCATCAATTCACTGAAGCTACAAGACCACTACACAATTCTAAATAATATTTGATAACATGTCTGGAGCCAACTGTTTGACTTAGTATAGTGGTTTTGCTGGGCCAGGTTTTTGGTAGTGGAGAGGCTACAGGGGTGGCTTCTCTAAACAAAGAGTTGCCAGAAGCTTCTGCTGTAGCTCATAGGATTTGGACCAGTCAGTTCTAAGCTGGACCCTGCACCTGACCCAGGCCTAGCTAATTAGTATCTGAGGTAACGCCTCTGTGAATAATGTATTTGAGAATGCGAAGAAGTTCTTGCTAAACTGCAGCAGCAACAGAGAGTGAGAATGTGAAAACATCTCCGCAGACACCAAGGTCAGTGGAGAAGGAGCGGGAGGAGGGAGCTTAGGCCCTGAAAGAAAGACTCCCCTGTGACCTGTGGTGAGGACCATGATGAAAAGGGTTGTCCCTTTGCAGTCCACTGGGAAGCAGAGGCCACTGGGAAGCAGAGACCCACTTACAGCCTGTAGAGGACCCCATTTCAGAGCAAGTGGATGCCTGAAGGAGGCTATGATTCTGTGGGAAGCTCACCCTGGAGCAAGTTCATGGCAGGACCTGGGAATCCATGGGGAGAGAGGAGTCCACTCCAGAACAGGTTTGCTGTCAGGACTTGTGACCCTGTGAAGGACTCAGGTTGGAGCAATCGGTTGCTGAAGGTTGTTCTCCTGATGGATGACTCTTGTTGGGGCAAGGTGTGAGGAGCTGCCTCTGTGGAAGGCCCCATGTTGTAGCAGTTTGTGAGGAACTGTATCCCACAGGAAGGACTCATGCTAGAGAAGTTTGTGAGGGACTGTCTCCTGTGAGAAGGACCCCACAGTGTAGCAGTGGGAAGTATGAAGAGCCTTTTCCTGAGAAGAAGCAGCGGCGAAGTCCATCTGTAACAAACTGACTGCAACACCCATCTCCCATCCCCTGCACTACCGAAGAGGAAGGAAGAGGAGTCCTGGAGGAGCAGAGGATGGAAAGGGGTGTTTTAAAATTTATTTCTCATCTCCCTGCTCTTATTGTTCCTTTAATAAATCAAACCTTTTTCTCCCTGAGTCTGTTTTGCCTGTGACGCTAATTGCTGAGTGATCTCTCTGTCCTTAACTCACAAACTGCTCGTTTTATTTCTCTCGCTCTCCCGTCCAGTTTAGGAGGAGGAGTGATTTTATGATTTGATGGACAATTGGCTAAACCACCACACTTAGGGATGATGTTTAATATGTATAAAGAATAATTAACCAAAAGAGATAGCATGAAGTATTTCAAAGTGTATGTTCATATTTTTCAATGATACATGTGTAAATCCTGTGATGTGATGTCTAGAAGGTATGGACCTGGCTGGTGGACGGGAGGCTTGCTAGTGACATCTGAATGTAAAGATGAATGTAAAGTTATTCCTTATACTCCAGTTGTAATGACTCTTTTACTTGAGGAAGAAAGGGATCAAGGCAGGGAGAACATGATGCTGCTCCAACAGCCAACAACTTTTGATCTGAAGCAGCATATAGCACTGAACCAGTAACTGAAACAGTTTCTTTAAGCGTTTGATATGTGAGCTGTAATTCCCAATCGATTCTTCTGTGCTAATGTGAATGCTTTGTACTCATGATGGTAATTTCCTGAGTGTCTAGGTGGAGGCTTGATGTTTAAGTGTTTTTAAAAAGTGCTCAGAGACTGATCCTGGCCAGCTTGGCTGTCTGTCAACATTTGGCAGAATGTTTACTGTGTTTGTCTTCAAAAGGAATTAGTCCTTCTATGGAATATTTCATATAGAAATAGATAAACTGTTAGTCAATACAGACCAAAGTAATTTGCCTCAGTGTTTGAAATATTAAAAAATGCATACTGGCTAGAGTCACATGGAGGCTTGCATGAGATTTAAGTAGCTAAACTACACGCTTTCCTAATCCAAAATTGTTAACTTCTGCATCCCAACCCCCGTTAGCTAATGACTGACTCTGAAAATGTTTATTGTTGCAGAACAGAGAGAGATCTTTAGTATCACAATCTTGGTGTCCCAGAAATATTTTGCTTCTAGTACTGCAGAACAGGTCCACCTCTCCTGTAATTTCTACAGCCTGCTCCTTTGTGTATCTTGTCTGCCAAATCGGATCTGTCCTGTGTTCTCAGACAGTTATAAAAACAGGCTTTTGATGAAAGAAAGTCAGTGAAATGAGCCAAATGGAGACTCCAGTAATAAGAACAACTACAGAAGCATCCAACACAGTCTTTTTTTGCATTCAGATTTATGCTCTGTTTTGGGCCACTGGTCTGTTTGGTGTGAAATGTGGCACAGCTAAAGAAATACTTGGGCTTAAAATTGCAGAAGCTGGAGTAGTTTCCTGTTTGGGCTATGGTTGATTGAACCTATTTTATCCAGTATAGCACCCTCTTGCTTCAGAATATATTCCATTATAAATCTATTGTGATTCATCTTGGAAGATTATTTTGCTTTTCATGAGGAACTTTTACAAAGCAATTAGAGTGTGATTTCCAGATTCATGTGATTTCAGGTTCAGGTCCTTGATTTCCCAGGTTATATATTTAATCAAAGATCACTATATAAGTGTGCTTGTATATGTACAGAAATCAAAAGACAAGAAAAATAAATGACATTAAAATCTTACTTCTGAAGGCTTCTGCAATTTTTAGGAAGAAACAAGTCACTTTTTAGGAGAATGAATTGATATATCAGTTGCTGTCTTGCTCTTAAATCTGTGAATTCTGAGTATGCTGTATTATACAAAGCATACTGTAAGGTGTATGTACTGTAAGAGGTCCAAGAGTCCTCTGTTTTGATTCACTGAAAGTTAGTGAATCATTCTAATCAAACTTTATATTAAAAAGAGAGAAACTGTTATCTTTCAAGGATGGTTCCTGGCCTCATAAGACGAAAAACTGAGACAGGATAGGTGAATTAGTCTCTGAACCTATCTATTTCTCTCCAGTGATTATAATGAGTGGATAGCTTGGGTATAGGGCAGATGAATTCCATTTCTATTGTCCCATGTAGATGAGTCTTGCAGCATGCAGCATCTTTTTGCTTTCTTAATCGATTAACTCTTTTTATGCTCTGGATATAGAGCCTGAATGTTTAGCCCTAGTGTATCAAAACAAACTCCGTTACATAACTAGATGTCTAAAAATGAGGCATGTAACAATATAGCCAAAGAAATCTTGAAAACAAAAGGCTAACTTACATGCAAAGAAGGTAGATAGGAAACTTTTGCAGAGAGATGGAAAGCCAACTGGAAAGATATTTTTGGCTTTATTTTAGATTGGTCATCAAGTTCACTGAAAATTTGGAGGCCTGAAAATCTGGAGGCCAGAGCTGTTTGGCTTTATGCAATTAACACAACAGTTTTCAAAGTAAGTTACATTTGTACTGAAAAAAAAAGCAATAGATCACAATATCATTTTGGAGTGCTGTGGATTTGTTTCTGAAGCAGATAGTTTGTATGTTACATGGGAAGGAGTATACAACATGGACCACACAGAAAAAGCTGTTCCTGTCTCCCTAGACATTGAAATTTAGTTTGTAGGGTAATATTTCCCTTCATTCTCCCTGCAATTCAAACTACTATGACTGGAAATAAGGGCCAACTTTTTTTTTTAATTGTTATTTTTGAGATGGCTATGTGTACTAGGTCTGGATGGGAAGGACTTAACTTCCATTGGGTCAGTCAGTGTGGTGCTGTGTTTTAGATTTCTGACTAAAACATATACATCAATGTTTTGACCAATGCTGAATGGGTAAGTTTTTATCCTTCTTCCATCCTGCTAGAGGTGTGGGATGGGTGGGCAAGCAATTGTATGGGTCCTTAGATACTGGCTGTAGTCAACCTATCACATCGTGGAACGGTTTCCAGCAGATAAATAACACTGTGGAATTAGCCAAAGCAGAACATTTTCAAATAATTCAAGTAACATGTATTGTCTCTTTGTATTGAATGGGAAAAATAGAATATGACTCATCTAACCTATTCCAGATTTCTATACTAATATAAGATGAATCACCCTCTGAAAATACTTTTCTTACTGTTTAGTCAAATGAGTTCCTTACTTCATGTCAGTAAATGAGAACAGAGCTCAGTGAAAGGTTCAGATAAGCAGGAAACTTAAATGTATGAAATTTATCATGTCAACAAGAACAAAGTAGGTAACTGTGGGATGACTGGAATTGTCTTGGAGAACAGGAAAGCTGACAACATTATTTCACACCAGAAAGTTCCATTTTGGGAATACATATTTAGTAATTAGCAGTAAGCCCACGTATTTCTTCATTTCCTGCTAAGTGACAATCAGACTTATGCTTGAAGGGATTATAGTATCCCACTGTGGGCAAGATATAAAGTTATAGTTTAAAAAGTTGAGAAATAATTAATGGACTCATTCAAACCAGATATTTCATGCACAAAACTCAAATGGGAAAAAAGATGTACAGAGAAGCAGACAACTGTGGAGGTTGGAAGCTGTGAATGACAGCTGAGATTATATTAAATAAACCAAATTGGAATTAAAGCCTCCTATTAGAACTAAGAACTGCTCTCTAATGCAGCAGAACAGAATATTCAGCAGATAAACTTGCTGGACAGTTATAAGACACAATCTTAATAACAGACACTTCAACAATTCATTGAAAAAGGGGAGTGTCAAGAAGGCTAAAAGGCAAAAAAGAACAAGAAGTTAAAAGGGATTAGACAAAAAAACCCAGTGTATTTAACAGAGGTTTTAAAGCAGAATCAATTGAATAACATCTCGGTATGTAGGTATTAATTAAAAATGTGTTCCATTGAATTTCATAAATATTTGATGTTTTGTGGTGAGCCACAACATCTGTAATACATTAACGACAAAATCAATTGTTCAAATTAAAAGTTAATTTAACTTTTTTAAGACTATACTTTTTAAAAGATGCCTATAATTGTTTTCATAAGATGATATAGGGGAAAATCTATTTCAGTACCTTGGCTGTATTAAAACTGAAATGAAGTCAACAGCTGCAGGCTTAGCATGGAATATTATATAGTTTAGCCTGCTAATTTAATTAAAATTACTGTTGCTAAACAAAAGGTTAATTATAGAGCATAAGAATAATGTTGTGGAAAAGTACTCCAAAGCTCTATAAACAGATCCATACTTTAACATTGCAAAATGAAGTAGATGAAATATCAAAGTCATACAGAAATTAAAACACATTTTAAAATAATCCTGTTTGCTTTGTAAAATCTGTGTCTGGGAGTAACAAAATTCCATGCCACAGCAGAATTCTCCTGTTTTCAGCAGAAGTAATACATGGCAGATAATTCCTTCCTCTGAGCCATTCTGGCTAGCTTCATAGACCATGTTCTATGCTTTTTCCTTTTAAATACAATTGAATGATGCACACTTTCTTCCTGAATTCTCTCATCAATTCTGTATAATAATATCTGCTAATGTACTCTTCCATTTCAACCACTCTTATATGAAGTTGGTGGCACAATAGAGAGACTGCACTTCTTGACTACTGAGTACTGAGCTGTAATAATAGAATTATTTTACTGTTTCAGACTAAATGGTCAGGTGGTCTAGATCTCTAGCACAGACCAGAACAAGTGCTTAAGAAAGCATAAAATAATACGGTATTTAGTATGAAAAGTGCACTCTTATTTATATTCTTACCTTAAAGAATGAAATGCAGAAAAGCAGTGAAAAACTTTAGCTTTACTTTCTATTGTCTATGCAAATTCATCATGTTGACGGGTTTTTTTTTTTTTCATTGAGACAAATTCTGTTCTCAGGAACGGATACATGACTTCTTTCTACTCTAATGGAAATTATTCATCTACATCTTCAGGTTGATTTTGTCTCATTGATTTTTCTTGACATTTGATGTAAGTCTAAGCAATAAGTGTAAACTTAAATTTGAGAAAACTTGTGAGATTATTGAAGTATGAAGTTTAGAACCATTTAAAGCAATTTTCCATGTTAGCAATTTTCCTATTATTTTTGAAAGAGAGTGCTCTTTGAATGTTATTCAACTAGCTGCTTTTATTTTTGGGAAATGGAAGCCATGGAAACCTGCTTACAAAATGACTGTTGTCTTACAGCAAGCTACAAGATTTTAGCAATCACTTTGTCAGTTACAATGAAACACTTCCAAGATGATTACTGGAAAATAAATTTCCTTTTGAGACCATCAGTAAGTTCAAATCAATGATGATATGTGGAGAGGGGTTTTTTTTGCTTTTTTGTTTGCTTTTTTTTGGTTATTTTTTGAATTATAAATTAGCTTAAAACTTGTCAGTGTGTTTTAAATATAGAGACATGAAGTATTTTGGAAATATTTGACTCTATGGTAGTGCAATGTTTAATTTCTGCTTCTTAACACTTTCTTCTATACTAATGAATTTATTTGTGAATATATTTACACTCTTATCTTGTAGATGGTTTTAAAACCAATTTATTCACACTGACAGAAATCATACTATAGACAACTTCCATTCTAATTAAGAATGTATTTTCTCCATTCAGTCCAAATGGAATGAAAATAACGCTTTGTATTTCACAAGTGTCTGCTTGGATAGTTGTTACATTTATTTATGTTAAGACTATTTATCTACTATAGGACTATTTATTCCACTCTACTTATGCTAGTCTTACATTTGATATCCACCTTTTTTTCTCAAGTACTTTATACATTTTTCTAGTTTTCTCTATTGGCTTCCATTTGATTTTTTTTCCAAATATTTAATTAATTATGTTTCACAGTCTTCTTTTAAGATACATAAAGACTATGTAAAAATTATACAACTGATTACTGCAATTCAGCCTACAGCAACATGATATCTCCAGCTGAGTATATATGGTATGCAAGAGAATTACTTAACAATTCAGGAAAGGAACTGAAATCAGTGGTATTGAATTAGAATGCCCAGAGAGGTCTTAGTCATACAGATTGCAATTTAGAGAATTAGATTTCAATTAGCAGAATGTTATGGCTATTAAAAAAAGTTACAGAATCTGTAACAGTCACCTGGTATGTTTATTGACTTAATGTAAGTGGCCCAAAACAAAGGCAAATCGTGCCAACTGCTATTAACAAAGTTTCTATGTCATTTTTTATAAGATTGAATTCTACTACTGAATGCAACTACATATCTGGTGCAATTACATGCATCCTATGAATTATAAAGGTTTTTATGTCTTCATATCTTTTTTCTGTTCTCATTTCTACAGATGTTAACTAACCTTAACTATGTGGAACATTGTGGAAGTTTGTATAGCATGAAGATTTTGAGTACTGATGGGGTCAGAGAGTAGCCAATCTAAAAAGAAAGAAAGTCAGCTACTTTGCACTGATTACAAAGGGAAAAAAGAAAAGGGTAAGAGATTCTTCCCATGGCCATAAAGCTGACCAGTGTTCTCTCATTGCAATTATAACTGTGGATAGATCCTCTCTACATGGTCTATAATGTCTGAAGCAATAACCAGGCATAGTAACGTAATAAGTATACATTTTACTATTCATAATGCCTAATGGCATTTATGAAATTTTACTTCCAGAAGATAGATGATGTAAATGATAACATAAATGATGGGTAAGTATCACTTCCTTCAGTTTATTAGAATAATGATTGTAATAATATGTTTTGATAAAATGAGTAAAAAGTCCTCATTTCTATACAAGGACAATATATTTTTTTTCTTTCATGTAATTTAGAAGTAAGAATCAATATTCTTTGGTTTTGTCACAAGTGATTCTAATAATGTTGTTTATATGTATAAATATGTAGGCCAACCTTTAGCCAATCTAAATGCAGACATTTAAGTGATCTAAGTCAACATTCTAGTTAAGATTCTAGTTGTATGTTTTCCTTATGTAGTGTTTTGGGTTTGCATGGCAAGGTTTTAGTAATGGTGCAGGTGTTGCAGGGGTGGCTTCTTTGTGAATATGTCAGAAGCTCTCCTCGTGTTTGATAGACCCAGTGCCAGATTGCCCAAGATGGACCCACTGCTGCACAAAGCTGATCCCATCAGCAATGATGATGACAACTCTCTGATGACATTTTAAGAAAGGGTAAAAACTGCTACGCAACAGCAAGCAGCCAGAAGAGAGATCAAGCAGTTAGAATATGTGAGAGAAACAGCCCTGCCGACACCACGGTCAATGAAAAAGGAAGGGGAGGAGTTGCTCCGTGAGCCAGAGCAGAAGTTCCCATGCAGCCCATGGTGAAGACCACGGTGAGGGAGGCTATTCTCTTGCAGTCTATGGAGGTGCATGGTGAAGCATTTACCAGCAGCCCATGGAGGACACCGTGCCAGAGTGACTGACGGCCTTAAGGAGGCAGTAACCATATGAGAAGTCCATGCTGGAGCAGATTTGCTGTCAGGGTTTGTGATCACATTGGGGACTTATGCTCGACCCCACAGGAAGGATCCATGGTGGAGAAATTCATGGAGGACTGCCTCCTGTGAGAAGGACCCCATGCTAGAGCAGGGGAAGTGTGTGTGGAGGAAGGAGTGGCAGAGACAACATGTGATGAACTGACCATAACTCTCGTTTCCTGTCCCTGTGCACTGATGGGGAGAGGAGGTAAAGAAATCAGGAGTGAAGTTGAGCCTGAGAAGAAGGAGAGGTTGAGGGAAGGTGTTTTTAAGATTTGGTTTTTTAGTTCTTATTAATCTGCTCTGATTTGATTGGCAATAGATTAAATTAAATTAATTTCCTTGAGTCGAGTCTGTTTTTCCTGGGATGATAACTGCTGAGTGATTTCCCTCTCATTATCTCAACCCATGAGCATTTTATAGTATTTTTCTCCCCCTGTCTGGTTGAGAAAGGGGAGTGATAGAGCAGCTTGGTGACCTGGAGTCTCATGTATTTTAAAGCAATACAGTAAAATTACATCTGTGCATCAGGAGGAAAAATGGAGTGGATATGTAAAGGCTAACTTAAGTTATGATTTTTTTCTTTTGGATTTACTAATCACTTCCAGACAGGAAATCATAATTCTGAAAAAAAATTTATTTTTTTTTTTTAAAAGAAACCCAAAACCATAGTGAACCTATATCTCCTGATAAAGGAAAAAAAGGAGAAAGGATCTTGAAAGTAAGGAGAAAAGTGACATAAAATGTATATAAAAATGCTCATTGGAAAATAAGGGAGATAATGCATGCCTTAGAGAAAAATGTGAAAAAGCAGAAAAGCCTTTCTTAGAAAAAAAGGCAAAAGACAGCAATAAAATCAACTATATGTACATACTGATTAAGACACTAAAAAGTTGACTTGTACAATACTGTCATTTAATCAAAACTGGAGAACCAAGGGATTAATACTTATGTGCACTAACCTTTTTATATTGATTTCAAATTTGGAGAATATCTAAGGCCACAATTGTTTTGGGAGGATGATAAGAGTAGAATCAATGAGAAGGTACATCTTACTTTTTACTGAAGAGTGTGGATGATTTGATTGTTGCTTCCATCATTGTTCTGTTGAGAAGAAAAGACAATAAGAAACCAATGAAACTCAGACTTTTTTGACGCCTTAGAGACCTATGGAGTAGCTATATCTCTTAAGCATCAACTGATTATGGCTCCTGTGAACTTCAACATCTTAGGTCCTGAGACTGTTCATATACTGACATCTACCGAAGGTAGTAAGTTTCCAAGGATGGTGAATTGAAGGACTGAGATTATCAGAATTTTAATCCCATGTTACACATAGATTATAATTTCAATTCTGACATTTTTGCCAAAGTCATCGTTGGAACAGGATTTATTAATGTCTCCTGTAAAAGCCCTATATAATATTTTCTTTATTTCATACAACAAGAAGTGCACTCCTTCTTTCTGTACACTTGTATTTCCATCATAATATATCCTGATTCCCTGTGACTCTTCTGTTGTCTTCATTCAGAGGTTTAGAGGAAAGCTGGAAGCATTATCTTTACCTAATGTAACCTTCTAAAAATGAGATTTAAAATGGAAATTGACCTACAATTTCTAAGATCTAAACTAAGAATTATGATGATCATATTTGTGAAATACAGAACTGTCTGATTGTGAACATTGTCAGTAAACACTTCAAAAAGAGTTCTTGTTTTGGTGCTCTAAGTAACCTATAAATGTGCAAACAGATAATATTGCAGAGATAACACTAGAAAGGTGTAATTATCACTGCCTCTGGTATTGGAGAAAGTATTGTCTCTGCAGATGTGGATTCAGAAAAGTTCTATAAGAAGTTGTAGACTTCATATAGACAGTAAAAAAACCTACTTAATATATATACAAATGAGGATAAAAAGGTAACTTGATGAAAAATACTTGTGAGTTAGGTGAAGTCAATGAGAGAAAGACAGTCTATGGTGTTACATATTGATTTTAATCAACAATTTTGATATACTTTTTTTTTTAACAGGTTGAAGAAGATAACTAAAATGGTCATAACTTCCTTCATTGAGTGACCTGATGTTCTGGTTTAGCAAGGAGCAGCTTTTGGCTTAGTAACGGGGAGCGGGTTGCAGTTTAGACCCGGTAAAGAGTTTGCGGACTCCTGGGTTCACACCCACCTCCGGCCTGGCTGGGCCAATCTGGCGCCTCTGCCATCACTATTTAGGGGATGGGAATTTGGAATGCGAGTCAGGAGGTGTAAGAGTGATACAAGATGGAGACGAACACTCGGACCCTTCAGCCAGAGAAGGAGGAAGGAAGGAGAAGCGATAGACCAGAGACCCCTCTGCAAGCCATGGCAAGAATGCAAGGTGTGCCCCTGCAATCTATGGAGGTCCATGGCAGGACTGAGAGTTACCAGCAGCTCCATGTAAGTGAGCTCGGACGGGCGAGGGACTGTGTGGGGAGACGGCCATGGCCCAGGCCGTGTTGGAGAGCCTGCACGCCGCAGAGCAGCCCCACACGAGAGGCAGAGAGGAGCTGCAGCCTTTGGAATGGGCGCGCGTCGGAGCAGCCCGTGCAGGGCTGCCATGCGTGTGAGTTACCCCACGGACTTGCAGGGAGGACTGGTGTGGAGTTCACCCGTCCTGAAGAGGGACAATCGGCAGAAGCTATGGGGAACAGACTGACTGAAACCCCCACTGCCTGTCCCCCCGAACCATTCAGGAGGGGACAGGGTAAAAACCCCGGGATCAGGGCTCTGAGCCCGGGAAGAGGGGAGGTGTGGCAAAAAGGTGTTCTTAAAAAGGCTGATTGGACTCTTCATTGATGTATTACTCTGGGTTGTTTCATTTTGGTTATGTTTTGGGTTTTTGGGGTATGTTTTAGTTGATATTGCATTAAATTGTTTCTGTTTTCTTCCCCAAACCGAGTAGCCTGGTCTGTTTTGTCCTGAACCTTAAGCGGCAATTAAGTTCTCCCTGCCCTTGAGCAATTCTCAGCCTCTTCGGTACTCGAGGCTAATCGTGGTCTTTGTTCCCTGATGGGCCTAAACCATGACACCTGAGGAGCCAGGTAATGCATTCAAGGTTGATAAAACAGTTTATTGACTTTATGAAAATATTTCTTATTTTAAACCAGTGAAGGAAGGTGGCAGTCTAGTTTTTCATAAGCGCGTTCTATTAATTAGATTTGTGTAATTATATCTAAGCTGCTAAGTTAGTGATCTGATTTTCATAGTACTGTAATGTAACTAGTATCCCTAGTGACTGGAAAGTGAGCAGTTTACCTAGAATTCTTGAACAACTTTTTAAAAACTTAAATGCAAGTATCCAATTAAGAATCAAAGTAAGAAATTATTATATGCTGTGTATTACTCTTTCAGTCTACTGAACCTCTATCTCTTGAAAATGAATACAAAATTCAGTAACTTGTTTATTGAGCTACTCCTCCACAGAAACCCAGAACCCCAGTGTGCTTAAATAATAAGTATTAAATAAGCTGCAGCACTTCTAGGGGCACACAGGAAGATACGGAAGTGTGACTGCACATATCTGGAGAGTAAGTCTTGATACGTATCAACTTTCTGTTGTCTTGAGGAAGAAGGTCAATCACTTGTATGGATGGATCTGAGGTTTGGCTTAGAGTGATTAGGGATATAAATGAAAATGATACATTTGTAGCTTTTTAGACATGGAAAGGATATTTTTTTTCCTATTCTTTACATGAAAATAATTTTATTTTATGCATGTTTCCTGGTACTGAACCCAAACTGAATTTGACAGTTACTGTCAGTATTCTTGTGTCTTTTCTATAGTAGCTAATAGCAAAAAGCATATTTTGGGGAAGTTTTGATTGATGGCTTTCAAGGCATTTATCCTTTTAAAATACAAATATAAAACTTTTGCATGTATTTAACTCCGTTTTTCAAGTTTATGAATCCTGTAATTAAAATCTGTAGTGTAAAACACAGTTTACTCACTGCTAGGACAATTAAAATCATTCTTTTTTCGGGTAATTTGTGTGCTGGCTACTTGCTGGGGTGCTGGAAGCAGTGGGAGATTCCCATGGGATGTCAGGGCAGAGCCTGACAGCCAGGGCCTATCCCACCACCCTATCTGATGGACACAAAAGCATCCCCAGCCTTGGGCTTTGGTCTCTGGTCTGGGACATGGGCCACAGATGTCTGGGCAGGGCAGGGCTTTGAAGAGCTAGAGACTGTCTCTGCTATGATGTCATGGGGACAGGGGCTTCTAAATAAAGAACAATCTGTAAGAGCACTGCTGTTTCCACATGTTAGGTAGTGTTTCAGAAGGGTATTAAGCCTCCTGAGAAAAGGAACTTGTGTCTGTTATTATTTTCATTTACTTAGACTCAAGAGAGTGTCTTCATGCAATAAATCAGTTGATAAATACATAAATGTTTATTATTTTTAAATTGGTGTGTCTGGACTTTTAAAATCACACTTCCAAAACTTCTTAGAATGATAAATCATGCATCACACAGCACACAGTGATGTATACGCATAAGTATTATAACTGCTCATAGTATGTTATTTGTTTTGCTCGTTCCAAATTTTGACCTATGATATTAATCATACACATAAATTTATTATTTTAGACAAGATATTTATTTTCTCCAACTAAATCTTTCCTGCAGCATTTAAGAAAGGCTACCCTCTCAAAAGAGTCTTTGTAAAATGTTTCTTTATTTCTTAAAATACCTTTACAATTTTCAAAATAATTAGCAAAGATGAAGGTTTAATTCTTACTTAAAACCAGAAAAAAAATCAATTTTAAATATGGAAATTCCTCTCTAATTTTCAAACTGAATGCCAATATGCATTTCAAATTACTGTGTTCTTGAACACATCTCTTCATCTCTTAGGATAACAGAGAAAATCCTTGTTAAACATAATCTTTAACAACAAGTGAAATGAACCATCATGGTAATATATCAACATGGATCCTGGAGAAGCCACTACGAATCTGAATCTATAGAAGAAGTAGGACTCCCATGTATGTGCACAAACAAAATGAATTTCATTTGGAGTCAGATATGTAACAATTTTAACATAAACCTGGCCTGTTAACTGCAAGGAAACTGGGAGAAAACCTCTAGAAACAGTTTAAAAAGTGGCTTAGGTATGGAGTTGGGGGCCCATACATGGGTTTGCCTCTAATATATTCGTGAACAATTGCAACCAGGAAAATATCTGGAAATAGCATATAATTCTCAGGTGTAAGTAATTGAGGTGTGACTCTTTCGGACAAAGGCACAGTCTGGTGTCAATTTATAAAATTAATGAAATTAAGACTATGTTATTTAAAGAAAATGGTATCCTTATTCAACCCACTTAGAATCACAGAATCATAGAATTGTTATGGTTGGAAAAAACCTTTAATACCACCGAGTCCAACACTAAATCGTGTCCCTCAACATCTTATCTATGCATCTTTTAAATATCTCCAGGGATGGTGACTCCACCACTTCCCTGGACAGCCTACTCCAACATTTAACAACCCTCTCAGTAAAAAAGTTCTTCCTAATCTCCAATCTAAACCTTCCCTGGTGCAACTTGAGGGCCAGGTGCCCAGAGAACAGCCAGTTTTACTCTGGAAGAATGATGTGAAGAAGACATTAAGTACCTCAGCATTTTCCTCATTCTTGGTCACTAGGCTTCCTTCTGCATCCATTAAAGGATTAAGACTGAATTTTGAGAAGCATAATTGCATCATTTCATGGTCTAGACCTTTCTGATTTTTATTTGCCTGATTGCAAAAAAAAAAAAAAAAAACCTATCTAGGGGAAAAAAAAAAGACATGAGTATTTTTTTTCTTTTTACTTTTTAGGTTTAAAAGTGTTTAAAAAGAAAAAGGGTAAAATCCAGTTATTTTTACTTTATTCCTTTATTATCATGAAGATATTTTCCCCATCTGTTTCTATGTCTAAGTATCAATGTGACTGTTTTTGCTACAAATCTGAGGGCTGAATATGGGTTGCATTTAAAATGAGATTATAATCTTCTTCAAGAGCTGGAAAATAAATGAGAATCTAGAGTTCACAACAGGTGCTGTGGTTGAATAAACCGTGAACTTTATATTATCAGATATCTGCTGAAGCTTCAGGCACATCTCAAATCTGTAGGATATTGAAAAACAACTTGGTTTTTATTAATCATGACATCCTACTAAAAAATTAAAAGTATCTTTTTATGAATGATATATAAGAGATTTTGTTGTGCATGAAAATGCACCTTGTGTTTCTCTCAGATTGATAGGATTATTTGCCACCTGGTTATCACAAATTTCAGGTTAGTACACATCGTTTTTCCTGTTAAAAAAATGAGAATTTAATTCCTCATTAGAGAATACTGTTTCTGCAGGGGTTTTCATCTTCCTGAAGGTGTGGACAGCTGATTATCTGTTCATATTTCATTATTATAATGCATACAAAAAAGGAGGAGGCTTTTTCAAAAAGATTTGTTGAGCTGCTGAGAACACAGCAGAGATCCTGATGATGCATTTTTCATGCTCATTGGACACTATGGGAAGAGTAGTGAACAATGTAATTAAATTATGTTGTACTCTTATTTGCTATCAAAGGTAAAACTCCACTACAAAGTGAAATGTTTATACAAGGCAGCTATGTAAAAGTGCTGTAAAGATTGGTTAGTTGTTGACTATCTTTCCATGGATATCATAAGCAATAACATTTAGTTGGAGGTACACATGCCAGAAATTAAAGAATAAGATTTAAATATCCATAGGAAAAAAGAGAAATGAAACCTTTTATATAAAGCATAGATATATCTGATTTCCAAGTCTTTGGACCAGCTCTCAGTTATCTTCACCACAATCTTAATGGCCTCAAGGCACTGTAAGTATTAAATAATTTGCTTTAGTATTTTACTTGGACTAGAAATAAAGATGGATATGAGCAGCACTATAGACACACCTACGTGGATCCCTTAACTAAAATATTAATTCTGAAAGAGAAACCTATGGATAAAATATGTGATTAGCCACGAACATTATTTTGTTTCTCTCAGAGAGAAGTGGCAGAAGTGTCAAACACTCAAAGACAATTGTCAACTGCTTTTGAGATCTGCAAATGGATGAATATTGCATTTTTATATCTTCTGGTAGATTTAGGATATTTCTCAACAGCCTTGTGAATTACTGTGCAACCTGAGGCATAGGTGAAGGCTTGAGCATATTTTAAGAAGTATTTTGCCATTCCTGCATAGTGTATGTTTTTTTTCTCTAATTACTTGATAGGTCATACACCCTCTGTTTCTCAATTTTATCCAGAGAGTAATTATTGAAGTGTGGCATATTGCTGTTATATAGGCTGTTACATTTTCAATGAGACTGTAGCAGCCATAGTTTCCACCAGATAGGACTAGATGTAACAGCAGTTTCTCTGTAGTTCTATCATGACAATTTGTGCAGTTTCTGGATTACTAGGGCCCTAAAACTTGTTTCCATACAAAATATTAATTTCTTCAAGTATATATTGTTAAGTCTTTTCACTTCATAGTGCAAGGAAGGACATATTTAATTTTTAATTCTGAATGATTTATTTCTACGATTAAGTGATAGTGTATATCTTATATCTTAGTAAATCTTTGCCAGATAATTAGAATGGAAAAATGTAACTAGCATTTTTTTTTTCCCCATGAGTGTGCCCATGAGTGCTCAGCTCTGGAAATAAATTATATGTTCTGGATTTTTGTCATGATCTTCTCACTCTCATTTATTTCCTGCTGTTGCTGGTTGATGGGTCTTTCTTCTAGCTGGCAAAGTGAAGTCAGGCACCTGACTTTTAAAAACAGTTTTCAGACTCAGTTTAAATTTTGAAGCACAAATGTTAGTAGTTCTACTCAAATCAGAAGTGTTCTTAATGCTGAAAGAAATGAGAACAATTCCCTCGAGTCTCTCGGTTTTTATCACAAGAATAGTTCAGTTGCATCTCTCATTCAATTATTATTGCATAAGAAATCTTCCATTATCCAATCAATACACTTGACAATTAGCTATCCCTTCCATATTGTCCACTTTGTGCAGTCCAACAGTCTGCAAGTTAACTCCCTGCAGTATCATTGCATGGAACATGTTGTTACAAGAGGAAGCCACTGTTCTGCTGACCCTTCACATTTATTTATCCGTTCCTGTACGTGACTTGACTCAATTTAGATCACCCTCACTACAAAAATATCAGCATTTGAGTTCTTCACTCAGTTGAGATATACAGTTATTTTCTTTTTTTGTTTTGTTTTTCAAAATGCTCTCCCAGAACTGTCCATTCACTTTGTTACTGCCTTTCTCAAACTAGAAGATTAGTAGCTTGTCCCTTTCTTAGCACCAGAGTCTTTCCTACTGGCTAGATGCTATCTGTGAGTCCCATGCAAAGTGAATTAGTCACATAAGAACATCATCTTTTCTGTCTTCATGTGTTTGATCGTGTCAAGTATTTACACAGCATTTTGCCTCAGAGAATTCCAAGTAATTTGTCAGTATATTGCCAGATTTTCATAGAATCATAGAATGGTAGGATTGGAAGGGACTTTTAGAGATCGTCTAGTCCAACCCCCTTGCTAAAGCAGGTCAACCTAGATCAGGTGACATAGGAACACCTCCAGGCGGGTCTTGAAGACCTCCAAGGAAGGAGATTCCACAACCTCCCTGGGTAGCCTGTGCCAGGGCTCCATAACCTTTACAGTAAAATAGTTTTTTCTTATATTTAAATGGAACTTTGTGTGTTCCAACTTCATCCCATTACCTCTTGTCCTGTTGCTAGCTACAATAGAAAAAAGGGTGTCCCAACCTCCTGACACCCACCATTTAGTTATTTATAAATATTAATAAGATCCCCCGTCAGTCTTTTCTATACTAAACAGCCCCCATTCCCGCAGCCTTTCCTTGTTTGAAAGATGTTCCAGTCCCCTGATGATCCTGTTGGCCCTGCACTGAACTCTCTCTTTTGTGTGTACACAAAAGCCAATAGCACTTTTAAGCATGTCTAAGATTAGCATCAGACTGAAAAACAAAGATATGCTTGCTGGCAACCAGCAACCTCCTCTAGCTCAATATGCTCTATAGTTCCTTTGACAAATAGTTATACTATCTTGACCTCTATTTAGAAGCTGAAGAGTATTATATATAATAGGTGAACATCCTTATCAGACTAAACTTCCAGGTGCAAGTGAATTGATATTGTGTATGAACACAAATATTTTTACTGAAGAGAATAGTCATGAAGTAATGAAAATATAACAAATGCACAATATAATGCCTTACCTTCCAGAGAATTTGGCCATAGTACCCTTATCCTCCTTTCTAAGTGATTGTGGAATTTCTGTGTACCTGGCATCATCTTGCTTGCATATTTCTCTGTCATTTCCTTGAAAGTTGCAGAGGAGCCAGTATGCTATGCAAAGCCCTTAGCCATTTGAGTGTATCTCTTCACAGTCAAATCATAACTGCACAATTCTCTCAGCTCCCTGTTCCCCTATTATCCTTATTGCATTAATGTTAGCTCACTTCTGGCTTTGTTCTGAGTAAAAAAGCCACAAGTTCCCCCTACAATAGAACCTGGAATGCAAAACCATCACTATGATTGGTTGTGCCATAGCCCTTATATTATTTAAAAAATTGTTCATGTAAATGTATGCAATCAAACAGTATGTATTATGGGCCTTTCTTTACAACAGCTCTGAAAGGAGCTAGATCTGAGAAATGTAGACATAACAACTCTACACCACTTTGTCTATATAGTCACCACCAGTCTTTCAGATTGGTTCATTGCAGGCCTGATCATACAAATTCACAACAAAGTAACTGAAAATAGGACAGCCGATAGGAGGATCAAAGAAGCAAAGAGTCTGTCCAAAAATTGACTGGTGACTTTTCCCTGAAATATAAGGGATCTACTTCAGATTGAGCCATTGACACAATGTCAGGTGTCCACGTGTGAAGTCACTTCCATTTCCTCCCTATACTTTTTGTTTTCACTGGTTATTTTTTTTCTAAATTAGATTTTCAGCTTAAGCCACCAATGGCATAACTAATCATGTAGCCTTAGGCTAAGCTCTTGGACTTTCTTCACATCTAAGGCCAATTAGCACTTGTCACCATACCTCCTATCATACCCTTAGTTTCCTATCAGAAATGTATTACATCTACTGAAATTGGTAACAATTATAAAACATTTATCTATTGCTGCATTCCTTCCAAAGAATGTGAATTTGAATTAACCCAGTCAGTTCAAACATCATGACAAATGCTAAAGTAAGAGTGAGGGAAAAAAGAAATTTGTAATAAGAGAAAGCTTTTAAACACATTCCAAACTCATTGAAGGAAGGATAAAAACCAAAAATATAACAGATTTAAATATGAAATAAATTATTTTCCATATGACATATTGTCTGCAGGAAAATAGTTCTGAGTTAAGAATTTACAGATAAATTCATTTTAATTCTATATTCTGCTGTTTGATGTAGCTAATCAAGGAATACCTCATCAAGAATTCAGATCCATATAGAGATCCTCATGACCTCCTCATGCAAAATCATATGCAAATATTCTGGACCCATAGGTTTTTTTTCTTTATATAGAACTTACATAACTTTATATGTATGCAGTTTAGATGATAGCATAGATTTTCTGGAATTACAGCATTAATTCTCACTCTAGCTTCATGCTTTATTCAGCCTCTGAGCTTTCTTGGATCTCTTTGAATTTTCCTTCAGCAGAGTGATAGTTTCTTTATTTCGTAGTTCATATTGAGTAGTTTTTTTGTGGAACATGAACATTCTTCACTGTATGCTTCCCCATCATTTCTTTTAGTAGAGTCTTTGTTTTATCTGCAGCTTCATTTTGATTGTGTAATATTTACTTGCAGAATTATTCTTTTTTGAAAAACAATCTTACAACTATTGAAGAGATAAGTATCTTTTAGATTCAAGAAAATATGTGTTTTCCTTCTCCACATACATTTTTATGTAGAAAAAAAGGTAGAATTTGCTTTGAAAACATAGGCTACAAGGAAAGTAAAAAGTGTTCATAAATGCAAGATTATATAATAACTTTTGGTTAAAAAAGACTGGCCAAATGTTTGGTTTTTTTTTTCCTAGTAAAAATCTCCTATCCTCAAATTTCTTTGCAATCTCATTAAAAGTACATTAATTTATGAATCTTATCAAACCAGAAAAATAACAGGAACCACTTGGTGCCTACAACTGGAAGACTTATGCAGATTATAAAGCATTTAACTTCTTTCGTATGGACTCATTAAAGTTTTTTAGCATTTTTGCCTATGAAGTAGGGTGCCAGTGACATCTCTGATAATGTTCATCTGATAATGTTCATCCTTATCCTTTCCCCGACAGTAATTGGCACAAGTAGATACTGAAAGATTAGTGCAGACTAAGGCTAAACAAGCCTTGTGGAAAAGTAAACAAAAAGTTAAGCAAGAAGATACGTGTTTCCAGTCACAGTTAATCCCCTAGGTCCTAAATCTGTGGAAATCCAGGTACTGAAAACAGTGATACTTTTGCTAGATATCCCCTAATTAGATACACTAGATAAGGAGAAAATGTTTAATGTGAACTTTCCAACTCAATAAGACCATCATACAAAATGATTTGAAATGTTGAGAAAGTAATACAGGGATAATTTTATTTACCATGCAAACAATGGTTTGTGAAACAACATGTTATTTAGAATTTTCTGGAATAAGGATTCCTCTATAACAAAATGTAATAGACATTTTGCTTTTACACTGCTTTCTAAGTGTATCCATAGAATTTTTGAAAGAAGGATGTTCTAATACCAAATCATACAGCATTCTATTGGTTTCTATTACATTTTCTGAAACATTTTCATAATGGAGAAATACAACATTATTATTAAGAATGCCCTTTAGTTGAGCAGTCCTGTGGGAAAAACTTCTCTCTCTTGATTAACTGCAAGTAGTAGATTGAAATTAGGAGATCTGAATTAGAAAATTTTTTTTTTCATGGTCAACAATATTTTAAGATGTACAAATCAGATTAGCTCCTTAGAGAATGAGGTGTCAAATATCACTTCTATCAAGTAAAAATTAGAAACTTTCATTCATTG
Source organism: Colius striatus (assembly GCF_028858725.1). Taxonomy (NCBI): domain Eukaryota; kingdom Metazoa; phylum Chordata; class Aves; order Coliiformes; family Coliidae; genus Colius; species Colius striatus. The sequence goes on along the minus strand of NC_084759.1, from coordinate 49,926,228 downwards.
ATGTTCAATTCCTGCTTTTGAGTACAAGATTGCACATTTTAAGTTCAAGTTTAAGCTTCACGGTAATTAGAAAACAGTTAAAAAGGAGACACAAAAACTTCTCAGTTTATTTTTTCTGCAGTAAGGTTTTACATTCCACCTATAAACTCTGAAATTACTGGCGCCTCAAATTAATTGTTATAAACTGGAAACAGAATCACAGGTTTAACTGAAGGGCAGAAGTTTAAGGCTTTCATAGCACACATCAAGTCATTTGCCTTTGTATTGGCATAGGGGCAGTAAACAACATAAGGGCAGTAAACTGTTGCCGCAGTAAACCAACTCTTTAATGAAGGGATTTTTTGTTGTAATACATCCTTGATTATTTTTAATACAAACCACTAGCTTTATGTTTATGTGCTAATGCACACTGTAGTAGTCAAGACATAAAATGTACTTTGTTTCACCTGTTCAGTAAATGTGTTGTGTGCATTAAATATATTGTGTATTTCAGCTTTTCAGTAAATGTATTTTAATGCATTCATAGAAATCAGCATCTGTTTGCAAACAAAATCCTAAGAGACCAAAGGGAAGAAGTGATTGAATAGCATTTTTTCAGGCATAATAGCAGTGGTGCAACTATAGTTCTTTTTATACATTATCATTTATTATAAGTGATTTTAAATAGATTAAAGATTTTTGATTCTCGGACCTACCAACATGGTGCTTCCATACCCATTCCACACACATTTCTACATTGCTTATATTTTCTTTTCTTCCTTCCCTGAATAGGAGAGGGTATTCAAATTGTCTGTTAGAATTCAATCTAACAGATAATTCCAAAGAGATAATTCCATGTGTTAATCTGGTAAATGCTAGTCTACATGGGCTAAAAATTTGCAGTGGCCTCTGCTAATAATATAAACTTTGTGTGTCATTGCTAAGGTCCATGTCTGAGTCCCTTTTATTTTACTAATGTACACTTGACCTTCTTAAAATGCTTTAAAAAATCAATGAAAAAAAATCTGTCCTGGGAGAGAGGAAAAAATGACATATCCTAAATAGATAAAAATTGTGTAGTATCCCACAGTAATCAGGGAACCAGTACTACAGTCACATCAGTTCGTAGGATAATAGAAAGTAATATTATTCAATTCATGGAGTATTTAAGTTATCGATCTCCACCACAAGGCTCAATATTCTCTCTTTTCCAGGTTACTGCACACGTTCTCATCAATAGATATACTGTAAACGTCATGTAATAGTATGCAACAACACTAGAGGCAGCAGATTTTGAGAACATTGAATTTTATTTGAGAAAATAATTATACTGAAATTATGTAGCATCCCCACAATTTTGATAACATTGAAGATTTGAAGTATTTTCCTTTAAATAAAAGCAACAGTGTTAGAAAAATCTACTTTGCTGACATTGGGAGTGGTTCTCTTCATTAACTGGCTTAAGTCCCAGGGACAAGCAGTCACTCGTTAATTGATGTGAATGTGTGCTCCCTTAAGCGGTCATCTCACAGCAGTCTTAATGCTTCAATTTGTAGAAGGTATTCTGAATAATTCCTCTGATTGTTTTTAGACTTCTAAAAACGGATTCTGATACTCAAATATAATGATATTTGCAAACCAAACCTTTTAACTTGTCTTCCCTTTAAAATGTCTAAATTCAATACTTGTACTTATGATAAATAATTAAAAAAGGAAATCATAAAATAGAAAACATAGGAAATGAAGTTTAATCTTGCTTTTGATAAGGATTCAAAACTACATTGACTTCAATGAGAATTCTATAAGAAAAATAGTTATAGATTTGGATCTCCAAGACTTCTACACACAGAGAAGTTACTAGATTCTTCTTGAGATCTTCAAAGTTCCTAATAACTGGAGTCGCAGAATATAGACAGTTTTCTCAGAAACCCTTATTACCCTCCTGCTATGTTCCTCCAGCCCTATTAACTCACGTAGTTCTTTTGTAATTCTGCTAGAAAAAAAACCCAAATATTTTATATTCAATAGAGTATCAGTATTTAGTTCATAGTAATATAACTGAGGAAGTAATTTATAACAATTGGTCCATGGAAAATACAGCTTACATTATCTGAGTTTTAATTATATTCATGAAAATATGAAAAAGATTATGCCCAAGTTATGTTAATTGCATTGTGAATTGTCAAAAAAAAGGGAAAAAACAGACCAAAAACAATTTGTGTTGCATAGCTATGTAAATAATGAGTGATATATAAATGATTTTAGGCCTGTCAAACAGAACCACTAAGTTCAGAAATTGACAGAAAAACAAGTCAAACTCACATGCTTTCAGGATATCTAATGCTATCTAGTTACTCAATTGCTTTTATCCTTTACTCAAGATATTTAAAATTATTTTCTGTTAACATTGGTAGAATAGAACTTGGCATCTTGTTTTATCTCACATTGTATACTATATTAAGCTTTTGCTATTTTCTTTGATGATGACTAATGTGGCAACATTCACCCTTTCACATCATGAGACTTTAAGATGGAGATGGGAGAAAGGAGCCTCTAATTCACATCAGCCAAACTAGTCCCAATAGCTGAGTGATAAAGTGTTTTGACAAAATAGTTCAAAAGTCACATTGAAGTAATTTTCATTGTATGTTATGCTCTGTAACCTATCAGCAAAATATCTAGAAATATTTAAGCCCAGATATGATAAATTGCTTCAAATTCTATACTGCTGAAGCCATATAAACTTTGAACTGTTAATATATTTCTATAGTAAGTGGTACAAGCCTTGAGGAAGTATACAGACAATAATTATGTCTGGAATTCTGACCTGATGGTATCTACATAGTATCCACTGTTTTTTATCCTAGCTTTCAAGAAGTTGTTTGCTGTTTAGAAACCAAGGTGAATCCCACAGCAAAATACTCATTTCAAGATTAACATAAAAACAGAGATAGCAAAGAAAGCAGCAAAGAAATATCACCTTTTCAAAAAATTCTCATTATAAAGATGAGTGAGATGAGATCCTACCATTTAAAAATGGTCAGTTTTAATGCTATTCTGGATATCTAAGATATCTGAGAAATCCGCATAGAACTGATAGATATGGCATGGATTTACAGGATACCTCACACCCTTCCAGAGTGGAAGCTAGCTAGGCAGCCAGCTAGGCAGCCATCATATCTGGGTTTAAATATTTCTAGATATTTTGTTATATTATACATGAAGACCTTTGGACAGCAATATCAAAAACCTCTGGTTAGATGACTGAATCAGTCCAATAATGTCTTTAGCACCCAGCTAAAGACACTCATGATGGAGACTGTACTGGAGGAACTGTCTATTGATATTCCAACGAGGTTTGCAGCAGTTGCATTGGTCCTGAAGACTTATAACAGGCTCAGAAGGAGAAATTGAGGTTCTGTCTTTGGAATAGTTGGTATCCCAAGGGATAATCCTAAAAGTAATTTTGGTAATACAAACATAAAATTGAGCCTTGTGACATTCTTTATGTTCTTGCAAATGTTGATCAGGGACTGTCTGGCAATAACAGACATATAATACATAGTTATTAACTAAAAAGCTAATGTAGTGCTTTTGTAGGTTGACAGATTGACAATATTGATAGCTATACTGCTCCATGTATTTACAGGGTAATACAAAGAGGTAATAGTGTTGCAAGTTGCTGAACAGAAAGATATCTCAGTGCTAACACTGCCTGTAAGGGCATGCCTAATTCCTCTGATGAAATTGATGGTAGTTTTATTTTTGTGGAGCAATTGTGCTGCAGGAATTGAATTTCAGCCCCTGGTTTGTTTCACATAGATCACTGAACAGCAAGAAGGTCATTTGAAAACAAATGATTCTATATTCCAGGACCAGTCCCTTGAGCTAAGTTAGCTTTTGTGTTAGAATGAAGACAGAAAAACAAGGAGTAGAAAGAAATCTTTAAAAGGATATGAAGGACATTGCTTGGATACCCTGAAATATTGGAGAATGGTATTCCAGGTGTGATTGTAAAACCTTCATCTGTGCTGGATGTAAAAAGTGACTACTTCCAATAAATTGTGAAGCTATATGTGTGTAAATGAAATATAATACCTTAATCTTTGTCTCAAACTAGTTACAATAAGTGTACTCTAAGTGCTAGAGCCCACACAGTGACTAGGACAGAACTGAATTTAAAATCAAACACACAAACAAACAACTCTCCCTCAAAAACTAAATACACGTTTTATATGGGGTTGGGGTTTTTTTCAGGTATCTGTTAAGTATTATTTTATATTACACTCATTGTAGGCAAATTGGAGTCAACGGCATTCCACTCCTGGCCCAGACTTTGGCTTTGTACCTTATGCCATAAATTTATAGGTTTAGTATAAGAGCAACTGCATCATCTAGAAATTCACAGGTGCAAGGATTTCTCCTGCACCTTATTGTGTGATTGTCGCAGACATTTTGAATTAATGAAGTGGCAGAAGAAAAAAAAATAAAAGACTAGCTTTCTTTTTGGGGTTACCCATTTTGAGAAATATATTACAAATGAATTTTCTTCCCTGATTCCTTTTTAGATGTAATTTTTAGATCTCAGCTTTGTCCTTTCAGAATTGCTCCTGTTCAGAAGGCACGACTGTGCCATCCTCTTAAGGAAATCTATTCTCATCCTGTACAGAGACTCCCCTGCATCCTGGGGTGAGACTGCAGCTGTTGTTATATATGTGAAGTGCAGCCTTCTCTGCAAATACCAAAGAGAAATTTCCTGGTTTTGGGGGTGGCATTTATATTGCCAGTTCTGCTACTAGCAGACTATGAAGTATTAAACAAATTACTTAACCTCTCTTGATATATTTTCTGGTTTTCAAAGTGGGAATATAATCAAGAGGTTTACTTCTTAATGGTTGTCAATTGCATTCACATTTAAAAAAAGAAACTACAATAGAAATAGGAACAAATACTATTATAATTTCTTTCCATTATTACAATAAGTAAAAAGATTACATTAATTAACTTTTCCTTTTTAATTGTATATATTACATCATTGACATATAATTTCTCCTAATTCTCATGTGTTGAAATGCAACTCAAACATTCTGAAGGTCTGAAAAAATGAAATCCTCACCATTTTATTCTTAAAAGATAAAATAATATGCAACATTGTTACAAACTGTTGATCCACTCACTAGAAACAAGGTTGCATCAGAAAATGTAATTCAGAAAACCATTAAGGAACAAAATATTAATTTCATATGATTACAGATTGAAATTCAAGAGGGAAATTAGTGCTGCTTAATTTGCATTTTTAAACAAAAATATACTTTATAGATTTCTTTTCCTCTTTGAGAGAAGAAGAGTGCCTACATCTGTACCACATTTGCAAATCTTTAAATCAGCTAACAAGAAACATTGATTTACCCAGTAAAACAATCTGTTAATTTGTGATATGATTAAATAGGCATACTATGTAGAGCTCAAAATTGTAAGAATGTTTAATGAAATTTAAATGACATTTATTTTGCAACTCCAGATATGTTATTAATAAACTGAGTAATTTAGAACTAGTTTACATAGTAAGTGAATATAATTAAAATCAAGCTATCATCAGAATCACAGGAAATCTTTAATTTGTAACATATCTTAAGGAAGGAACCAAGATTATTTCAAGAATAATACCTACAATGGCCACTAATACACATGGAACTTATACAAGACTTTATACTGCACATCAAAAAACAGTAAATAATAATACAAAATTTAAAATATTCTGATAACTTATATCCATAATTTATACTTTCCAAACATATTGCAAAATTTTGATATTATAGTTCAGATGCATTTACCTATATGACTAAAATATCAAATTGTAAGGATGTTAAGGAGTGTCCAATTTCTGAGCTTTCAGAAATGTTTTTCAGTTGCTAATATTTGAGATGCATGAGAGCTCTTTTTCATGCCCCAGCATTTCCTTATCATCTATTCCATCATAAATAATTAAATAACTAAGTGCAGAAAAGTTTCAGTTTCCTTAAAATTACAACTTACGTTGTTAAATGTATGATGATTCATGGTTAGGACATGTATGTTCACAAGAAAGCTCTAAGTTGTAATGCTATTTCTGTGTATGTAAAAATATAATCTTTTTGTCAACATTATGAAGGAAGATTAATTTGGTAAATAAAGTATTCTTTCAAATATTCTTCGGATGACTGAAATGAAAGTCCCTCAAATAGTGAAATTTTCCTATATCAGTCAAAAGAAAAGGTAATAAACTGCTTTCCAGTAATAGGAATAATATCTTCAAATTGCATACCAACATAGTTTTCAAGGTTTCACTTTACACATGCAGTAGAATTCATTAAACTCTTGGTACAATGCTTGCATGTTATTTTAGGTGTTTCTGTCACAACTATGTCATGGTTAAATACTGAAAACCTGACACTGACTTTTTATATAGTTACAAGAGAAAAAAAAAGAAAATGTTCATTATTTTTTAATTTTTCTTTTGGTCTCCTGGTGTTTCTGTACAGGTGCCCAGGAAAATTTTGCTCTTCGTGCACTTAGCATGCACAGACTGAAGGAACTCCAGTTTTGAGCTGTATCTGAATAGGAAAGGGCAAGGAAGACCTGGAGGGATGTCAGGCTAACGGGGCTGGCCATAAGTGGAACCACAGCACAAAGTCCAGCACATCATTATTTTTGTGGACAGGAGTTCAAAATCGTACACAAAATCTATCAGTTAGGAAGTGACAGCTGAAGAGATTATGATCAGTGGGAAATAAGAAAATTGTTCAGGACTTTTTGACCTCTATTCATTCTGTTCTAGTACCAGATCTTTACTATCTCTGCCTGATTCAAGGAAGGTTTGAATAATGAATTTCTACATTCAAAGGTTTTTCAGATCTCTAAATGTGAAATAAAATAATAGGAGACAGTTGAGATGTACTTACTCCAGAATCTAAACACCTGCAAAGCTTTTCGTTTGTTCAAATGTATAACGTTGCTTTGGGCATACCTATAACATCAAATAGTATAAAAGTAAAAAGGATAGCAAACCAGTTTCCTTGATGTGATTTTATCTTTTTGGTTTAATTTGCTTCCTTTGCAGCCTTGATATCAAATTCCCCTTTGAAACTGAAACAGACACATTTCAAATTGAATAGATTTACTTTCTATTGTAATACTGTTTGGCACAGGACAAATTATTACTGAGAAACTCTAAAAAGAAAAAGAGAGAAATCCAACAGCATTGCTGTACTTAATGTTTTGTCAGCATTTCTATTATAAACCTTCTATTTGATGTTTTTCTTGTTCTGTTGGCTTGATACAAAGAACAGAGGATATCAGCTGACAATTGCTAAACTGATTTTGACGTTAGAGAGTCAGAGATAACAAAATCATTAAATTATTGTTATAAAAAATCAACAAAAATAGTATCCTTTTTTTTTCAGTGTCACTGGAGATGAAACACACTTATTCTAATCTCATGGTTACTTATTATAACTAGTATAAATAAACCATTAAGGATTCAGAGAATATTCAGATATTTACCATATACATTCTGTATTGAATTCTACTTTTAAGTCTAAGTTAAAATCTATATGACAGGCCTGGTTTTCCTGTCACTTTAATGTGAGCTTGTCTTTGTTACTTAACAACATTCTTTTTCCTAGTAAAATTAGGTACCTGAATAAGTTTGCAAGACTGAGAATTCAGTGAGAATGATGTTAAATGCTATTATTCTCTAAACAAATTGTGAATGTCATGTAAATCCAGTAATCTTCCAGAAAAATCAACACTGCTGATGTTTATCTTGTAAAAGTAGGTTTATTGTGTTGCAAAGTAGTAGGAGTTATAGAAAGCATTTATGTGTGAAAGTGTATAATATGAACGTATTATTATGGTAAATATTCATCTGCACAAAATTTCCAAGATTACTGGTTTTATCCACATCACCTATAGAGATCACAATAGCAGGAAATGAAGGTCATCACTTCCTCAGTGTGTTCCCCTCCCATCTGAACATGGTAGTAAAGAGAAGATTTTATTATTTTCATTTGAATGTCAATACTTTTGGCTTACATGCATGTGAGCTTTATATCTGATAAGTGGATTATAAAAAGAAGGCCTCAATAGTTGCATATGGTTGCAACTATAAGAATATATAGAAAGAAATAAAAATGCATAAAAATCATATAAATAATATGATAGTTACTGTATCCATATGTATCAGTACCCATTCAATCGGATAGACATGTGGCAGTGGAGAGGCTTAGTTTTAGTGACTGAGTGGCCAACTGGAGAGAGCAAGGGGTTCCCAGAGCAATGACAGTGGAAGAGCAGGGAGGAGATATGGCAGCTCTCTGAGGGGATTGTCCTGCTGGGATGCAAAACCAAGGCAATTGTGGAGGGTTTAAACAGTGCCCTGGGGAGCATGAGTGACCAGGAGCTTGGCACAGGCAGTGTGCATAGGGAAGGCAGACAGGAAACAACCCACAACCTGGGGGAGTGCTCTGGTCTCAAGCTGACAAGATGGTGAGCACTTGCCTGTGAGATAAAGCCAAGGCTCAGAAAGAGAATACTTTTCAGAAGGTCAATGCATCTACCCAGACCGAGCTGGGTAGCAAGGATGCTTCACCACAAGCAGACTACAGGGGGTGTTGAGGTACTTCTCCTGCTAAGGTAAGTATGTGTGATAGGTGCCAGCAAGTCCAAGATCTGCAACATTGGGTAAAGGAGCTGTAAGGAACTACTAATAGTCTCAAAAATATTAGAGGAGCAGAGCTTAGAGATTGACACATGGTTCCAAAACAAGGCACAAGCCTCCACTGAAAACGAAATGCCTTGGACCTCGGTGACATAAAAAAGCAGGGCTCCACTTTACAACTTTCCCTCTAGTGTTCCAGTCAAAAATAAAATTGAAGTGTTAACAGTGGAGAACATGGACGGTCCAGGTGAGGAAACCTCAACAACCAATCCTTGAATGCCTTGGATGAACATAGACTTTCTTGGGTGAAAAACTGGTGAGATGGTTGAGCCCAAAGAGATATTGCCAATGGAGTTACATCCTGTTGGCGGCTGGTCACAAATGGTGTTCCCCAGGGCTCAGTACAGGGGCCACTTCTGTTTAACATCTTTATTAATGATCTGGATGAGGGGATAGAGTGCACCCTTAGTAAGTTTGCAGATGACACTAAGCTGGGTGGAAGTGTTGATCTGTTTGAGGGTAGGGAAGCTTTACAGAGAGATCTAGATAGGCTGGATGACTGGGCCAAGGCCAATGCCACGAGTTTCAACAAGGCCAAGTGCTGGGTCTTGCACTTGGGCCACAACAACCCCCAGTAACGCTACAGGCTTGAGGAGGAGTAGCTGGAAAGCTACTAGGCAGAGAGGGACCTGGAAGTCTTGGTTGACAGCCAGCTGAGCATGAGCCAGCAGTGTGCCCAGGTGGTCAAGAAGGCCAATGGCATCCTGGACTGGATCAGGAACAATGTTGTCTGCAGGAGGAGGGAGGTGATCATTCCCCTGTACTTGGCTTTGGTGAGGGCCTAACCTCAAATACTGTGTCCAGTGTTGGGCTCCTCTGTACAAGGACACTGAGGTGCTAGAGAGGATCCAGAGGTGGGCTACCAAGCTAATAAAGGATTTGGAGTATGTCTCATTTGAAGAACCACTGAGGGATCTGGGACTGTTTAGCCTGGAGGAAAGAAGACTCAGGGAGACCTGATCACTCTCTAAAAATACCTGAAATGAAGTTATAGCAATGTGAGGGTCAGTCTGTTCTCCCTAGTAACAAGCAATAGAATGGCAGGAAAAGGCCTCAAATTATGCCAGGGGATGTTCAGGCTGGATATGAGGAGGAATTTCTTTACTGAAAGGATTGTCAGGCATTGGGGTGGGCTGCCCAGAGAGGTGGTGGAGTCACTGTCCCTGGAGATGTTTAAGAGAGGGGTGGACATTGCACTTTGGAAATGGTCTTGTGGTTGATAGGGCTGGGACAAAGGCTGGACTCAGTGATCTTAAAGATCTTTTCCAGCTGAAACAATTTTATGATTCTATGACCTAATTAATACTTACAAGTATTTGAAAGGTGTATGTCAAGAGAATAGGGTGATACTTTTTTCTGTAGTGTCCAGTGATAAGACCAGGGGTAATGGATAAAAGCTTAAGGGAAAACTTAAGGAAAAGCTTTACTGTGAAGATGAGGTTGCCCTGGCACAAGCTGTCCAGGCAGACTGAGGAGTCTCCTTCTCTGGAGGTTTCCAAATCTGCCTGCATGTGTTTCTGTGTGACCTGATCTAGGCTGACCTACTTGAGCAGAGGGATTGGACTAGATGATCTTTAAAGTTCCCTTCCAACCTCTACCTAGTACCCTCTCCAAATGTATCTTGAAATCCTTCAGTGAGAGGGACTCTACCAGGTCCCTGGGGAGGTTGTTCCAGGGAATGATTGTAAATTTTGTCATCTACAAAAAGTTGGTAGTAATGCTAAAACATTAATTTGTTCTGGTGGTTTTTACATTTCTAATGTAAATCTATTTTTTTTCCTTACAACAGCATTCTATAATATATCTTTTAAACCATTTTTTTGAAATATAAAGTTTGCCCTGTATTTCTAATATATGATGTCATCATTTGTTTTCTCTTTACTTATATTTACTTTGTAATGTATTAATTTTTGTTTTCTTTTTAGTCTGAGTAATACCTTGTAGATTTATAGTTACAGTTACATTAACCTTTGAAATTAGTGTGTTATAATCTATTTAATAGTTTCAAGACTTATCAGTAGGCAGAACTGATTAATTTTCCTGCATAGGTGCTGAAAAAAAAATTACAACACAGTTAGGGATTCACTTCCATACTTACCATCTCCTGGTAATAGCACTAATTTAAAATGGAACTGTTCTGCCAACATTGTCCTTGAAGATGCTCACAACGTTCTTCATCTTCAGGCTGTTAACTATGTCCTTTCATGGCTCATTTTACTCAATTTAACATCTTCTCCAGATACCATTGACCCTGACATAATTTTAAGCACCTTGTAAGTCTCACTAGCACTGTTTTAGCCTGGCTGATATCTTTATCTAACTGATCATAACAGTGTAAATTACTTACTACTGATATTGAGTTTTTTTGTTGTTTTCTTTTTTCTTTTTTCACTGAGATTGTTTTTGATTGTTTCAGGGATGTAGACTGTGACTATCATTTCTGTTACCTGTATATTCCCACCCCCTCATTTTTTTTAATATTTAATACTATGCTAAATCAGAAACATTTGTTTTCTGAACTTGGTGTTGATTCTTCTTAAACGTAATAGGTTTACTGTACTGTATTTGAAAATGGAAAATTGTATAACAAAATCAGTGTAACTGAGTGTTTATAAATAGTATGGAATTTTTTGTTTAGCAATTTTCAGTTAGGCTTGCTTCTTTATTTGGTATCTGTGATTAGAAGTATGCAAAAATCTAAAGGAAGATTGCTCTACTTGAAACATGGCAAGGTGTTATTTGATTCTATGAATTATACCCAAAAGAAAAGCATCATCCTGGAATTTAATGGTTCCCCAGGACTCCATCAAGTTCTGGACCTAGGTGTGTTCCCATTTAGTGATATTTGCTGTCACACCAGAAGTCAGAGCTCACATAGTCTAATGTTGTACATGGTCTCCTGCTTAGTCTTCCAGTTAGATTAGGTCTCTTTATATCATTTCTCAGTAAGTGATTCTGTGAGCATATCTCCTGTCACCAACTCTGCTGATGGAACTATCTCCAAAGTTTGATTAAGATGAAAATAATTCATGTCAAGGGCAAACAAGTTCAGAGGTTATGGCTGGCCACAGGATTTGGATCTGCTTTTGTCTTTTATGTCATTGTCTTCATCGGGACTTTTTGCATTAGTTGAAATACTATATGAGATTAACTTCTCTCATTCATCCATCCAATACTGTTTTTTTAGCATAATCATGCTTGTGTCAGATCCCAATTTCAGGATTTCTCACTCTGTATACAATTATTTAGCAGCTTAATTTCCTCCTTTTATCCCTCTTTTCATCTCTTGAAACTTCTTAAGTTTCTTCATTTGACAGTTAATCCATCTGCATCTAAGGAAAAGGCAAAGGAAGATAGTAGAAACAGTAGTTACTGGAAACAGTATATGCTATGGCATTGGGATAATAATTTCTCCCTTACCTAAACTTCACAATGAAGAATCAACTCAAATATCCCTTCACTGTGCTATTGCAGCTGTGAGTGCTGCCGAGTACAATGGAAGAATACATGGAAGAGGTAAGAGTACAAACCAAACAAGGTTGTAGTATTTTGGACAGTATGTATATGTGTTTGGCAATGGCAGCAGTGAATGCTTACCCTGTTTAATAAAGAAACTGCAGCATATTACATATTTATTATGACTTATTAGTTTAATACTTCCAGAGTTAGCTCAGATCTAAAAACCCACTTACTCTACTATGTTCCTAGAATAAGAGGCATAACAGAAGATGGCAGATACAGATCCAAACACACCATCAGTTTCAAAGTTGCACAGCTTATTAGCTCTGGTTGAGTGTTAGTTGTGGCTGTCTCTGGTCTCCAGAGAACCAAGCTCTAAGTAAGCTTATTAGGTCAGTTATAGCACTAGGCAAGAGCTGGCTCTCTGTATTTTTCCAGTGTCACAGGTAATGAGCCCTTCTGACTCTGTGGAGCTTAGGAGAAACAGCTGAATTGCTCTGAAAGAAGCCGTCTGTGCCCTGCAAATCTGGGCCTGGGGCAGAACTAATAAGCCTTCCTAAGATGAAGCTGACTGTATGTATTGGGATGTCTCTACACCTGACTCCACAGTTCTTTCAGGTTTGGAAATGTAATAAAATTGTCTTTCTTGTGATGATGGATGGTTTTATTCTCTGTTTGTGGCTCATTACATGCTCAATGTACAGTATATTTTTTTTTTGCAATAGGAATAACTGTTTCTCTATTCTTAGCTGAGAATAGGGCTACCTGTTTTGTCCCTCTATAGCTACAATAACATTAGTTGTGTTGTTTCACAGTTGGTTAGCACCCATGTTGCGAAGAAGCACTTCTTTCCTCTTCTTTAGCCCTTGATCTCTTTCTTTGAGCATTAATGTTTCTGTAGTGGCAAAGTAGCTGAGTCAGATATAGTTGAAAATAAATGTCTTCCTCTTCCTCCCATCTTTATCTTTCTTTTTTATTCTCTTTGGAGGGCAGTGTTTCAGCTGGGGTAGTTTTTGGATTTCGTGACAGTGTAAGTGCTGGTGAGAGTCTAAGGGAGGGAGGTAGCACCACACAGAAGGACAGACCACTTGGCTTGATTATGAAATTACATTTTTGACAAACTGAAACCCCTTTGTTTTCAGCTGAAAGCAAGTGTGTTAAACTTGGGGAAACTGTGAGTGTTCAGGACAGGCTGAAAGATAATGATTCAGACAACAGAGAACAATGCAACACAAGCAGCAATCAACTGTCTCTTGAAAGTACCCACTTGCCTGCTTGCATTTAGAAGTAAACTGAGAGCTAAGAAATGTGTCTTGACCATAACAGTAAAACAGATTGGGTGACTTGGAAAACAATATGTGGAGTTTAGGCAGCCTTAAAGAAACCATGAAAACTTATGGACTGAGGAGACTATTGATGAGAAGAACCCATCCTCAGAAAACACAATGAGCAGGAAGAATTGCTTTGCTGTTCAACCTATTGTTTTGTCTCATCTAGAAGATAAGTTGACTCAATTTTAACATTTTTTTTGTAGTCAAAATAGATACATCTGATAGCTGTAAATTAAAAATGCTCTAACCAGAATACAATTTAGCTTGTGTTGAATACAAATATATAGAAACTAAAATAGTGCAGACACCAATGCTCTGTATTTCATAACACTATGTTGCTATACTCAGACAAAATCCGCAAGCATTTAATGGGAGTATGTGAGGAATGTGACCACAGAAGAGGCAAATAATGAAGCATGTAATTGCATGGAAGAGATATCTAAGCAATAAAAGTTACAATCCAGAAGATGGCATTAACACCTGTGTTTGCTAGTACTCAGGACATTTTGCTGAAAAAAACATGAAGAATGTACTGTAAAACTGAAAACAAGAGAAGCAATATAACAGCAGTTGAGGTGCTCCTTTTAAGGAGAGAAATTGAAAAGTGTAAACATTAAGAATGACTCAGGGAAGATAGCAATTAAAGAAGACAAACCTGTTTCAGTTTGAAATTATCTCATTAAAGTGTTTTCAGGTCTGATCACCTTGAGTTCTGCTACTAAGATCCATCATGGACCATAGCCGTCAATGCTAACTGTATGACATGTGCTCCATGGTATTACATACTTGCTGGTAATTAGAGATAAGATTATCAAAGACTACAGTTTTGTATATGTAGATATGATGATTAATAATTTGTAAGAACAAGTCGATAGCATCAAGTATGTTGTTAATGAATTAATTCAATAAAGTTTTCTTTCAGTGTTTGAAACTTATTTATATGCAGCACCTCTTTCTATATTCTGTTCAATAACAGAATAATTATTTTATATAATAAATGCATAATTTATAATGAATAAAAATATTATTTTACATATTTCCTAGTTTTGGAGATTGCAAGTTCATTGACATTGCTCAGCATAGTCATGAAAGAAAATATATAGTTAGTGATACACTGAAATTCTGTATTCCCATTTTTGGGAGCTATAATTACACATAGTACATGTATTTACTGAGAAAGAAATATTCCTTGAGGCCAGATAAATTTTCTTCCACAGTTATATCTGACTTACGAAGTGCTACATTTGGTCAGCTCTGGTTTAAAGAAAATTTCATAGAATCATAAAATCAGAGAAGGGACCTTTAGAGATCATCTAGTCCAACTCACTTGCCAAAGCAGGTCCATCTAGATCAGGTCACACCGGAACGCATCCAAGTGACCCAGAAAACTACAGGCTGGTCAAGCTCACCTCCATCCCTGGAAAATTGATGGAACAACTCATCCTGAGTGTTATCACTGAACATATGAAGGAAAAGATGGTTATCAGAGAGAGTCAAAATGGCTTCGCCAAGGGGAAATCCTGTTTGACCAACCTGATAGCCTTCTATGAGTACATAACTGGCTGGTTAGATGAGGGGAGAGCAGCAGATGTCATCTACCTTGACTTCAGCAAGGCTTTTGACACTGTCTCCCATTACATCCTCATCAGAAAGATCAAGCAGTGTGACTTGGATGAGTGGACAGTGAGGTGGATCGAGAGCTGGCTGAATGACAGAGCCCAGAGGGTGGTGATCAATGGCACAGAGTCGAGTTGGAGGCCTGTGGCCAGTGGAGTTCCACAGGGATCAGTTCTGGGGCCAGCCTTGTTCAACATCTTCATTGATGACCTGGATGAGGGGACAGAGTGTACTCTCAGCAAGTTGGCTGATGACACCAAACTGGGAGGACTAGTTGATTCCCCAGAAGGCTGTGCTGCCATTCAGTGGGATTTCAATCGGCTTGAGAGTTGGGCAGAGAGGAACCTCATGAGGTTCAATAAGGACAAGTGCAGAGTCCTGCGTCTGGGAAGAAACAACCCCACACACCAGTACAGGCTAGGGGTTGAACTGCTGAAGAGTAGCTCTGCAGAGAGAGACCTGGGAGTCCTGACTGATAATAAACTAACCATGAGCCAGCAATGTGCCCTTGTGGCCAAGAAGGCCAATGACATCCTGGGATGCATGAAGAAGAGAGTGGCCAGCAGATCAAGGGAGATTCTCTTCACACTCTACTGTGCCCTGGTGAGGCCTCATCTGGAGTCCTGTGTCCAGTTCTGGGCTCCTCAGCTCAAGAGATACAGGGAAGTGCTGGAGAGAGTCCAGCGCAGGGCCACCAAGATGAGCAGGGAACTGGAACATATTTCATATGAGGAAAGGTTGTGGGAACCGGGGCTATTTAGTCTACAGAAGAGGAGAGTGAAGGAAGATCTTATAGACGTTTATAAATATCTTAAGGGTGGGTGTCAGGAGGTTGGGACATCCCTTTTTCTATAGTAGCTAGCAACAGGTCAAGGGGTAATGAGATGAAGCTGGAACACAAAAAGTTCCACTTAAACATAAGAAAAAACTATTTCACTGTGAGGGTGAGGGAGTAGTGCCCAGGGGGGTTATGGAGTCTCCTTCCTTGAAGGTCTTCAAGAGCCACCTGGACATGTTCCTATGCGACCTTATCTAGGTGACTCTGCTTCTGCAGGGGGACTGGTCTAGGTGATCTCTAAAGTCCCTTCCAACCCTACCATTCTATGATTCTATGAAGTGGGTTTAGAAACCTCCAAAGAAAGAGATTCCACAACATCATCTCAGACTATGTGTCTGAACTGTTGGAAAAAACCCCCTAAAAATATAGTAAAAATTAAATAGAATCACAATATTATAGGATGGTTGAAGTTGGTAGAGGCCTCCTAATATCCTCTGGTCCTTTCCTCCTCAAGCAGGGCCTCCTGCTGCTGGTTACTCAGGTACATGTCCTGGCAGCTTTTGAATATGTCCAAGGATAGAGACTCTACCATCTCCCTGGACAGCCTGTTCCAGTACTCAGTCACTGTCACAGTGAAAAAGTATTTAGTTATGTTCAGAAGGAGTTTCGTAAGTATCAGCTAGTGCCCATTGCCTCTGGTCTTGCCATTGGGTTCCATCGGAAAGAGCCTGACTCTGTCTTGAGATATTTGTACACTTTGATGAAATTTCCCCTGATCCTTCTCTTCTCTAGCCTGAAAAGTTCCATAACTTTACTCATTAATTACCTCTACTCAGTAAATTGCTTCTCCAGTTGCTTAATAATCCTTGTGGTCCTTTACTGAACTGTCATATAATATTCACTCATCAAGAATTTTGCATTTGTTCTGTATCAAATGATATTAGTATTACCCCTTCCCATGAACTTCCTTTTTATATAAACTTACCATAGGAGTCAAATATTCAAGTTACAAACTCACTTTTTTCTCCTAATCATTTTTTTCAACAGTAGATGTGTTTAACTGGGTTATAGCAAACTGTTTTTAGCCTTTTGAAAGAGGAATGTTTTCCTTTTTTCACAAATCGGTTTCCAAAGTTGTCTATGATCAGAGAACATATATTAACAAGAACGGCCAGAGGAAAACATTTTAAAAAGAGAGACGAAAAAAGGTTTCTCCCTCAAGGACTGATTGTAAATCTTAAGATTTTTGACAGTTCCAGGACATCTTTTTGTGTCTTGCCTTTGATAGGCAGTGTCCCTGGTCAATCTGAGATCTACCTGGTTAGAAATCTATCTCAGTTGGTGATTAAAGTTTTCTTTCTTTTCCTAGTGGCGTTAACCAGTGCAGAAGACAATTGAAAAAAAACCCCAAACCCAAAGAATCAAAGCCTTATTCCAAGACAAAGTCTTCCTATTAAACTTCACAAAAATCTTTGACTATTCACTCAAGAGACTAAGGACATGGGGAAGAAAATATTTTCTTTTTTGAACAGGAGAAATACAGAACAAATTGAATAAAGCCAAGTAAAGGAAAAGGTAAATACCTTTACATTACTCTGCAGAAATAACTCAGCAGAAATTTGTTTTATTTTTATCTGATTTGTTTTTATTTCTTCTCATCTTCTTCCCCTCAAGAACTAGGCCAACTTCAAGTGAAGGTATGCGTGTTTTTTTTTTTTTATTTTATTTTAGAAATACAAATATGCAACCTGAATTGTGTAACTACTTTAACAGTACAATAGAAAACTGATAGAGTTCTTGTTTTACATATGAGTACTTTTCAGGAGTCATAATAAAGTTATCTAGAAAGTTAGGGTGGAAAAAACCAAATTGCTGGGCTTTTAAGACTGCTTTGGCTAGTGGCTGCCAGAAGTTGTGGAAAACATAGGACCAAATCAGCCAGACATAGTTGTTTAGACTTGGGAAACTTCCAGAGGAAGAATAGGATATCTTAAAATTTTATTTGAGAATGCCTACATAACTTGTAAGATTCAGGCTTCAGCTTTCATTCATACTGAATTTCACTGAATCATGTTGATTTAATTTTAAGCAAAAATGTTATTGATTTCCAAGTGGCTAATGCCAAATTCAGAAGAAGACTTGAAACTCTCCTTGTTCAACTTGAGCTATTGGATGTTTTGTTGCTTCTGTGTGTGACCATAAATTCCTTTAAATGCTCTTCTATGCTATTCTATTTGATCAAAATGAGCAACTAATCTAGACAATTACTCAACAAAACTGTCAAGATGATGGTGTTTTCATATTTGCTGCAAAACACAAAAAATATGTTGACATTCAGCTTTAAAAATTTGTTTTAACTTCAATGTACCATATTATACAGAAGGCTACATTTATGCTGGTAGATAAGAGAGGGGTGGATTACTGACCTCAAAGCCAAAAAATCTGAACTTAGTACTAGATCCCTATGCAGCAGATGAGTTTTATTGACATGTCTAAGCAATCAGACCTAGGTCTTTTCTGGTTGTTATATTGCCCAATGGCATCATTATTTACCAGTATTCAAATAAAAGTGAGGACTTTACTGTAGCCCACTAGCCCACTTCAGTATGAAACAAAGAGTATGTGCCAGGTATCCTGGGAGTAGGGTGGTATGTAGAAGTGCGTAAGAGTGAGAATGGAAAGCCTGCAGGGTCAGTCTGAGATGACAGTTTAGGAGCTGCCTTTCTGGAGTCTTATCTCTATTGCTCTACAAGGACAATTCCTGTGCTGAAAAGTTCCACAAGATATCTTCAGTTATTGCATGGGGGAAAAGAGCTGACCTAAACCAAACAAGAGCTAACAGTAATGCGTGTGACAAGGGCTCTAGTGATCAAACTTGCTCCCTGACCCATATTATTAACAGTACAGACTTTTCTGTGTAAAACATTTTACTAAGTATTATAGACTAGCTAAATGAGACTCACAACCATAAACAATTCTTGCATTGCTTAATTAACTGCAAGAAATGAGAAATGCTCAAAAGCAAAATAAAAATTGGTAAGACAGAGACCACTGTAATTTTTTAGCTAACATGACTTATTGCAAATAAGTAAGAATAAAATGAAAGTAGAATTTGGAATAATCCAGTTCTATGTCATTTAAACTGAAAACCAGCATATCTGTTTCAGAGGAAATTATTAATATAATTCACTGCTACTAAATGATTATATAGCTGGAAGTGAAAAATAATGAAAATTAGCTTAAAATATAATTTTGCTGTTTTTCTTCCTAAACTCATTTAGTATTTTGATCAAATTGCAAACTACTATTGTAGTCTTTGCTTTCACTAACATATTCAAATAAATTTGTCTAAGAAGTTTTAACAGATCACGGGTTCCATTTAAAACAGAGTGTTGATGTCACCACGTCAGTGAATCAGTGCTTCAGTTTCTAGACCTCAAAAATATAGTCTGGTTTCTAAATACTGCTGCTTACGAGCCTTATTCAGTACACAAGTGCCAGACTTTTCCAAATGACATATTAGACAAAAGATAGATCAGAGGTAGCCATGAAAAAATGCTAAGCATGTAGATTTGTTTGAAATGCTACCTGTGTCCTGAAAGGTTAAGCATTTAAATTACTTGGGTCAATCTACCTTGAATATTTTTCTGATGATGAACACTTCTAATTGTTCTTTTAGAGAAAGGAACAATTTTCTTTCCACTTCCAAAAAAGGTAGTGAATAGCTCTATTCTTTTAAATTCCTAGTACAAATGTGAGCACGAAGTGCAAGGTCTCATTAAATTGCTCCTTTCTCCTGTGTATTGAAAAAGGAGGATTCAAGGTTATGTCTCCATTCTCCCTGCTTAGGCTGAGAAGATCATCAAGAATAGACTGGCTATATTTCTTCTTTTGTATATGAGCATACAAAATTCATAATACCATGAAAAGAAAACACCAAAAAATTCCTGGGAATAACCTAGTAGGTAAGGAATTTACCTGAGAAACAGGCCACCTTAGATTTACTCCAATTAGTTTTACTTTCTATTTTTAATTTAATATTTGTATAAGAAATGCAATTTGCATCTGTTATTCAGAGTAGATAAAAATACTTAAAATGAAAATCCCATCTAACAATCCATTTCATAATGCCTTTGTTGGGGTTTTTTCATGTTTTGAATTTTAGAAAGATAAAAATCACTTCCTAGGTCAAGGTAAACCAGAGAAGTTACACTTGTCTGACATAAACAACATCCTAGCATATAATTATTGGCTAGAGAAATGACTTAGAGTTCTGGTAAGGTTTATTTTGATTTTTTTTTTTTTTTTCTTGAGATGGTACAATAAAAATGAGCCTAGGAGAGAGGAGCTCAGGTACATTCACTTTCAAGGAAAAAAATTCATTTAGACCTGGAGAGGTTAGAGAGTGTAAGAATTGTAAACTCTGTAGGAATAAGTAAGTGGCCTGTGTACTAACAGTGCCTCTCATGAAGAGTGCAATGCAGTAATATAATTTTCTGTTAATACTTAATCCTATTCAAATAGGTGAACAATAGGTGAATATTTACAACTACACGTTAGAGCCACATGCAGGTATGCAGAAAGCAATTAAACTGCAAAATCATTATAAGTTGTAGATAAAGAATTGTATATTTCTTGCACATCTCTCACAGTGAGAAATGATGCTCAGTCCTGCCCAGGCTAGTCAGTTCTGCATCAAATTTTGTAGGTTTCTGTAACTTAGAACTACTTAAAAGATATTATTCAAATAATAATAATACAACTTGAATACATCTGAGCACTCCAAATAGAAAAAAAAAAAGAACAAAATTGGTTTTAAGAATTAAAAAGAAATATTATAGAATCATAAAATGATAGAATCATAGAATGGTAGGTGTTGGAAAGGACCTTTAAAGATCACCTAGACCAGCCCGCCTGCAGAAGCAGGTTCACCTAGACCAAGTTGCATAGGAACATGTCCAGGCGGGTCTTGAAGACCTCCAAGGAAGGAGACTCCACAATCCCTCTGGGCAGCCTGTTCCACTGCTCCATCACCCTCACAGTGAAATAGTTTTTCTTATGTTTAAATGGAACTTTTTGTGTTCCAGCTTCATCTCATTACCCTTTGTCCTGTTGCTAGCTACTATAGAAAAAAAGGATGTCCCAACCTCCTGACACCCATCCTTTATATATTTGTAAATGTTAATAAGATCTCCCCTCAGTCTCCTCTAGGCTAAACAGCCCCAGTTCCCACAACCTTTCCTCATATGAAAGATGTTCCAGTTCCCTGCTCATCTTGGTGGCCCTGCGCTGGAGACTCTCTCCAGCACTTCCCTGTATCTCTTGAGCTGAGGAGCCCAGAACTGGACACAGGACTTCAGATGAGGCCTCACCAGGGCAGAGTAGAGGGGGAGAAGAACCTCCTTTGACCTGCTGGCCACTCTCTTCTTGATGCATCCCAGGATGTCATTGGCCTTCTTGGCCACAAGGGCACATTGCTGGCTCATGGTTAGTTTATTATCAGTCAGGACTCCCAGGTCTCTCTCTGCAGAGCTACTCTTCAGCAGTTCAACCCCTAGCCTGTACTGGTGTGTGGGGTTGTTTCTTCCCAGACGCAGGACTCTGCACTTGTCCTTATTGAACCTCATGAGGTTCCTCTCTGCCCAACTCTCAAGCCGGTCGAGATCCTCCTGAGTGGCAGCACAGCCTTCTGGGGAATCAGCCAGTCCTCCCAGTTTGGTGTCATCAGCCAACTTGCTGAGAGTACACTCTGTCCCCTCATCCAGGTCATCAATGATGTTGAACAAGGCTGGCCCCAGAACTGATCCCTGTGGAACTCCACTGGCCACAGGCCTCCAACTCGACTCTGTGCCATTGATCACCACCCTCTGGGCTCTGTCATTCAGCCAGCTCTTGATCCACCTCACCGTCCACTCATCCAAGTCACACTGCCTGAGCTTTCTGATGAGGATGTAATGGGAGACAGTGTCAAAAGCTTTGCTGAAGTCAAGGTAGATGACATGCACTGCTCTCCCCTCATCTAGCCATCTGGTTATTCTCTCATAGAAGGCTATCAGGTTGGTCAAACTGGATTTCCCCTTGGTGAACTCATGTTGATTCCCCCCGATAACCATCTTTTCCTTCATATGTGCAGTGATAACATTCAGGAAGAGATGTGAGATACCAGCAAAGGGTAAATTTTCTCATCTATGATTTGATGTATCCCTCTATTAGGACAAAAAGCAACGATCTTGAGGAATGTTCCTTACTCTGTAAGCAGTTTCAAAACTGCATAATTTCTTTAGGATTTATAGCTATTCTATTTCTGTGAAACTTTAAGACGTACTAATCCAGCTCTTCTGGGAGTTTAGAAAATGGTGGATTAGAGACTGATAAGATGTATCACACACAAAAATCAGAACTGCACCTGATTTCAGGAAGAAAATAGCCTAGTGTGGGGCAGAAACATGATTGGACCAATTATGTTTCATACGCATGATAAGTCTAATTGGTGTCCTGTTCATTAATATACATGTTTAGGTATGGAGCATTCTCATATTGAGTTAGAAAGCTTAACAATTTTTGGACTATTTGTAATGATTACTTTTTTTTTTCTTAGTAATGAACCATCAGCCTCTTGTGACCACATTGTCATAAAAGATATTCCTTAGATTGTCTTTACTTACTGTGTATGCAGAAGTACATTTCTTGATGAAACTTAACATGACAAAGTACATTGAATTATATATAAATTAATTTTGTTTCGTGAAAATATTCCCGTAGTTTGCTATTTTTGAACTAAATATAAATAACAGAAAATGATACTACTGATGTTCCTTTGGTATCCATCATGAAACTAAAAGTTTCTGAGAATGACTCATTTAGGTATTAGTAAATGAAGGGAATAATTCAGAATTGTCTCTGTAATGAAACCTTCTTATTATTTCATAATTTATGAATAGTAAAAATTTAAAGTAATAATAACAATAAAAGTAATAGTTACATCAAAGTATATGGTATTCATTGAGACAAAAAGGGCTCTACCTGACTAATCATTTGTCACTAATAATTCACATCAGCTATTCTGTAACTTGTCTGAATGAGCTTCTATTACCCCTTCTGCCAAAAAACTACCAACAATAAGGAATATAAAAAAACCCCAGAATTTTAACAAACTGAAATGAAATATGTAGGCTTAAATGTAAATAACACACATAATCATTACATTCACTAACATTTTCACTGGGAAGTTAGGAAAGAATTATAGTACTTTTCCCCTTATGTTTTCACATTAAAATTTTCTTTTTCATTGATTTCTCAATCTGATCTTAGCCAATGTTGTGTTGCTTGCAACTTAACAATTTAATTTCTTCTGTCAATCCATACAGCATTATGGTAATTTCAGACATCTATTAAGGGCTAATAGAACTGAAGACATCGACCATTACTGATTTTCTCTTTAAACAACAGATATAAGAGGTGTTTTTTTGGTTTTTTTTTTTTTTTTTTCTGAACAGACTCTTACTAGAATATCATGTGGAGATTAAATCAAATCACTTCCTGACAATTGAAATCTTTACCTTAAAGGGAGCCTAAAACATCACAGAATGTTAACAGGAAGTAATGATTGTTTCCAAAATCCTCACAACACAGCAATACAAATGACGCAGAATTCAGGCATCTGTGGTACCAGTCCTTGAAAAACTGTTTTACTATCAAGAGATGTGATTTAATCAATTTGTGCATGAGCTACAGCTACAACCATATTCACTTAAAGTCAAATTAGGTATTCCCTGTGAAAAAAATATGAACCAGTGTCTATCTGTGATATAGACTTTTGATGCTACAAGAATTTTGTCTTAACTAGTTTTTTAAGAAATAAATACTTTTACTTCAAATGAGAAAAAAAATTATATTCAATACAGTGTTTACGTGCATTCTGAATTCAGCAGGACTACTTGAGTTCTTATTGCTCAAAGATGTGGGGTTTTTTTTCCTTCTGTGAAGTAGGAGAACATAAAATCAGGATGCTGATAAGACTAAAATTCAGCCTATTAGTGATATGACAGGAGATGGTAACAAATTATTAGAAAAGCATAGTAACCAATGAATGTGCAGACTGAACCTTCTAGGTGATCCTACTCTGGCAGGGAGATTGGACTTGATGATCTTTCAAAGCCTCTTCTGATCCTTAAGATTCTGTGATTATGTGATTGTCTGCACGTTACATGTCTTTCCAGTTTGTGGAAGTCAGAGGTTTCCTGTTTTCCTGTACAAGATGTTGCATGTTCTTCACTGTTTCTAAGCCTCTTGTATTTCTCTTTCATGCATTTGTTTCTTACTTGAACTTATATATGTTTTTAGAGTTCATGATATCCTGTAACTGTGAATTCTACATGAATCATACACTGTGTGTGGCTTCAGTGGGAATTAATATTCAGCTTTTTCTGTCTGCACAGAAATCTCATTTGAGGTGATTTTGGTAGTCTTTGTTGAAATTTAGTGAGCTGGCCCTTTGAAAAACTACCTATACTTGGATAAACAATGTATACAAAGAGGAAGAAATACAGTTACCATAGAATCACAGAATGGTAGGGGCTGGAAGGGACCTCTAGATATCATTTAGTCTAGCTGCCCTACTAAAGTAGGTCCACTTAGATCAGGTCACACAGGAACTTGTCCAGATATGTTTTTCAGAACACAGGGAGGATTGTAAAAACCCTGAATTGATGATAAACTCACATATATACAGAACAGTAATGATATATATTTTTCTTTAAAATTTCTGGTTATACTTTTCTATTATTATAAAATTGACATGTAAATTGTGACAGACTTTAACTGAATGACTCATTCAAAGGTTTCTCAGCATGTACTGAGTTCCCTAGTTTTCCTTTGTTACATTTAAGGCAATAAAAGAATCAGAAGTCTGAAGAGTACTGAACACGTTTCTTCTGAAAAGAAGTATTTCTTGAATATAGATAAAGTTAACCAGTGGATGATGTTTACCTCAATTTTGGTTAAGTGCTTGGCACACTCTTCCATGACATTCTCAAATATAAGCTAAGAATCTACCAGTTACATAAGTATACAGTGAGGTATACTGAAAACTGTCTGAATCACCAGACTCACTTGATTTTGCTCAGCATCATAAAATTCAACTGAAGGCAAGTCACCGGTGGTGACTTGGGGCTGTGACTGGGGCCAACACTGTTTAATGTCTTCATTAACGACCAGGATGCTGAAATAGAGTGCACCCTCAACAAGTTCTCACAGATGATACAAAACTAGGAGAAATTATTGATAGATGATTGTTCTGTCATTCAGAAGGACTTTGGCAGGTTGGAGAAATGGAATCTCATGGGCAGGCTGAGAGGAATATCATGGAGTTCAACAAAGGGAAACAAAAAGCTCTCTACCTGAGGAGAATAACTCCAGTCACCAGGATGCACTGAGTGCCAAGAGTCTGGAAAGCAGCTCTGCAGAGAACTTTGGAGTTCTGTTGGACAGTGGCTGAACATGAGCCATCAATCCGTTTTCATAGTAAAGAAGGCCAAGAGTGTTCTGGACTACATTAAGAAGTATTAGCAGAAGTTCAGGAGAGACAATCCTTCTACTCAACCCTGGTGAGACTGAACCTGGATTACCGTGTCCAGTTCTGGAGTCCTTGATAAGAGAAAGATATAGATTTACTGAAGCAAGTCCAGCACAAAGTCACAAAGACGAGTAAGGGACTGGAGCATCTTTCATATGAGGAGAACCTGAAAGCTTTGACTGTTCAGCCTGGAAAAAGGAAGGCTTTGTTGGGAGATCTAATCAATGTGTGTAAAGAACTGATAGAAGGGAAAATGGTAGGTTTTATGTGGGCTACCATACTGTGGTGTAAATGATGTCATTTTAAAATCCTCAAACTCAAGAAATCAAGGAATGGTCATATGAGATCATTCTCAGTGGAGGGCTGTAAAGAAGGTCTTTAGCATTGTTCTACAGAAAAATTTTCAGCTTTCTGTTTTGTGCACAAATATAGAGCTTCTGCCTTGCCATTTCTTAAAATTTCAAGCTGCTGCCTTCTTTTCAGAGATGATCTGAAAATACAGAAATTAAAAAGTTGTTTTTCTATAACATATTAATTTGATTTCACATTAAACAAAAACATAACTTAGGGGAAGAAATATTGACCAGAAAATAAAGGAATTTATATTCACTTCTTATTTTCCTTGTAAAGTTTTAGATTGTACATATACTTGGACATGTCTATGTATCAGGAGTGGCTTGGGTTAGTTCTGTCCCATATGGTTATATTTATACTCGTATCATTAGGGCTTTTTATTCACTTCAGAAAGTCTAAAAGATGGTATGGTAAATTGGAAAGTCAGGGGAAAACGAGAATTAAGGCATGACAGAATCTAGTGATAATGATTCTGTTTCATTTTCAAATCACTGTAATTTATAAATGATTTGTGGAGCCAACATGCCTCCACAGTGAAAGGAAGCTCAGAAGTGCTATCTATCAGGATTCTCCTCAGAACTGTCTTTCTGATCCTAGCAACCATTTGGCCACATTGTAAATTCAGTCAGGCTGATATAAACCCTTTTCAATAATACAGCTTAAAGTAATGTCAACTGCTAATAGCAGCGAGGTACGTTTTTTCTTTTCCTCATTCTACACATTTTGATTGGGTTTTTATATGTTTTTAGACATATCAAGATACAGTAAATAATCTAGTGGGATTTATTTGACATGACCTACATGTACAAAAATTTCTAAGTATCTTACAAGTTTCTATCTACTTGAATATTTTAAAATCTAGGTCAGTTTTGGAAGCATGTGGCAAAGAACTATGAAATGAGCAGCATAAAGAAGATAGATAAAAGATAATTTGTCTTTCCCAGGAGAAGAACTAGAGAAGTATTGAAGGATAGCACCTGCCTGTAGCCTGTGGAACTCAGCCAAGGTGTAATGCAGACTCAAATTTGAAAGATTCAAGGAGAATGGACAGGTATTCAAGGACTAAGCATATGTGAGTTATTGTAAAGAAGCTTTAACAGGCCTAAGACAACCTTCAATCTGTGGATGGTTGTCATGGTTTTATCCAGCCGGGGACAAAGAGCCACGAGGGTGCTTGCTCACTCCTACGCCTCCCGGTGGAGTGGGGAGTGGAACCAGAGAAAAAGGGAAAAAACCCGCGTAAGTTGAAATAAGAACAGTTTAATAGAACAACAATAAGAAGAAACAAGTTCAGGAAAAAACAGTTTTAACAGTAAATGAGGGGATATACAAAAGGAATGGTGTGTGCCACAGCTGCTCACCCCCCAGGACCCGACAGGACTGCTTCCGACCGGCAGCCGAGCTCCCGGTTCCGCAGCACCACCCCCACTAGCTCCCTGCCTATATGTACTGGGAATGACCTCAGTATGGCATCAAATACCTGTTGGTCAGTCTGGGTCAGCTGCCCATGCTGTACCCCTTCCTACTTCCTCATCAAAGTTAACCCTATCCTAGCCGAAACCAGGACAATGGTGCTTGACAGATGAAAACAATCTGACACTGGCAGAATACTGGAAACTGTATCTCATGTTTATCTGGTTTTTACTCTTCATAGGAGTCCATGAGGGGTCACACCTGGAGATAGGTTATTGGTTATTGGGCTGATCCTGTATGGACGTGCATCTATGAGTGCAATTATAGTCCTAAGTGGATGAGTTACATGAAAGAAAATAAGGCATGAATCACAGAGAAAGATATGCATACTCATTAATAAAAAAGTCTGAAGTTTAAGGAGGACAAACTGGTTATCTCTTGCCAGTAGATAAAAGGCGGGAAATAACTGCCCTTTGTGTGCTGCCATCCTCTGATGGGGCCCCAGAAGGAAATAGTAGGAAGGGAGAAGAAATTTGCCTCCAGAGACCCAAATGTGGCCCTGGTCAATGGAACATACCCACTGCAGGTCCCCTACTTGTTACAGTGCACCAGTGACATGACTAGGTTCCCAGGCTCAGGCATTCCTGAGGAAAGATGGAATGCTCAACAGAAAATGGACAGAGAAACAATGGACAGGGGAGTGTAATCCAAGGAAAAAAAAAACAAAACAAAACAAAAAAACCAAAACAACTCTAAGAAGATTTTTTTCTTTGCAGATTTAAGGAGATGATCAATAGACTTTTCTGTAATAATTAGATAATGTGGATTGTTAGACTGTTAAAATTGAGCTAGCAATAAATTCCTAACTCATATGCATGGTGTGTTCCTGGCTGCCTGTATTAAGGCTAAGAGCATTGCAAGAGCTGCAGATATGCCCCAGGCTTGGTGACACAGGGCCCATGGTTGGACTCAGACAAGGTGCTTATGGGAACTGAAGCATCACAGTGGACTAACTCCCTGACATTAATAATGAAAGAAGAAAATCCTCATTGTGATGATCTTGAGGTAAAGTTGGTTCTCGTATTATAGGACTTTAAGTTTACATATTAATCCAGCTGCAAATCTTTTCATTTCCATTTAGCCTTACACTTCCAAACCATCCCATTCCACTGACAACTAAGCCATGGCATGGCTATAAGTACTTTGGTAATAACATAAAACAACAGATGATCTGCTTAGTTAAGTTATATGTGTTTTGGTTTTCTTTTTGTGATAGTGTTTTATTTTTGAAAATAGAACAAATTTTTCTAGTCAGAACAGATCTGTGCTTTGCAAAAGGTCTTTCTTACCTGTGACTTGCTGTTCCTTTGTCTATTTTGAATTAACTATGGTGAAACCACACAGGAAAGACACGCAGAGACAGATCATTTTAGCTAAGAGCAGAATGGCTTATTTCTCTGGTGCCCTCATTCCCCCATGAGAAGATCACATTGCTCAGAAATCTAGAGCAACTGTAGCTTTAACTAGCACTGCTAAGGGATTTATCTCTGGCTGCCACGAGGCTTTTATAATTTTTCTCCTAACTGAGATAGGATGATAGTTACTCCTTTATCTATAGGTCACTTCCTCATCTTGTAAAATCACAAATTTCCTTTCCCCATTGCTTATGAATTCATCTTCAGGCCCTGACGGTCTTTTTCTAATCTTTATTCTTTTTTTCCCTTCATTCCCTTCCAGAGGTCTTGCTTTCTGCCTGAGGTTTTCTAAATGCTTATGGGTTATCAGCTTTTCTACAGTAAACTCTCTTCAGTTACATTAAAGAAAAATGCAATTTCTGTAGACAGTGCTTTACCAGAGCAGTTGTCAGGAAAAATATGTTTTAATATTTTTTTTTCATCTAACAAATATTTTCTAAAGAGTAATAATTTTTTTAATGAACTTTGCCAATGACCATGCTTATTACAGTATCTGAGCAAAATTTCACAAACAATTTTGTCCAGAAAAGACAAAGATTATTTGGATATTTTTAACAAGCAGTGCTTTTTATCTTATAACCTCAAGAAGAGATTTTGATTAAAAATCCACCTAAAAATGACTATTTTAGTCATCAGAAAAACCTGTAAGTGGAATGATATCTTACGTTTTTTAGCTAACAGCATGAAAGAGAATTTTTAGATCATGACTGAGAAAGCACTTTAATTTATAAAGACTGAAGAGAAGTACATATTTCTATCAGCTTCATGAGTAAAAATGAGATATGCTGATTTATGCCTCAAATCTATGGATTGATGTTACGAAGCACTTAGTTTGAGCATTATTTGTCCCAGTTGCTTACAGAAAATAGAATAATTTCAGTGGTATGTGGCAACTGACATTAGAACAGCCGAATGGTGTTTTTAACAGCTGAGGATAAGGCCACAAGGGGACACCCTTGCTTTACTATTCTGCGCTTCCTCGCAAATCACCGATATTGCACAAAATGCGGTTTCTCTTGGAGTTATTCAGGACATTTTTTTTTTTTTTTTAAAAAAAAACCAAACAAACCTGTAATATTGATCGAAGGGCAAGTTCTTCTATTCTGAAGGAGAGAAACGTCATCTTACCATTTATTTCTTTTGTTCGAAATAAATAATTTTTCTCAAATTCATCTTGCTGCAAAGCGATGACAAAAATGAGACCCTGTTAACTAACACATATTAAATCTGAAATGTATGGAGACATTCCTTTCACGAATATTTTATAACTGGATGGATGAGGTTACTCTGATCTTTGCAAATATGTTATCTTAAAGGTACAGACCTTCTTTGAACTGTGACGAAGAATTCCATTATTTGGAATATGTTGACAGCTTTCACCAAGATAAATAGAATGGTTTAAATAAGGCATTTCATAATTACTTGAGCAAGATTGACCGCTCTTTTACTTTAGAGGAATAAAACCATTGCTCTTGTATGACAGTAGATTTGCCAGAGGCAAAGATGAAAGATCCTGTATTTCATCTGATTGAATGTATATATTCCAAAGGTGATGACTTCTTCACAGGAGGATCAGCTGAGGATTTCTCTTGCATGGATATGTTTTAAGCATGTGATCTCTCTTTGACCTTTTGTGGTAAAAAGGATTGTTCGTCAATGCCTTACAGTTCAAATTCTCCTGTGCTTATATTTAGGGCAGAACAGATCACTCATTTTTAGTCATATTACTTTGTACCCTTTTATCACCATGAAAAAACCAGAATAAATTTCCTCCCTAAATGTTTCAACTTTATTTTTTCAGGAGGAAGAAAACTCATCAACAAAAAGTAACTTGCTTTTCTTTTTATGCTCTTGAAGCATTAGTTGACTAATATTATCCCAGATAAATTCTGACATTTTCAATGATGCTAAGGTAAATCAAGGATAGACAGTTATAGTGAAGTACTTCTGAAACCTGTGCAATAAAAACAATTGTATCCATTTTAGAGATATTAAGTAAGCAGAAAAAGAGAAAATAATTTTGCAAAATGGAAAAAAAAAATAAATGTCAAGAAAAATACTTGCAAGTCTCACTGGAGTGAATTTATCCCAGCACACAGAGATGTTAGAGAATTTATGAATTTGAGTTTAATGATCAGTTCTAAAATGTTTCTAAATGTTGGCTCAACTTGAAAGATGAACTTCTCTTTGAAAGAAACAAACTTCAAATAATTTACCTGTTAAGGTGCAGTTTGATTTTTTGCAAAAGCTCTTAGAAGTTTTAGGCTCCTCTGGGGTCTTAAATCTTGTGGGGAACTGGATAAAGTATTTGAAAGTGAGAAAAAAAATACAGTCTAATAACACTATTTACTAGGCAAAGTAATGTTTCAGCCAAGGAAAACAAACTCTGAACAAAATGTGACTTCTTTACAAAAATAAAGGTAGGCTATTGTGTTACTCATCCTTGCCCCTACTTCATTCCCAAATAAGATTAATTCTATTAATAGAAAGTAGACATGCTATGAATACTAGCTTTGTGATTTATTTTTTCCATGTGAATAAGATTTTTCAAAGGAATTATTTTTGTTTTCTACTGTATGTAGCTAAAAACTTCCATCACGGAATTTTTTTCCTCAGACATTTTCATTAGATTCATAAGACAGTTTACCAGAAGGAGATGTTTAGACTCCTGCACATTGCTTTCTCTTTTTCTGTATCAAATGAATTTTGAAAAAATGATTAGCAAAAACTTACAGTTTGAAATATCTGGATTGAGGACCAAATCCTGAAACTCTTACTCATGTTAATTACTTCGTCATGGACATTGAGAACTTTATTTTAAAAAATTCCAGACTATAGAAAGAAAATTAATCTACACTAAACCACAGTAGCTGAAAACATACTTCATTTTTAAAGCACAGTCTGTGACTTATAAGTGTAGCTTCTTCGGTTCAGCAAATACTGTTCATGTCCTGTCAGAGAACAACTGTCAAAAAATAAGCAGCATTTAGCTGATTGCATTCATACACTTGAACACGTTAAATGGCTGATGGTAAAAAAGCAATAGCATAACAAATTCGGTTCAAGTACCTTGTAGAGTTCAAGTAGGTAATGATATGAATTTTAACTGAGCCCATGGGACTTTGCTATCACATGTGGATATAGGTCATCAGATTCTTTAATGATACATAAAAATATCTTGAACTTTCTGTACACAACCAGAAAGTATTCTAGAAATGATTCAGTAGAAATAAGATACACATGGTCATAGAAGAAGGATAAAATGGAATGATTCCTGCCTTCACTTTGCTTGGTTGCTTACTAATCACATACTTTGACACAGAGATGCCAGTGTAGGTAATAGTCCTGATAATTTAACAATTGCAGTGAAAATTGATTTTACATATTCATTTACTGTGCTCTTGTCTCCACAGTCTTAGGCTCAGGCAAAATAGACTGATTAGATTAATCTATCTGGCAGATGAAGAACTTGCCTAGGTGAGAGATGGTAATAATAATGTCAGGTGTGTGTTTGCCTTTGATAGCTTTTGTGCTTGGTGATCTGAAGTAGCTGTTGCACTGCAGTCTAGTAGCCAAGCATATCTGTGTTCAGATTTTCTTCCAAGATGGACAACTCACAGTTCAAATAGCTTGACTTCTTTCGTGCACAATCAGTCATGAGCTATTCAAGCATCCCCAACTCATCAGAATGCCACATTCCTGGAACAAAAGCAACTTCCCATTCAAACCTTTTCGCCTCTCTGTGACTTTAGGCATCTGTATTTTTTAAAAAAACTGTCCCTGAATTATTTACTACCAGAGGTTGTTTGCTTGCATATTGATGGATTTTAAATCTATACACACACAAAATATTCAGCAATTTATCACATTCCGTTTTCAGAGTCTGTGATTTCTCACAACGTACTGTAGTAAAGCACCTAATGCTAGTAAAAAGCATGGAACTCCTATTTCTAATTTTGGATTCCTAAGCAAAACATCCCTTGTTTATGGTAATGCAAATTAAAATAAATCCTCAAATAAATCTGCTCTTTCAGGCAGTGAATGATAAAACTTAATTGATACAACTCTGTTGAAATCCAATGGGATATTTTATTTATGTGACCCAAAGACTTTATTTCAACAAGCATTTTGGACCATACTGTCATTTTAATTCCTCTTGTCAACTCTGAACGATGTCAAACAACGTGTCTACACAGTGAAGTATAGTAGAAAATGTTCTGAGGTAGTGAAGAGTTGTTATGTATTGATGACATTGTACAATAAAGTCTACATCAAGTCCTGTATGAAATCAATATACTTGTGAATATGAAATTGTGCTATACTCTTGGGAGCTTTCCCTCTAGATTGGACTTGCAGATTTTAGCATGTTGGTGTTCAAATGCAGCTATAATGTTTACATGGCTAAGTTGCCACACACATATACATTAGGTATTTTGCAATCATTGCAAATGTCTTTATACTCAATTGTACAGATATGCCCGAAGTGTTCGTGGTGTAAAATTTAGTGCTATTTTCATATATACTTTCATATAATAAACAGTATCATGACCAGAGAACAGCTATTTAAGGAAATATTCTTGGTTAACAAATAATTTTAGAACACCTAAAAAAGATCAAGCTGCTATGCCAGATGGTGAAATCTGTCATATAATTCTCTGTTTAATTACGGGTTATATTGCAGCTTTGAATAACCTGGCATAACAAAGGCTGGCTGAAACACATCATCCAGAAACACAAAAATAGGCATTATTAGGAAATGGTATGGGAAAAACTATTGAATGTTTCTCAAAACATAAAGGTTAAAACTGTCAGTCATATGCAACAGGTTGACAGTGTCATTAGAATTCCTTAGTGATGTCTTAGAGAAATTTTGGCAGTATATCAGAGTGTGAGGAATTAGTGATTGAATATGCAGATTTTGGAAAACCCAGACTAAAGTGTAAGCTGCTATAATGCAAACAAACTTTCATGTGCCTGCCAGGATTTAAAAAAAGAAATATTTTGGAGAGCTGATCCATATAGCCTAAAGTAATTGCAGGGTATTACAAAATTGCAGAGTAAATTTCTGCAGTTTGTGGATTTCAGATTCCATAGTTGCAGTGGATATCAAACAGTGTCAGAGCAAAGTAAAGTTGACAGGCTCTACATTATATGAGCTTCAAAATGGTGTAGACTTATCATCCGATTTTCTGGACTCCATACTCTTAAATATTCAGGGGTGGAAGGGAACACAAACTTAAAAAAAAATTCAAGTAGATTGAATGGTAATAATTTTCTGGTTGTACTTATAGTATGTTCTAGTAAATCATCAATACGAAGGATAAAAATGTAGTTTGTAACTGAGGAGAGATATAAAAAGAAAATACGACTTTGCTCATGAGTAGAATGTTTGTATTTCCATATGAAATTTAGGAAATATTTCTACCTATTTTGTGTAATGGAGACAGACTGATACTTTAATGCAGATCCATGAAACACCATAGTACGTATATGTACTATTTGACTTTTATGATTAGACAAGTCTTTTTATGCATCAGTCTTGAAAGGACATTTCAGTTTAACACTATTTGAAATGTTCTTTGACAAGCTGTAGTCAGAATACACAGTTGAACCAGACACCATCGCTTAGCACTATCATAGTTAACGGTTTTAATATGTTACTAAGCTTAGAATGATGACATTCCTGGAAAGATTTTCGGTTATCTGAAAGCTTCCAAGTGAAAAAATAATTTAAGAGAGCAGAAGAAAGAAGTTTTAGTGTCTAGTTCAAGACAATTTTTGATTTTTTTTTGTTGGGCATTGGATACTCATTTTAGCCTGAGTTCCCTGGAGCAGTGGCTTGCCTACTCTATATATAGACATTTGATTCTCTCATTTCATGTAAACATATGAAGGTAAACTTAGTTTGAAAGAGAACTTTTTGCATTGTTTGTCTCATTCTGCAGAGTAGAAAAAAAAGTCATAGTAAAGACTTTTGATTCAAAATAGTAAGTGCATGGAAATGCATAGTAAAATAACTGCAGAAATTAATTACTGTCAATGTTATTTTAAATACAATAACCATCATCAGTAATTAGATTTATAAATTAACTACATTTTTGTTTTCTTTACTCAAAGGACTAAAACTTCTACTTTTCATGGCATTTAAAAAAGACATTTATCAGACAAGAAGATTTATTTCCATTCCTTGAATTTCCTTTTTATTTGCCACTCCTTTATAAATGATCTGAATGCAGGAATGAAATGTATATGAATTAGATTTGATGATAATACTAAATTCAGAGGACTTGTGGATTCCCTTGAGGGTAGAGGTGCCTTAAAGAGAGATCTGGATAGACTAGAGAACTGGACGATTAACAACCATATGAAATTTAACAAGAGTAAGTGCCAGATTCTGCACCTGGGACTGAGTGATACCAGTTATATATAAAAATTGAAGGACAAGGGGCTGGAAAGCTGGTCTTGTCTCTCTGATGACCAGCGACATGATGTGAGGAAGTGGAATGAAACTGTGTCAGGAAAAGTTCAT
The DNA here is from genome assembly GCF_028858725.1 of Colius striatus. Lineage (NCBI taxonomy): Eukaryota > Metazoa > Chordata > Aves > Coliiformes > Coliidae > Colius > Colius striatus. Next base: position 49,890,961 of record NC_084759.1, on the reverse strand, counting down.
CCTAGACATCATAAGCAGATTCTTCACTGAGAGGGTGTTGATCACTGGGACAGGCTTCCCCTGTCCTACAAGCAGGAGAGGATGGACTCAATGATCCTTATAGATCCACTTTAACTTGAGATAGTCTATGATTCCATGATTACTTCCAAATGCAGATTGCTTTTTTTTTGTTAAAGAACACAGTTGACGTTGGACTAGATCATCTCTAGAGGTTCCTTCTGACCACTACTATTCTGTGGCTATGTGAATACATTATTACTTTGAGAAATTAATTCCTTTGTTCAAGCAGGAAAGGTAACTACATTAAGCTTAGTAACAGGTTTTTAACTTCTGACTGCCTGACCTTCCATCTCTGATTATGGCTTTACAATGCCTACCTTGATTTAGACACATTACTGCAACTTTAACTTGAAGTCAGAGAATTCAGAATCCTCCTGTAACTTTTGTCACTGAAGCAGGTAGATAAGAATGTTTTAAGTTCAAAAATGTATTTTGTCCAATGATATTAGATAAACTGTATGGAATTCTAAGGAACTGATTTTATCCTTAGCCAGCTCATATCAAGAAAAATTTATATAAATCCCATTAAATTTAAATTATTTGATGACTGATTTTCATTATTACCAAAGTGTTTTATTACTTGAATAGATCTTAAGCATTGATTTTTACAGAGGTGCAAAACAATATGTGCAGTCACTCAACAGATGTCAGCAATTGATGATTTATTACCATATGCTACACTAGAAAAGAATTTTGAGCTGATCCTGAAGGATAACTTTTGAGTTCATGTGTATTCTGAAGGCAGAAACCCCAGGCAGCAATACTCTCATTTGTCTTTAAACATCTGGAGTTGGGATGGTTGCCCTAAGCTCCATTTCTAATAAATTGAAAGCAGTATATGTTTGTTACATAGTTCATCTGACCAAACGTCGTCATTCCCCTTAGAACGAGATTAGTTGCTCTGAGAAATGATATTTGCTTCCCCTTTTCTATAAGGATAATCTAAACAGACAACCAGGGCTACTTGTCTACATTACAATGCAAGCAGAAACCCTTCACTGCAAAGGTGAAGAGTTTGTTCTTTCAGCTTACAAACACTAAGGAACATTGTCTGTCTTCTGGTTCAGGCTTCCCTCATCCCCTAGTCCTTCATTAACTTCCCTCAAATGATTCAAAAACACAACTTGAAACCTCACACACACATGGAGATGCTAATATGTCAACAATAAACATATCTTACAGGTCTTTGACCTGTGTCTGATGGGGATATTCCTGCACTTGGTGATACAGCTCCACTAGAGAACAAGAATGGTTTTTAAAGTGTATGTATAGGCTCTAAGGATGGACTGTCATGCGACAGTACGTAAGGCACTAGCGTTTTGGTCCATAGATGCTCTGAAATTTCTGTTCATGTGCTGATGTGATGAAAGTTGTTTACACACAACCTTTTATTTATCTTATTAGGGACTTGTATTGGGTCTGGCAAGGACAGAATCCATTTTCCCCATAGCAGCCCTCACATTCTTGCACATTGTAGCTGTAACTAGAATGATGTTGATAACACATTGATCTTTTGGCTACTGCTGAGCAGTTTTCACAAAATGTCAAGGTTATCTCTCCAAAGCAGCTCTCCAAAGGCTGGTACAGTGGGGATAAGCAAGAGACTGGGAAGTGACATAACCAGAACAACTGACCCAAGCTGACCAAAGAGATACTTCATACTATATGACAGTGTTCTCAGCAATAAATCTAAGTGAAAGGAGGGGAGGAGGGGGCACTCATTATTGTAGGTATTTGTCTTCCAGAGCAACTACTATGCGTACCAAGGACCCTGCCTCACAGGAAGTGTCTGGATGTTTCCTACTGGTAGGAAATAGATAATGAATCTGTTTTCCTTTGCTTCCATGCATGACCTTTGATTTTCTTTTTAAAATTGCCTTTATCTTAACTGATGAGGTTGGGTTTTCTTAATTTAATCCATCTCTCCTGTTGAGATGGGTAGTGATAGAGTGGCTTGGTAAATACTTGTCTCCCAGCCAGGGCCAACCCACCACAGGAATTGTTGCCCAATTTTCAAACAAACGATGATTTCACTAGGAAAAAAAAAAAAAAAGAAAATTATCTATTCAACTTTAATGATTGCATGAAACTGGAATAAATCATTTAGTAAAGCTCTCATAAATGTTAAGCTGCTTTGAAGTTATGGATATTTAAAATTTTCCTCTTTTTCAATGTCTGTGTTTAATTAATAAATATATCTTACATATACGTCATAAAGGGTTGTCTCTCTTTTATTTGACACCGTACCCATAGTTTATTTTCTAGTACAAATGTGAAAAATTATTATTCATAGGTTAAAATAAACTGAAATTGATGACTCTGAGACATATAAAATAAATAGAAGCAGAACACGGAACCTAACTCTGAAAGTTCCTTCATAAATAATTCATGTTTTTTCAAGAAATAGTCCATGAGTTTTTTATGACATTTTTTAAACCCTAGAGTTTTTATTGCCATGAGTTCAATACTGCTGCAGTTGTAAGCTACTTTTGCAAATATATGAAGATACAGTAGGAACAACCATAAAACCAGGCATCTTGGCCTCACAGTGCACATTGCCTTAATTTAGCTTGTATTCTCATGCATTTCTAATTAACTGACACGTTCAACATAGAACTTGGCTGATATTTTTGTTAAATAACTACAAGAAAAACCACCAAAAAAAAAAAGAGATAAAAAGATGGAGCTGAGTCTGGAGAAAAGCTTAGAGCTGATAAGATTTTCACTAAGAATTCACAAGAAGTAATAGATGCAATTAGTTTTCATTCCCCTTACATAACATATCTTAGTCCAGAGCATGACTTTGGGCACTTACTCTCCACTTTCTGTTTTATCTTTTTTTTTTTTCCTTCATTGATTGTGATATTTCAAAGCTTAATTTCCGTTTTATAGCTGTGACTGATTAGACAGTTTTGTGCAATGGCTGGTTAAGAATAAGCCACTTCTGACACATATGCTGTTCATGTTGATTTAAAATGGAACTCTTGCAAAAGCCTTCCCATAAGAATTCATTGTCTCTTAGCAGTTTTACTAGATATTTTCATCATTACATTATTTTCAGAAATCAAATATACAGGAGAGGAAGAGAAAAAGTCTTGGTTTTTGTTGTTGGGGTTTTTTTTTGTTTTTTGGTTTTTTTAAGTTTTCCTTCCACTTCAGTTTGTACAGTTCTAATATACAGTAAGAAGATAGTTTGAAGAATCTAACAGAATTGTTAGTGCTTTTGGGAAACAGCAGTAATGGTATAGCCCACTCATTGGAGACAGGCAAAACTGCAAATTCTGCTTAATCAGGATATGAAATTTAAATTCAAAGATACTGGAGCATGTGTGACAAGTCACATTGAGACTCATGAACAATACTTCAATGTCTGTTCAAATGTGCTTAACTTGACAATGCATCTTTCACCTGTTATTCAAACTTACTGAAGATCTCCGAGGTTTCAGATGATATGGTTATAAAACCTTCTCTTTTTTTTTTTTTCAGTCTTGGCAGAGGGTAAGCTAGACTTCCCACTCTAAGAGATTACTATGAAATTTTGTACTAAAAAATAAAAATAAAGAGAAAAATATTATTGAAAAGAAGCATTCCATTCCATATTTTTCTTAGTTGTGATTTTAATCTACATCTCAAAGATGGGCTCTACTCTTTTACATAGTGGTAGCTTTGCTTTTACAGTCTCCCTTTTTCTTCTATTCAAAATAAAATTCTTGTCTTCCCTTTATCTTCCTTGCTTAGACAATTCTTCACTTCAGAGCATTTTTTTTTTGTTTGACTTGCATATAGAGACAATTGAGACATGCACGTAGTCTACCATTATCAAAGCAATGCCTACCATTTTTGATAGTGAGACTCTTCAGACACTAGGAGAATCTTGTGAATCAATTTAAACTTTAATTCAATCATATATTTTACCCTCACCCTTGAATTCATCTTTATTAATGAAAACATAATAACCAAATTCTAAGTGCTACTGATTCCACAACTGATTGAGCACAAGGCCAGCACAAAAGGAAATCCAAATATCTAGACCTCTGCATTGAGATATTAACAAGGACGAAACTTCAACTTTGTGTATAGATGATGGGTAGATGAATGTTATGAATTTGTACTTTGTTCATCACTCTTATTCTCACTACAATGCCAATTTTACACTAAGATGGTAGTTACTACCTCTGGCTGCTAACCTCCATTTTATTCACGTGTACCAGACAGTTAGGTCCAGTATCATCTGACTTGCAGACCCTCTAACTGCTTCTTATGTTATGGCAATAAAGTTCAGAAATAAGTACATTCTTCATGTCCTATTCCCCACCTGTAAGCGTGACTGAAGACAAATAAATGCATCCTTAGGGTTAATATTTTTTTAAAAAACAGTATCTTTACACATGATCATATGCTGCCTGTTTGAGAAGTATTGTAGTGTCTTCTGTTTGGAAGAAAGTCCTGTGCAAAATTACATGGAGAGAAAAATATTTTAACATGCTTTCTCAGCACATAAAACAATCTGTTTTATTTGGTTTTGTATGGATGAAGAGTTATCATTTAAGACAGATGAAGAAAAATACAGCAAGAGGGACAGGAGGTGAGAGAAATGGAAGTATATAAGTCATCCAGGCTGATAGACAGACTATATTTAAAAAAACAAGGAGTAAAAATTCTAGTGAAATCTGTGAATGAGAAAGAAAAAATCAAAATAATATCAAAACAATATGAATCTTCAAATATAAAAGCATGTGAAGCATACAGCGTTGCAATCAGAGATAATGGGAAGTGAATACAGAGGGGCGATAGAGAACTTACCATAGAATAAGTAGAATAAAGGAGAACTGAAATACCTATGTATTTATCATTCCCTCCACCTGGCAGTCCAAGCTCAACATAAGCACAGCACAATCAAATCCTCACTCACAGTAAACACTGCTATCAAGGTGTGACTCAGAACTACATGGTCTAATTCCATCCTCTCAGATGTGGATAGCTGACAGGAGATTACTGCTTTGCCCTTTTGTTAATTCTTCAGGCTAAACTGCTATGCTTTCTTATTGTGTTCAGTATGAGAGCAGCTGACTGTGAACATCCAGAGGGGCACTTCATTGCTCTCCTAAAAGAAACATAGAGCCATTAAACTGTCTGGTACTATATGTATATATAAAATATATATATAAAATGTATATACACACAAAAAGCTTGATGATGATTTTGTAGACATCAAAACCCAAAGGCTTCCTATGTTTGTTATTATTGTCAAAGTAATTACTTGTGCTTCCCTTTCGGTTTGCTATACTCATTATTATATTTTGCATTTTAGTATTAATGTTTTCTGGTCATGGATGCACTTGGACAATGCAAGAGAGCATCTTAGAAATTTCACAGAATCACAGAATCTCCTTTTAATATGCTAGACAAAATGATTTATATTTATCAACAAAAAGCTTCCCTCCCATTCTTCCTCTCTGTTATTGTGTTTCTTAGCGTCATATTGCAAAAGGCAACTCCAGAATTTTTTTTCTGTACTGTGTCATCAGTGATGTACATAATGATAAAATCTGTGCTCTCTCTGTTTCAAAATATGACATTTATTCACATGACTATGGCATTGTCCTAGCAATTCATGTTCAACTGCATGACTAATTAAGGATTTCCAGAATATATACTCCATTAGCTTGCATTAATTGTTTCTAAATATATTGCTATATATATTGTTATTGATATAGATATCAATTTAGATCAGTAGGAACATAAAAAGTACAATCATATTGCAAACTCTTAAAGATTTAAACAACATGCTAGTAGGAAAGATTAGTACAGAAATAAAATAAATAGAAACGAGTTCCAGAGAACATTGAATGCCTCTTTGCAAAACTGTGTATGTCAAGTAGTTACAGGTTTTTCAAATATACAAGTAAACAGAGTATGTGATATTTTTCCTATTCTAAATGTCAAGAAAATGGTTAGAGAGAGAAGACAAAGAACTGGCAGATCTGTCAACTAGCTATATACGTTTTACAGAATAAAAAAATTACTCTCTGCTAAGAAGTATGCTCTTCTCTCAAACTGTGGATCTCCTATTAAAATAGTCTTTCTTGTAGCTGCCAAAGAAAATGTTTAAATGCTGCTTTGTGTGCACAGTGACATTCAGGTCCTGGAACAACCAAAGATAAGGAATGTGTAAAAGTTGACATGGAATTAATTGTCTCCTGTCGTTTCTCTAGTGTCAGCTAGTAGTTCTTAGAAGATGTCCTCTGATTCACTGATGAGAAATGAAGTTTGTTTTTTAAATATAACATCTCAAAAAATTTGTTGACTATAATCTAAAAATCATTGCAAATGTCAGTGAAACAGCAACACAAGTGAAAGAAATACAGAAGATTAGAAATTAAAGACATAAGATTTGCCTAGAAAACAAAACATTAGGACATACTTATCTGTTCTAAAATATTGTTATTCAATTTGAAAATAAGAATGAAAAATTTGGAATGAAGAAACATGAAAAAGTCCTCAGTTTTGTACAAGTGCATATTTATATTAGGAAAAGAATTGCATGTTTTTTGATCTTCTGTAAAAGTATAGAATCACAGAATCCCAGAATGGTTGGGGTTAGAAGGAGTTTCTGCAGGTCATCCTCTTCAACCCCTTTCTCAAACAATTCAATCTCTCTCAATCTTCCTTTGTATGAGAGATGCTTCAGTTAGCCCCTCACTGGACTATTTCTAGCATCAAGCTAAAATTTTGTCCTCCATCTGAAACATTGTTTTTGGTCATTAGGACCAGTTTCCAGACTGTTACTGACAGTTTAGACAGAGTTAAGAATACAAGAAAACAATTACTATCAATGACTTCTGAGGAGTTATCTTTAAGATTTCATAGCAACTACAAACTCTCAGGAAAATAAACTCAAAGGAGAAAATGCAATGATTTCAGGTTATAAATTAATGTTAATTAGAAATAATAGATCAAAACAAAGGGCAACCAAAATTAGAGTGAAGAGTATAAAATTTCCTGATAGAGAGAAATCTTTACGTCTGATCTAAATCTCTATGGTAATTACAGAAATTGATTTGCTCATACTTGTTATTACTGCTCTAAATAAAATGCTATCAGACCTTGCAGTGGATCAGTGGTATATTAACAGCACAATGCATTAGGTGATTTAGTGGATCTTTTATGTTTCTACTCCATTGTTGTGATTTTCGTACCTTATTATCTGTTTATAGTGACATGTTTTCTAAGATTAGACATGATTCATTACAGATATAAGACAGAAATTGAAGATTAAATTGACACAATAAATACCCGGATATATGCATTCGGTTATAATTTAAACAATACAAAGCAATGAAAAGAATTTCCTGTGATAAAACTACTTGTTATGAGGAGTCAGTGCATTTTCATGGAAAAATCAGGAAATAATTGCTATTACATCTTAGAATAAATAAGGCAGTATATTGCTAAACGGAAAACAATTATTTCATACTCAGTAAAATCCATTGTACCTAGTTTCCTACAGATTCTCATTTTTGATCTCTTAAAAAAACAGTTCCCCTTCAGTATCTACAATTATTCTCTTGTCTTTTTAAACCTTGTTTCCTTCCTAATTACTTCTTCAGTCTACTTTTATAACATCTGATCCAGTTGGTCTGTGATCTTGTTTCTCAGATTCTCAGCTTGTCTTCTAATACTTCCCCCCCTCCCTATACTTAGAATAAGCCCCTTTTCATGTCCACTTTTTCACCTCTGGAACTGGAACACAGTTATTTTACTTATTTTCTCTTTGTTTCCATGTTGATATTTTTCTTTTTAAACTCTTGAGATAGAAATGATTCCCACGTCAGCTGTCCTACTTCTGTCTACAATTTTATCTTTCTCACTTTTCTACAGACTTTCTAACACCTCTTCCTCCACACAATTTAACAATTTCCTCAGAAGCTGAGTCAGGGTAAAATTGAGCTGGTTAAATGCTGAGCCTTGGAAACTTGGGACACAGACAGTGAAACTCCCAAGGGAGGTGGAAGTGGGGAGAAGTTACATGAGGGGTAAAAAGAAGAGAAGGTTACAATGTTAATCAGAAGTTGAATGTGTTAACGTCTCACATCCAGGCAATGAATTGTGCTCTTTCTCACTGAAAAACTGCTTTTTTGTCCAAAATGGTTCTTGGATACACTACTGGAAGACACAACAGAAATAAATTTCACATGCTCCCAAGTTTGATTTTTAAACTAAAGACCTTACTATACTGCTAGCTGTAAAGACAGTCTCGATTTCTTTGATTCCTATGTAGAAATATCAGATCCATTGTCTAGATCTAAAATTAAAACCAACAATTTTGCATATATATAATATTAGATAGGGCTAATGCCTCATCTAGATTTTACAAAAATTACAATTCCTGAAGCTAACACTCTGTTTTCTTAGTGTGTAAATTACTTTTTTTTTCTGTTTATTGATGAGTATGAAACCAACACATAGCTTCATAAGAGGAGAAAAACTCAGTTATATTTTGGTAATTATTTTAAAATTTCCTGTACTCATTTTGAGACTAGATTGGTACTCCTTACAAAACCAGTGCCAAAATGAAGACAAGGGATCTGTTAGAACTTGAATTAATTAAAAAATGTATACTATATTTGACTATTAACTATTTAATATTTATTTAATATATACTATTAATGTAATATTTATTTAATTTAATTATTTATTGAAAATATACTATTTATTTAATTACATATACTAACTGGGAGTTACACTTTGAAATGATAGAGCTATGTATCAGAGAGAAAGCACTGAAGAAAGGATACCGCAGAAGCACGTGTTCTCTTAAAATAGTTAATATTGCCAATTTATAAAGTGATCTCTACCAATCATCTTGAGCTAGAAGTGATTAAAGAACATGACTCCTCTCTCCACACCTTAGTGTAGTGAAGGTAGGATTGTGTTCATTCAACTTCTGAGTGAAAATCAGGGTACTATCTGGAAACACTTTTTTTTTCAGGGATAGACTAAAACCCTTAACTATTCATCTTCATAAAAAAAAAAAAGAGAGAAACTCCATGAAAGAAGGAAACTATTTGCATTTCTTAAGCTATAGAAAATTGGGAGTGGTAACAAGAACCTTGCGGGAACCTCAGTCTCACAATCCTAGTAGTTTACATTCTAATTCTTTAAGCAATTGTGATGACGGTGGCTTGATGGCTATACTATGGTCGTTGATGAGCTTACAACTATGGTTTTGAAACTCAGATAAAATTATTTGATCAGGAACTCAGATGAGTCTGTTAATTCCCTATATATGTGAGCACTTATAATGAAAATTTATCCTTTTCTTTCCTTATGGTGAAACCATATTCCACCTATTAAGTCAATAGTACTTTATAAACATTTTCCATATTTAGCCACAAGTGGTTTTCTAGATGAAAAGAGTAATTTTGTTCTACTGGTGAGATCAGAAATTAAAGAAAGGAAGGAGATTCTATGCACATTTAAAAATATAACATTGTGTTTTGTTACTAGTATTTGTTTATTTTAATTGTCAAACTGGGCTGGACACCCTGAGACAAAGGTAAGAAAGTAATTTATTTAGCTGATATAATCTCTATGAGACCAAGTAAGTTTTACATTGTTCATGAGGTTTTTATTCCATCTTCAATTAAAAAGACACTTAAGCAATTTAGACTTATATGAAGTCTTCATAAATTCTTTTACATAGGAAAAGAAGTAATGCTTGAAATAATGCCCTAAATATCTGTTTAAAACAAAGAAACAAAAATTTACCTCCATTGATTCCCAAACATTGGAAAGATTTTCAGTTGACCTTATAATAATTTTATAAATGAGTCAAGGTAAAATTTTACACTTATGTTTTTAAATTTGTGATTTTTTCTCTACATTTTTTATAAATATTCAAATAATTGGAATATTTATTATGTTATTCAGGAGTGTCAAATAGTCTATCTGTTGAAGATTTTTCCATTTTGGTGTAAATCACAGAGCCCAAAGTAGGATTCTTGGGCTAAGGAGTTTGTTTTTTATGTTATCCAAGGAGACTGCACTATATGAATGCCTTAAGAAAACCATAGCTAGACATGATTCATACATTGATGGATGAAAATAATTATAGATTATGTTTCTAGTTATTCAACTGGGTCAAGGAAAGCCAATATTCAGAACCATGCTCTACTTGTGAAAGGTTGTGAACATGGATGTAGATTTTTTTGAGAAAAGTGACTATCATTAATAGAAAATGTAATAATCCCTATCTGAAAATGTCAAAATGCTTGGTTTTCACATGCCTTTAGATGTAAGAGATGTGAGCTTAAAGATTGCTATAAATTACCTGAAATAAAAAACACACATGAAAAGAATATCCTTAAGGCCCAGACTGTTGGTCCTATATTGTAGCTGGTTTAAAAACTAAAATTGAATTAAGAACAATGGCAGATTATTTTGTCCTGACTCCTATAACTGTTACTTGACTGTTCATAATAGTCAACAGTCCTGCAATTCTCCTCATCTCCCCTGAGCAAAGGTAATTGTCACTGCCAGGTAGAAGCAACGCTTAAAGTATGTCATCGTTTTGCCCAGATAATAATGAAGCACCAAGACAGTCTCTTGCTCAGTGCCTCCCATCCACCCCCACCTTCCTTAGGATGACAGAGGCCCCAGCTCAGTGGCTCTGATGGGTAGGGGATGGGGGACGTGGTCAGTCTCTCTCAGATGGTCTCTGTTGTTTCTCTCTTCTCAGAGGAGAATGACTCCTTGCATTCTTCTTCTGCGTCAACACAGGGTTCCTCCCACAGGACATAGTCCTTAACAGACTTCCCAACAGCTACAGTTTCTGCTCACAAATTCCTCCAGCATGGGACTCCTCTGCGACCAGCAGCATTCCTTCTGCTGCAACACTACTCTCTCACAAATTCACAGCCTCCTCTGGACATAATCACCACCCATAGTGTAGGGTTCCTTCATGAGCTGCCAATAACTTTCAGCTTCACCACTCGTCTTCACAGGATTCAGGGGACTCTGCTCCAGCACACCTTCTCCTCTCTTCCACCACTGACCTTGGGGTCTGCATGGTCACCTTTCTTTCCTCCAACTCCTTCCACCACCACTAGCTAGAAAAGAAGAAATAAAGCACAGAAAGAACTCTCCTCTTCTGGCTTCTTCTTAAAAAGTGATCGTAGATGTACTCAATTGTCTCAGCCCCAATTGGCTCAAATTCTCATATTTCTGTGAAGAATTTGTAGTTTAATAGAATTAGTTGCCCCTAAATTGCATAGATGTGTGTATAGAACTGCTCTAAAGAGAAATTGTAGTAACTTAACATGTAAATTATGCAGGACTGTTTATGCTTGACTGGTAAGGTAATGATAGGATTGATAAAAACGAAGAGACACACCCTTTTAATTAAAATGACTATGAACTTCATAGCTTCTTGAAGAAAAGGATTTTATGGTTAAAGTCCTAAACAAAGTAATTATTAATGGTAGTAAAATGTCTTGCTCCACTACATAATATGAAAACTTAAAAATACCCCTATTAATCTGCCTTTTTGTTTGTTTTATTAACACTCTTATTCAAAGTATGAAGTGTCATTGTAGACATAACTCCAGACATACATGACATTCTCTGCGCTGAATAACTGGTTAGAGATTTAATTAAACTGAGGCCTGAATGTGACTCATAATATTTAACAGCTAATAATTGTCACCTTCATAGAAATCAATGAGAAAAATATCATGACTGTGCCCTAAAAAGATAAAAAAGACGTTAGGAGGTATTCAGTGTTACAAGCTCCTGCTGTAATAATTTTCAGTTAGGTTTGATGTCATATGCATGACTTTATTTATGCAGTTCTCTTTGATGACTGATACAAGTTAATCTTGGATAAATCCATAATATATACCTTTCATATTTAAAAGCATCTCAAGGTTCATTAGCTTCACACAATACAACAATCTTTGACAGGTTTTTTTGTAACTGTTTTAAAATTTAAAAACTATTAGATTTTTTTAATCTTTCAAATATATTACCTGATTTAATAATATTTTAATACATTTGACCAAATATGACATGTTAAATATGCATCAGGATAAAATAACAGGCCATATAATATAATGCAATACAGAAACATAACGCAAGACTATAATAGACCAAATATAATTTGATCTAAGAAGGAAAAAAAAATTGTTTCCTCCACTGCAAATTGTACAGACTTCCATTCAAGTGAAAGAAAATCTCCAGTTCAAGTTGACCAACCAATTAGACTGAGAAATATGCAATTACATTTACAGGCATCTGAAAAACAAAATGAGGAGCAAAAATCAGTTTTATGTAATTTCAATGACAATTGTCAGTACTTATTATATGTTATTATTAATGTGCCAAATATATCCTATATAATGATCTTTAACATCTTGTAGGTTCTTTTCCACAATTGTCTTCCATTTTTCTCTTTATAAATCCAGTGAAACTAGTCATAATTCTATTACACAAATTAGGAAACTTTTTATTCAGTTTTTAAACTTTGAAAAAATGAAGATTTATAAAATCTTCTTAGTTACTCTTCTTAGAAGAGTATTTCTTGGAAGCCTCTTGAAGACTTTAGGTGATAAATTGGCCAGGGTCAGTGGTAGACAGGCCTGATGTTATTTCCCATGACATGGAATTAAATGTCTGGCATCACTCAGACAAGAACTAACTGTAGAAAGGCAGCTCTACAGTACTCTTCACTGATTCCCACTCTATCAATGCCTATGCCATTGCTATATATATATATATATATATGTATATATATATACATATCACTCCATGTTCAGCTTTCATACAAATTACACATAGGTATAAATATGAGAAATAATTTTAAAGTATAAAAATATTATATTATTTCTAAATGGTTTGTGGTTTGTATTTTTAATGGATAGAGCTTATTTTGACAGACACCTTTTTATTATTTCATTTAACAATTTCTGATTGTACTTATCTGCATAATAGTGACATTTAGTAGCAAAGAAGGAGCTAATTAAAACTTCTAAAAAATTACATTAACTAGAAAAAGGAAACCTGTAAAACCTGTAAAAATTTTCAAGCTGGTAAAAGGTCTTTTTTTCATTTTTTTTCATTTTAGTGAAAAATGACAGGCTGACAAGGCAAGGAGGTAGAGTTGCTCTCTATGTGAGGGAGCAATTAATGTGTACTGAATTGTGCTTGGGTGGGGATGAGGAGTGGGTTGAGTATTATGGATAAAAATTAATGGGTAGGGCAAGGCAGGTGATATTGTTGTAGGAGTTTGCTACAGGCCACCTGATCAGGAGGACGATGTGGATGGGGCCTTCTATGAACAGCTGAGAACTGCCTCAAGATCACAATCCCTGGTCCTCATGGGGGACTTCAACCACCCTGATATTTGCTGGGATAGCCACACAGCCAAGCACACGCAGTCCAGGAGGTTCCTACAGATTGTTGACAACAACTTCCTGTCACAGATGATCGAGGAACCAACAAGGAGGGATGTACTGCTGGACTTGGTACTGACAAATAAGGAGGGTCTGGTTGGGGATGTGAAGGTTGGAGGCAACCTCAGCTACAGTGACCATGAGATGGTAGAGTTCAAGATCCGGTGTAAAAGAGGCAGAACACAAAGCAGGATCGTGACCCTGGATTTCAGATGAGCTGACTTTGGCCTCTTCAAAGACCTGCTTGGACAGATCTCATTGGATAAGATTCTAGAAGGTAGAAGTGCCCAAGAGAGTTGGTTAGTCTTCAAGCACCACTTCCTCCAAGCCCAGGATCAATGTGTCCCAATGTGCAAGAAAGGAGGAAAAGGAGGTAGGAGGCCTCCATGGATGAGCAAGGATCTGCTAGGACAACTCAGGAAGAAAGCAACAATCTATGAGAGGTGGAAACAGGGGCTGACTTCTTGGGAAGAGCATAGGAATGTTGCCAGAGCATGCAGAGGTGCAACTAGGAAGGCTAGAGCCCTTCTAGAATTAAATATGTCCAGGAAAGTAAAGGAAAACAAGAAGGTTTTTTTTCAGATACATTAGCAGCAAAAGGAAGAGTAGGGAAAATGTGGGCCTACTGCTGAACACAGAGGATGCCCTTGTTACAGAGGATGAAGAGAAAGCTTAACTACTGAATGCCTTCTTTCCTTCAGTTTTACGGTCAAGGTTGGCCCTTGGGAAGCCCAGTCCAGCAAGGATAGTAGAGTGGTCTGGAGAGCAGTGGACTTGGCCTGGGTGGAAGAGGAAGAGGTTAAAGACTTATTGGCCAAGCTTAAGGCTCAAAAGTCAATGGGACATGATGGGATGAATTCTAGAGTGCTGAGGGAGCTGGCTGATATGATTGCTAAGCCTCTCTCCGTCATTTTTGAACAATCATGGAGGACAGGTGAAGTGCCTGAGGACTGGAAAAAGGACAATGTCACTCCAGTCTTCAAAAAGGGCAGGAAGGACAACCCAAGAAACTACAGGCTGGTCAGCCTCCCCTCCATCCCTGGAAAAGTGATGGAACAACTCATCCTGAATGTTATCACTAAACATATGAAGGAAAAGATGGTTATCAGAGGGAGTCAACATGGATTCATCAAGGGGAAATCCTGTTTGAACAACCTAATAGCCTTTTATGAGTGCATAACTGTCCGGCTAGATGAAGGGAAAGCAGTGAATGTCATCTACCTTGACTTCAGCAAGGCTTTTGACACTGTCTCCCATAACATCCTCATCAGGAAGCGTGGCTTGGATGAGTGGATGATAATGTGCATTGAGAGCTGGCTGAATGACAGAGCCCAGAGGGTGGTAATCAATGGTACAGAATCGAGTTGGAGGCCTGTGGCCAGTGGAGTTCCACAGGGATCAGTTCTGGGGCCAGTCTTGTTCAACGTTTTCATCAATGACCTGGATGAAGGGACAGAGTTTCCCCTCAGTAAGTTGGCTGATGATACCAAACTGGGAAGACTGGCTGATTCCCCAGAAGGCTGTGCTGCCATTCAATGGGATCTCGACCAGCTTGAGAGTAGGGCAGAGAGGAACCTCATGAGGTTCAATAAGAACAAGTGTAGAGTCCTGCATCTGGGAAGGAACAACCCCCTGCACCAGTACAGGGTGGGGATTGACCTGCTGGCAAGCAGCTCTGCAGAGAGAGACCTGGGAGTCCTGGTTGACAATAAACTAACCGTGAGCCATTAATGTGCCCTTGTGGCCAAGAAGTTCAATGGCATCTTGGGGTGCATCAAGAAGAGTGTGGCCAGCAGGTGAAGGGAGATTCTTCTCCCCCTCTACTCTGTCCCATTGAGGCCTCATCTGGAGTACTGTGTCCAGTTCTGGGCTTCTCAGCTCTAGGGACAGGGAAATGCTGGAGAGAGTCCAGCACAGGGCCACCAAGATGATCAGGGGAATGGAACATCTTTCATATGAGGAAAGGCTGCAGGAACTGGGACTGTTTAGTCTAGAGAAGAGGAGATTGAAGGGGGATCTTATTATTATTTATATGTATATAAATGGTGACTGTCAAGAGATTGGGACATCCCTTTTTTCTATAGTAGCTGGCAACAGGACAAGGGGTAATGAGATGAAGCTGGAACACAAAAAGTTCCATATATAAGAAATATCTATTTCACTGTTCAGGTTAGGGAGCCCTGGCACAGGCTGCCCAGAGATGTTGTGGAGTCTCCTTCCTTGGAGGTCTTCAAGACCTGCCTGGACATGTTCCTATGCAACCTGATCTAGGTGGACCTGCTTCTGCAGAGGGATTGGACTAGATGATCTCTGGAGGTCCCTTCCAACCCTACCATTCTGTGATTCTATAATTCTATGAAGTGGGACCACCATGCCTCTGAGGAAAATAAGAAAAAATCTGAAATCATGTTTACCATTTTTATAAGAATTCATCTTCAACTTGGTGTAGTGATGGCAAGTCAGACAAAATAAGTATGTCAGGTAGCTTCAGGTAGAGAGATGATGGTAAAAGTAAAATGAAATGAATCCATAAATAGGGGTAAACATGCCCAAAATCCCTATGGCTAGAGCTAATTTTTGGCTGCACAGAAGCATAAGAACAAAAGACTAGAAGCAGAGATGGGATAGAGAAAGAAACTGTCTTCTTCCTTTTCTCCCCAAATGCTAGGTAAATTACTGAGTTTTATGCTACTTCTCAGTCTGACTACAACTTCTTTATGTGGCACTAATTAATTTAACAAATGCTTCAGCTTGACCTCTGAAGTCCAGGAGGTCTAGAGAAAATGATAAGGCAAAAGCTACCAACTGAAATCTGATGAGAAAGATAGCAGAAGGAAAAGGACGAAGCTCGCTCTGAAGGAAGGTTCTTTTCTCTTACTTCCAGATTAAATTTAGTTCTTAGAGACTTTGCACAGAAGAGACTGTCGGGGCAATATGTTTCATGAAGAGTCGTCATTAGGAGTCTGAAGATTAGGGAAAGTGTATTTAATTCAAAAGATGTTCAGAATTTTTATCTTCTCAGTGAGATAACTCTTTTGTCCAGTCTTTCTTATTTGAACATTTACACGAGGGAAATATCTTTTTCTGTGTAATAATTTTAAATGTATATATATTCATAGATATTTATCAAGCTAGCAATTTAGTTTCATATTTTGCATTTCCTCTTTTGGGACTATTAAAAATTTATTATGCTACATGGATCACCATCTAATGATGTTTGATAAAAAATACTGAAATAGAAGTCTGAACTTTTATTTTTAAGTAAAGTTTTGAGACATGAGAAAGGACTTTACCAGAACTATTACATGAAGACTCTTTTAGAAGAGGTGCAGTAGATATGAATTTTGTTTCTGAGGCATACAAATGTATAAATCTTAAACTCTAAAGAATTATTTTTTTCACATTGACTTACTTTAGTATTTAACATTTCCATTGAGTTTTGTATATTAAGCATACTGTTAAAAGTTGAAAACCTGGGTTCAAAAAAATAAAAGAGAATGAAAAGCATAAAGACTGTCTTAATTTGTAGCAGAATTATTGTTTAACTGGTTTTTTTTTTTCTATCTTATATTTTCAAAATACTTCTTAATTTTTTTTAATTAAATCTTTGAAGGAAACAAAAATAATAGCTCAACCTTTCCAGTTTCAAACATCTCTCTGACAGGTGATTTACCCATTGAGTCTAACCATTGAGTACTAACTGTGTTTGTGATGGCCTTTTTTTGGTTGAGCAGAGTGTTTTCAAACATTTAAGACAGTTCAACAGGAATTGAACAATATTCAACATTTCGGTACAATAATGTGCCTGTATATTCAACATCAGATTTTATATTTATTAATCTGTAACATTTGATTGTTTCTTTAATTTATATTTGGCATTTAAATATTACCTATACTAAATGCTGTGTAGGAAAGTTCAGAACTGGGAGACAGGTTATCCTCTGACCCTAATCAAAGTATCATTCAGGCATGTCACATTTAATCCACAATCTCAACTTTCACTTTCACTTGGATGTGACTTCATTCATCCTGTATTAAATAGTTAAAGTAGTTAAACGATTGGAACTTTCCTGTATCAAAAGTCATTGACTTGATAACATTTTGTTTTTCTGAAGACTTATAGCTAAGCAGAGCTAATGTAATCTAAATTTATCCTATGGAGTTTGGTGACTTAGATTTCCACGAACTCCTAACGTTGCACAGTCTTAAACTATAGTAGTCTTTTTAACAGGAATGACTTTCAAACATGGTGATGCAATGCAGTTAAAGCAATCATGTCTAAGGCCTACTCATTAACCTTTCCCTTTTTTTAATTTCCACAACTCCACTTGTCACTCAAGCTACTTCCTTTTTAGGGTAGTTGTCTTGTATAGAGCTCTCTGAAATCAAGCTGGAGGATACAAAAGTTTTGCATGCAGGTTAAACCTCAGCTGTTAGGTTTACATGCTCCTGGAGGTTTGAGAAAATAAAATCTGAAAACTGGAATGTTCTGCAGTACCTGAAAGTTTATAGACTGCACATTTCTCAGTGAGGTAAATCAGTAGACCCTCCATTTAAATTGATATATTTCTCTAAAAGAAGAAGCTGTTTTTAGTTTGCTTGAATATGTTTTGTTTCTTTGGAAGCATTTGGGAAGCTAAAATAAGCTACCAACCTGAAATAAGTCTCTACAGTCACTGTTCAATAGCCTGACTCTTCCCAGTAGGACCCTTAAGATTGTGACCACTTGTAATGTATAAGCCCTTTTGACCACACTTCTACAGACTGCTTTTACAGATTATGTGATGTTATCATGGACAAGGCAGGGTTTAAAAAAAAAAAAAGTTAAAATTTCTGTAAAAGACCAACTTGTCTTTATCACGAGTATATTTTAGGTAATTATTTTTTTTTCTCAAAATATATAGGCCTGACTTGCTGTTTAACGATTTTCTGTAATGGTACATTTGCTGAATTCAGTCCACTGCTTGTGTAAAGTTGGAGTAACAAAATGAAGGATCTTAATATTTCTAATTCCTGATCTGTCAAGTTGCTTTCTATCCTTCAGCCAAATTTAGATGGTTTGTCAGCTGAATCTGCATTTTTAGTTTCAGTGGCAGATGTAATGAGAGCTATTACCGCCTCTCAGATGTGACAGCTATCAGCTCTCAATCCTCTAGTGTGCTTATTCTGAACTGAATATGAAGTAAGTAAAGCAAATGAAAAGGACACTGCTACAGCTTTTGGCTTGAACATTTCTATCTAGAAGGTCAGTTCCTGCTTGATATGCAACATCAAGCATATGGTCCAGACATTTCCCTACAGATTTTCTTGACACTGTTGGAAATACATGGTAGGTAGGTTCTCTTTTACAAAGCTAGGACATCTGTTATGCTGCTCTACATTTGTGTACTCCTAAACCAACAAGACAGAAAGAAGTACTGCAATTAGGTCATAAGACAACCCTAAATTAATTCTTAATTAATTAATTTGAACTGCATTTTAGAAATAAGTGCAAAAATCCACTTATCCTCATCTGTGTTTCTATAGGACATTAGTGGTGCATGGAGGTGTTTTTATTCAGTATTTGCAACTGCATATAAGAAGGAGTCTAGAAAGAAATGTGATAGAATAAAATGTATTTTTCTTTTTCTGTTCTTTCAGTGAGTGTAAAAATTTTGCCAGTTCTTAGTAGTAGTATTTTATTTTTATGTAGAAAGGAGGAAATATTCTCTCTTCAATAAAATTACAATATGATATAAGATATTATGGAAATCAAACAAAATGTCAGGAAAAATCTGTTCAGCTGAAATAGATATAGTATGATGCCATACTGCTTGAACACAGGAGTTTTACTAAATTAAAACATTTTAACGAGAATAGCATGATCTTTCAAAATGAGGCTGTATCAGTACCCTCATGCAGATGTACATATGTATGTGAAGTACTGAATAACAAACAAAAACAAACAACTGAAAATATTTAACATACATTTTAATAACACAGTCGCAATTACCTTTATAATCTGAGAATTTTGCCCATGATCCGTTTTCTACTTAGTATGAGAAAAAGTAGGTCATTGTCAGATTGATAGCTCCGTGAAATATTATTCTAGAAGATACCAAATGCCCAAAAGAGAAAAAAAAAAAAAAAAGAAAAAAAAAAGAAGACAATTTCCTAGTCTATTTATTTTCACCATTGCAAGATAGGAATGCATGGAAGTAAATACTGATTCTGCTAGTTAATATTTCTCCTGTTCAGAGGCTCTTTAAGGAGTAGTGAATTTCATATGCATCTTTTTAAATGTAGAATAGATACAAGAGAAACTACAATTATGCAATAGATCCTTAATCCTATTTGCCTGTTCTATTTAAATGTTTATGCAATTTTGTCTGTTCTACAACATTCACAAGCAAAAAAATTATCCTTATCCTTGTATACTTCTTAAACCATTGAATTTTATGTATTTGCAGCACTAGGAACACAGACCAAAAATGAATAAAAATTGATAATCTGGATGAGGGAATCAAATACACTCTCAGTACATTCTCATATTACACCAAACTGGGTGGGTAGCCTGCTTGAGGATAGGAAGGCCCTTCAGAGGGACTTGGACAGGATGAATAGATGGGTTAAAGCCAACTACATGAGATTCAACAAGGCCAAGTACTGGATCCTGCACTTGGGCTACAGTAACCCCATGCAATGCTACAGGCTTGGGGCAGAGTGGCTTGAGAGTTGTCTGGTGGAAAAGGATCTGGGGGTATCAACAGCTGCCTGAACATGACCCAGCAGTGTGCCCAGCTGGCCAAGAAGGCTAATGGCATCCCGGCATGTCTCAAAAACAGTGTGACCAACAGGACCAAGGAAGTGATTTTCTCTGATACTTAGCTTTGGTGAGGCCGCACCTCAAATACTGTGTCCAGTTCTGGGCCCCTCACTACAAGAAAGACAGGGAAATGCCACAGTGTTTCCAGAGACAGGCAATGAAGCTGGTGTAGGGTGTGGAGAATATGATTTATGAGGAATGGCTGAGGGAGATGGGGATGTTTAGCCTAGAGGAGAAGAGGTTGAGAGGAGGTATCATCACTCTCTACAGTTATCTGAAGGGAAGACGCAGTGAGATGGGGATCAATCTCTTTTCTCCAGTAATGAATAACAGAACACAAGGAAATGGATTTAAGTTGCACTGGGGGAGATTTAGATTGGATATAAGGAAGAACATTTTCACTGAGAAGGTTATTAAACATTGTAACAGGCTGCCCAAGGAGTTGATGTAATCATCATCCCTGGAAATATTCAAAAGATGCATAGTACTGAGTACTAAAGGTTATGGTTTAGTGATGGGCTTGGCAATGTGGGGTGAATGATTGGACTCAATGATCTTAAAGATCTTTTCCAACTGTAACAAATCTATGACTCTGATTCTGTGATTCCATATTTGTGGAATACAGTCTTTAACAAGATAAACAGATTTATCCTGAGAAGTGAACAGAAAACATCAATAATTATTAATTATGAAAAACGAAATTATATTCACTGAGGCAGGAAATGATTGAATGAAGATGACGTGAAAAAAAATTATGTAAGCTTCTTGATATAGTTCACCTAACTTTTGCACTGTATTCCAATATCTTTGTATTATATGCTTCAATCTGGATTCCAGATTGCCACTACTTGACAATAGAAAACTCTCTTTTTAAAACTCACTATGAAATGAAAATCACCAATGATATAAACCTAAAATAAATTAATAAATATTCTTGAGTCTCCTTTTGTGATGTGTTGGATATATGCTGAAACAATGTGACACTTTGTATGTCTCAGAGACAGTAGAATCCTACAGTTATATACAGATGATATTGCTAAATAAAGGAGGGCTGTGGTCTGATCCTTGGTCCAAACCCAAAGGACAGCAAGTTGGTTTTCACCCACACTGCTGAGGAGTGGGCTTTTCTGTGGTGTATTTGTTTTGAAGAGAGCTCTTCAGGGTAGTCCAAAATGATCCTGACAGTGAGCTGACAAATACTATGTGCAAAGGATTTAGTGTAGGCGTCCTAAGAAGTCATGTATGTGGTTAATTTTTGACATGACCTAGAAAAAAATTACAGAGTTATTATAGAATTGCTGCTGGACTGTACTTAGTACAGAGATATAATTCAGACTGAAGCAGTCAAGACCAGTTTCTCTAACTGGGAACATTATTAGCTATCACTAGATTTATGAGAGTCTGGAATAATGTGTTTTATAGGAAAATGTGCACTTTATAGGTGTATTCCAATTAAGCCCTTCAAAAACACATGTATTTATTTATTTATTTCATTTATGGGTATAAACAAGATATCAAATCTCTAAGAGTGGGATTTTTGAGCTCACAAGGTATTCATCATTAATATTTGGTATAAAATTGCGTTTTGAATTAATCTGTTAAATGAACATGACTTTTACCAGATAATATATTTTATTGCATTTGAAACAGTAGTTTAGCAATAATGTCTCTAAATGGAAACATAAAATATTAGAATCGACAGTTAAAATTATTCTAAATTATTTCATATTTTGCTGACATTCAATTCCTGTTAAATATATCAGAATCTTAAAAATGACTAACACACTTAACATTTTAATTTACACATTATGTGGATTCACAGAACCGTACTTGAATACAATGGAGTTACAGAAGACAATATATACAATAGGAGGCATAGAAAATGGCAGTTTGATGAAACCAATAGGATGATGTTTGATTTTCTCCAAATATGACTTCCTTTGTTGTTATAAATTGCAGTTTGATTAACAACATATTTCACTGTCAAAGTGTTTATTGCTATTTTGAATTAATTGTAAGAGGAATTGTAAGTATTATGAACCATTCAGAAGATTTCCTACTTATTTTGCTTCTCTCAAGAACTAGAAACTATTTTCCAAATAGGTTAATGTTTTAAAAAGGAACATATTTCTGTGTGAAGTGATATCTAATTCCATATTCTGCAG
This sequence comes from Colius striatus, assembly GCF_028858725.1. Taxonomy (NCBI): domain Eukaryota; kingdom Metazoa; phylum Chordata; class Aves; order Coliiformes; family Coliidae; genus Colius; species Colius striatus. The sequence goes on along the minus strand of NC_084759.1, from coordinate 49,868,480 downwards.
AATTTGAAGTGTCTAAAATTGCTTATTCACTGTTAGCACTTCAGAAAAAGGAGAAAGTTTAACACGAACTCTTGAGTAAATAATAAAATATATTTCAGCAAAAGTTTCCTGAAAACTTGAGAGATGTATTTTTCCAGGTTAAATTAGCTTTCTTCCTTCATACATTGAAACTGAGATGATAAAATTAGAAGTGACTTGTTTTCTTATATGGGAAATCTTGTATGTATACCTCACAATGTAAATACTCTACAGGACAGAAACAATATTTTCCATAGGATTAGTACAAATAAAACATCTAAACCATTTAGAATTATACTCCTTTACTTTTATAACATTCCAAATGTTTTCCAAAAGCATTATACAAGACCAGAAAGGATGGAGAAAATTAAGAATAGCCTATATATGAAATATTATTGTTCTATAAAGGAGAAGTTATGGTATGCTTGATTTCTTCTAACACACATGGGTTGTTCTAAGTGTCCTTTCAAACTATCTTAACTTTTCTGATTTCTGCCCCTAAAAGAATGCTTGTAAATCCAATAAACATCTATTCTTGGACAGATTTCTTCTATGTCAGTTTTTCATCAAAAAACATCTGAGGCTTTGATGGCAGAGCCTTCTGAGTCTGCAGTCTGGCCTTTTTTGTTATGAGGACTTAAGTGGTGATTTCTAGAAGCCAACTTGTAGAATCACTTAATTCCTGCTACAACTATCTCAGGCAGAATTCTATTTGGAGACATCCATTAAAACACTTTGGGAGAAAATACTATGTTGTAATCTTTGTTATTGATCAGGCTAACAGCAGCATTAGGTGACCATCCTGTATATTTTTCAGTATGGGTGAATAAGGGTTGATGCAAATGAGATTTTATTTTTAAACCAGCAATTTATAAAGGAGCTACTGGCAATGAATCCATTAGTTCTGAATTTCTGGAAAAGTTGATTTATTTTGTGTCTTCATTGTATTTAGATTTTGGACTCTAGTCTGGTTATTGCAAAGATAAGTAAAAATCAAATTAAATCTTACAACTGCTGAAGCATTTAAAAATGAAACAGTTCAGAATTCACCATAAACTTTTTTTTTTTTTTCCCTAGAGGGGTTTTGTCTGAATAAAGATGCCAAACCAGGGACATCTTGCCATCCTATAGTTTTAGTGATATATTATGATGTAATATTATGAGTTGTGCTTTTGTATATTCTCATTAAACAAATGAAAAAGGACCAAATAAAAACTTTCTTTACAGACAATGTTTTTGCTTCCATCTCAATTATCCTTATTTATTCAGTATTTTCAGATTCAGAGTATTTTGAAAGATACCTAATTTTTTTTTTTTAGATTGAATCTTCCAACAAAAGATTGCAAGACTGAGAATAATAGGCTGTCATTTTTTTCATTATCGCATGTGTATGCTTTACCTTCTCTGTAGTTATTGAATTTGAGGGTCATTTTATTTGAACCTGAGTGAGAGCTAAAGGGCTAACTCCTCCTGCCAAGAAACAAATTAGCTTTTTGCATTGTTTAATAACTGCATCCAGTTCCAAATGCCACCAAACAGCTATTAAACAGCAAGCCCCTTAAAGAAAAACTCAATGGTGCGTAACACAGTTGATTAGATATACCTTTTTCTGAAAGGGCTATTATTCTTAGGAGCATGTTTCATTACTGTTAATCTGAGTCTAAGTCTCTGCATACATAACCTAATAACTAAACCTGAATTATCTAATGTTAGCTAGCTAATCTTATGGAAAGTCTTCTACACTTGTGGATTGTCTTGAGAGATTTTTGAGGCTGAAGAATCATTCTCAGCGTTCTCCCTTGTTGTTTCTTAAAGATCAATTACACTTAGGAAGGAAAAGGTTTTACTATTATAATGTCTACTTTTTTTTTTTTTTTCTCTTCAGTTGAAACGGAGCAGTGTTCTCAGCAGTTTGCAGCCAAATCATAATTTTCAATTACTGCATAGTATTGCCTTCTGTGCCTGGACTACTGAATGCCTTTTTCTTTCCTCAGTCTTTGCCATTTTCAAAGAGTAACATAGGTATATTACTACGAGGCCCAAATCTGATATGCATTGTTTGTCTACACATATCAATAAACAATATCAATAAAATATGCTTTCTAAAATGGTATCAGATTTGGTGATCTGTTCTCTGCTGACAATAACAAATTTCCTCAATTGACAAAATTTACTGATTTTATTGGAATCTTATTTAAACGTATTTCCTGATTTACTATTGAGTGAACGTAGAAAAATATCTGCAGCCGATTTTATTGAGCCAATCAATTGATGTCCTTGTATTTTACAACTTCTTAAGATACACTTACTCAAAATTTTCATAAATTATTTCAGAACATTCTAAAATTAGACCTTCTATCCAATAATTTCCTTGGGAAAGAGCTAAGAAAGGTAGACTCCAGCATTGAAAGACCATTTAATAACTTTTCTTATATATAACAGAGTTTGCACAGTACATGATTTTTAGAAGGCATGTGTGCACATGTCAGAATTCATGTGACTGCTGCTACAGTAGAGACTTTCCTCCTTTGCATTACATTTAGCCTCAAAATAGATCAAATTCAGCATGTTAGTTGAATGCTTGTTGTCAATTTGAGTGACTGTTATGATTTTCACTTCTCTGGAAACCTTTAACTGCTTTAGTAGTTCAGTGACCAAACAGGCCTTATGTGCCAGTATGCACTGAGAAGTTATATCTGAATATTTATGCAGATTGGGATAAAATGTCACTGCTAGAGAGAAACGAAATTTAAAGTGGCGTTGTAGTCACATGTGTTTTTTAGTCTTCACATTTAGTTACGGAGATTGAAGGTAAACTAAACTAATTCTAAACTAATTTTCCTAACCTTCCTTCTCAGTTTGATTTTTTATTTTTGTTAGTAGAAAAATCTGTTACAGTTAGTTCATCTCATTTTCTTTAGATATTCAGAAGAAAGACCTCACATCAAGCTTAGATAAATAAAATAAAGATATTATTTTGTCTTTTATAAATAATATGTATAGAGACACTACCACCTTTAAAAGGTCAATAAGTCAATCTATATAGACAGCTGTCTTGGGATGGAAGTGCCTGTGGCTGTCTAACTTACTGGTGAATCTAAAAGCTTTTATTCAGTTGCTTAAAATAGCTGTCTAATGCTATAGATGACTAGTCTTGTGTTGTATTTCCCAGTTCTGTCAATTGAGATAGCACCTGCACAATCTGGCAGTTATAAAACAGGACCCAGGGGAACCATAGATCTTTCCAAGCAGACTCCTGGATACCAAACTATATATCTTAGACATCTTCAATGGTACTAGATATGAACATACATTCATATGTATGAATGAAATGATACCTTAATGTTAGCTAATTTGAAGTGTTCTTGCTGTCCCAGTGTACCTCAGTTTCATATACACATAATGAAAGACAATCTCGTCCCCCAAATGAAACAAACAAAAACATAAACAGAAATAGAAATGCCAAAGTAAAGGATATCTTCTGGTTTCAGTCAATCTTGAAAATCAAGAAGATGGTTCTTAACCTGAACATTGTAACTTTTGTGCTGTAAAAATTCAGAATGAGTGATTGAGGTCATCTTCTAACCAAACTTGTACTATCAGTTAGAATAAAAGTCAATCCCATGTTAGAAACATACAGGATGTCTGAACTTGACCAAGGACACAGATACAGACAACAACTTTAACATAAAGACATCAGTTTAACAGAAGGATGATCACTGGGGCTACAATAAATGCTAGATTTACTCGTAAGTATGCTGCCTCTTGCATGCCTGAACAATGAAAATATACAATATTTATTAAAAAACAGAAGGAGTTGTATATTCCAAAGATTTAAATCCATAATCTCTGCTTTAGAGTTCATTAGGCCAACAGGACTGAACAAAAACTTAAACTCCTTTTAAAGCTTAATGAAAAACATAAAGATGATCAAGTGTACGTACTAAAGTGTATTAAAATGATAGCTGTGAGTTCTTTTTAATATCATTCTAAAGATAATATTTTGGGGCAATACTGCCCATTAATTGCAGTGCTATTTTTGTTTTGCAGCATGAACTGTGTTTTGGTAAAAAAAATGACTTGGCTTGTACTTACATTTACATGAAACTCATTGCAACAATGATATATACAGTATATGGAAAGCTATATTAGAAAAAATACATGCATAGTTAATATATAGTTAAAATTTTAACTATAGTTAAAATATATAGTTAAAACATATAGTTAAAAAAGAGTTAAATAGTTTATATACATATATATATATATATATCAGGAATTATGTATGTATTTTTCTATGTCTCCAATGTAGCTCACTAAGAAGGAAAAGTCTGAGACCTATGTGGCCAGCTGGGTCTCTATGAACAGCAGGCTATTCTTGAAGAACAGTGAAGTTAGCTAACCTTTTGGGAAATCTATCAAATATGCAATAAAAAGGTTAGAATCTAACATTCTGAGCATTTACACAAATCTTCTGGTATATATTTTATTAAATATTCTGTATTATCCAATATGTAAAATTAATAGTTTCTGCTAAGGGATGGGGGAATCAAAAACCAGGGAATTTCTGCAAGTCCATCTTAAGTCCATCTTAAAAACACAAATATTTAAAGCCACTGTAGCATAATTTTCTACATTGTGAAGTAGAAAAATTTTATAGGAACATAGTAAAACTTTGTCAAGACTCTAATTCTTGATTAAGTATGTATGTCAATTACTTTTACGTTGCATGGTATTTCTAAAGTAATGTCATTTGGTAGACCGTAAGGACCTTGCTCTAAAACTATTAACTCATGTCATTTGGTTCTTATGTAAGAGCTCCCTAAAAGAATATGCACTCAGATTTGAGAGCTCTTCCTAGTGTTGAGAATAAGATGTGGGTGGAAGCTTGCAAGATGCAGAAAGACAGCAAATCATAATGAACACAGTGGTTTATGCATACTCTATCCTTCCAGATGCAGGAAATGATGAGGGAAGAAACAAAAAGAGACAGTAGATTGATAACTGTCTCTGACACCTATACTGCCAGCAAAATTTTTTGTTCATATGCCACTTTGTATAACACCAGGCCTGCTGGCAACAGATGGAGGATACCTGTCTCAAAGGGGAAAAGAATCTCTACAGGAGTTAGCAGGGCTCACTGAAGGGCTTTAAACTAGATTTGAAGGAGAAAGGAAATAAAACCAGACTCACTAGATATAAACTTGGGGACAGCATGTCAATGTTTGAAGGACGGTATACTAGTGAGGTCCTTTGGTCTGCCATCGCAGTGGAGGTAGAGGATGCAGCAGCAAAGCACACAAGTATTGGTGTGTTAACACAGAAGTGCCTGAGAATGGTCATATAGAAGCTAGGGCTTTTCTTCCCAAAAAAGGTAGCAGGGTCAATAGTCCTACTGAAGTACATCTACAGCAATGCATGTAGTATTGACAGTGAACAAGTATAGCTGAAAACCATTGTGCAGCAAGAGAGCTAGGATATAGTTGCTGTCACTGAAACTATGATGGGATGACTCACACAACCGGAGCGCTGCCGTCAATGGTTATGAATTCTTCAGAAGGGACAGGCAAGGAAAGAGTGTTTACGGGTATGAGTCAGGGGAAAGGCCAACACGACAGATAGCATGGTGAGAATCTGTTACAGATGACTCAATCAGGATGAAGAGGCAGATAAAATATTGTATAAGTAACAAGGAAAAGTCTCACAAATGCTAGCCCTTTTTTTTTATAGAGGACTTCAATTTACCAGATGTCTGCTGGAAATCTAACAAAGCAGAGAGGATAAAAACCTAGGAGGTTCTTCCTAGGTTCTTCCTAGGATAACTTCCTGACACAGCTCATGAGGGAGCCAATGAGGAAAGGCATCTTGCTTGAGCTGGTGTTCACATACAGGGAAGTACTTGTGGGTGGTGGTTGGAGGCTATCTTAAGCATAGCAAAGTTTGATAGTTTTCAGTTCTTGAAAAAGTAAGGAGAGGTATCAGTAGAACTGCTTCCTTGGACTTCCAGAAGGAAAACTTTGACATGTTTAGGAAGTTGTTTGCCAGAGTCCCTTTGGAGGCAGTCCAGAAAGGTAAAGGAGTCTAGGAAGGCCAGACATTCTTCAAAAAAGAAATCTTAAAGCCATAGACTATCCTCATATGTCAAAAGGCAAGCTGTTGGGGAAAGCCTGGCTTGGCTGAATTAAGAGCTTTGGCTGGAGCTCAGGGAAAAAAAGAATTTATGGCCCTTGGAATAAAAGGCAGACAATATTATCTGAGGGTAATGAATGAGCTGGCAGAAGTGCTCATCAACCCGTTTTCCATTATTGATCAACAGTCCTTACTAACCAGAGAGTTCCCAGATGTTAAGCAAATGTGATGTCCATCTACAAGAAGGCCTGGAAGGAGGATCTGGCGAACTACAGGCCTGTCAGCCTGACCTCAGTGCCATTGCAGGTTACGGAGTAGGTCATCACACAACATGTATGGAACAATCAGATGATAAGGCTTAGTTGGCATGGTTTTATGAAAAACAGGTCCAGCTTTACTAACCTGACCTCCTCCTAGGACTCACTTAGTGGATGAGGGTAGATGTGTTCAGTACTGTGTTCAGTTTTGGGCTCCTCACTACAAGAGGGACACTGAGGTGCTGGAATATGTCCAGAGATGGGCAATGAAGCTGGTGAAAGATATGGAGAACAAGTCTTTTGAGGAGCAGTTGAGGGAACTGGGATTTTTTTAACCTGGAGAAGAGGAGACTGAGTAGAGATGTGATTACTCTCTACAACTACCTGAAAAGAGGTTGAAGTGAGATGATTATCTGAGTAGCAAAGTGAAAGGATGAGATGAAATGACCTCAAGTTGCACTAGGAAAAGTTTAGATTGGATATGAAGAAAATTTCTTCACCAAAGGAGATATCAAGTACTGGAATAGGCTGCCCAGAGAGATGATGCAGTCATCATCCTTGGAGGTATTTAAAAGATAAAGATGTAGCACCTAAGGACATGGTCTAGTAGTGGACTTGGCAGTGCTAGGTTGGACTCCATTATCTTATAGGTCTTTTCCAACCTAGCTGATTCTATGATTCATTACATGTGTTTTCGATTACAAAACAAGAAAACAAATAACCAGATGGATAAAATAGAAAAAAAGAAATAAAAAATACGACCTTTAAAATTTATCTAATCTCTTCCACTGCCTTTTCCATATGTTAACTACTTCTACAGTCAGGACTCATCATATTAGGATGTGTTTAATACTTCAATGTGTACTAGTTCATCAAGCAACAATCAGGTTACTTGTGTGAATTTCTATACAAGAGGATAAGTGAGTTTCACAGTCTCTTCAGAGCTTAACTTCAGCGTTACACATGACTAATTTCTTCTTTTTATTAAAAATTGGATTCTTGCCAAGTCTAACAATTCAGATTTATGAGTATTACAATGAAAACAATTGTGAAAATTCGAAAAATACAAATTCTAGTAGTTTTTCTAGCCCAAGCAATATTATTGAATGTAATAAAAAAAAAATGTTGTAAATATGTCTTTTGGCTCCTGATTATGTGATCTACTGTTGTCTTCCAGATGTATTTGGAAGTAATTAAGTGGATAGATGCTTTTATCTTCCTGTCTCTAGCTCTCTTATGAAAGAAATTTAAGCAGATAGAGCACATGAAGGTCAGCTTACTTTCATTGTAAACATAAAAAGTAGAGGTATATATTGGCTAGCAGATACATAATTCACAGAGGAAAATGAAAATCTTTACCCACTTAAGTGCTGTAATGACTAGGCTTTACATTATTGCCAGGGGAACTTTATCTATTGTATTTGCTGAAGGCTTTGAAGCCAAAAAATCCCCACCAATTTAAAGAAAAAGGAGACATAGATGATCATGGATCCAGTTAACTGGGGAACTTGTGATGGTTTAGCTGTGGCTGGATGCCAGGTGCCCATCAAATCACTCCACCTCCTAAATTGGACAGAGAGAAACATAACTAAAAGTTTGTGAGTCGAGATAAGGACAGGGAGATCACTTGGCAATTAGCTTCATGGGAAAAACAGACCAAACTTGGGAGAAAAGGTTTGATTTCTTAATAAACAATCAAAATAGAGCAGAGAGATGAAAAATAAAACTGAGTCTTGAAACATGTCTCCCCACCTCTCCTTCTTCCCAGGACTTTCCTTCCTTCCCCCTCAGCAGCTCAGGGGATGGGGGATATGGATTACAGTTGGTTCATTAACAGATGGATTTTGCCACTGCTTCTCAGGAGGAGGACTCCTCACACTTCCCACTGCTACACTGTGGTGTCCCTCCCACAGGAGACAGTCCCTCACAAACTTCTCCAGGGTGGGTCATTCCCATGGGAGACAGTTCCTCACAAACTGCTCCAGCATGGGTCCTCCCATGGGGGCAGCTCCTCACACTGCCCCAGCATGGGTCATCCACAGGGAGAACAGTCCTTTAGGTACTGATTGCTCCAGCCTGAGTCCCTCACGGGATCACAGCAAACCTGCTGTGGTGTGGGATCCTCTCTCTCTACAGGCTCTCATGTCCTGCCAGAAACTTTCTCCAGGGTGGGCTTCCAACGGAGTCAGAGCCTCCTTCGGGCATCCACCTGCTCCAGCATGGGGTCCTCCATGGGCTGCAAATGGCCTCCATTGACTGCAGGGGGACAACCTGACTCACCATGGTCTTCACCACAATTCACAGGAGAATTTTTCTTCCAGGGCCTAAGCACCCTCCTCCTCCTCCTTCTCCAATGACCTTGGTGTCTGCAGAGATGTTTTCATGTTCTCATTCACTGTTGCTGCTGCAGTTTAGCAACTGCACAACAACTTCTTCCCCTTCTCAAATACATTATTCACAGAGGCATTACCTCAGTCACTAATTGGCCAGGCCTTGATCAGTGGCAGGGTCCGTCTTAGAATTGACTGGCAATGGCCCTATCAGCTACAGGGGAAGCTTCTGATAGCTCTTTGTTTAAAGAAACCACCCCTGTAGCCCCTCTGCTACCAAAATCTGGCACAGGCAAAACCACTACAGAACTGGGACTAAGATCCCTGAACTGCTATATTTTTTTTTTACTTTGTTGTTTTTAAATGTTTAATAAACTAGTGTAAAAAGTAAATAGATATCAGAAATCTTAGTTTTTTTCCTGTTATCTCAGTCTCCACTACATTTCACTTAATATTACACAACATGCCATGAACTATAAAAAGACATGAGATGATTAATTTCCTTAAAGACCTTTTAAGGGATTTGGAGAGCTTCTTTACTGGGAAACCAAGGGAAGGAACATGACACTTTGACCTCATCATATTGCATATAATATCAGAAGAGGATGAAAGAAGGCTTCCACTGTTTTTAAGCACTCATTCTACACCCATGGATATCCTTTGGTTTTCATTAATTCTTCTTTTATCTTTCTATTATCAGAGGAATTATTTCTTGCCTCTTGTAGAACATCAATTATTAAATAACTCTTAGAAACATCATGCTTGTATTGAATGTATACAATATTTGAAGTGAGATTTTCCCATTTGTCAATAAGTACTACTTTACAAAGCAAAAAGAGTCAAAACAAGTCTCCTCCTCTAAATTATTTTGTGTCAAATTAAGAAAAAAATGTAAAAATGAGACAAATATGCAAATACAAGCAAAGCCTAAATCACTTAAAGAACAGCAGCTGCATTCTTGCTTATAATTTTTTTAGATCAAAGAAGAAAAGATTAACACCTTAATTTTTGATGGATCCAAACATCATAGTTATGCTACTCTTTATCCATAATAGCCTTCTCCATGACACTTGTTACAGATGTTTTTTTCTACTGCTTCTCAATTAACAGCACAAGAAAATAGTTAACACCACTTGTAACAGCTTTTATCCTCCAGCATTTGACTTTCCACCCCTGACTACTGTATTTTATCTGTATGTACTAAAAGAAAAAAACAACAAAGACACTTGTCAGTGTTTCAGGTTTTTGACTGATGTAAAGACCATATTTTGCATTATGTTAGGATTATTGAGAGAAATAGGTCAGATTATGTTTTCATTTTTATGATTATGACTACAAAAAAGATATCTGAAGGGAATGTGTAAGCCTGAAAGGATAAGATTTTCACAAAGAAATGAAACTTTTTCCAAATGATTGTAGTATAATCAAAAATCTAACCTGAAGAATTATCATGGGATCAAACAGGACATATAGCCAAGCTTCTCCCAGTCTCTGTGTTTTTCAATAGAGAATCAAAATACATGTCTTGTTAGACTTACGGAGCTTGTGGTTTTTGGTTTGCACTATGCGAAAGATTGTCCTACCGCACACAGTTTTAAAAGTTAAAGAACACAAGAAGAAATGTAAGAAATAGACAAATCTGTGTTTGAAATAAGCATAAGGAAAGGTAATGTCATGAGGAAAGCTAAAGTCAAGGCAAAACTGTAAATTTAGAATTATTTGTTGCTACATATATTTATGTCAAAGGAAAAGGAATTAACCATCCAAGTCTTCATTACTTGAATTAAAAAGAGCACGAGTAATCTTCTAATACACACCAGTCCTGAGACAGGGACAGATCACAGCATTGTACCTGACTGAGAGTGCCTTGTGGGCCAGCTGCTTGCTCTAGGGAGATGTGAAAAGAACTTCTGTATTGGATCTGTCTGAGATGGAGTTAATTTTCGCAGAACAGCTCTCATAGTGTTGTGCTTTATATTGGTAGCCAGAAGCCTTGATAACACACTGTGTTTTGTCTATTGCTTGCATCACATCAAGGTTGTCTCTCCAACATTCTCCCTGCTCAGAAGGCTGGGAGTGGGCCAAACCTTGGGAGGGACAGAAGACTCAAACTGGCCAAAACAATATTCCATAGCATATGAGGTCTGCTTGTTAATAGAAGCTTGGAGAAAGAAGGGGAGCATTTGTGGTTTACAACACTCATTTTCCAGAGTAGCCTTCCAGAGCTACATGTAATAGAGTTCTGGATCATGTGAAGTGGCTGAACACGAATTGTTGATAGGAAGTAGAGGACAAATCTTTTATTTTCCTCGCTTTTGTGTATGACCTTTGCTTTTGCTTTATTAAACTGCCTTTACAAAGTTTATTTATTTATTTATTTATTCTTTTTGCTGAGGAGGGGAGTGACAGAGTCTTGGTGTCCAGATAAAGTCAATCCAGTACAACTTGTGTTTTTGTGTATGGTGTTTTGAAAACAGGTATACATGACACCACTGATACTGGTAATAAGCATTTATATTTAAGGGGAAAGGTTCAGATATCATTGTAGAAGGTGTTTAAAACCTTTTATAGGAGTAGCTGAAGACTTGTTCATGTCCTTAGGCATGTAAACTTTAGGAAATGACATGTGTGTGCAATTAAGACCAAGACTTTATCTAGCATTATGAGAAAGCTTTCACTGTAGATATATGTGTATTTTTTTCATTAGCCAGAGGACATGATTTTGGACTCCAAGTCTAGTGACATAGCACTTCAGTGATGCTTATAGACTTAGGTTTGACAAGGTTTAAAATTTTGATAGTCCAGATGGGAAGAAAGCTGGAACACTGTTAACTATGTGATTAATTTTATGTAGATAAATACCAAATAAAGATTTGTTTAAAAAAACACTAAATCATAGTATCTCATACACGATTTATAAGCTGGCTGTCCAGCCTATTGGATTCCTTCAGAATTCAACATCTACTGAAACATCTACTCTATTTAGTAGGAAAAGAATAGCCCTTGGCAAAAATATATTTACAGCAATGTAGATAAAATTCCACACCAATACTAACTTTAAAATAACTAATAATAGAATGTAATGCTTTTAAAGACTCTACTTCAAAGTTCTTACTTATGGATTCATTCTAGTAGTAAAATTTGGCATGACTGCAGTCAAAAGCAGAGGGTAGGTAAATTAGCATAAAAAAAGAGACTAAAACCAGAATTAGAAAGTTAAAGTTATCATTTAGTTGAAGCAAAAAACCAGGAAGGCTAGAAAACATCAGTGCTTTGAATACTTCTGACACAGCTTTTAAAAATGTGCTTTACCCCTCAATCCCCATATTTTGGATGTGAAATCTGTGTTGGATTTGTGTGGAGCTGTCTCTGGTAATGGGGAAGGGACTGTAATGTTGGTTCCTGTAAGAAATTGCTCAAAATATTCCCCAGCTATAAGTCATAACCCCCTCTGGGACTGAGTCAATTGGACACCTTGATGATTTATTTTTAAGAAGGTAGAAGAGAAAGGCTTTTCTTTCTGAAAGATGGTGGAAGGAGTTGGAGGAGACAGAAAACAATCATGCAAACCCAAAGCTCAGTGAGGCAAAAGAGGAGGAAGTGTACTGGAGCAGAGATTCTCCTGAATCCCTTGTTGAGATGGCAACTGTGCCCTTGCAACTGATGAAGCGAAATGCTGAAGCTGATATCTGCTGGCAGCTAGTGGAGGACTATGGCAGAGGGATGTCTGTGCCTGAAAGACACCGTGAGTTTGTGGGATGGAGATCCACACTGAAGGAGTTTGTGAGGAGCTGCAGCCCTTGGGAAGGACCCATGTTGGAGATGTTTGTTAGGGACTGTATGCTGTGGGAAAGACTCTGCATTGGAGCTGGGGAAGAATGTGAGGTGTCCTCCTCTGAGAAGAAAGAAGTGACAGAGACCATTTGTGAAGGGGCTGATTGCAGTCTCCAATTCCTGTTCCCTCACACTGTTGGGTGGGAAGGAGGTAGAGCTATCGGGAGCAGGGATCTGAGCCTGGGAAGAAGAGAGGGATATGGGAAGGAGATCTTGAAGTGCTGGTTGTATTTTTCTCATCATCCTGCTCTGTTTCTGTTTTCTGTTTGTTCTATTTCTTCTTGTTAGTAGATCAAACTGTCCTTATTTTCTACCCTAAGTCAAGTAGTTGAGTCTTTTTTGCCAGGACCCATAATTAGCAATGAGCCCTCCCTGTCCTTGTCTTGATCCACAAGGACCTTTGCTATTTTTCCTCCTTCCATCTCTCTGGGACCTCAGCCGTACTATGGAAGGTGGAGATGTGTCTGTGGGAGGGAATGAGCAGCTACAGAGTGCTTAAGCCATGACAAAGTCCTAAAATTTTTCATCAATAACTTTATTTTTCAATTCTATATTAAAATATTATTTTAATAATCTCTTCTGAAAGAAATAACATGCTGTTAGGCTAACTGATTCTCTTTTGTGTATCAGTATATGCTAATTTAGGCATCTTTATAAATTTATATTTTTCAGAGTCGTTAGTGCATTCATAAAGAACAGTCCTAATAATATATCCCTTAAAATTATGTTATCCATCAATGTATTATTTTAGTCTCATATTGACATACAGCAGATGATGTTCAATGCTTTGCTGCTGGTGAATAAACAAAACATTATTTTGTGGCTGTTCAAAATAACTTTGTTAACTTCAGAACCATCAGACTGATTTTTCCATCATTTCTGTATTTTTATGTCGTGAAATAATATTGTAACTTTCTTTTTATAGCAGTAAGAAGAATAAAAAACTGATGATATTTATGAGCTGATGTTTACAATTATGCCTCTTATTCAGTACAGATAAAGGGCAAAACTGCATATTATCCTTTTGTCCATTCATACTTTGAACAAAAGGTATTCTCCTTATATTTGTCACTGAGATAGAAGCACAAAAACAAGTTTAAATTATATGTGAACTTAAAAGTAAAAAAAAAAATACCCTAAACCCATAAACCTAAAAGCTAAATCTGAGGAAAATGTGATGAAAATAATACCCTATTACTTTTTCTGGATAAACCAAGAAATAGTGTCTTGGTTCCCATCCTGCCAAATGCATACTTTTCAATTGGACTTCCATGTTTTTTTGGTTTAGGGTTTCTTTATTTTTCTATTTAAGTGTAGTAGAGAAGAGGGGATAAATTTTTTTACTCAAGGCACTCCATTGCTGAAAGAGTAGCTTCAAATCAAAAGGTAGTTTTAGCTTTTGAATAATTAAACAATTATTTTCATATAGCTAGAATATTATTAGAGTTGCAAACATTTATATCATTGTCCTGAAAATTCTGTTTATAGAAAACCCCCAAAACATCTCATGCTATTGTTCACCAAATTTTGCCTAGTAATGTCAGGAGATATACCTAGTGGATCTCAATAATGGACATACCTATTAGTACAAGTTGGATCAAAATTCTGCCAGAAAAAAGTGACAATTTCATCCTGTAGAAGTATTTGTAATTCTTTTGTGTTCATAAGAACATAATTTACAGTGTGTTTAAAATTAGCACAACAATCTTAGAGATGTTAAATTTGTCATAGTTCCAAAACAGGAAGCTGTTAGTTCCACAACAGTGAGCTGTTTCAATACCTTATTATTTGCTCACATCAAATCTATATATGTTAGCGATAAGAGAGGTCTAAAAGCATCTTTTTTAATGCGAATAACACATCTGAAGAAAAAATACAGTCTCTAAGAAAAGAGATACACACACCAATTTGCTTTCATTGCTGGAAACATATCTGAATTAAGTTGCAAATATACTTATTTATACAATATATTTTTTTTTAAATCACAGAATCACAGAATAGTAAGGGTTGGAAAGGATCTCTAAAGACCATATATTCCAACAGCCCTGCTCCAGCAGGTCCATCTAGATAAGTTGCACAGGAACACATCCAGGTGGATTTTGAAGGAGAAGATGCCACAACCTGCCTGGGCAGCCTGGCAGGGCTTTATCACCCTTACAGTAAAGAAAGATTTCCCTTGTGTTTAAGTGGAACTTTTTGGATTCCAGCTTTTGTCAATTGCTCCTAGTCCTGTCACTGGACTCTGCAGAAAAAAAGTATTGCCTCATTCTCTTGGCATACACCTTTTAAATACTTGTAAATATTAATGAAGCCCCCCCCCCCCCCCCCCCCGCCCAGTCTTCTCATCTCCAGGCTCAACAGCCCCACATCCCTTAGCCTTTCCTCATAAGAAAAAATCTCCAGTGCCCTGATCATCTTGGTGGCCCTGTGCTGGACTCTCCAGAAATTCACAGTCCCTGGGGAGCCCAGAACTGGACATAGTACTCCAGATGAGGCCTCAGCAGGGCAGAATAGAGGTTGAGGAGAACCTCCCTCAACCTGCTGGCAACATTCTTGATGCAAGTCAGGATGCCATTGGCCTTCTTGGCCACAAGGGCATATTGCTGGCTCACGTTCACTTTATTATCAACCAGGATTCCCAGGTCTCTCTCTGCAGATTTGCTCTCTGGCAGGTCAATCCCCAGCCTGTACGTGCATGGGATTGTTCTTCCTGAAGTCCAAGACTCTGCATTTGCTGTGTCAAACCTCATGAGGTTTCTCTCTGCCCAACTCTCAAGCTGCAGAAACTTGATAAATCACTTCACTTCAGTGAAGATTTTTGCATTCTTTAGAATAAACATACTTTATTCACTAGCATATCTAAACATTATAGATCTAAAAGAATTTTCATTTGAAAGATAAGGAAAATTGATCTTGATATACACAAGCATGATTGTATTTGCTACTACCTTAAAGATGTTTTCTACCCTAAATGATTCTATAATTTTATAATCATTAGAAATTAACACTGTTACTGGAGGTAGATAATGGTGGCACAAACTCCACTGATTTTGGAAAATCTAAAAAAGAGTCCTACTGTATTAATATAGTTATTGTAACTCCCTCCCAGAAAGTCTTGTTCATTTTGTTTCAGATGTGATTTTGTTTTCTTTTCTCCTCAGTGGGAAAATAATAGTTGTTCAGAGCTATGTTTGCTATATCTTTTTGTTACACAGAACAAGATTGAAAATGGATACCTGTCATGGAATAGAAAAAAGGTAAGACCTGAGATAGTCCTTTACTCCGGATGGAGCTGACCCTACAAACTGGTGTCAACGCAAAAGACAGTCAGGTGTCCTGCCCAGCTAGATGTTACTTTTACCATAGACAGATGTAAGTAAATTAAGATGAGAGACTTCACTATAAAGAGAAACTAGAATAAATGAGAGTGATATAATTTTAATTTGTGCTGAGGTAGAGGTATACTTTTTCTAACTGAAATACTTGAAAGGCTAAAGATTTAACCCACAGATATATTGCATTTATTGAGACAAAACAAGGAAGATGAAGAAGAGAAATGTAAAAGAACAATATCCTACAAATAATACAGAACATTATATTCTATGTTAGAATGGAGCATTCCAGCTAAAATGAAGCAAACTTTGCAAAAGATTTGGTCCCAACTAATCACCATAATTTTTGTTGTCAAAAATGGTGCAGATATCCAAGAAGAAAATAAGAAAATTCACAGAAAATAGGACTACATTGTGTTATTACTATGTATAAGAGCATCTTGTAGAGAAATTAACATCTACCTCAGTGAAGGTTACCATCTGGAGTTCAAACAACTAATTTGTCATTCTTGGAAAAATAACTTTTACCTTTTTCTTTAAATTTTCTCTGCACAAATAGATAAACTAATATACACAGGCCCTTTTTTTTCCCTATAGCACAAGAATCCGAGTTTGAAACAATTAATATAAGTGAGAAAGCTAACTATTGAGTGAGAGTAGATTAAATCTTCCCATTTTAAGTTAAACAACAATAAACTATTCTATTCTTTTCACACAATCTCTAATTTAATTTCAGTGGAATCTATATATCTTCTCCACTATCTATGAAGAGAAACTTTCTCCAAATTATTCATCACTGAATGGTAGAGCAGTTAGTAAGTTGGTATGCATTCTACAGTAAGTAAATCTCTTATAAAGAAATAAATTTTAAAATCTGTAGGGAGATGAATTGCAAAGGCCTTCTCTCAGTATAACAGTAACTCAATGTTTTCATGCATTTTTTCACACACTTGAAAAAACAGCATGTGTGATTAAGGAAGTATACCATCAAAATATGTTACAACTCATAATGAAAATCTGCCTTGTATCTCGGGACATGCTGTAAAAGAAGGGCAAAATTGGTTTTGAAAATTTTCTTTGGAATCAAAATTAAGTGATGCAAATTTTTCCGTTCTTTGCTTTATTGAAGAATTCTTGGGCAATCTAGGCTCCAGCTGTCTTTCACTCAGCAGTCTACCTATTACATTGATTTGAATTTATGAATTTAGCTTTCTATAGCCTCGTTTTACACTATCTATTAGAAATATTGATTCTACTACTTGCTTATTAAAAAATTTTAATGACCCATATCTGTAAACCACTTATAGTTCTTCTGAAATGTAAATGTAAATTTGTCATTTCGCAGTCAGATTTCCAATGAATAAATAAACCAAAGTGCTGTATAATGCAAACCTGAATTTTACATGCAAAACTATTTAGGAATTCCTACTTAAGCTCTACAGGTATATGAGTCGTAAATCTACATATCAAATGGTTTCTCGGGCAATGTAACAGATTTTTCTGTCTCTTTATTTTTGCCAGGAAATCCAAATGTTCATGAAAACAAATTGACAATCCCTTGGTTTTAGTAACGTCATTAAGTTTATTTGAGATAACAAAATTATACAACCATATTATAAATCTAACAAAGTTTCTAGTGATTGCCAGCTATTTGTTTAACCCTGTAGAAAAAAAATGCAAAACCAAATGGGGCAATCTGGCTGAAAATCTGTATTTGCTTACTTTGGGAAACCAGGATTAGTTTGGAATAGCTTCTTACACTTATCACATCTGCAAAGTTCTTCTCCCTTGTTCCTTTTTTGAAGATAAAAAAAAATGCTAATTGAAAATATTTTTTTTCCTGTATGAACATATACTTTCTTAAACAAATAAAAACTCTACATTGTATTTTTTTAATGTTATAGATTTACAAATTTTAAAATCACTGAGTTTGCAGGTTCTCTTAAATAAAAAGAAGTGAAAATAAAAACCTGAAATTCTAAAGAGATTTGAAAAATTTACTTCCACTTATCCTTCTAAAAAATTTGAAAAGACATTTATATGCATAAATTTTTTAAAAAGGGCATTTTTCAGTAATCACAGAGTTCCGCCAAACTCTTAATTCAATACACCAAATTTTAATTCACTTTTACTTCTCTCTTCATTTGACAAAACATGTTGCAAGTACATTACTAAAATTAGTACACTGTCAGTGAGTTCACATTATTGACAATGGCTGTGTTAATGCTGTTACCACTTACTATTCAAGAAAACAATCTTTTTGTGTGTAAAAGAGGTAAATATTCTTATCGGAATCAAACTAATGCCCAAGATCCTGCAATAAATTTAAATAGTAATGTTTGAATCAAGAGCCCTTCTTCTTTAGCAAAATTATGTGTCTTTTTGAGAGAGAAATTTTAAATGATGCTACATTGATATATTGCAGTATTGCTCACTGCAAAATGCTGTAATTTTGCAAAATATTTGCTACCCTGTACAGAGGTTTTGCCCTTGGAACTGTTTCTGCCTATTAGCTAATTTACCAGCTGTTAACTGCTAGTAACAGATTTTGAGAAGCAATTTCTTAAGAATGGAACTAATAGTTAATTGACTTACGTGTTTGTTTAAGTATCTGAATGTTCTTTCTATATTGACATTTATTAGCATCTATTTTTAATCATAGACTACAAAATGAACTGATTAAATTGTGTTTGTTTGTGTAGCAGAGGACCTGATGAGAATTCTCAAACCATGTTAGTTTCTCAGACCACATGTCCTCTGCAGTATGATTTTAGGGTATTGAAAAGTCAATTAAAAAAACACAAACCAGAGGTACTTTTCAGTAGTATTTTCAGTCCATAAAAAAGGAGACAATAAGAAAGACTGTTTGAACAATCTTAATTAATTATTTTATTTTAATTTTAATAGAAATCATAATTATTGATAATTTTAGTTAATTTTCCCAACAAATCTCTTGTAAATTCTATTTTTTCTTTTTTCTTTTTTTTTAATTGAACACTTTGTTCAATATTCTCAATGTAAGCTATCATTTCTAACATACAGATGATCTGTGAACTAAGAATTCTGATTTGCCACCAGTTAGATTTTGCATGATATTTGATCACATACATTTTTGTGCTTCTGGATTAAGTAGACAGACATTTGAAAGAAAAAAATAATGACAATGACTTGCCAATAAATGTAATTTTTTGGAGTTTAGACTCTGAAAACTAGGGGACTCACAAAATATTTTCCTGATTTTTCCAGGCTACAGAAGAACTATTGATACATATATGAAATGATTTTTAATATACTGTACCTATCTGTTCAATGATGTTTTCCAGTGATTGTTCCAAATACATGGAGAATTGTTAAGTGGATAATAAATGGTATGCATACTAAATGGAATATTCAAATTTCTTTACATTGTTTAGATGCTTCAGTATTATCATTACTGCTCAGGTAATATAAAGACCATCTTGTTCCATTTGGTTATTTAAGTATCTAATTCTATTCAATTTCAATTCAACTTCAATACATATTATTTTTGTTGTAGGAACACTGAATTTATTTGGATGTTCACATATTAAAATTATTTTGAAAAATTTGACTTAAAACTCTATATGACTTGAATGGATTTGTAAACTTTAGATGACTTTTGGAACTGAAAGAAAGGTCCAAACTGAAGATTTGTGTAAGCACTGTAATATTGACCATCACAATGTTAAGTACTAGTTGACTGACTGCTAGGACAGGTTTCTCACAAGAACACAGTAAGAACATGAAATGGTAGACTAGTAAAAGGCCAGAAATTGAAAAATAACTTCATGTGGGAATCTAAAGGCAAAGTAATAAAGACAGGGTGTGTCGTAAGCCCTACTTTTGAATTAGATATTTTGCACATTGAATATTTAGCATCTCCTTCCACTTGTCATTACAGTTTGCAATATTCCAAAGGGAAAACCTAAACTTGTTCTTTAAAAAATTGGACAAGAATCATTATTTTTGTTATAAACATGATCTTATTGTGGACAAAAGAGAGGATCCCATGTATAGGTAAAAAATAATTTATTGTTAATCTCATTAGCGTTTTAGTAGTCTAATAAAAAATTCAACAGTTTTATTAGTTGAGGTACACTAACACAATCATAGTCTGAATTAATAAATAAGAGTTCCATACAGTTAAAGCTGTCACAGAAAGCAACCTACTGCATCCTCTTTTCTCTCTGGCATTAGGATCACCCTTCCAAAGATCCCCTATATCTTCAGGATACAGCAAGTCACCAGTGTCCAAAAATATTTGTCTGAAGGAGTCCGCTACTGGTCTGAGGGTCCATTCCATTGCAATCTTGAGTCTACCTTCCATGACTTATGTAATTTCTTAAACCAGTCTTCTTTCTTTTAATTAACTGGTAGCTAAACTTTAAAAGCTGCAAAATAGCCTCTGACACTCTCCCCGGCACAACAGGTCTCTCCTACACAGTGTCTGCTGAACTTTTATCATTTCTAAGACAGAGTTTAAGCTAAAACAGTTTAGGCAGTAGGAATAGACTAAAACTTTCTCAGTCTAAGACAAGTCACACAAATCCTGAAAAACTAGTCTGCTCAGTTAGGATAAAGTCTGTTAGCTGCAGTTTTTTTACACGTAGAGCAGTGGACTGGAGTAAGACAACAGTGCTGACGAATGAGTGAGTGTTTGAGGCATCCCACCTGCATTGTCTGAAGCTTTTCCACTTGGTCTAAAGCAATTCTGGATTAGTTGTATTTGAGAAGAGGAGAGAAGAGGAAGTGAGGAGTAAGGGCTGAAATTTAGTGCTTACGACTTTCCTCTGGGACATCTGGAGTCTGGATTCAGCTACAAGGGCTGATTAAGTATTTGAGTCTAAAGTGCATAAATAGAAAATCCAGTTTTAAGTCTCCTCACACAGAGGAGAAACTAAACCAAGAATATCTCATGTCCTAAATGAATGTCCTAAGCACTAAATCGTTATCTAAAGGACATTGACAACTCTTCCGGTCTCCTTCAGGAAAATGGTTAAGTTTGCTTTTTTTATGGTGCTTATTCAATAAATGCATTCTGTGAACACCCTCTTGCCTGTGCCCTTCTCAACCCTCTGAATCTGAAGTAAAAAAGTAAAGAAAAAAAGATTTCCATGAATTTTTGTGGAAGACACTCTTGATCTAAAAGGCAGTAAATAATCACTACCAAGTTAAAAGTGCCTTTAGACAATAAAGTAGTTTTTGATACTTGAGGAATCTGAGCATTACAAGGATTTATATTCTTAAGATGACTTCAGGGTTACAACACAGATTCAGTTACTCATATTCCATCTAAATTTGTCTCTTGACACTGTTGTTCAAAATGCTTGAGCATTGAAATGTTAAGACCAGGTATAGCTAAATATTTTTGAGTATCTTTGTGTCTGAATCTGAGGCCTTCTCATCTAGGAACATGATACTGTCACTTTTTCTTTTTTTTAAGAAAAGTTTTTTTTCTTACTCTTGCTACATAAATGTGAATACTATTGTGGATGTGGTATGGTATTCTACAGGAATGATATTCTTCCACAGTATAATATACACACAAAATGATTAATCTTAAATGAGAAACAAATTGGCAAGTAGAAATAGTACCTAGTGATTAAACCTTTTTCACCATTCAAGGACTGTGTGCATTGATATCCTTATTCATTTGAGGGACATAATGGCAATGCAATTCCTTTCAGACCCTTGGAGCTTGTGGATCTAAACTAGTAAGTTTCCTTCCTTATGCAGAAATCGTGGCCATCACCATATTAGAGTTTGATGATTGTCAAAGCAATCTGAAATATAAACAATTCTTTTTTATTTTTCATTTTTATTCTAGGACGTTCATTTGGTAAAAAGAATCTCAAATTATATTTTCACAAGTAAACTACCTGCTTTGTCTAGGTTGATGAGAGTCAATCTAGGAAGGATTAAAGTGT
The DNA here is from genome assembly GCF_028858725.1 of Colius striatus. Taxonomy (NCBI): domain Eukaryota; kingdom Metazoa; phylum Chordata; class Aves; order Coliiformes; family Coliidae; genus Colius; species Colius striatus. The sequence goes on along the minus strand of NC_084759.1, from coordinate 49,846,638 downwards.
CTATTAATTAAGAACTCCAAAATATAATAAATGCTAACTTATAAAGGATACATCTAGCTAACTTTATGTTTTCTATAGTGTTCACACCCTTCATTTCATGGTCCTAGAATTTACATGGGAAAAGACAGAACATTTGGTTCTTGTTCATGCTCTTAAAACCATCTGTTTTGCATTTTTTAATGGTATACTTTTAAGTTTGCTCTTGTAGCTCTTTGAAACTCTCCTGTATTCTTTTCAGACTTGAGGGGCCAAGAACTGTGCAACTGCAGGCAGACCCTGTGTTTACATAGAAGCATAGTATTCTGTTTATAGTCATTATTTGTTTCCTAGTAATTCTTTATGCTTCACTTCCTTTCTTTCCTTGACTAAGCATTGACTCCATGTTTTGTAAAACTCCCTGTCTTGCTTCTGGATAGTAAGGATCATTGCTAAGAACAGCTTTTAACATAGGAAACTGGAACAGTTTCTCCATATGTGCTGCATTTTACATTAATCTACAGTCTTCTTCATCTTCCATTTTATTGCCTTATAGCATCTCATAATGTCCTTCATTATCTGCCATGTCCTTACTCCCTTGAATAACTTTATAAAATCAGTAAACTTCCCACTCTTTACAAGTTTTTTCAGATAACTTTTTATATATGTGTACATATATAAAATACAGCTATTTTAATTTATACATCTACCCAGTAGTTTTATTATATATGCCTCTATATGTATATATTAAAATATCCTTGAAACTCTCTGGGTGACCTCCCTGCACTATGACTCATATTCTCTATTTTACTGTCTTTCAACCAACAATTTTATCTATGTAATACAGTGGTGGTACATGCCCCATTTGACCACAGACCTCATTCTCAGCTGGTAGGATTGGTACTAGCTCTAAGACTGCAATCATCTCAACATGTGGCAGCATAATGTTGCTGCCAAGTGCAGCTCTGCTCTTGGATGAGACTCAAGCACAGGTGATGCAGCCAACACAGCTTCCAAAATCTCTGCCAAGATCTGGTTGTGCCACTTTATGCCAGAGACACACCCCAGCCTGGTTCAGCATGCCTCAGAGTACTTTATTGTATGATATGAATTTACCCTTAGGTTGCTCAAAGTATTTTCATGCTGAATTTATATGCTGCAGTTTGCTACTGACTGTTACGCTTATGAAAATTTGACCTATTGATCGTAATGAAGTCCAACCATTAAATTGCTGATACAATTTATATAATGAGTCCATTTTTCAAAATAAGGATTTACTTGTTTTAATGATCAAAATGATTTATAAAGTCTAACATATCCATTACAAAACAAAATACTTCAATGTCATTTGATATACATAAGGCTGGGAACTGCAAGTGACGGCTTAGTTTATTGGTATATATGCATTATTTTCTCTTGGTTTATATGGTGACATTACTGATTTTGGCACACATGAAACAACAGATGTAGTTGTTTTGCTTCTTTTACTTCCAAATATGTGAACGGTCCACAGTAAAATTGCACCAATATAGAATGTTACACTTAAAAACCTTTTAGCAGGATCATTCTCAACATGCAGGAGAAAAATGGTAACAAATTCAGAAACTAACTATGGTTCATACAAAAACATTTTCTCTCTTTATATACTTATTTTTAATTTCTACTCTGTTTTTCAAAGTATATGTTTCCAGGAGGTGACAGTGCATGCTATAGATAAGTTTTGAAAATGAAACTATTTTTGAATCATCAAAGTTCAAAAAAAGTTATATTTAGGTATGTAACAAAACCCATTTTCATGCTCAGGTAAATCCAAAGCAGCTAGCCTATTTTCCTACTCCTTCAAAAATAAAGGCTGGCTGAATCATATGGAGATGTTGTATTCCTAGAAATTTGGAATCAAACAAAGTTTTGTAACATAAAATAAAAATAAAAGATGGAAAGTCATTTCTGCACCTCTCAGAAATGCTTACTTTCTCACTCTGGAGTAATCCGTCAGTTTAGTGTCACAAAGAAGAAGCTTTTTCTTCTACTCTGAAAATCTGCTACCACAATCCCACTGTCTTCCCACTGTGTTATCCATCTTTTTGTTATCATAAGAACACAACTAACTTCTGATTCAGGATTTGGACATACATCATAAATATAATAAAATATAAGTTTAATTATCTGAAAACAATCTGGCAACAAATGTCTGTAGATACTAGCTTATGACAGTATGGATATTTAGTTTTCAGCATTTATTGTACTCATATATAGAAACAGGCAGAAAAGTTAAAAAATGTTCCTAATTTTAGTAAACTTTATTTAATTTTACATCTTATTTTCAAGTGTGATAGCAAGATGAATCTGCACTTAATATTCATTGCTAGTGCCTCACAAAGTAGATGATACTTATTATCAGGGATTCAAGAATATCTGCATTTCTCTGTAGTATAAAGTTTCCAATATTATTTTGAAAGCTCACTTTCACCATGGAATGGAATTGATACTCTCAACAACAAAGACTGGCTTTCAAAGTATATTAGTTCTAATTTGGAAGTATAATTACAAATTCTGCTGGGAAGGTCATATTTCAAAAATAATGATGTTAAATGTAGGAAAGGTGTTATGGTTTGAGAATCTCTTTCCTTCTACTTAACTGATTGATAATTCCTTACCATCATTATGAGCACATGAACATTGCCTGATAACAGGATAAAATATTCAAAGCTTTTGGAATCAACAATTTTTTGTTTTAAGTTTCACAGCACATTCTAATTTCTTCACTGAATGGAAAAAGTATTAATCCTACAAGGTAGTTACAAAGATATTATCTTTGCACAAAACTCTTTTGTCAAGGTTTTATTTAGGGAAAAGCTAGAAATATTTAAAATTTCCCCAGTTCAGATTCACAAGAGAAAAAAAATCACAAGTCATCCCCTAACTATTGAGACTACTTTAATGAAAATGGTATCCAGATTGAAATAATGTGTGCTATCTGAACTTTTTCTTCACAAATAGGATGACAGTTTACTGTGAAGAGACATACCTTGTAAAATGTTGGATATCTTTTCCTCAGTCAAAAAGTTGAAGATGCTTATAGAGACCTCAGTGTTTAAAAAATGTGAATTTATTATTTGATTTTTAATTGGATAACTATGGAAAAGAAAAAAACACTCAAGACTTTAAAATTCAGAAGGAAGTCTGATTTAAGAGGCTGATAGATCAAAGTAAAATCTCAGCTAGTTTCATAGTCATTAACCTTTCTTAACATAGAGAAAATATGAATTTATTTTTTTCATGACTTCAGGAAAGTTGAAGATGTCTTTCCAGTAATTAGTACTGTAGGTTAATATAATTTTTGTGAAAGCTTGTGAGTTATTATCTCTTTAAGTCCTTCCTTTTTATTCTTGTGAAATGATCAGAAAGTTAGTAAATGTAATTTCTTAAAAAAAGAAAAAAGTATTCACTTTTGTTTCCAGACCACTGAGAAAAATAGTGGTCAAATAAAAGAACTTCAAGTTGTCTGTTGATAGATGTGGAGCTACTTCCAACTCCCAAGAGGGACTAACAGAAGGAATAACACACTGATTAAACAAGTAACTGCAGCCTTTGTGCAAAGCCTGGGGAAAGCAGTGAGAGATTTTTATTTATACTTCTGTGATTTATATCAAGTTCTGTATTTCTTGCCTCCTATGTTCAGTTTCCTTTGCCAGTCTGAAACAGGAGAGGGGTTTCTAGAATTTACAATATAAACTCCTGTTCTTGCCCTTTTTGATGACATAGTTTTTATATTTTCTGACTCTTCTCTAACGTTCAAAGATCTTTACTCCTCAGGGCTTACACAGAAGGTGCAACACTGAAAGCTTTTTCTAAGTAGTTTGTGAGATCTTCAGGGCAAACAGTTTTTCTTGATTCTGCCTGCAAAGCATAAAGCACACTTTCTACAGTATAAAAATAAAGCTTTTCACTCACCATCATTCCTGGTAGGCACCTGGGTAAATTCCACATTAAGTAATTATGTTTGGCTTGCTCTTTCAAGGTTCCTAGTGTCTTCCAGTTAATCCTGTACTTCAGGGAAGGGAATGAGGTTTCTGAGACTCTTGTTGCAAACAGTCAGCTTTTTTCAAAATTGAGTGCTCTCTAATAGCATTATATTTGTAGGATCTCTTTTTTTTTTTTTTTTTACTTTCCATTTAAATTATTTGTTGCATTTTTTAAATTTAAATACATGTTTTAATAAAACTTCTGTTTTTATATGGCAATCAATTTTTGATCAGCGAAGTAGAATCCTGTTATATTACATTTTGTTTGGACATACAAGAGTTGATTGAACTTATAACATAATGTCCTGAATGCATTGCAGACAACTCTTTCTGGATAAACTAAGGTTTGATTAGAAATAGAATTCTTAAAGAATTGCCAAGTACTGCTGTTAATATATCCAAACTTTAATAGGGACTAATTTGAACTCTGAATAAATTTCACATTTAAATTCAGAAAATGCTTTGATATTGCTCATGACATTGTGAAATCATCAGCAGGGTACCTTTTAAGTTTTAAATCAAAAGAAAATGAGGCAACAAAACCAATAAGTTTTTACTTACAGAATCCACATCACAGGAATCTGTAACCTATGCATGATATAGTGAATAGAAATCTTTTCATTTTCTAAATCTTAAGAAATAGTACAGGAAAAAAAGTTTTCAAATACAGATTATAGATATGTAAGTAAATAAAGAAATACTGATTTTAAATGCTCTGAAAATAATATTTAAATCTGGTAATTTTTATTCATACATTTATTAAAGAAGATAACTCAGAAGTCTATAAGGAAAATGGTTCTGAGTTAGGATTGCTTTCTCAGATTTATCCATGGATCTGATGATCAATCTAAACATCCACAGTTAATTAATTTATCTTAATGTTTTAAGTAACTTTCAGTGATTAAAGAACATCTTTGCATTGATGTTAAGATCCAAATATTTTTTGAACACCTAGACTTAGATTCTGGAAGATTTCTGATAAGCCAAACCCCCTCACATCTCTGCAATATTTTTTAAATCTGAGGAGGATTCTGATGAAAATTTTGAGAGAGATAGATGGATATCTGGACAAATATTGTTTGTCTGAGAATGTTTGGAATCCGAACAGAAGCAATCCTCCTTCTAGGTCTTTAAATTATGGTTATACTCAGAAATACCATTCAGAAATACAGAAGCTGATAGTATATATGTTTTTTTCTAATTTTCTTGATAGAATTAAAATCTACACATTTTCATTCCCTGAGTAGTCTTTTTGTAAACAGGGAATATCTGAAGACACTTTTTTTTTTTAAGAAGGGGACTGCTGTGATGCATTCGTAACTAATCTGTTTGTACAAAATGATACTTGAGGAAAGTCATGACAATGTAGAGGGTATCCAAAGGTCCCTAATGGGAAGGACCTGGACAAGCTTGAGAAATAGGCATATGTAGACCTCATGAAGTTCAACAAGGCCAAGAGCAAGGTCCTGCACTTGGGTTGGGGCTACTCTTGGTATTAATACAGGCTGTGGGATGAGGGGATTGAGAGCAGATGTGTGAAGAAAGACTTGGGGTTTCTGATGGATGAAAACCTGGACACGAGTCAGCAGTGTGCACTTGCAGCCCAGAAAGCCAGTTGTATCCTGGGCTGCATAAAAAGTAGTGTGGCCAGCAGGTTGAGAGAGGTGATTCTGCCCCTCCACTCCACTATGATGACATCACAACTTGAGTTTTGCAGTCAGCTCTGAGGCCCTCAAGATAAGAAGGACATAGACCTGTTAGAGTAAGTTCAAAGGAGAGCCATGAAGATGAGCAGAGAGATGAAACACCTCTTCTATGAAGACAGGTTGAGAGAATGGGGATTATTCAGCCTGCAGAAGAGAAGGCTCCAGGCAGAACTTATCATAGCCTTCCTGTGTCTATAGGGGCTTATAAGGAAGACAGAGATAGACTTTTTACCAAGGTGTGTAGTAATGGGACAAGAGGCATGATTTTAAACTGAAAGAAGGTAGATTTAGATGGGATATAAGGAAGATTTTTTTTATTTACAATGAGGGTGGTAATACACTGGAACTGATTAGTCAGAGAAGCCGTGGATGTCTCATCATTGGAAGAGTTCAAGGTGAGGTTAAATGCGGCTTTGAATAACCTAATCTAGTGAAAGGTCCCTTCTAATGCAAAATTTTCTATCATTCTATGGTTCTATGATTCCTCTAAGGTAAATAACATATCAAAAATACTGTTTCCTACAGACTTGTTCATACACAGAACATATGGATTTTTGTGTGGTCTCGTTTGTAATCATAATATTGTTCTCTGATACATCTTAATATACATTTGTAGAAGTCAGAGGATGGTAAGTAGAAAAAAGTAAGAGTTTAAGGAAGAACAGGATTAATTATGATATAAATGGATTAGATTAATGTTTTGGAGTCAACTGACAGAATGTAAAGAAGTAAGAAAAGTGATTGATGTTGCTTCCCACTGTGCATTCAGTGGAGTCTGAAGACCGTATCACTATTAATTTGCTACTAAATATACCACAGCTTCTAGACTTGTCACAGTAGCGTATTTTATAGACTTGTTTTGCATAAGCAATCACTCATTCCTTTTCAAAGTATGATTATATTTTTTTACTCTCTGTATGAAATTTTGGGCAGGATCAAAGTCCTAAAGTGTAACATTTCATAGTGTGATTCAGTACCCTATGTAGAGTTTGGATTATTAGTTTGCTGTATTCTTCTGTACTGTCCTTAATTAGTTCTACTAAGCTGCTTGGGCATCATTTTCTCCTGAAATTTCAGTCACAGCAGGAGAGGAAAAAGGTGTTTTCTTTTCAACTACATTTCAGAGGTTAAATACTTACACAGCTAATACATTTGAGGGTGATAGTTCCTTCATGTGGTCTCTCCTCATGGAGACCAGTCAAGGGGTCATGACTTATCTGTGGTAGTTCTTGTCTTTTCAGATAAAAAAACAGGTGTACTAGACTTTAGATCTTGATTTGGAATTTCTCACAAAAATAGACAATATTTGTTTTTCATAGTGAGTGGTACTTCATCACGAAACCTTCTAGAAACTCTTTGCCCTCAAAAAATAATTAGGATGTATGTTCAGGGAAATTAAATTAAATTAATTAAATTAAAATAAGATGAGAAACAGAGAGAATTAGCAAGTGAAAGATGAATTAAATAATCTTGAAAGACTCAAATCTGAAATGTTTCAGATTTGGATAAAAATAATCGATGCATATGTCAGTTATCTTTCATATAATACATAAATGCAGTTCTCATGCACTTGGCTCATAGTGGACAAATTAGAGTCAGTAGAATGATACCAAAAGTATCAGTTCCTAAATATTAACCCAAAAGTTTCCAAAACTTTAAAATTAATGTTCCCATTTTTATATAATACACTAGGAAAATAAAAATCTATTACACAGTTGTGTCTCCTACAAACAAACATAAGTAACAATTTAAAGAAATTTATTGGTACATAGTATCCAGTAAGAAAATAATATAATTACTGAATGTAAAGAAAAAAAACCCTTATTTTTCTGTGTGATTGTGTCAACAAAATGAGATAGCACAGCTGAAAAATCTTGCTAAATTTGAACCTTAGAGGTATCACAAAAAAAAAAATGACATCTCCAGGGGGATAGAAGAAAGAAATAAATTGGGCATTGAAAAATAGAAATTCTTTATTCCCACTGTGAATGTTGCTACCAACTTTAATAAAGTATCTATGTTTAATAAGTTGTCTATTGGGATAAATCAGGTAGCTTCTCTTTTCATTAAATAGGTGTCCTGGGTTTGGATGGGTTAGGGTTAATTTTCCCCAGATGCCACAGGGTTTGTGGTCAGACTATTCCATACCATGATGATACACTTAGTATATTGCAGGGAGCTGCCTGGATAAAGCAACATGTGGGAGCTGCAGCTGTTCTGTTGGGATTGAGCATTGAGCTGCTATCGGTGAGCAGTGACACTGTGTTCCTCTGCTGTTATCATGGCTATTTCTTCTCTGTGCTGTTCTATTAAATTGTCCTCATCTCAGCCCAGGAGTTGTTACCTTTTTCTTCTGATTCTACTCCCCATCCTGTTGAAGGATCCGCAATACGAAAAACTCATCTACACAGGAATGCAGATAAACCAGGCACTTCTTTATTATGCAGTGCTGGGAAAACACAGGGGGATAGCTCCTCCATACGTGCTTCGTTGTTAGTTACCATTTTCAGGGTTTTTATACAGCTCAAACAAAAGAATCACATTTACTAACAGAAGCATGCATAAAATATCCATCTATGAATTTAATCCTTCACCTTGATTGGTTCCCAACAAACACAAACTTTCCAAAATCACAGTGATTGGTCAAAAGTGATATCAGTCCCTTTGTTTTAGTAACAACTAAGGTAACAGCCAAGGTAACCTATGGAATACATTTACCAGGGTCTTGTAGTTAAGGTAACAGTTAAGGTAACCTAACAATACATTCACCAGGGTCTTGTAGCTAAGGTAACAGGTCCCCATCAGGTGTGGTATGTAACTCTTGCAGTTTGATCCTTATGTGATTAAAATGAATACTTACTTAATCAATAGGTGTTTGAGTTATTTGCAAGTGCTTAGCTAATTGATTGAACCATTACTAGGTGATTAACAAGTGCTTAACAAGTGCTCGACTACTCATTGTGATGATAAGTTGTTAACTACAATAATTGTGTATCTGCAACAATCTCATCTAGTGAAGGAGGACTGACTGAGTGGCTGTGGTTAAAATTCAAGTGTTGCACCTCAATGTCTCAAAGATGCTAGGAATCTACTCTGTTGTGGGGTAAGCCAGCCAGCAACAACCAAACAACACAGTTTCTCATTCAGTCAGAAGTAAGAATAACTCAGACTCTTAAATATGAAGGAAATGAATTAAAAAAAACAAACAAATCACAAAACCACTCACAGTATACTATGAACATAGGTCTGTGTAGAGATACCAACATACATACATAAAAAGATATACACACACTTATCAAAATGTGTTTGATAAGAAGGAGAAACATATTTCAATAAGAAGGAGAAATTTATTTCCTAAGAGGGAGCACTAGAACAGGCTTCCCTGAGAACCTGTGGAGTCTCCTTCTCTGGAGGTTTTCAAAACCTACCTGGACATTCTCCTATATAATGTATTAGAGGTGAATCTGCTTGAGCAGGGGGGTTGGATTAGATGATCTTTAGAGGTCCCTTCCAACTCCTACCATTCCGTGATTCTGTGATTCTGAGACGTGCAGTTTTCATTTCTCAGGCCATTCTAATGAATCATCAGTTAATGGGTGAAGTGGGACTATGTCACTGAACTCCTGTATATTTAAGATCTGTAGTTTTGCAAGAAGATAATGCTGGGCTGTTAGTATGAAGCAACATCCCTGTCACTTACTGTGTTATGATCAACTAATCATCTTACCTTGCAGAACTCCTACAGAGGTCTGCTATGGGAATATTGCTGACTTTCATATCACAAGCTATCATTCTGTACAAAATAGGAACTTTATAGAAACAATTAGGAGCAAGTGCCTTGGAAACAATCATCTGTTCTTGGGAAAGGAAAGAGTTTCCTTGCTGAGTTCTTAGAAGTTCTTTGAAGCAGACTGAATACCGTCAAAAAATAAATGAAAATACAGAAATTGTAAGTGAGAATCCAACTCTTGGTCTGAAAATCATAGAATCATAGAATGGTAGGGGTTGGAAGGGAACTTTAGAGATCATCTAGTCCAACTACCCTGCCAAAGCAGATATCCACCTAGGTCAGGTCATATAGGAGTGTGTCTAGGCAGGTCTTGAAGACCGCCAAGGAAGGAGACTCCACACCCTCCCTGGGCAGCCTGTGCCAGGGCTCCCTCATCCAAATAGTAAAATAGTTTTTTCTTATATTCAAATGGAACTTTTTGTGTTCCAGCTTCATCCCATTACCCCTTGTCCTTTTACTAGCTACAACAGAAAAAAGAGATGTCCCAACCTCCTGGCACTCATCATTTAGATATTTATAAATGTTAATGAGATCCACCCTCAGTGTCCTCTTATCTAGACTAAACAGCCCCAGTTCCCACAGTCTTTCCTTGTATGAAAGATGTTCCAGTCCCCTGATCATCTTAGTGGCTCTGCACTGGACTCTCTCTAGAAGTTCTCTGTCCCTCTTGATCTGTGTAGCCCAGAACTGGACACAATACCCCAGATGAGGCCTCACCAGGGCAGAGAAGTAACATACCACCCTGCTTCACCTCCTATGCTGAATCCTTTCTGGTTTTGCTTGGATTCGGCATCTAATTTAAAACCTCTTTCCATATGAATAAATATTGTGTAGAATTATCCTTCTTCAGTTTTCTCTTAATATATTTTGGATATCTTTAAATCCTCTGTTGATTTCATTCAGCTACAAGAAAGCTACATCCTTGATGTATTTTATTTGCGGATGTTAGAACATTGTTCCTTGAGCAATGAGTAAGCATTCAAAGGCATCTACCTCTCCCCTGCAGCCTCTAAGACTAGAAACATGTTCCACAATCTTTGGAGAAGGAAAAAAAAATAAAAATCAAGACTTCATCCCTCATCTGAAACAGTAGGAAAAAAAAATTGAAACAGCATCCCATGTTTTTATTCTGTATTGTCTGGAAAAATTGAAAATAGGAAAACACTGCACTAGTGTTCAGCCTGTTTAGTAAGTTTAATAGATTATGCTTTTTCTACTGTAAAAGAAACATCTGTAAATAAGGTACTCTTAAATTTGGTGAACAAGCCATGGAAGATATTTTACCTGAGGAAGTCATGCAATATGAAGGCAATATTTCCTTCTAAATTAAAGGACTTAATCTGGGAAGACTGAAAGGATTTGAATTCAATCCTTCAGACTATTTTTTTCCCTAGTTGTGAGTTTTTTCTTGGAAATAAACAAAGTCTTATTTGGAAGTAAAGTGGAGTTTAGTAAGGACAGTGTTTTGTCCATCCATGATAGGTAAAACTGAAACTTGTAACACTTGTTAAAATATGTCAGTAGCCCAAGCCAATATGACAAACAGCCAATCTGCTTCTCAATCCTTGTCCATTTAAGATATTTCTTATTTTAAGTTGTACAAGCTAAGCATATCTGCAGAGATGTGTTAACTAATTTGATTACTAAAGAGCTTTAAAATGTGGAACAAATATGAAATAAGTAAAACATTATAATTTATTCATAGTGCTTTCAACCATGCCTCATTCTCCATTATTCATCTCTAAAATGTCAATCTAGATTAAAAATATTTGAGATAAAGACATTGAGTCTGATTCCTAAATCTACTACTGTTTTACAGCAAAAGACCCAATGCATCTTTCTTTGCAGAATGGGTCAGTCACTATAGCTTTTAATGAAAAAAGTAGGGAGAGATGATAGTTTTGACTTTATTACACATGCCCATGCCTTTTCAATGCATACTGCACTAATCTTTGGGGATTTTTGCAAATCAGTTTTAAATAGATATCCCTAGATTGGAGGGACACTAAGGGACACATTTTCTTTTACCTGTCTCAGTAAAATGTAAGCCAAACATGATTACCTGGGCCTTCTTTCAATTTCTCTTTATGAAATATGTACATATATCCCCATATATGTAAATATGTAATTAAAAGTCATGCTACCTAGAAAGTATTAGAGGAGATTAACTTTGCCTGGAAACGAGAGAGGAAGGAAAGATTTTAGAGCAAAATCCAAGTCACTCTTGTCCACTTGGAATTTCGGGGTTTTTTCAGCCATTGTGGCTATTTGTGTACCGAAAATCAACAATAATGTAGTAAGAGTTTAGGGCTGCCTATTAACCTTGGAAATCCATTAGCAGGTGCTTTCAGCACAAGGTGCTGTCTTAGCCAGCACTGTCTTACCACTACTTCAAAAAATTCTTCTTGCCAGGCTGTATCATGTCTCTTTAACAGGATTCAGGCTAAACCAACCAGATTTCCCTCAGGACTTTGTGTATGCCAGACACGGTTACTACAGAATCAGCTTGCTTTGGTTTTGACATGGAAACACAGAATTGAACATCACCACTGTCCTGGTTTCAACAGGGATAGGGTTAATTTTCTTCCTAGTAGCTGGCACAGGGCTGTATTTTGGGTTTACACTAAAGAAAATGTTGATAATACAGAGATGTTGTGCTTATTGCTGAGCAGAGCTTGCACAGCAATAAGGTAGTTTCTGCTTCTCATCCTGCCCTGTCAGAAAATGGGCTGGGGGTGGGGGAAAGCCAGTATATGCAAAAGAATCTCTGAGGGAACATGGCCAGGACATCTGATCTGAGCTAGTCAAAGAACTATTCCATACCATAGGAAGTCATGCCCAGTATATAAACTGGGGGAAGTTAACTCTGAAGGGTGGATTACTGATGAGCCATCAGTTATGCGGTGGTGAGCAATTGCATTATGCACCACTTATCTTTTTCTTGGATTTTGTTTGTCTTATTTACTTTTATTATATTTTTATTTTCTTTTTTGATTCTTCTCCCATCCTACCAGAAGTGTGAGAAGGTGGAGTGAGTGATTGATGGTGAGGCGCTTCTTTGTCAGCTTGATTTGAACCATTACAATCTTTTGACAGTGGACCTTGAACTGACCTTAAACTTTTTTCCCATATTTGTGTAGCAGGTGACAAGACTGAACTCTACATGGTACTACTAGTCTACTTAAGAATGAAAGAAGATTGAGTGAATGTGTGCAACTCTGATTCCATAAGAAAAGGTATGAATTAAGTCACTCTAATTCTTTAAAACTGTCAAATCTATAATATCAATTTGTGTAAACTATGATTAAAAACATGAACATTGTTCTTGCAGCTAATTTTAATAGAGATGTTAACTTTGGCTATTGTGTGAACACATCTACCAGTTAGAGTTAGTTATCTCTTTTCCATAGCCAAGTCTGAAGCATTTGTTTAATCTCTCTGTGAGAGTTAAAGTGTGAACAGATATTAAAGATCTTACCCATTTATAAATAAATAAACAAATGAATGAATGAATTAAAAAAAAGTAAAATAGCTAGTTAGAAATGATATTACTCTCAATGACCAATCTCTGTGCATTCAAATGTAAAGTTAAATTATTTTTAATAGGATTGCATTTTGGATAAGTTTGATAATTAATAGTGAATGATGGAAATGAGAGTGCCTCATAATAGCTAAGATTGGATGATTTTTGAGCCTACTTCCTCAAATCAAGTTATTTCTAACCAACTTTGTTGCTTACCTTTGACCTTGACCCCTTGTTGTGTTCTATCATGAAACACATGGATTATTATAAAGTATGATGTGATTTCCACAGAAGAGAAAAAAAATCTCAATTTTGGTGTCAATACAAGGTCTGGCTGCTACCTGCTGAATTTTACTGGTCATGAAAATCATAGTATAAGTTATTTGAGTAGACATACTCCAGGGGATCTCAAGTCTCTAGCTGTGTTATTGAGTGAAGGTGAAATAAAGACAGCAATGCATTAACACTTTCATGCTTTTATAAAACTTTGTGACCGCTAATACATCATGTTGAATTTAGTGGATTTGACTTTTGTATGTATCAAAAGACATTTGCACATCCTTTTCATTTAGCTGTACTGTCTAATATAAAATGTAATTCATTTATTAATCTTTGAGAGTACTTGTATTCTTTGGTTTAAAAAATCACACTTTCAATTAACTAATTTCACTGTATTTCTAGCATTTTATTCAACGCAAACTACCTTGAAAACAAGGCTTGTCATGTAAAACAACAAAATAGCTTTCAATTCTTACTCTGAAAGACCAGACTTATTCAAATACTGTGTTTCATTAAAAAATCAGCAGCTTACTTTACTGGTTTAGAAGTGGTTTACTATGTTTCAGAAGCATTTTTATCCAGCCACAACTAATGTGTATTCATACCTGCAATACTTGGAGTTGAAATGCTGTCAGTTTTTGTTGGGGTTACCCTCCTTTATCCATTAAATTACTTCAGGGGAAGCTCGCACTCTGAGGCCACTTAAATTTTAAGCAAAGTTCTTTCAGACAATTTTTTGGGTAAAAGTCGTGTGACTGAGAACGGGGCAGAAGACATACTTGTCTTGTCATATTTTCAGGTTTAGAGCAAATGTTGGGAACCCTGACAATTGCAGGCAGTGCTGTCAACATTGTTCTATCAAGAATATAAAGGAAATATTTATTAATTTACTTCTCTTCTGCTCCAGCCACTGGCTGCTGGATAAACAGGTTGACAGTTTGCTTTTGAAAATTCTGTAGCTGTAGTAGTCAGACATAATCCCCCACTTCTTTCCTTCTTTCTTTTTCTGCAGTTACTGGTGAGCTAGGCAGAACAACAAATTGTTATAATCTTTAAAGTTTATTCTTTTAGCGGCCTTATTTTACCTGAAAATGATTACCTTTGAAGATGTCATTTCACCTTGGTTTTACAGCAGGACTGATAAAATAGTAAAATCCCTTTGAAGTGAAAACAGCCAAAATTAAAGCTTCTTCTGTTTAACCCACTTTTTAGAAAACATTTCAAGAGACAAAATGGCTTAAAAGCAGACATTTTGTCAGGAGCCATGAGCTTCAGAAAGGCTGAATACAAGCTCTCTAGCACATTTCTAATTAAATATGCAATTAAAAAGCTTTCAGTGGCCCCTAAGGCTTCCCAGCCTAGTTAATAGAAAACTTCTCATCTTACTTTAACAAGCAAGATAAAACTTTTTTAAAAAAATTATCCACTCTTAAATAAAATGCCTTCTTACTTTGTTTCCTCACTGTGCTTCAAGGATTTATTGTATGCTGAATCAAGTGATGCAGGATTTTAGAAGCAAAAGCAATAAAGATAATGAATATTGAACACATTTTTTTAAAAGTTATATACTATATACTGTATTTTATGTAATTTGTTGTGAAGTAACATGCAGGTTATGTGAAAGAGTACAATGTATTAAGTACTTATTTAGCTATTTGAAAAACCTAAAAGATTTATATTTGTGGTGGTATGACCTTGGCTGGATGTCAGGTGCCTAACAATTTGCTCTATCATCCCTCTCGTCAGCAAGCCAGAGAGGGGAGAAATTAAGATGGGAGCCTCATGGGTTGAGATAAAGGCAGCTAAAGAGATAAAGTACATAACATTTAATAAAGAAACAGCAAAGCCATGGGCATGAGAAGCAAAGCAAACAAACATGTTGCTCTACTTTCCATCAGCAGGCAATATCTGGACACTTCCCGAGATGCAGGGCTTCAGTACTTGTAACAATTGCTTTGGTAGGCAAACATAAATCACGAATGCCCCCCCTTCCTGCTCCTCTCCTTGAGTTTATGTTGCTGAACTGATGTCCTGCGGTATGGAATATCTCCTTAGTCAGCTTGGATCAGCTGTTCTTCTTGAAGGATCCTGGCTGCCCCCAGCCTACTGGTGAAAGTAGGGGAAGAAATGCTGGAGAGACAGCCTCCATACTATGCAAGCAGTAGCCAAAAAACTGGTGTGCTATCAAACATGTTTCTAGCTACCAGTAGAAGGCATAGCACTTTAATGGCTGCTGTGCAAAATTACCACTCAGTCAGATCTAATACAATATTTTAGTATACGAATTCAGATAAAGTATTTTTTATTTCCATTGGACTATCCATGTTTGAATGGATATGACACAGGTAATAGAAATCTAATCATAGTAGCATAAATTATAGGATGTTGTTCTTTGACTTCTTCATTCTTGAAAGGATCTTGGTTCTGCAGGGGGCTCCAGTCCTGGGTTTGAAGTATGGATGAAAGATACATGTGAAAATGGCACATGGATGCCTATGATGGATAAGAATGGTCAGAGTAGAAGGGAGGAGTGGACACAGTCCTGATTTCAGTGGGGCCAAAGTGGCACGGTGTACAAAGAGACAAGTAAATGAATCCATGCTGTACAAATTCTTTTACAATATTGTTGCTTTTGAATTGTGCTGAATGGAATATTTCTCACAGTAGTATAAAACAGGATAAGGCATTTGAGTTTACTGGCAAGATATGTATCTTGTGTTAATTTTTTACACTGTTAATGCTTCTTTTTAGCATGCAAAACCTTCTTCATTCTTAAAAACATTGAAACCACTCACCATATGTTGCTGCGACATGAAATGGTGAAACAACATATGTGTAGCTTCTAATTCTTCATTTCATAAAGATGAATCTTTAGGCCCTGTGACAATTTTTTTCTGCTATAATAAATTTTCTGTCACAAACAAGTTTGTGCAAAAGATTACTAGAACATTAGAGTATTTTTATTTACCATAAAATAATTTTCATTAATAAAGAAAAGAGTCTTACTGGCAGTTGTCTGGTTTTGGCTAGAATCGAGTTAATTTTCTTCATAGTTGGTTATTAGCATAGGGCTATGTTTTAGGTTTGTGCTGAAAACAGTGTTGACAGTTCAGGAATGTTTCTGTTATTGCTGAATAGAACTTGCACAACATCAAAGCCTTTTCTGCTTCTCACACCACCTCACCAGTAAGCAGGCTGGGGTTGTACAAGAAGTTGAGAGGGGACATAGCTAGGATAGCTGACCCCAACTGACATCATGTTCAGCAAATAAAGCTGGAGGAAGAAGAGGGAAATGGGAGATGTTTCAAGTGATGGCATTTGCCTTCCCAAGTAACTTATGGTTGATGGAGCCTGGAGATAACTGAATATCTGCCTGCTGATAGAAAGTAGCAAATGAATTCCTTGTTCAACTTCACTTCTGTGGGCAGCTTTCATTTTACTTACTAAGCCCTGAAGTTTTCTCATTTTTACTGTTTTATTTCTCTTCCTCATCTCACTGGGAGGGGAGTGAGTGGGTAACTATGTGGGCCTGAGTTGCCTATGGAGGTTAAACCATGGACAGCAGTAAATATTTGAAGATGTTTTTCAGTTCAAAAATACAGTCACTTTTGGAATGTGAAAAACTTGCTAACTGTGTAGAAAACTTTCTATGGTGTTTTAAAATTTAACAAAATATATTACACAGGAAACATTTTTTACTTATATCTCCTATCATCTGTGTTTCTCAAAGTTTCTTTTTCATGTTTTAGCTTTGCTAGGATGAATTTGCTATCTTTTGTGGAAAAGTAATTCGTGTTTTCATGTGGCTACTTATTTCAATGTCTGAACATTGTCTAGATGTATGTGATAAAATAGTAATTAATTTATTAATCCAAAACACGAGCAACAGAAATCTCTATGTAGAGACAAGTGAACATTTTTTATCAGTGATGACTCTGAAAAGGACACTGCATAAACATATCCAAATAAATCCAACTGCACCAATTTATGATGCCCTCAAGGAATGCCAAGTAATTTTAAAGATCTGATTTCAACAGTCTCCTGGAAACACAAAACATACTGCTGCCATCATAGCCCTGATCTACAGGCCCTTGTCGAAAAGAAATTCTCCTTTGTGGCTGCTCTTTTTAAAAAAAACAAATTTTGTATTTCTTTCACTTTACACACACAAAAATGTCTCTGTGAACTAATTGATCATCTCCTTGAGGTTAGTCTTTTACAACGGTTCGAGATTTAGACTCTTTCTCCTATTTTCAGTTTATTTATAATTGAGTTCAGAAGCAAATACAGCAGAAAATCATATTTCAAATGTTCCCTTCTATGTTCTCACATGCAAGTATGTATATACACACAAATTATGCAGATTCTCTCTCTCAATGAATATAACACAAACAGGAACACAGAGGTTGCACTTATTTCCTTTATTGACTGATTTATTCTGGGTTTTACTCAAGAAGAATAAGTAATTTGGAGTTAAATGAATGTTTTCAGCTATGCAGTTCTTTGAATTCCTTAACTAAACACTTTGGACTATATTTCTGTATTTGATTTACATGTTATTGAATTAAAAATCCATATTTTAGCAATATTTTCTAATATTCCCAGAAACATTCTTGTACTCCAATAATTTACTGAAACACTGGTGTTGAGATTAACCCAGCTAAAGCAATTTCCTTACAGATCTGAACTTTTAAGATACAAGGAAGGAGAGTATGAAGGATTGTTTTACTATGTATCTTGATCAAGACTCATCGTTGTGGTATTTGTGGTCAGGATTTGGTAATTCCTAACACTTTGAGTAAGGTTAATTTTACGTAATCAATAGAGCTACAGTCTGGGAAGCTGTACGTCAGTGACTCACTCAAAGCCTAATTTATTGCTATTAGAGGAAAATAAATACTTCTATAATAAATTTAATTTGACATGTTTTTCTAGCAGAAGATAAAACGATATAGGATACTTCAAATAAGAAAGGAAGAAAGACACATAAATGAATGAGAAATAAAAGCAATCTGAGATTTCTAGAGCAACAGCAATAGGGTTGTGTTAGCCAAAGGGAAATAATAAATATAGAAAAGGAGTTAAAATTGCAAACATGACTACTGCATGTAAATTTTGTATGCCTTTGAGGACAGATGTAATTTGCTTTTGTGTGGATGATGATATAAAGAAATCTCAAAGAGTCATTGTAGGTATAAGCAGTTTGATAATGTCACCTGGATCGTAGTTAAGGAAATTACACAGATAGGCAATATTGTTCAAGTAATCTACAGTTTACTAGACCTACATTTAAAAAAAAAAGGAATTAGTCTCATTACTGCTGTGCTCTGTATCTAAAACACTCAAATAACCAATGGTGCTCAAGAACAGGTAGTTTTGATGCCAGAAAAATACTTAAGCTGCTACAGATTCCATATTATTGAGACTATTCAGGGTAAATTAATTTGTTATCAGGAAAAGGAACTTGATATGATATGACAAAAAACTGTCCAACATGTTCTTTGCTGAGTTTAGTTGAGCTATTTGGCAGGCAAACCTGGAAGACATAAGAATTGTAGGAGTCCACTCCAATACAAAAAATATATTCTCTCCCATCCCTCCTGCCTCCCCATCTTCTGTTTCCTCAGTGCTAATTATTTATTTAGCAGAAATCACAGACTATTATCATTTAAAGCAGGGAAGTCTAGAAAAAGTAATGCTTCCCTATATGTTTGGAAGACTATTGGTTTGCTTTAACTTAATATGTCTTCTAATTTGTTAGAATTATGATGAAAAAAAAAGTACCAATTTAAAAAAGACGTCAGCTTCTGAGATCTGTATAGACTTTATTAAATATCTGTATGAATCCTACATACATACAAAACTATTTCTAGTATAGAATCATATAATATGAATATTGTTTGTACTATACAAAGATATATTCTGGGTAAACTTAACAACCCAGTATTTGAAAAAAAAAAAAAAAAGTAATTTCTCTTGTGCAGCTAAGGGACAAAGTGTCTTTAGATCTATTCATTAAAAAGGTCAAAAACCTTAAGACATATTTCCATCGTAAGAACTATAGTAGTATTAGGAGTAAAAGCTTCAAATACTTTTTGTTCTGTCTTCATTTTCAAGGGGATGCAAAGAGATTTAGTAACTTGACTCCCATTAGAATATACCAAATATCTAAATGAACACACTCTACCTTGAAAATTGAGATGTTAGGGTCTGATTCAGGAAATATATATACAGGCAACTAACTTCACTTACATTTGCATTGTCAATACAGTCAGTGGAACTACTAAATTTTGCATTTTCTGAATCAAGTTGTTAAACATGACATAGGAAAAGAAACAGTTTGAAATCTTAATTCTGGACAGAAAAACTTTAAAATACAATTATATAAATAATCCACTACGGTATTGTGGATTCACCACTTCTGAACTGAGCACAGCATGACTTTTCCACTATCAGAAAACTAGTTTGATTATGCTTCCAGTAATGTGAATTGGCTATTTTTCCCTCCTTCAGATTTTTCTTACATAATCAACTGACAGTCATATGCTGTCAAACATTTATACAAAACTAAAATCAAGGACTTTCACATATGCAACAAGGTTATTAAATTGATAATGTCTTAATTTTAATCTATACACAAAGGAAGACACTGTGATGTTCTGTGGGAGTAGAAATTGTAGCAGTTTCAAATGTGTATAATATCAAAAGAAAATGACTCCTATACCTCACATCTTCACTTTTTAGGAAATGGTGCCATACTCTGGAGAATTAACTTAAGAAAATTTCAGTTGAAGATTTCCTTGGAAAGACTCTCCACAGTTTCCTTAGACTTAAGATCACACCATAAGTGTTGCAATGGGTTTGGAAACAATGACTATTGAAATTATGCACATGGAAAACAAAACACTAGAATAAGTCTTCCTTCTCTGGAGACATTCAAAACCCACCTGGATGAGTTCCTGTGTGACCTA
The DNA here is from genome assembly GCF_028858725.1 of Colius striatus. Taxonomy (NCBI): domain Eukaryota; kingdom Metazoa; phylum Chordata; class Aves; order Coliiformes; family Coliidae; genus Colius; species Colius striatus. The sequence continues at coordinate 49,826,368 of NC_084759.1, read as the reverse complement.
CTCTAGGTAGTCCTGCTCTGGCTGGGGAGTTGGACTAGATGATCTTTCAGGGTCACTTCCAGCCCTTGAGGTACTGTGATTCTGTGAAATCTTCCCAAAATAATTGGAATTATTCTAGGAGTAAAATAAAGTAAATATTTAAAGAATATCGATACTCTATTTCATCTGACTTTGTGTGAGCAGGTGTTTGTAATATGAAATACATGTTGAGACACAGACTGAATCCCAATGCCATCAGTAAAACTACTTCCATTTTCTAATCTAAGATCTATCTGTGAAATGTATTACAGTCCAGTGCTAAGAAGGAAGACATAAAGAATAAAAATTTTCATCTCTTAACTTGTTCAATCGCATTGTTTTAAAAAATATGAATGTCTCACAATGTTATCACACAACCACGCACCCAGGTCATGATGGACACAAAGTATCTTTGACCAAAACACAGTGAGCAGCATTCAAATTATGAAGGCATTTGGATGTATAATGAAATTGTTATGCTACTGACTTGTTACTCTCTTTTGGAGTAAGGATCAGAAATAATAAAATTCAGGTTTAGTCATGTTGCATTTACTGTGATAATGCAATTGGGAGCTCACTGGCAAAGAAACTAAAGTCACCTTTGTGGTAACGTGTTCTTCATGTTTATATTCATAAAGTAATACCGACAATTCTGGACTTCAGAGTAAAAGCAGTAGTCCAAACAAATACTGCTTAAGTTATTCCTCTTAGGTTTGTTTTTTACTGTCTTTAAAGCTGAGGTGAAAAACATATTTTCTCACTTTATTCTGCATTTCTTACCAGAACATAAGCTTTAGGTCAGTACTTGTTTTCTGTCCCATTAGTCAGTCCACTATTAAACATAATAAAAATACCGATTTAAATAACAACTTTGCCTTTTTTTTTGTCCTCTGAACTTACCTAAGAGAGTTTGTTCCCTGCCAAATCCAAAAAGATAGCTGTTCAGTACCAGTAAATTTGAACTTTAAGCTTTTGTAAGTATTTTGTCAGCCTCAACATTTTAAAACTGTAGTGAGCAGAAATAAGCAAGAACATTTAGGGAAGGGGACTCAGATTAGTTACCTGGATATATGGGTAGGTAATTTCACTCAACATAAAGCTCCGGGAAGAGAAGCACATCTGAACATACGGTTTCACTACATGTTATGTATTTCTCTCCCAATCCTGTATTGTCATCTTGCTTGTATAATACTTGTTCCTCAGAGGTGAGTAGTCACAGTTTCTACTGAAATGTGATACTGAATGGAATCAAGAGTTGAAAAGACAGATATTAATGTGTATAATGAACTTATAACAGGAGGGTTTTTTATATTACCCTGTAATTGTAATAATAAGGGGTTTTTTTGGTTGTGTTCAGAAGAAAACCCAGTAGGATTTCAATCTCAATGGTTTCTCTAACTGCATAAGTACTTTTTGATAATCATGTTTCCTCAGCCCATCTCACAGCACAGTCCATTAATAGCCACGTTTGCCTGCAGCTGGGAAAGTAACAAAATTTTATCATTTCCAGAATAAAATGTCAGACCAAACCATCTTTTGGTTTAGCTTCTCTTCAGTAGGGCTGCCTGATTTAAGCCTACCTTTTCCATTTCTCTCCAAATTGTGAAAAGTGCTTTTTCTTGGTTCTAAACTAATTCAGAACCAGAAATACAAGAATTTCAGAGATCTATCATGTTGTTTCTTTATGCATAAGCACTTCAGTTATTTTTATTTTAATTTCTAGAAATCATTGTAAAGGCGAATGGGAAGTCCATTTGCTTTTTCCATGGTACAAGAGTTGATCACAGTCTGGCTTAGACTATGTTATAAACAGATTTTGTGCACAAATGCCTCTTTGAAGTGTAGGGAAAATTTGCTATGAAGCAGACACTTGTGTATTAAAATCAAACAGCGCTTTACCGGAAGCAGGAAGCAAGCAGCCTTTTTAAAAAATTGTATACAGTAATGTAGTGTAATAAGTAGCAAACGAATATACGTCATTAATTTTTCTATTTTTTTTAATATTCTGATTTTAAAAGTTGTACCATACAAATAGTGGCAATGATAACGTGATCATCTGTTTTTTATTTTTATGATTTTGTTTTTGGAGAGGTTTTTCTGCAACAAATATTTAAAGGTTCATAATGGGAAACAATCAATATGAAACTAGAAGTATTATTCTTGATCTGTATGGTCCTATGCTCACATAACAAAACCTTCTATTTAGTTTATCTTGACTTTTAAAAAAGTAACACCAAGTATATTCCTGTTTTTGTGGTGTGAGTTTTGTCATAGATTCATAGAATCATGGAATGGTAGGGTTGGAAGGGACCTTTAGAGATCATATAGTCCAACTCCCCTGCAGAAGCAGGGTCACCTAGATCAGGTCGCATAGGAACATGTCCAGGCAGGTCTTTTCTATCATATATTTAATCTCTTCTTGCTTTCAGATCAGAATCTCCAATGATGTATTTCAAATATAAAGGGAAAGATCATTAGGGATCTTTTGTAGTCTTATTTGTTTGAGCCATAAATGTGCAGAAGTAGAAAGAAATACAGTCTCTTCTAAATAAAAAGAACACATAAATATTACAGAGATTTCAATGCATTAATGGAATTTGAAGCATTTTGGCAATTAAGATGAGGAAAAATAATTAAACCAAGTTTTTATCTTCGTATACTTGGAAAGTTTGTTTCAGCATAAAAACACTTCAAGACAATCATTGAAGCACACGATATTTGGACTAGATCTTGCCACTTAATCATCTTAAATAGTACTGTTCCTTACAAGTTGTCCTAAAAATGTCAGTCATACTATTTTTGGACAAACACTGTTTTCTGAGGCAGAAGAACCTAATTATTTCACTAATTATGTATTTAGCAACTGCATTGAAAATGTCTGGAATACTTTTCTGTTCATAAATTGTAAATCGAAATAATTATAGTATCTTTTTAGTTATAATCAAGATTTTCTTTCTTAATAAAGGTAAACCTATATATTTAAGGAATGTCCTCGTCTTGAAAGTATGTTGAAAAGAAAGAATACTTCACCAAAATTTCCATATTTATTATACCATATGATGCTCCTGAGCAAGAAATCTGCAATTAGCATAACCTCAGCAGAAACAAGGGAGCGCTAAACTTATGGTGACCCAAGAGGTCCTATAATTTGTTTCAAAACCATTATTTTGAAATCTTGTAACAGATCAAACACAGAAATAAACACTTATTATATTTTCTTTAGATAACATTTATTACCTAACTTTCACAGCTCCATTTAAAAACCAGCCAAGTTCTTATGCAAAGTTCTAAATCAAAATTCTAAAGCAGAGCAAGGGAAAGATTAATAAACACATGCAGCATGATAATAAAAGTAAAGCTACTATTGGCTACATACTGTGAGGGTGACAGAGCAGTGGAACAGGTTCCCAGAGGAGTTGTGGAGTCTCCTTCCTTGGAGGTCTTCAAGACCCATCTGGATATGTTCCTATGCAACCTAATCTAGATTGACCTGCTTCTGCAGGGGGGTTGGACTAGATGATCTCTAAAGGTCCCTTCCAACCCTATCATTTTATGATTCCATGATTCTACATCCAGACTGTGTTGAGAAGAAATATCTCAAGATCTTTTTTGTCCTAATCAACAGTTTCAGGATCAGACTCAGCATTTTCCATGGAAAAATGTTTACAATTCTGTGTTTTTTAGAAGGTTTCAGATTGTGTATGATAGTCTCATAAATATTGAAGGCCTAGCTCCACTTTATTTTCACATTTAGACAGCTTTAGCAGCCAGCAATAATGTTTGCTGTTACCTGCAGTCTTGCAAAAGTAAAAAACATTACAAGAGTACATTTTTAACTGTGATGATATATTTTTAAATCATACAATACTAATAAACTTTGCAATTAACATTTATGAAAAACAAAATCAATTATTTCTTTATCTAATGAAGTTGTGTACATGGCTCAATTGCAAAAAAATATTCATTGACTGAGAAAAGGTAAACAGTGCTTTTAAAAGTTTAATAGTAATAATTTTCTACTTACAGATAAATTCTGTTTAGCTCTTTATTAACACCTGGATTAGCAAAGTCAAGCATGTTCCATGTTAGCCACTCATGGAGTACCAGTTTCCTGTTGCAAATTCTGAAGTATTTATGTTAATATCAGCATCATTAAAACTTTTCCTTCATAGTGTTTATTAGATTCATCTGCCTTTTATCTGGGAAATCAGGGGTGAAATAGCCGAGGACAGACCTGAAATCTCCCTTCATCTCCTCTTTTAATGCTGGGAAAGGAACAAGAGTGTTTCTCCCCTGCCACTGTCTTGTCCAGTTCATGGCTCTCTAGAGCAGGATGAATTCCTCTTCCTGACTGAATCTGTGTTTTTTTCACTTAATACATCAAGGTCCCACCTAAATTTTAGGGAGCAACATATACCTGACTTAAGCTCTGCTTTTAACGCTAAGCTGCAGCTCTAAATAGCACACTGTTAAAACCCTAAAAACAGACTTGCATTCTCTAATGCCATTTATACTGACAGTGACAGCAAGGCAAGGCAACATAAATATATTCAAGCAGGTGACAGCTTGAATTTGAAGCTGACCTTTGCAAGTACCCTTATTCTGTTTCAGACATCAGAGAAAAATCTCTGCAGATCTCTTGCTTTTGCTATGAAATATCCCAGCCTTACTAAGTCCTCAGTTCCTATTTTGCAGGTTGTCAAGTGGTTAGAAAACACAGATCCTCTGTAGTATTTTAAATAATTTACTGCTATCGAGTAGCTGAAAATCAGCCTAGCCTGTAGATGCAATGTGAGTTAAAACTTTAACTGATTGCTAAAAAATCCTGATGACATTAAATAATAGAACAGCCAATAATTATTTAGAAAGCATGTATTATAGTAAATTGACATTAAACTACATCCATAAAGCAAAATTACTAACCTAGTTCACACAACTGGAAAAAATCCAATTAGCCACAACAGTCTGAAACAAAATTGTCCTTCTGTCTTCATTATCAGTTCAGATCAACAAGCTATGAGTTGCTTTCCTTAGTGAAGAATATATCACCATGCTCACTCAGCTCTAGGCTCTATTCTCACTTATCTTCCCCTCATTCGATAAGCCCCCGCAATGAAGCAGATCACCTGAGCTGCAGTTGGGCTGTATGTGGTGGCAGTTTTTTTGGGGAGTTGGACCACTTGCCTTTGAGACTTCCAAGGAAGAGCCCAGCAGTTGTATACATCCTTCCAGGAGACCATGCCAACCAGTATCCAACAAAGGACCCTGGGTGTGCTGTCAGATCTCTCAGATGGGATGTACCATGATGAACTAAGTAAGGTTTATGACCACACAGACTATTCGAGACATTCCTTACCTGGCAGTATATTTTGTGGTATCTCTATTGCACCATACCATTTGCAGACTTATGCTCTTGCTCACTTTAATACTGGTGTTGTATTATCTTTCATCTCTGATTTCTGTCTTTTTGCTTATAACTTGTATATGATAGTCAAGCCACTATCCTCTCCATGACGAAGTAGACGAGGTAGAAAGAGGGATGAAAGGAGGGGAGTGGGAGAGAGAGGGTGACTCAGACTGAAGAAAGTTTTGTAAATATTCTGCAAAATGGATTCTGTGTTAAAACATTTTATATATATCTGACGTGATACTGAGCAAAGCATTGACATTTCTCCCTTTGCTTAATGTAGAAATGGTGCACTTTTTAAGACAAAGTACATAACATTTATTTTTGGAAATGTTTCATCTTGATAACAGTAATCTTAAATGAGAGAGGGACAGGAAGGCTCTGAAAATGTGCATTCAAGTCCTCTTAAAGAGAAATGTTTTTAGTGAGAATACTCCATTTCCCAGAAGAATTCCTAACTCCTAATTTATTCAATAAAAGAAAATGTTACTGTTCTCCCAGCTTTCTGTGAGGTTAACCATTTCTGAGAAAAACTATTTTTCACCCTGGGTAACATAGTGGGTAAAGTCCTTGACATGAAGTTTCAGTAGCTGCTGAGAAGTGAACATAGTTCATTCATTGTTAGCAACACCTCTTCATTGAGAGGGTTATTAACACTGGAACAGGCTGACCAAGGAGGTGGTGGAGTCATCATCCTTGGAAACATTTAAAAGATATGTAGATGGGTGCCTAGGGACATGGTTTAGAGATGGGATTGGAAATTTTAGGTTTGTGGCTGGACTTGGTGATATTCAAAGTCTTTTCCAACCAAAACAATTCTATGATTCTAAAACACAGAAACGTGAAGCAGATATCTAGACACTCAAAAAAAGTGTTACCAATGAAGGTTAGGAATCTGTAGGGTTTAATGGCAACTGAGAAAATGGTTTGAGAATCTTAATTTTGGAATCAAAGCATCTCCTTGTAGTGTTCAAAAGCCAGCAAGAGGCAGAAGCTAATTACCTCCAAAAGCAAGAATTATCACAGAATCACAGAATGGTAGGGGTTGGGAGGGACCTAAAGAGATCATCTAGTCCAATCCCCCTGACAAAGCACATCCACCTAGATCAGGTCACACAGGAACACGTCCAGGCAAGTACTGGATTGCCTGTACACCTGACAACAGGAATTAGCAGCTCAGGTGGACTGTTATTTTTCAATACTTTGTACAGTGAGGTTGCTATCTTTGCATGGCAGCTTTCTTCTTTTTTTTTTTTTTTTTTTTAAAGAAATATCAGTCTGGATTTGAAGCTTGCATAGGTGTATCATGCTGTCTCTGTGGTGCAATACAGGGTATGCTAATAGATGTTCATACTGCTGAACTGTAGCCCTCAAAGACACAGCAGTATTTCTGTGTGGTGTATTGGTATTCACTATATTAATTAGGACTTGGATACTTTAAGGATCTAGCTCTTGGATACAGGGGCAAACATTAAAAAAAAAAAAAGCCCAAGATGAAATGAATATTTCCTTGTTTAGTGCAGGTTTGCACAGGGACATATTGCAGAAGGAGGATAATGGAATATTACGTCACTAGTGTTTCATTCTATGAGCAGTGACCATCATCCTGTGCACAGAATAAAGCAAATGTCCTGTGAGAAAAATAACAATGTGTAATGTCATTATTACTCCTAATATTTTGTTATGTCAAGTTAGAATTTAGCCTAAGACTAGAATTCAGGTGAACAAAATAACTTTGTGAAATATGGCCCTCTCAATGATTTGATTTAGTTTACTTTGACATAGGCTATATACACATACATAAGTATTTACACCAAATAATGACTTTCTACACTGAAAGCAGCATGTACTGAATAAGTAGCCTCATAGTTCATTATATACATTTCAGGAGTGAATAAGGTACTAGGTGGTAGTTTATGTTCTTGCATGCATTTTCAGCTTCTGCTCCTCTTCCTCCTACATGTTTGTCTCAGAAATTTGAAAAAAATTCTAATAGCTCTTCTGAGCTGCAAGAGAGACAGAACAAATGAGTAATAGTAATTTCATAAAGAATGGAAAAGGAAGTTAGTAAAAAAATGATAATTTTTGTAGAGTTTCAGCCAGCAGGAGTCTCTCCTGTTCTGTTCTTCTCAGAAGCACATATAATTCTTCAGAAGAAAGGGTTTCCTAGATGATAAACAATGGCAGTTCTTAATATATTTTACTGCAGAACTAATTACAACCATTGTAATACTGCTTACATGTATATGTTTTCTTATTCAGCACAAAAACTGAGAACTGTAACATAATGAATGTGTTTTTGTTTCTCTTTTTTAATCTCAGCATTTTAGGGAAGTCATCTTGATGCAGGCTACATTAGTCATAATCATACCTACTGTGGCAAGGAAAGTGTATAGAATAATTGAAGCACTGACAATTCTTCTTTAGGCTTTTTGTTTGATTGAAAGTGCATAAGGTATGTAAGAGAAGATGTTAGGATAGTTCTCTGTAGGTAATAAACTGATATTGGCAAACTTCCAAAATGCATCTGCATTGGTAATGACTTCGTCTATTCACAGTTAATCTGAAAAGGAATAAAATAATAAAAGACATGTATTAAGAAAGTGTTTTTCTCCTTTTAGAAAGGAAATCTAGGGCAAAAATTTCCCCTCCTTAGTGCAGTATAAAAGTGCAATATGTATAATTTTCTCCAGAAATCATGCATAGGTTCAAAAGTAACATTGACATATTAGTGGTAGCATTTTTTAAATTATGCACTTATGATTTTACTTTTTAAGAAAGCTTATTGACATATAAACTTTTCTGAACAATTGCAGATGTAAAAGTGAATGCTTAGGCAATTATTTAGACAGACAAGTTAGTGGGGGAATGTCTTAGATTTTGTTGTTCTTCCCCCAAAGAAGTTCTGTGTAAAACCTAGGCTTTTGGGAGGAAAAAGGATATATCCAGACAAAATATTAACTTAATCAATATTCAGGGAGCATGTCAAGCATATTTCAGTCAGAATATGCAACATAATGTCAATGAGATTGACTTTCCTGAATGCATACACACAGTAATGATTCTCCAAATAGAGTATAACTCCACAATTAAGTATTAACTGAAGAGAGAGAGAGAGCCCACACAGTTTTTAAAATAAGTTTTTGAAGGAGGCAAGGGACAGGAGATTGACAGGAACACAGAGTTATGAATATGATGGTAGGGGATGGCATTAGAGCTACAGCCATGGTAAGTGTTGGATAGTAAGAGATGGTTGAGGGGCAGAAATGAACCTGTAGTTGAGTATATGGCGTATGCTTGCCATATTTTAAAGACCAACTCTCCAGAAATTTCCAGTCTGTATATATCATTTATCTGATACAGAGAAGACTTTATTTAAAACATTAAATAAGTGTTTAAAATATACAAGAGCTAGACTGATGTATTTTCCTTCTGTAACAACTGACTACCTCAGGTGTCTCATCTCGGTGATCCAAATGCTGTGGGCACCATTTCCCTGTTGTCCCTACCCATCTCCATCATCTTTGAATCAGAGTCAGCACCCAGCCACTTCCTCACAGGAAGCTTTCCCCCAGCCTAACATCCTTTTCCCTCTACCTCTTCAGGGCTGTGTAAGAAGTCATAGCCCCAAAAATCCACTGGTTTGTGTCAGAGAAGCCAGACAAATTCAAAGCAACGTCATGTACACAAAAAGGAAGATTCAGAATATGTATACATAATTGATAAACAAAGTTAATTAAAACTCTGCTATGTCAGTCCTGATTTCTTGAATAATTAACATCATAAAGAGGAGAGTCACAACACCCAGGAAGTATCATGCAGTTCGTGAAAATGTTCATGTCAATGTTGGAATGGGGATAATATTCAAGAACAATCAGGTTCACAAGTTTCTATTTTCTGAATATTTACCTCTGCTTTGAATGTCACCCCAAAATTTTTGAGATTAAGATTTCTTTGGGGAGACACACACCCCATTTTACATGATGTACAAAATCCACTGTTTGTCTAGATGCCTAAGTAGGTCAGAGAAGTACCCAATAGAAAATTGATTTGATTAATTTTGCTCAACTATTCATATTTTGTATGAGCTGTGAGGACATCAGATAACCACAGAGTATCTTCTCAAATATATTTCTTTGCAATGTTTGATATAACCTTCCAAAGGATAGTCTTTACTTTTCATTAACCTTTCTCTAAGCATATCTTACTCAGTAGAGAGTAAAGCTACTTGCATTTAAATCACCTTCTTTTTGTAAGGAAGAAGCAAGGAAAATTCTGAGGAATTTCAAGGAGTGGTGACAGGTATTTTATAAGATTGGTTTGGTTTGGTTTGGGTTTGTTTTTACGTAATGTCAAACAATCTGTATTACAAAAGTGTTAGACACTCATCAGAATCTTTGGTGTTTATTCAAACTAGGGTACAACCCCAAGCTTTTAGATGTCCAACAAAGTATTTACCTGAAGCATGAGTTTCCAGAACATCGATACATCTTGCACCAGATATGCAGAGTGATTTAGAGTACATACAGATAATGTAGACTGCAGACTTGTTCTGAAGAGAGCTATAACAGTCTCTGATGGACTGTCTTAATAAACTCACTACGCATACATTTTAAAGCACTGTATCAGTTTAAAAATGAATAAAAGTCAGTATAAACTCAACATGATCCCAGTGGTAGTAAGTCTTGTAGATCTAGCATCAGGTACAATTTTATCTGCCTTCATGAAGTTTGCAGGATGCACAAGTACTGAACTGTCTTATTTGCCTTTGCCCTTTGGGTAATCACTATCATTTTAGTGGGCTTCTGACTGTACTCCAGGGTATAGGTAATGAAAACCAATATCAGATGCATACAGTATTAGACAACCTTATTGCAGTGCTGCCATCACATATCATTACGATCAATTTGACCTTGTCAGCACACTGTGCAATATGTTCTTTGCTTTAGGTTTTATTACTGCTATTCTCACTGTCTGCAGGAGTTACATGATCTAATTGATCTCAACAGTACACTCACCCACAACTAGAATAAGTGCTCTGTCTTCAGGTGCATTACTGTAGTGATTTCTTGCATTTTTCATAGCTCATATCTAAGCACATCTCTTGTGTGCATTATTATATACTGTAATGTATTTTCCCTTTAAGGTAAGATCTTGCACTCTCTGTCATTCGCTCTCCTTTAACATAAGTAAAGAGCTTGTTAGGGATGCATACTTCATCGCCAGAGATGAGGTGCTGTCAATGCATTTATGCCACCATTTATTCTATAAATGCTGTGGGGAAAATGGAATTCAATAAACATAATTTTTGCATGCTTATCTTCAATACATTAAAATGGCATTCAGGTCACTGAGTCAAATTGGAGAGCTCCTAAGACCAGATGGACACAATGTTTCCAGTTCCAATTGCAGTGTATTGAAGAATCAAATAAATTACAAAAGAAGGAATTATACAAATGCAGGAAACATATTATCAGAGAATCATAGAATCGTAGAATGGTAGGGGTTGGAAGGGACTTTAGAGATCATCTTGTCCAATCCCCCTGCAGAAGCAGGTTCACCCAGGTCGCATAAAAACATGTCCAGGCAGGTCTTGAAGACCTCCAAGGAAGGAGACTCCACAACCCCTCTGGGCATCTAAAGGGCAGACAGAGTTTTAAGAATGAATTCAATAAACAATAGAGCCATGGAAGGAGTTATGATAAAGAATAGAGAAAATTCTGGTAGCTTTGTAATAAAGAGTGAGTTCTAATTCATTTACTTTAAGATTTAAAAGAAGTAGGAATTTAATGTAATCATCTGGGTTTTCTTGATGGCATGTGGAGCGGGCATTTCCAAAGACTGATTCATGTCTTCTCTCAGAGATACTTATTTTTAAACAGAATGAATTAGAGATGCTTTGTTCTCTGCCTATCTCTCTGCAATGACTATGATGACAGTTTAAACTGATTGTCAAACTTTTCCATGGTTTTTAGGAGAGATGCATTTCCCTATTAATATCAAGATAGATGTACATCTACAGCAGCACAGCTTGGGAGGCAGGAGCAATTGGGCTGATGAAACAAAATATGACACAGAAGTTAGGCTAACCAATGTTAAACCTAGCATGAAGCTTGCAAAAACCAATGGAAGAATAATTTCTCCTCATTACTACAAGGGAGAACTACTTTAAAAAAGAAATTACAAAATTACTGCTAGATGTTAATTTTGGTGGTCTCTAAACAGCTTTGTATGGTACAGAAGAAAGCATAAAAGTTCATTTGTTTAAATTAACCTTATTTTTCTCCAGAGGAAATACTGTGCTTTCCCATGCAACAGCTTCTTCCCTTTGAGATCCTGTAATTTATACTCAAATCTTGAGTGAAACAATTTGGTACATACAGGTAACAACACTTTTCCCCTTGTTTGTAGAGGCAGCAAGTTAGTGGTGGTAGCATTTGGAAAGGAGAGTGGGAAGGCTTAAGCCATAACACAGTTTAGCAAAGGAGGAAGTCTAGGTAAAATTATGTACTCTAAGTGTGAGATATGTCTTGCTTCTAAATATATGTGTTTCTAAATGAAATCAAAATAATTTTTGCAGGCATTAAAAAACACTAGTAACTCAGTTGTTTCCAGCCTTAAGCTAAAACGCCTCATAAATGTACATTATTGGAAAATCATTCTTGGATATAAATCCTGTGGCTAGAAAATGTAAACAAAACTCATAAAAGAATCAAACACATAAACACAAGTGTAAAAAAGAACAAAACTTCATACAATATAGCATTTTACACATACTTCCAGGAAGACTCTGTATTGAGTACTTTTTGAAGTGCATCTATATATTTAATAGTTACATTATCCTTTTGAATATAATGCATATGGTATTTTATATCTTGTATCTATTTTAGAAAACCTTGCATATAAAATTTTATCTTACTTGTCTTGATGAAAATTTTACATTTATGGATTTCTTCACTGCAGCAGCGCAATAGTTTATAGATTATTACTGGAACAATGCTACCTCTATAATTAGAGTGATACTTACATAAGAAGCTGATTTAGATATAAAAAGCAATTTAGGAGGTGTAAAATTAATTCTGTTGTAGATATATTATGTACGTTCTGCATTATAGTTAAGTAATTGATGCTTTTCTAAAGTAACTTCATTAGTAGTGTTGAGAAACTACATAAAGGAGCATGCATCTGTGTCTTTGGCTCAATAAATCATGACTTTAGTTGAAAAGAAATGTATTCTATGGTGGTAATTAATCTTTCAAGACATAGTTAAAATTTTTGACTAAATGACTGCTATATGCACTAATCATCATAGTTTAAAGTATTATTTAGACAAAGTTAAGCAAGACACACAAGACAGACCAAATTATTTCCAAGTCAGAAGAAACTAAATGGAATTATTACCTTAAAAATATATATATTAAAAAATCCTCCAAGATTTGAAGTTGCATTAAATTAGCAGAAGTTAAATTACTGTGCTGAAAATAAAAACATTACAGTTGTTTTAGAAAAAAACCTACCCCATCAACTGAAAATGAACCAAAAAAATTGAACCAAAACAAAAAAATTAACCAAAAGTTTCGAAAATAGATTATTTGTAAATTTTTGTTTGAATTGCACATAGTTTTCCTCTTCAACCTGGATCAGACTTCTTTTAGTCCCTAAGATTAAGGTTCCTATAAATAACATGTATTTGAAAGAATAGTTGTATTTTGTTAAGATTTCCTAATATAGTTTACTATACTTCTGAATGTAATAGCTTACATTTATAGACAAAAGTCATAAACAGAAAAGCAATGGCATGTGTTATTCTCTGTGTCACATTAGCATTCTTGGTAAGAGCAGTAGTGAAGTTTCAAAGTGAATCCTCTGGCCATCCCTGAATATTGATTCGGTTTGAAAGTAATATTAATTCACAAAAACTTGATTGTTTTTTTAATAAATGAGATGTAAAAAAAGAGACTCCTATGATATAAAATTGCTTTCTAATGTGGAAACAACATTTTTCATACACTGTTTATTATTCACTTCTGACCTAAATCAGCCAAAAGAAACAACTAAATGTAATTAGTCATCAGGTAACAAGAATAAGTAATACTGGGTGAAAATACTTAAGGTGCATGATTTATGAAGAATTCCAGAGATTAATTTGCTTTAGCCTTACTATTTAGTGTATAATTTAGAAAAAGGTTTCTTCAACACTTCTGAAGAAAACAATATTTTTGTAGCTCTTTATCAAATGAAAAAAAAAAATCATGAATACTTAATTTAGTTGTAATGCATAATTTGAGGTTTTTTATGTAAACAGATCTATTGATGACCTCTGTGATAGAATTTCATATTCTTTTTCCCTTAAGTTACAAAACGAGTGTAGCTGATGTCAGCACTTTGCATCTAATTTCTGTGAATGGACAACCCACAGAATGTGCCTTCCCTTCACATATTGAATTGAATAGAATTTCTGGATTTTATGTGCTGATTCAATCTCAGAAACTGAAAAGAAAATGAATGTTAATAGAATTCCAAATATCATGTTAATTTGTACTTCCACTTCACTTCCACACTCCATTTTATTGTCCTTCCATTTGCAAAAAGTCACATCCCATTTCATCCAGCCAAGACTCTTCAGTACAGACATTAATCTCCTTGGCTTTTGACGTTGAAGTGTCCTTGATGTTATAATCCATGTTTTATTTAGGAGGAATGGAAGATAAGTCACAATAGCATAGACAGAGATGATTTATTTTAACAAGCTAGCAAAACTGAAGGCTTCCTGTCAAGAAAAAAACTCAAGTATCACTCAACACTGTTCCTCCTTACGTTCATTTGTTCCTTACAATTTATGCTACAGTCTAGACAGAATTCTAGAAACAGATATAAATACCACTTGGTAAGATGTATTATTTATGTCAAAATTGAAGGTCAGAAGCTGGAGGTTTCTAACAACTTGTTTTAGAGAGATACTCTTTGAAACTCCCTAGCCAGAAAAGCTTTATGCAGTTTGAATAGCTAAAATGGAGAAGGTTTTGTTTTGTTCAACTTTATGTTCCACAGTAGGCACAGAGACAGTGTATTACAACTAGTTGTAGTCAAAACAGAAGTCTGTGACATCTAGAAACTATAAATATAGTAACGAGGGTATGATTAATACTATAGGCCCTCAAATTCATAGGGCTTCCTACAAAACACACTAAAATAATTGGAAAGACACCATTCACCCTCAAAGAAGAAGTGTTAGGAGCAGATGAGGGTGGCAGGAAGAGGAAAATGGCAAATAACATGCAAACATCAGACACAGTTGAGGAAATTGTAGAAGAAACAAGGCAAGACACTGCACTTCTGACTTATCCTGTCAAAGAACTCTCAAGCCCAATCATGTTGATCTCACCAAGGAGTACCAGAAACCATAATCATCAGTGGCATCAATACACAGCATCAGTGGTGTGGTATAGTGTACACACAGGTAACTCGGAAGTATCAAAGATGCTTTGGACAGTTAGTTTCGTCACTTTGTTGAAGATACTTTGATACATTTTGAATTAACCTTGATAATTTTTTAATGCGTAAGAATTAAGCATTAACATGAAGTGTGCTGTTAATGAACGCATTTAGCTGAGATTTATTTTAAAGTTTAAAGGTGATCTGACTTCTCTGTCTTCTAAACATTCTCATCACAGCAGACAGGTTTTTTTCTTTCTTTCTGTGTGTATATGTATACACATATTTTCAGTTGAGAAATAATATGGAATTGTTCTCATTTTCTCAATTTACTTCATAGTCAGATATAGAGAGAGACGTCTTTAATAACAAAAGAGGGAAAAATGAATCTATGTTTTAAGTCTCTTTTTATTTACAAATAGGTATTCACCTGTAATGACATACCATGACATCTAAAATCTTTGCACCTGGTATTCCTTAGCTTGCATTTTCATTGTTTCCTCTTGTTGAGAAACAGATTGATTGTCTCTGGTAAATTGGCTAAATAGAAAGTTCAGTTGTTAACTTTGCTGGATTTTTTGTTTTCCTTCTACTTTCCATCAAGTCAGTGCAACTACCGAAACAAGCACAGTGGATTCTTCTTGTTTTCTTTTAAGGGATATAGATTTAAATTTTATCCATTGTAGCTCTGAAAAAACAAATAAACAAACAATTCACAGACTTGCTCATATTATTTTTTATATATAAGTGAAAACATCATAGGTATTCATGTTCTTTGTTTTTTCTAGCTTTAAAACTAAGTTTCAATATAACCAGTCAGATAGTGATTTGAGAGATAACACTTTTTCACTCAAAATACTAGGCCAAGTTTGTTGATGAACGGATGGATTCTGGATCCTTCATTACTGATTTTCTGCCCACACATTCATTATTTCTCTGAAACTTCACTGTCATTTCTTCCCTTTAAAAAAAAAAAAAAGACTGATCTTCTGAAAACCACCCACTGAGAAACAATGATAGTCAACATGTACGACTGAATGATTTCCCCATAGAAAAAGTATTTCAAACAAGCTGAAGTAAATTAATAATACCTAGTAATGAAACATCTAGATCTAAGCACAAAAAAAGGTATTTATTAATTATCTAGTCATTTAATTATTTTTCTGATCTGTAGGCTGCTGTTTAGATGGTAAAATCAATAGTCCTGATGTCTGGATTCTATTCTTAGTCCCTTATATTTTCATTCACCTTTTTATCTCCTGTGAATCAACAGTTCTTAACTTCTGATAATTACCAGTCCACTTGACCTTCCTTTTCTTGGGACAGTTCTGAAATACAAAGACAGAAATAAAGGAACTGCGTTATAGACATTAAAAACAATAAAGACATTTGCTAATATTTTTTTTGTTTTTAATGATAAGGCTAATCTGACCAGGACAAGCTTTCTGTTTAAGATGTTTCAGGGAAATGGTCAAAGAAAATAATCAGTTTATAGAATTCTATCTTTCTCCACTATTACAAATAATGGAGAAGTGATAAGGTCCCAAAGCAGGTATAGGAGTAAATAATATAAAGTTAACTTGGATAAATTAATGATATATAGTTCAGTTGATATCAGTTCCACCTAAATTCTTGTGCTTAATATTCTTTCTACCTCATGCTAGGATTTACAAAAAGTTCTTCTCAGAAATGTATCAGATATTTTCCTAAGGTATCTAGGTTTTAGGTGCCTAAAGTCAAGTGAGAATAATAATCTAGGTATCTGTGATTTTCAAAGTGCTTGTGTTACAGTAAAAAATCAGGGGGAGGTTGATCAATTGATGAGTACATAAATATAAAGGTGGAGAAAGACTGCATAGAAAAGTGTTAAAATGAACATGCCTTCAGAATTTATTACTTTATTTCACTGCCCTGCTTAATATCAGATAAAAAAGTCCATACCATATTGCTCTTTGTTGCATAAATGGGTGATTTGTAAGTCAGAAAATAGCTTAAAGAACCGAAGCTTGAATCAAGGTAGTATATAGAAGAAAACAATACTGTCTGTACTGTAGAAAACTAAGAGAAGTGAAAAGTATTTTTTATAAGCTGAACAAATGCATCAGTAACAGACAGTTAAATGTTTGTGAGTAATGGTAAATTCCAGCATAAATTGAAGATAATATCAGACAATCTGGGCAGAAAATGCATATTGCAGGTTTTTCTTTTTAAAGAATTGAGAAGTTCATAGCAATGGGGTAAGTAAAAATGAAAGCATAGTGAAGTTATGCGTTGGAAAAAAACCCAGATGTTATCAAGGCATTGGAAATGTCAGCTGCCGGCTCTCTCATCTCAGCAGATGCAATAAAAAACTTTTTAAACTTTTTCACATTCTATATCTTTGACATTATTCCAGCAGTCTGAAAAATAATGATATTTTAGAATGCACTTAATTCAAACGAAAGGTGAAGTTTTCATGTCAAGTGAAAGAAGGGTTTATTTGGATTTTTTTTAAAACTATAGATGCTAATTAGAAGTTCGCCGAACAACTTATATTGTAGAGATAATACATTTTCATGGCAACTGATGTGATGCTAGCTGACTAGGATATGCTGCAGATTCAAAATCCTAAACATGTACTCATTGTACACTCTGGGTTTTTTGGATTTTTTTTAAATATATAGTGAAATATGACATTATTGTGCAGGAAAATTAGATCTATTTATGTGATATTTTTGATTGAATATACATTTTGTATCCTGTATTTTGACAGAGGGATAGAATTGCTATTAACACACAAATTTGGATTGTTTTTGTTATGGAGTCTTGTCACATTAGAAGCGTATGTGATTTCTTCACATATAATTTCTTCACATGTGATTTCTTCATTTTTTTATTTCACCAGATTCCACTTTTGGATATATCCTGGAGAGAGAAATAATTAGAATGACAGTTCCTGCTAAGAAGAATCCCAGGTCAATTTTTGTACCCAGTATGAATACTTGATTGAAGCAAGTTATTATACCACTACTTGAACCAAGAATAGGTGTTTTAGTGAATCTGGATTTAGATGTTTAGAAATTTATCAGGAAGTTTTCTTTACATGCTCTCATTTTACTTGTTTTGGTTTTTTTTTTTTTTTTATTTCTAGTATGGTGAAGTCACAGTAACAGCTTGATACAAGGATCTTGAGTTTATTTATATAGATCAGAATCTGTACTTCACTTTAACATATTGTTAGCAAAGATCACAAAATGTCATTAGGCTGTGGAAAAGAGAAAATTCTACATCTGAAAAAACAGATTCACAGTTAAAAAAAAATTAAAAAGGCCGAGAAATATAATACAGAGATAATGATTTCTTCTGAATCAACATATGACTTTTTCTTTCTTCAGTCACCAGAGATACTTAGTGCTCCTTATACTGTCTGGGAAAGAAATATTAGCGATCAATGTCTCTTAGAGAAGAAACATACCCATGTACATATTTAAACACAGATAATCTATTCACAGTATGTTAAGTGATTGTGAAATTAAATTGTAAATTCGAAAGAATTTCTATATATGTTAATGGATAAGGAGGAAAGTCTCCAAAAGCAGATAATACATCTAGTTATCATTGTAGATGAAAAATCCCAAAGGTTCATTTTCAAAATATCACAACTGTTTTCTATATTTAAGATGGTGGCACATTTCTAGAGTGTCTGTCTAGTGAACAGCTTAAATCTTCTCTATGGGAGCTGATATATTTAGCAACTGATTTCAGATCAAACACTTTATTAAAATACAAGACAATATACAAAACTGATGGAGGCACTGATTTTATACCCTCTAGACTGTATGTAAGCATTAACCTGAGATATAGACAATGTGGATTTTTTGGTCTATTAAATAAGTCAAAATTATACTAAAGTGTCAATTTTTAGTTGTGGAGAATTTATCATAAATCGAGAATCTTTCCTGGTACTTTTGAGAACAATCCTTTCTTAAAGTCTTTCTATTTTTTAGTGTTTTCTCTTTCTGATTGGTGAAGAAACTGTTCTTTAGTATATTTTGCTTTCTGTAATGATGTGGAAGCAACCTCAGTATTTATTTTCCTTATGAGCTATTCCTGGGAATTGTAATCCACACATCCATAAAAACAAATTACACAAATACAATCTATATTTCCAATTTTTAAAAAAAAAGTACATATATGCTTTAAGGAAAGATTTAAAACTGACATACATTGCACACCAATCTCATCTTTCAGTCTCAACATTATTCAAGATATTTTATATTTTAGTTGCCTGACAGATCTTAAACTAATATGCATTGACAGCAAGTATTTTCATGTCATTGGAGCATTCTGCTGTTGTCAGCTGAGGATCTAATTACACAGCCTTGAGGGCTGCATTATGAAATGAGCCCTAAAGCCATGTCAGACATATCTGTCTGATAAGTACTATTCAAACTGTTAATGTTCTCAGTGTGGCTATTGAGAATAGTCTTTATCTCATCATTCTCAGTGGTTGCAAATACAATTTGGATACATGTCTCTTTCAAAGTTTTTGATGGGGTTTTTGGCTCTTTTAAACTCTTAGCTTATTCACACGTTCAAATATATTGAAAAGAATGTAAGCAAATTTGAAGTTCTGTTTTATCGTCTATTTAGAAGTCTGGGTCCTTTTCAGAATAGTGGGAATTTTATTTGAGTAAATATCTAAAATCTTTGAAACATCACACTTAAAAGTGAAACTAATATGTTGTAAACTTAAAGATACAATAACTTTGCGGAGAAAACAGTAAGCTTCTCTTTGACAGAACAGGAAATGGATGAAGTAATTATCCATATTGCCAATGACATATATAGAGATACAAAAATATTAGTGGACATTCTACATCTCAGTCATACAACTCATGAGAGCTTGGCATGTCATAACATATCCTACATTATTAAAATTACAGTGACATTCATGGCTTATGATATAATTTTTTTCCTTTTTCCTTTTCCTTAACCCTATTACAAATTCTTCCCAAGCCAATAAACACAAAGTTTCTAAATGAAGTGGATTGTATGTGTTTGAAGTGTGATAAAGCTCAGTCAAATTAACTGATTTTCAAGAGAAGTTAAAGATGTTCTGAAACATCGTCATCTGAGGAAAGAAATAGAAAAATACACTTGGCAAAACCATGAAATTTACTTCTAGCCTCATTGTTTTAATTAGAAATCTGTGTAAAACCATTGATTTCAGTTAAATTTCTATATATTCATATATTGGTGGGAAACTGCAGGCATTTCCTTGCTTCTATATATTTCTGGATTTTCTTCAATATCTGTCCAATGAAATTGCAGGGAAGCAAAAATTGGAACACCAGTCTTCCTAGGAAGTGGTGCAATGCATCCATCACACCAGAGAGTCAGTCTCATTTTTCATTATTCCCTCTGTAGTGTTACAGCTTGAGCAGGGGGACTGGACTAAATGATCTTTATAGGTCCCTTCCAACCCCTACCGTTCTGTGATTCTATGGTTCTATGATTTATAAACCTGCAGTGTTGCTGTGACTCTTTATTCTGTCATTATAGAATACAGTCGTCCTTCTCTGAACTATCTGGTCACTGGATTGAGAAAATAGAATACTCTTTTTCTCAGTCATAGCTGATAATTGCAGTGTTAAGGACCTAGATATTCCTTTAAGAGATGCCATATTTCTTAAGAATATTCTTGACTTTTGTGCAGCAGCTGCCATACACTGCCATATTCCCAGATACCAAAGAAAATCATAGTGCTAAGGACTATTTTTAAAGTAATTTTTTCTTTTACATTACATCATACTGGGCAGATAAAGTTGCAAAGTGACTTTAGTAAAAGCAATGTCCTAATCTCCTTTACTGTAATATCACATCTCCCTAAAAGAAGAAAAGCCTTCCTATGGCAGAAGGAATCACAGCAGCATCACTCAAGGCTTCCTTCTTGCTGATGTGAATCTCCTTGCAGCTTATATATATATTTTTTTCCCCTGGTACTGAAATAAATATAATAGAGTGTTCTGGTACTAGCTGCTGTGCCTTTATTTAAAGGGTGAGGTCCATTTACAGTCTGATGAATGATATCTATGCTGGGAAATTTAGAAAAGTCAGAGCATTCAGCTCAACCGTGGGTCTGTGGTGTGTGTATTCTTTAACTGTCGGTTAAAGAACAGTTTAGGTTTGTGCTGGCTAGCAGTCTGACAGCACACAGATAAGTTAGTGTCTGGAGATTATCTCCCACGTGCAGTTTGAGTTAGGTCACCTTGGGATGGGAGAAAGAGCCTTAGGCACAAAATCTGAACCCTGACACTTCTCACAGAATAAAATTTGTTCTATTTACATGGATTCTATTCTCTATGGATGAGAGGAAAGAAATATTCCCTTCCCAGACTCAGTCAAAAACTCTCATATTTTACTTAGTGAGCAAACTACACAATCAATAGAGACTTGAAACACATTGTTATAGTAGCAGGTATATATCAGTTTCTCTGATTGCATGGAGCTTCCATGTTTTTACATCATGAATGTACAGTTAGAAAAAAAACCCAACCCTTAAAAGTCTTTCTTAAATAGAAGCATCCTTTGTCTATATTCCATATAGAACTTTATATATTTTTAAATTTTATTTCCCATGTGGTTTATTTGTATGTGGAGCACAAATATTAAGACTTGCCATCTCCCCACTGATTCTTATTCCCACTGAGATAAACACAGAAGCCTGCTTTAGTCAAGAAAAAATGTAGACTAAATTTTTCTTTTCAGTGTAAGTTATAACTCTGTACCTGACTATCTCTGTTAGAAGAGAAAGTTCTTATCAGAAATTCATCCCACATGTTAAAGGTCAGATTCAGAGGCTAAGTGTTCTACAGCAAGCCTCTAGGCTTGTTATTACACAAGCCCAGAGGAGTAAAAACATGTTCAAGCCAGGCAGTAATGGGAAAAGAGAAACAAAAAAAGAAGCTCTGGTGGAAAAAAAATAATACCCACCTCTGTGTCCTCAGAGGAAGAAAAAAGTCTAGATAAATAAAATCTCTATTGTAGAAGATTTAAGTGTGAAAGCCTGTATCAAACAAAGTAAGAAATTTATATAAAAACCCAACAAAATAACTAACTCCATCCCCTCGAATACTTGTTGGAATACATTATAATTATCCACAAATAAAACTATAAAAAAAGAGTACTTAAAGATTAAAAAAAACTATTAAGGCATTGAAAGGTATAGTGAAATTACTTACAAAACTTACATTAGTCCAAAAGGAGGTAATGTAATAATGATTAATTTTTGTTTGTGGTCTCGAGTGAACCTGACAACTCATTTTACTTGTGTAAACACTACTCTTACTCCCTTCCACTCTGCATGGACAACAGTGACTAAAATACAGCTGAAAATTATAAAATTTATACTACTGGATGGAACAGAGAAACTACTATCAGCTGGTACTTGTCATGTAAATTCCATTGTACATACAAAAATTATTTCTCTCTTACATGAACATATTGTTTGGTTCTTTTTTTAAAATCAGTTCCCAGACTTGGCACTTCACATTCGCATTTTCTCTCATCCTCTCACTCACAGTAAATACCATGGCCATTACTTCATGGATTAGAAAAATTATATTCAAGGATCGTTCTCACTGCTACATTCAATTATTAACCTGTGGATGAAAACTGGCAACATGAATACTTGAAAAATAATATCCTGATTTATAATGAAACAGAAAAAAGCCAAAGGAATAATGGGGGAACAACTAAGTTTCTTACATGCAAGTTAGCTTACTACTGCAATTAGTCCATCTGCCATCCCGAATTTGTCAACATTAAATTACTGAGAGTATAAACAGTATACAAGCAGCTGCCAGTCAAATTAGCAAGAGACTGTCCACTGCATATTATAGGGCTTAGTTCTACATGCCTTAAGCCAAGGTCAGTTTACTTTGTGTTATGACATTTATGCATTTTCTTACCCTTAGAAATGTAAAATATGTTATAAAGGCTGCTCTAAGTGCTGTGACTATGTAACTATGTAGGAGCTAAAAACAATCTATAAACATTGAGGTTTAATTATTCCATAGAATCATAGAATGGAGGGCTATTTCCTAAATATAAGACTGATTTCTATTCACTGATTCTGACTATAGGACATAATTGTCAAATGGCAATCTGTACAATAATTAGCATTAGTCTTGCAAGCTGTAGGTAATAAAAAAGTTTTTTTTGTGGAAATATACAGTTCCAACGGTTAGCAATAAACAAACAATTCAGTTCCTGATAAATAATTCTACTTATGGTTACAGCTTATGCCTAATTACTGAGAATGAATTAAAATTTATTATCTTATCCAGATCTTATAGCAATATTTATGACATAAACATTTCTCCTGGGTCTTCATTTTCTAAATTTTTTTGGCCCTTTTGTCAGTAAATTTCTGAATTATCTTCTGTTAAACATTCACAAGAAATTAGAATTTAGTCTAGATTACACACATCTGCATGAAAGATAGAAAAAATAGTAATATTGATATTATTAAAAGAATAAATCATTCATATGAGTTATAAGTTCATAAATTTATTTCATATGTTCTGATGGAGAAAAAAAATTACATAATTTTCTAATGAAAAAGCATCACTGTCATTCTATTGCTATGAAAAGTAAAAAGTGGGTGCAAGTCACATGGTTGGTGAAAAATATATTTAAAAGACAATTAGAATATTTTTTTTGGAAGGTGTTCTGTGGTGGAAACAAACTTCTCCAGTAATTTATATCTAATTCAGTTTCAAGCCACAGTCTTGTGCTTGAGAATTGCAATCTGCATGATATACTTGAAATCAAGTACTGTGTACATGATATTATATATGGAGACCTAACGTTGAACCTATTGCACTTCGTCTTAGTTAAAGTTAACTCTTTGACCATACAAAGAGAATGCATTGTAACAAGTATTTCTCCTTATAAATTGTTTTGATCAAAACGTTTATATATGTTTACAAGCATGACAACTGAACACCATAAATAATTTAGGACTCTACATATGGAGGCAGAAGTCAAAATAAGAAAAGTGTAGCCCAAAATAAAGACTGAACTAGCCTGTAACATTTTAGAAGGCAGTAAAAATATTAAACATAGACATCTAAGGTTGACTGCAAAGTGATCTTCTTATGTTCTCTGCTTTCTTGAAATTTTTATTTATTCTATATTTTTTGTTTGGTTTTTTTTCTTTTTACCTTAGAAATAAGGCTTAAGACAAAGCGAAGGTATTTGGTCTTTATAGAAATAAAATCTACTTAAAATTTCTTCTCTCTGTCATGACTTTTATCTTCAAAGAAAATAGAGATTCAAAAAATCTACCACAACTCTTCCAAATAAATAATTTTCCTTCTGAAAAGTCAGTGCATTTCTAAAGGTAAAACAGCCAAAACCTCGGCTTTAATACCCATGGAAACATTACAGATTGCCATTAAAATATAAATTAGAATATGATTCAGCCTGTAATTTGCTCACTGGGTTATGCTGCCTTTTTCTCCCTTGAAATTTATCAACTAGTCATGTGAGTGGTAATATTTTTATCCTTTTTTTTTTTCCCCAAACAAGTCATTAAATTAAATATTTAAACTTCTCCTAAACCTCTAAATTACAGTGAATTACATGTGGAAACTAAAAAAAATTGTACCTTGTTTCCTTATTCTTCCAATTCTTAACATGATTTAGGTGAGTCGAGCTGTAGATTTATTTAAAATCTTCCCACCACTTCTAAAGCTTCTTTAATAGAATTGAATGTGGTAGTGTAATGTCTGCTGTCAAGAACTTGTCCTATTTCTAGAATCATTATCAACTCACTGATGACTCTGCTCTTTTTACAGTTTGAGCCCCCTCTGTGGTGGGTGTGATGCTATATTTGCCATCAGATGAGCATATATGTGATGTCTTGGTAGCAAATGAAAAGGCATTTATTCCAATCACCCACTTTCCAATTTTTTTTAAACACTTTGACAACAGGTTACAAAATACATATGAGTTTAGACAAAGGCTTTCAAAAGGTTCATTTCAGAAGTAAATTCTTAAAAAAGGCCTTTATTACAAAAATATGATTTTAGAGGGAAAAGTTTGTGGTTTATATTTTAAAAATTGCAAATTATTGTTGTTCTTATGAGTGAATATTAACCAGTGAATAAAAAAACAGGATAAAATTTCAAGGTCATTGCTTCTAAAAACTAAAAGTACTTAATTGCTGAGCGAGGACTATCATCTCCTTCTCTGGTCATAATTAGTGACAAAACTCAGGAAATACTTTACAATTATTTTTTTTAATTGGTTATTTATACCTAAAACTTAAAGATATGCAGAAGGTCAAAGCTGTAAATTGCTTTGGAACGTGAATAACAGGGAATGACTGTTACATTTTGACCTTTTTCAGTGCTGTAAGAAATGACTCTTAAATATAGTTATATCTCAACAAATGTAAAATGCTTTCCAAGATTTCTGAATCAACGTGAATTTTATTAATTAATTGCATAGCAAATTATCTCATTGAGAGAACTATTGTTCTGACTGTTTTTATATGTAAGTTACATATGGTTTTCAGTTGGGATTTTCATGATTTAGGGTGAATTAAACTTTTTATTAAAGAAATTGTTAACAAAGTATCAAAATTCTATTTTTTTTCTTTTATTCCATATTTAGTACTACTATTGTGTGCTGATGTAAAGCAATCTCCTTTCTCGTCAGTACAGTTCAAGGATCTGGAAAAGCAGAAGTGGAGTAGGTGTACCTTTATCTTTTTCTTTATGTAAGATTGTGGCATAAGGAGCACTATACTAGTTTCTTGATAGTACATAAACAGCTATAGCTGCTAGAGAAGAAAGGTAGTAATGAATTATTAATGTAGATCTACTTTAGAATAAGTCTAATAGACCCATGTAACATCTGCTGAAAATCGAGATCACTAGGTTGGGCAGCATCTGTGTGCAGCTGAACATCTCTTCCTATGCATGATTTGAGCTCCTTAGGTCCCTCTTTCCCTGTTAGTCATTTACTTGAGAAAATTCTTATCAGTTTAGCTTCAATTATGAACAGAAAATTGTAAGATTCTTTTTTAAAAGAGTAAATATATTAATTATAATTTCACTAGATATTTAGATTTTTGTTTTCAGCTGTGTTGAGTAGCCATTAAAAAAAAGATAACAGAGTTGAAGCGGAAGACAAACTCAAAAATGTTATTGATGCTTTGTATAAAATGTTCTGACTTTTTTTACTTTGATAAGTAGACTAAAGTCTGCACTTATCTGTAATATAACAGAATCATAATAGTATTCCAGAATAATTGGTATATTGAGGGCTGCTGTAAAACTACATTTATTTAGGGATAAGAAGAACTACTCTTCTTAGAGATAAGGAATATTAATTGGCCCAGCAAGTTTTGAAGAGTAAAAATGATAGCAGCATAGAACTCGGAGGCAATAAATGATCCTTCTGTGTAGCTTTCATCACAAAAGCTAATCAGCAAACAGTTAGAGATGTTATTAAACATTTCAATATTGGGAATTGCAGAATTAGAGCTGCCACATAATCCTCAGGCAGTATCCTCAAAGTAACTCCATTACCATTATATATTTTTAGGGTCCATGAATCCCCTATTCATTTTATCAAGTGCAAATTTTGAACTTAGTAAGCTACTGAACCACACATACAAATACATGTATTTCTGTATGTAATTGCTATTGTAATGCTCAAGTCAAGCCAGTCTATTACAATGAACTTGCCTTTCCAGCTCCCACTGCTTCTTGTAGAAAAATAGGTGAAAAAACCTAATAAGTCAGTATTTCTTAAGGACTCTTACATGTTGTATTGACTTATTTAGTTATTAGATGACTACACATGTCACTATGAGAAAACAGGAAGATATGTGATTAAAGGAACCAGATTTGAAGAACAGCATTGATGATTTGGATTTTAAGTTTACTAGCAACGATCATGCAGACTTACAAAGCCACTCATCAATAATATTTGCACCCAAAGGCTGTAAAGTACACCTGATATGTAATGAAACACTCTGTGTGGAAGGAGAAAACCAAAATATCAAACCACAAAGTTGTCAAAACCATACAGTGAAGGCAAGAGTGGGTACAAATGGAATGTTTGCAAGTCTCAGTGAACATATGTTAGTATTCCACTTTCTAGTATTAGTTTTGGACCTTGTTTCAGTCAGGGAAATCAGTTAAATTCTTGACACATCTGAGAGCAAGATATTTAATAGAATGCAAATTGTCAAAGGTCAGAGGGAAGCTTGGAAAAATAGTACAGTAATATATCTCATCCACCAGCTGTGGACAAAAACTATAAGTGATGCAAGGAAGGAGAGAAATGCATGCATCTTTTTTTTTCAGTGGCAGAGTAGTCAAAGATGAAACAGCCTACCTACTGTTTACATTTTTCTTTTAATCAACAAAAGGACCCTGCAGCAGCTGTGCAAAAATGCCAGATGCCACATGTGTGCTTTCTCTTCTACCTAATTAATTTTGAATATCCTCTCTGTTTTGCCACTGACTGTTCTCAGTAATTCTGAGGCTCTTGAGCAGTCACCTGTGCAATCATATCTATCTCCATTATCACCTTCTCCTGAGTCCACATTTCTATTTTCTTTGATTTAATCTGGTTTAATTCCAGAGCTCTATTATTGCATTGCATCACATTGTATTGTATGATTCAGTAAAGTCTATAGATGCTCCCACAACTACAAGAATGTTAATTTTCTTAAGTGAAATTCAGGACATTCCAATTAAAAAACAATTTATTTCAAACAAATTTTTTGCTAATTATTTTTATGAAGTTATATGTATAATGTCAAGTGCTCTTGACTTTAAGTCCTTATGTGACATTGCAATGACATAATGAAGATCCAAAACTCAAGGCTGTTTGTTATTTTTTTTAATTCTAGTACTTTGAATTGTGGTTTCAAATCTGTCATATAATTTCATCATAGATTGTTCATAGTGTTTATATCAGTAATATTTGAAGTAGATATTCCATAATTGGACAATCTGATTTTACCAGATGTCTGATGCTTTTACATGTAATGTCACTACACTGTAGTCATATAAATTATCAGTTTCAAAATATTCACATGAAATGCCTTAATTTATCATTCTATACATTTCAAAACACTGATTTTCAAAACTATCTGGATTTATGTGTATATTTAAAGTTCACAGTCATTATGGGAGTATCTGAATGCCTTCCTGTTATTCCTGAACTACTGGAAAGTATATATCCATTTTGTCATTTTCTCAAATGTTATGCCTCTTCACAGAATCACAGAATGGTAGGGGTTGGAAGGGACCCCTAAAGATCATCTGGTCCAACTCTCCTGCTAAAGCAGATCCATGTAGATCAGATTGCACAGGAACACATCCAGATCGGTTTTGAAAACCTCCAGAGAAGCAGATTCTACACCCTCCCTGGGCAGCCTGTGCCAGTGTTCCCTCACCCTCACAGTAAAATAGCTTTTTCCTTATGTTTAAGTGGAACTTTTTGTGTTCTATCTTTTGTCCATTATCCCTAGTCCTGTCACTTGAGACAACAGACAAAAGTGCTGCCCCAACCTCCTGACATCCATTGTTTAGATATTTGTAAATATTAATGAGATTCCCTCCCCCAGTCTCATCTTCTCTAAACTAACAGGCCTCAGTTCCTTCAGACTGTTCCAGTCCCCTGATCATCTTGGTGGCCCTGCGCTGCACTCTCTCCAGCACTTCCCTGTCCCTCTTGAGCTGAGGAGCCCAGAACTGGACACAGGACTCCAGATGAGGCCTCATCGAGGCAGAGTAGAGGGGCAGAAGAACGTCCCTTGACTTGCTGGCCACACTCTTCTTGATGCAGCCCAGGATGCTATTGGCCTTCTTGGCCATGAGCACACATTGGTGGGTTATGTTTATTTTGCTGTCCACCAGAACACTGAGGTCTCTCCCTGCAGAGCTACTCTCCAGCAGGTCAATCCCCAGTCTGTACTGGTGCATAGGGTTGTTCCTGTTGAGGTGCAGTACTCTGCACTTGTTCTTGTTGAATCTAATGAGATTTATCTCTGTCCAAATCTCAAGCCAGTTGAGGTGACACTGATTTTATGATTTTATTGTCACTTATTATGGCAAACTTAACTGTAAGATAACTTAATAACTAAATTTATTTGGTTTGGAATTATATGAAAGCTTTTTTATTGTATAATACAAATATGGTGTTATTTAAATATTTTTTTCTCAGTTGTAACAATATAGTGTACAGAAATAACTTGAAAACACTGGATACATCAATAATAAAACACGTTTTCTATGTAATCTATGTTTAATGTCCTTATTTTAAAACTAATTTATCCTAGAATAGATAACAAAATGAATGATTTCAAGTAAAATACTGATTGCAAACATTCATTATAGCAATCCTAACTCAGAAATACAACAGAGTTGTTTAAGATAGCTTATATGGGTAGAAAAAAGTGATATCAAAGGAATAGTTCATAATTGCTATAGAGAAGAAAAAAAATTATAATTTCTCTTTTAAAAGAACTATTTATTGAGATATATAATGTATAGATCCTTTCTGCATTAAAAGGAGAAAAAACTAAATTTGGTTGTTATGCACTTAACATATTTAGTAATATACATGTCAGCATGGAAAAGACTTTACATGTGTTCAACAAAATCTCTTTTTTAATGGAAGAGAGTCAGAACTCCTCTATTTCAAAGAATTAAAAAGGGAAAGAAAAACAAAAATGGGATTTACTCTTCTGATTGCTGGATGTTACTGAATGTTGAAGTGTTATTTCAGTAAATATTTTACAGGATGCTTACATTCAAGTGTGAGAAATGTCTGAAAGAATTACTGTATTCAGCATTAAACAAATGATGAATTAGGGCTTGAATATTCAAAAATGTCATATATGATTTTGAACAGTGATAACAAAAGTATTCTATACTAAATAAAGTGCTAGATAATTCCTAGGGGCTAAAACATTGTAAATATTAACTGAAGTATTAATGGAAATATGAACCAAATATTGAATTGCCTTTTTTACAGAATCCATAGAATGTCTTCCAAAAGACATGTGCCCTGCAATTAGTTAAATATCAGAAGGTTCAGTTCAGAATCTCAAGGCTCTGAATAGGACAGAAAAATGTCAATTTTTAACCAGTGTTCCAAGTTATGCTGCATTCATAAAAAGCACACATACCTTTACTGCTGTAATATGCCATTACAAAAGATAACTCTTTCTGATGTTAGAAATTTTGAAGAACTGGAATATGTTGAAGATTTTATCTCATTAGAGGTCATTTGTGTCTTAAAGAGAAAAGAAACTACCGAAGATTATGAAAACTTACTAGAATGTGTATATCCCCTATGAAACCTGTAGTTTCTGTCAAAAATTGTTTATCTCTGATTCATCAGATAGTGTAATGGTGCTTAAAGACAAGTGTCAGAAAGCATGCCATGACATGCAGAAGTGATTGATATAAAGGTTTTACTGTAGGTGTTTTGGTACCAAAGTATTTTGAAACTTCAATCTTTGATTCCCTCCATCCTACACAAAAATTAATAACAGCTCAGAGATCTACATTTTAAATACAATAAAAAATGTTGTTTTTATCCTATTGTTTACTATGTGAACCTCAAAAACTTTCTATAAGACTTTTTAGCTAGAATACTCTGAGGTGTTGAGCTAAAATTTAGCTCTAGAACTCTAAAATGGTACTGTGACTATATCATGAAGTGTAAAGAAGCATAACAATGAGGAGGGTGTGCTGTTGGACCTTGTACTGAACATAAAGAAGATCTGGTCAGGGATGTGAAGGTTTGGGGCAGCCTTGGATACAAAAGCCATGGGATGGTGGAGTTCAAAATCGTGTGTGGAAGAAAGAGGGAAGAAAGCAGGATTCCAACTTTAGGACTTTAGGAGAGGTAACTTTGGCCTTTTCAAAGACCTGCTTAGAGTATTCTCATGGGCTAGGATTCTAGAAGGTAGGAATGTGCAGAAAAATTAATCTTCAAGTGCCACTTCTTTCAAGCTCAAGATCAGTGTACACCCATGAGTAAAAATCTCGTAAAACAAGCGAAAGGCCTACATGAATGACCAGGGGTCTTCTGAAACAATTTAAAAATGGAAGAAGGAAGTCTATGGAATATGGAACTTCTGGAGAGAGTCCTGCGGAGGACTATCAAGGTGATTAAGAGACTGAAATATCTCTCTTAAGAGCAAAGTCAAAGACTCAGGCTGGAGAAGGGAGACCTTAGAAACATAAATACCTAAAAGTCAGGTGTGAAGTGGATGAGGCAAGACTTTTTCCTGTAGTACACAGTTTCAGGACAAGGGATAATGGACATAAACTGGAACACAGGAAGTTCCACTTGAACATGAGGAGAAATGTCTTTACTGTGAAGGTGAGAGACCCCTGCCATAGGCTTTCCAGGGAAGTTGTGGAGTCGTCTTCTCTGGAGGTTTTCAAAACCTACCTGGATGCATTCCTGTGCAGCCTGATCTAGGTGAACCTGCTTTAGCATAAGGTTTAGACTAGATGATCTTTAGGATTCCCTTCCAACCCCTACCATTCTGTGATTTTGTGATAACTTCTGGTGAAGATAACTTCTGGTGAAGAAAACTTATGGCTCTGCTCTTTTCTACACCAAAGTACAGAGTTACTGTGCTTGTTCCCTGTAGGAACAACTCCATGCACCAGTAGAGACTAGGGATTGACCTGCTGGAGAGTAATTCTTCAGAGAGAGATCTGGGAGTCCTGGTTGACAGTAAACTGAACATAAGTCAGCAATGTGCCCTTGTGGCCAAGAAGGCCAATGACATCCCGGGATGCATCAAGAAGAGTGTAGCCAGCAGGTCAAGGAAAGTTTTCCTCCCTCTCTACTCTGTCCTGGTGAGGCCTCATCTGGAGTCCTGTGCCCAGTTCTGGGCTCCCCAGCTCAAGAGGGACAGGAAACTTCTGGAGGGAGTCCAGCACAGGACCACCAAGATGATCAGGGGACTGGAGCATCTTCCTTATGAGGAAAGGTGGTGGGAACTGAGGCTGTTTAGTTTAGAGAAGACTGAAGGGGAATCTCCTTAATAATTGTAAGTATATAAACGGTGGATGTCAGGATGTTGGGATGCCTCTTTTTTTCTATTTTATCTAGTAATAGTACAAGGGGTAATGGGATGAAGCTGGAACACACAAAGTTCCATTTAAACATAAGAAAAAAACTATTTCACTGTGAGGGAGTACTGGCATAGGCTGCCCAGGGAGGGTGTGGAGTCTCCTTTGGAGGTCTTCAAGACCTGCCTGGACATATTCCTATGTGACCTGATCTAGATGAACCTGCTTCTGCAGGGGGGTTGCACCTTGCTCTTTTTTTGGTTGTTTATTTTTAAATTTCATGATAGCAGAATAAACTTCAGTTTTCTTGAGCTGCACTCTTCTAAGCTATATATTGACTGACTTACTGTAAAGGTTGCATACAAGTCATCTCTCAGAGAAAACTGAAGCTAGGAATGTAGTAATTAATCAACCAGCTCTAGTACACCTATCAGTGGGAAGTGGAGAGATATTTTGGGCAGGAGTAAAGCTAGCAAACAAGTAAGGCTGGCATCATCTGCAGAACTGAAGGAGTGCATTAATAGCATAGTGAAAAGAGATTAAAATTTATAAGTAGTTGGCAGCTGAGCTTCGGAAAGGTCTTCAAAATGAGAAGACCTTAATATAGTGAAAGACTGAGAATTTCCGGAATATAACATTAGTTGCACTGAAAGAACGTAATAATGAAAACTCTCACTTTAAACAATATTTTTTTTTTCCAAGTAGATCACAAAGTGCTTTGCAAAGGACTTCACTAGTATTATCTTAAATAATGGAACACAGAGAACTAAAGCTAATTCCAGGGTAAGCCTCTACTGGTACATAAATGAGCCAGGAATAATTCACTGTTTCTTGGGTCAAACAGCATGCACAGCTCTCAGGCTATTTCCCATGTTCCCAAGCCCCCCACCAGGATGACTCCCCTCCAGTTGCCTGTTAGCTGCAGTCTCTTGTACAGGCTATTCCTTAAACTATATCCCTGAATTGTCTGAGAACAGACTACTATTTCAATAGAAAGTCATGCCAGTTAATCATAACACTGCACTTATACCTGAGAATGAACATATCTTCTGATACCATTTACTTTTCCTGGTATAAGCATGACTCCTAAGATCGGCAGTGGCCTCTGAAGAAGAGTCAATGTGATGGCCCCTTCATTGCAGTACTGTGTGCCAGTAACTCTCAGTCATTTGACAGCTATGTAATTTATGAAATTAAGATCAACTCCTCACTCGATGTCTTTTTATGGTTTGATCCTGAGAGTTTGCTGGGCAAAATGAGATGCTGCCCTTGACTGGAATCAGTCCAAATTCCCTTGTGAGTCTTATCTCTACTGGCAATGGGCTACTACCCAACTAGCTACTCCAGAGTATCACAGGACGGTTGTTTTAATTCCTGTCAGAATGTAAAAATGCATTATTGCTAAGACATACCTAATTTTCCCAATTGATTCTATATGTTGTTAGTCCATTAGGAGTTCAATTTGTTTTCTTGTGATTGAATCATTTCCAAAATCAGAGATAGAAATGAAGCTAAGGAGATTATTTTCTCAGTAAAATGTAGAAACTGTTTTCAACAAAGCTATCTAAATCTGGTATCTGTATTATTAGTGCATCATGTACTATTTCTATGGCTGTAAGTATAGAAAAAATGGTAAAAACTATACATTTAATAAAACGTATACAGAGGCTAAAAAGATGGAGAAAGTTTTTATGATTTGAGGTTTTATGTCTCAATATATGAAGTAATATTATCTATGAGAAGCATCAAGCTACTAATATAACTCATTTCAAGAAAACTATGAAAAAACTAGTCTTTCATAAAGAATTGTGGGAAGAGTATTGGCTTGGAGAGCTGGAGCACAGATGGATAATCTGATCCCTTTATAACTACAGTTCTTTAGTGAGTGGAGGCTGAAGTGCCATCTCTTCAAGTGGCGTTCTTGTGTTTACAAATCATCCTAAAATGAATATTTTAAGGTTTTAAAAAACCCTCTGTTTTAAGTAAAAATAATTAAAAAGTGAATTCTAAAGACATAATGAAAACTCAGGAGTAGTTACAAATATTATCAAACCAAATTTTGATGCATGTTCATAAAATAAGTGTTGAAGAGAGAGTCATGAACTCTTTTTCCTTGCAGTAATTTCAGAGAATAAGCTACTAGTTCTTCAATTCCCTCATTTATCCACCTAGGAACTGAATTATTCCTTAGTTAAAAGGCATGGGACTAATATTATTTTTTAATCATATCACTGATATTCCAGATCCTGTTACATTATATCCAGTGTGACATCACATTGCAAACAGCATATAGCTTCAAACAGCAATTTCTTTTATGATGCCTGGCAGCTTATAAATCTAGTAACGTTCTGTCCTTGATGACATCTATATCACTCCTTTGCAATACCCTCTTTTCAACAAAATACTCAGGCTTTTATACATGTACAATTTTCTATAAATCTGTTTTGACTGAATTCAAATAATGTTTCTTGTCTGCTGAAGATTGAATTCCCTTTTAGTAAAATTCTGCTGATAAGAATAAAACAGCTGCTTACTCAGGACGTAGTAACTAGAAATTAAATTACTTGGAATGGGATTTAATTTCTGTATAAAAGTTCTTCTCAGAACAGACACGCAGATAAAAACCTTTAGTTCTATGTCTACTTTATGGCTTCATAAAATGAAAATCACCTTGGAAGACATAACAACTTTATTGTAATGAATATTGTGGAAAGTTAGTTTTAAAGTAGCTAAAGTAAGAGAATTTGCTTTCTTCCTCCTTAGGGAATCAAGAAAGGACATGGATCACATTTGATTGAATACGGACATCTATGCAAAGGACAAAGAAGGGCTATACCTCTGGAATAACAGTTAAAGAGGTAGTTATAATTTTCTTATTTGCAACTGAATAGGGACAACAAAAAATCATATAATTCCTTATTTCCTTTATTGCAACCATGTCAGGATTTTTCATCCCTTTTAGTGTTTCTTTGGCATTGCATTCCTTGTCTCTGTACTGTGATTTTTTTTTTTTTTTCTGGATTATTTTCTTACGTTAATTCACAGAATTAGACAGTGGCTTCTGTAAGAATCCACAACTAACCCAAGTTTGGAAACCAGGCTTTAGAAAATCTTTAAGGCAGGATCTTAAAAATAACTTAAGAAAACAAGTCGTGCTGAAAGCCATTTAAGCATGCTGGGAAATTGCCTCTTTATCAATTATGCCTAAGCATTTTAATAACATTTCATACTGCTTGTGATTGCACACAGAACATGAAAGATGAGTTGGCTGTTGAGAAGAAGTAAATAAACTGGAAATGTAAATCAGTCAGGTAATTAAACTGTTGACTTACAGTAACACTCTATACTCTGATAGAGAGTCTTCTACCATGACACTTGACCTTTGTGAAAAGGTCAGTTTTCTCCTCTCTAAAGCACTTAAAGTGTTTTTATTTTGAGAATGATCATGCATGTCAGTCATAATATTCTTGGTTTCCCATAACTTTCTATCATTATTTGGTACAGAACACTCAGATTTGTTCACCCACTTCAACAGCATATGTTACCATTGGTATGGAGTAGTGTATCAAAGATATGTGAACTGGGCTGGGAGACAAAACACAGGACTTAAGGAAAATCTATGTTTTCTAGACTAGAATGTGGTAGGGCACAAGCAATACCAGAAAACAGAATTCAGCTATCAAACACCTTGTTTAAAACAATAATAATGTAGTTCAGAAATAACACAAACTATGAGTTATTTTCACTCATTCTCCCTTGTCCAATTTTTTTTTCATTTCATTTGAGGAGTTACACTCATAATTTTTACAACAAAAAAGATTTTTTTTTTCTCAAACAATTTTTTTTATTGTGAGTGAAAATATGATTTGATTGAAATTCACTTTTATTTCA
Organism: Colius striatus; assembly: GCF_028858725.1. Taxonomy (NCBI): domain Eukaryota; kingdom Metazoa; phylum Chordata; class Aves; order Coliiformes; family Coliidae; genus Colius; species Colius striatus. The sequence goes on along the minus strand of NC_084759.1, from coordinate 49,790,503 downwards.
AATTATCTTCCCTTCTTATATTACCTAACCGAAAATAAAATGTTTCTGTTGCTTACTCAATTAAAAATGAGCATTCTGTGCTTCAGTATCAATTCACTGTCAATTTATAAAGCTTATTTTATTTTGTCTTTATCTGCTGTTCTTATGTTTAGCATCAAGCTTGACTAAAATTCCATATCTAACAAAACCTCATTGTATCTTTTCTGAGAGATTTCATCAATATCTTTCCTTTCATGAATTTCTTCTGGTTTTACAGGTTTCTTAACTCCTTGTATAATATTTTCTTATCCTATAGCTTTTATGTTTGAGATCTCAGATTCAGCTTTGGTTTTATGTAGAAAGCAGTCCTGAAGAAATGGCTGATGGTACATTTGTAGTTCCATTTATATTACTATCACTCTTATGAGCTCCACAAAAATCTATAGCTTTTAGTTATAAGATTTTTTCCTTTTCTGCATCCTTTACAAATATTATCTATTGCACTTTTTTATACAATTGTGAATGTCCATGTTTCAGACAGGATAGAGTTAATTTTCATCTAGCTGACATAGTGCTGTGTTTTGGATTTAGTGTGAGAATAATGTTGATAACACACTGATGTTTTAGTTGTTGCTAAGAAGTGCTTATCCTAAGTCAAGGACTTTTCAGTTTCCCTTACTTAGCTAGTGAGGATGTGTAATAGAAGCTAGGAGGGAGCATGTCAAGACCTGAACTACCCAAAGGGTTACTGCATACCATGGAACAGCATGTCCAGGATATAAACTGGAGGGACTTGGTTAGGAAATGTCCATCACTGTTCAGGGACTGGCTGGGCATTGCTCTTTTTTTTCACATTATCTTCCCTATCCCACTGGGAAGCAATTGCTGGGTGCCTAGTTACTAGCTGGGGTTACACCATAACAAGGAGAACCCATTCATTCCATCCCCATCAGACTGTTTTCTTCTAGTAAAAAATTTCTTTTACCTTTTCCAATGAAAGAAGTGATTTTCATCTTATCCTTGCTTTTTTTTTTTCCTGATTCTACTTAGATTGTTGATAATTCATATGCTTCTGCCTTTCTGGTGGTTATTAGTTTACTGTTTTCTGTCATAGATATTTACATCAGGGCAGTACTCATGTGTGGGCTTTGTTGACCTCAAACATTAATTGTCAAGCTCTGAAACATGATGTTCAATGAAATACTTCTCTGCATAGCTATAAGTAAAATCTCTTTTCTAGTTCAAAGTGTTCCTGGATTTTCCTCTTGTTGGATGACATGCCTAGGGAACAGATATGCTTTTGAGGGAAACTCCATAGTCATTCATGTAAGTGTGAAGCTACCATTCTCCACCAGGAGCAGTGCAGTGGGGAAAGGGAAAGCATAGATTAACTACTGTTTATTAAATCAACTCAGTCTATGTTTTGCTCCCAGAAATATATTGCTGACATTCAAGTTAATCTAAAACTTATTTTATGTATCATTTTAGAAACTCAAACGCTCTGACATAATTTCTGTCCACTTAGGAAGCAAGATAAATGCAGCGTTGGGAATTGGTAGGTGAATACAGGAAAATGCAACAGATATCACAACTTTTCCCTTAAATACTCTTTATATCATCTTTATATCATCATGTGCTACTTACTAGAAAACTTCTTTATCAAGTGCTCTTTCTATGGTTGACTTTGTAGGCATTAGAGGACACTACTCTGCTGTTCTGAGTTATGGTCCCTTTGAAGATTTAGGCCAGGAAATCTGGAACCCTTTGTAAAGAATAAGCTCTAGAAAAAAATGCAATATACAATATTATAGTGGAATTAGTACAAGAACTAAAAGCTACCTTCCAAAACAATTGGACAACATACCTATCATCATAGTTTTCCCTTTATTGCATGTGCCCTGAATGCATAATCTGTTTCTAACACTCTTCATGAGCAAGCTCCATTACTTCATTCTGACTGTTGTTTTGTCCTTCAATTCGCATTAAGTAATTTTACCTAACAGTAATGATGATCTGAATGCCTGAAGCACTATAGATTTCAGAAAAACACATATATTTTAACTACAGAGGGGGAAAATACTACCAGTCTGCATTATCATCGTATTTGTTGTCAAACTGAACTGATGAGATGGTAACGCAAGCTTAATGTCTTTCTCTCTATGAAGTTTTTGGCTGGAATAGAGTTAATTTTCTTCTTAGTAGCTCGTAAGTAGCTGTGATTTGGATTTGTACTGAAAACAATGTTTATAACACAGGGTTGCTTTCATTATTGCTGAGCAGTGCTTGCACAGTGTCACAGCTTTTTATTCTTCTTGCCTCACTCCACCAGTGAGTAGTCTGGGAGTGCAAAAGAAATTGGGAGGGGACACAGCTGGGACAGCTCACCCCAACTGACTAGAGGGATTTTCCATACTTTAGGATGTTATGTGCTGCAATAAAAGCTGAGGGAAGAAGAAGGGAAGTGAGGATGTTTGGAGTGATGATGTTTTGTCTTTTGAAGTAACTGTTACAAGTGTTTTCCTGGAGATGGCTGAACATCTGTCTGTTGATGGGAAGTGGTGAATGAATGCCTTGTTTGGTTTTGTTTGCATGTATAGCTTTTTCTTATTAAACTGTCTTTATCTCAGACCATGAGTTTTCTCCCTTTTCTCCCTACTCTTTCTCTCCCCCATCCCACTGAGGTGGGAGAGAGCAACTAACTGTGTGGTGTTTATTTGCTTGCTAGGGTTAAACTACAACACTCTCCCACATGTTTAATTCAGAGTGTGGCTTCTTTCTTTAGTAAGAGAGTGAAAAATTAGACCAAGGAAAGTGTTAGCAAGTTCTATAATTTAACTGCATTTTTAATGTATCCCATCAGCATTTAAATGCTTAAAATATATACACTCTGGTGGCTAAATGCATGCTATTTTCAGAAAGCTAGAGTAAAAAGGATATCCATAGATGCAGTGGCAATTCACCCCGTTGACACCCTAACCATGCAAGACAGATTGTTTTTCCATTTCTAATACATTCTGTTTCTTGGAATTATGGATGTTTGGAAGACATTTAATCCATCCTATGAGTTACTATTTTCAAAAATTTCTATTCCACACTGCTTAGTTTCCATTTACGTTTTGCCGTGGTATTCAGAGATCTAGTCAGGCATACCCATTTGTTTGTTTCCTACAGTCACATTTGAATTAAACAGTAGAGCAGTTGTACTGCATAATTTCTGTGTAATTTATTCTTTATCTTTAAAAAAAAGACAAAAAAAAGAAAGAGGGGAAACAGAAAAGCAAGTCACTTGTTGAGAAGTCATTCTTTTGTCCTATGGTACATCCTGATATTTGGTATCTCCGAATATGCAGCTTTCTTTGGTTTGGGTTTGTTTTTGGTTTTATTTTCTGAAGTAGGAAGATAAAGATCAGGATAAACCTATGTATTTTAATTCTGAATTGGATTAAGGAGTTGACTTTTTTGGAGCAGTTTGCTTTTTTTTTCCTCAACTTTTTACAGGCATAAAAGAGAAAACTAATTTTGCCCAATTTGGCACTCTGCATTTAAAACAATTACCAAAATGTGAGCCCATATGTGAGCCCCCCATCTGTGGGGGCTGTGGACCTGCTTGACTTCCAATTACCATTCTGAGAGGGCATGGTCAGTCCTGAAGCATATATGACAAAGTTATGTATCTGTCTTAGGCACACTCTGACATCTCAAATAGCACAAGATACCTATCTTTAGGCAAGTAATTGAGCTGCAGATCTCCATTAGTAGCTGGATCATGTGGACACCTACCTGATCTCAAGACTACTTCTAGTCTATGATTCTAAATACAGAAACATACAGTTTTAGCTGTTTTAAACTTTTATTGAATTCTGTTTTCTTACTCCCATTTGAACTACTAGTTTAACAAGATGGTTACACATATATCTAAGTTAATCTTTGCTTATGAATGTTTTTATTCAAATACCACTTCTAAAGTATGTGCCTATAGCTAAGTAGTTAGAAATTTTTCAGGATTAGGCTGTGTCTGTCTTTCTATGGAAAGAAACGGAATAATTTGTCAGAGGAAAAGCTGAAAAAACTGAGCAAGAGTAGCCATATTTCAACCTTCAAAAAACCAAAACTCCCAAAACCAGTGGCAAACTATATATGTGCAACTTGACAAAAAATGGTTGTGTTTCTTTGAAGACCATCTCACTTTTTAGAGCAAGAAGATAAACTCGATATTTAAATATGATTTTGCCAACATAGATTTCTTCAGCAATTGCAAAAAGTTGCAATTAAAAGCAGATAATTATGCAAATCTGAACAGACTTTAGGGCTTTTTTGTATTTTTACAGTAGAAGCATAATATTCAACTCAGCAACAGTTCACCAAGGCCAAGTATTTATACTTCTCATGCCTTAAATGCCCTTATTTCATGTCACAGGGTACTTAATTTCTAGTGTTCCTCATAAAAATTTTCTGAAGAAAATATTACATTATGTACACTTTTTTCATGTTACTGAAATTTCTGTGCTTGGTTTAAGAGGTACTTTAACGAACCGTGACATTTATGTGTTATCAGATTAGAAGTTAATATCTTATGCTAAGTCAAATGGTGAATATAATCTTTTCTTTTTAAGAAAAGGAATGAAGTAATTTTACACAAAGCAAAATAGATGTTTGTAGCATTCTTTGAACATGAAAATAGTGCATACTCCTGCTGAAGTTAACTCTTCTGATGAGGAAAGGAAAATGAAGGGCATCTAGTACTAAATAGTTTACTTATTTACGATTTTATATGCAACACATCTTTTTGGACTACAATGTCTTCAGAAATTTATTTGGTAAACACATGGCTTAATAAGCTTATAGTATAAAGAGTTATCAGTGTTTGGTTTTTTTTTTTATTATTTAAATTTTATGGGATACATTTAAGAGAACACATTTCAGGAAATGGTGAATTTTGTCAAATGTTTTGTTTCAGGGAAAGTGATGTCAGCAATCCATTTGTGTGTCCTTACATTCTATTTTCTTTTCTTTTACTTTTTAACTAATACACAGACTGCCGCAGACACAGTTGAGCATTATTTCAATTCCAAACTGTAGATATGTATGCTAGGATTAAATCCTAATATTCTTAAAATTGATGGGACTTTAGATATGCATTTCCCTGGTAGTTTTATTCTGTTGCATGAAAGTAACACAGCATGTCCCGTGTAGACATAACCTACTGTTACTAATCTGTTCTGATTAATGTCTAAATTGCTTGTACATCTTTGCATGAGAGAAACTCAAATAAGTCTCACTATCTTCTCTCTCCAGTTTCTATTGTTTAAAAATGTGAAGCCAGGTGGCAGGCAGAAGGATAGGCAACGGTCAAGGGTGCAGGCTCGCATGTAAAAGGGATGAAGAAGAGAAAGATGACAACATTTAATGATGAAAAAGAGGGGCAGTAAACCAAGGAGAAGCCTGAGCTGACAGAGATAATAAAGGATTGAATGGCAACTGAAGGAGAGCAGAAGGGAAAACATGGTGTAGTAGTGAAAAGGAAGAGAGTGCTATATCAGCATCATCATATAGGTTGCATTTAGAACAGTACTTATATATTCACAATTGGAAAGGAAAAATAAGAATGAACTATCTTCTGTCTTCAGAGAAGAGTTGAAATTTTTGTTTTCAGAGATATATTAGTGACAAAAGCCATGCACAGTCATAAACATAAGAAGTTACTGCTTGGTAATTTAAATGCAAAAATTACATGAAAAATACAGAACTTAATGATTTCTTAATGTAAAAATGTCAAAGAGAAAAATTCAGAAAGAGGTAGGACATGATAATGATTATACAAATTATCCTAGTTAGCAGTTAGTCTTGGAATGAATGCATTTTCTATGTGATATATATTGTTGCACCACAGTTTATTCAATCAAGTTACTTTCTAATTTTCAAATTTTGAAACATAATATGTAGTTATGTTCCACTTAATATCTTCTATTAAACTGTTGCTTTAACTAAGACCAGATGGACTGCAATTAGATTTCAAATGGGAACATTTAGCACTTTCAAAATTAAACTGTTTATTCTAATTCTTCATGGAAGTGATAAAAATAGTGATGGGAGATGAAACATGCAAAAGTCTTAGACAAAACACAGTACACTTAAACAGGAAAAGGAGACCCTTTACCTGTTGCTCTGGAAAGAGTTGATATCTTTAAAAATAAGATTTTTTGTTCTGAAAGAAGACAAATAAATAGATGACACAATAAAGACCAAAATAACTTTTTTTTTTTTCTTTATGTAGTAGTTTTGCCTGGGCCAGTTTTTTTGGTAGTGTGGAAGGCTACAGGGGTGGATTCTTTAAACAAAGAGCTGCTAGAAGCTTCCCCTGTAGCTGATAAGGCTAATATCAATCAATTCTAAGATGAACTCCACAGCTGACCCAGGCCTGTCCAACTAGTGACTGAAGTAATGCCTCTGTGAATAATGTATTGGAGAAGAGGAAGAAGTTGCAGTGCAGTTGCTAAACCGCAGCAGCAACAGGGAGTGAGAATGTGAAAACATCTCTGCAGACACCAAAGTCAGTGGAGAAGGAGGGGGAGGAGAGTGCTTAGCCCCTGAAAGAAAGGCCCTGTGACTTGTGGTGAAGACCATGGTGAGGCAGCTGTGCCCCTCCAGTCCATGGAGGCCACCAGGGAGCAGAGACCCACTCAGAGCTCGTGGAGGACCCCAAGCCAGAGCAGGTGGATACTTGAAGAAGGCCGTGACTTTTTGTGAAGGTCACCTTGGAGCAAGTGTCTCCTAGAACCTGGGATTCTGTGGGGACAGAGGAGTCCACTCCAGTGCAGGTTTGCTGTCAGGACTCATGATCCCGTGAGGAACTCAGGCTGGAGCAGCCCTCAGGCTGAAGGGCTATTCTCCTGGTGAATGACTCATGTTAGGGCAGGATGTGAAGAGCTGCCCCTGTGGGAAGCCCCATGTCAGAGCAATTCATGAGGAACTGTAGCCCATAGGAAGGATCCACACAGTAGAAGTTCATGAGGGACTGTCTCCCGTGGGAGGGACCCCACAGTGTAACAGTGGGAAGTGTGAGGAGATCTCCTGCTGAGCAACAGCAAAGTCCATCTGTAATGAACTGACCACAATCCTCATCCCCTATTCCCTGCACCTCTGGGAGGGAAGGAAGGAGAGTCCTGGGAAGTGGGAGGGGTGGGGGAAGGTGTTTTAAGATTCAGTTTTATTTTTTATCTCCCTGTTCTTATTATTCCTTCAGTAAATCAAACCTTTTTTTCCCTCAAGTTGAGTCTGTTTTGTCTGTGATGCTAATTCGTGAGCTATCTTTCTGTCTTTAACTCACAAACCATTCATTGTATTTCTCTCTCTTTCAGCCATATCTACTGGGAAGAACCCACATCAGAGAAGTTTGTTAAGGACTGTGTCCTGTGGGAGGGACCCTGTATTGGAGCAGGGGAAAAATGCAAAGAGAAGCTCTCCTCCTCTGAGAAGCTAGAAGTGGCAGAGTCCATCTATGATAGACTGACCACACCCCCATTCCTTAACACCCCTGAGCCATTGAAGGAGGAGAAAGTAGAGATATTAGAAGCAGTGAGCTGGGCCCAGGATGAAAGGAGGGATGATCTTAAGGTGCTGGTTTTAATTTTCTCATCATCCTGCTCTGTTTTTGTTTTTTGTTCTGTTCTGTTCCTGTAGGTAATAGAATAAACTTTCCTTACCTTCTTCTCTAAGTTGAGTAGTAGAGTTCGTTTTGCCCAGAACTGTAATTGGCAGTGAGCCCTCCCTGACCTTATCTCAATCCATATGCTTGGTCCATACTCTTGTCCAAATCCTTGTTTATTCTTTTTCCTCCTAACTCAATGTGGCCTCTGCTGTCCTAAGGAGGGTGGGGGATGGATAGGGGTCAGTGAGCAAGAGACTGTCCTGGTGCTTTGTTGCTGACTGAGTGAAACCATGACAACATGATGTTTATGGAATGATTCCTTTGGCTAGTTCAGCTATCCTGGCCACTTTCCTGGCTTCTTGTGTACCCCTAGCTTATTTGCTGGCTGAATGGTAGAGAACCAGAAAATGTCTTGATGGTTTGCAAGCACCACTTGGTAATAACCAAAATAACTCTGTATTATCAACATTATTTTCAACATAAACCTAAAACAGCTCACTACCAGCTACTAGGAAGAAAACTAACTTTATCCCAGCTAAAACTAGGACATCTTGGCATATGCATGGCTAAGTAGGAAATTCTTAAGGCACCTGACTTTACATTATATATGGTCAAAAAATAATTTAGGAGTAGACATCATTCTAGCACTCCAAAAAGGACATTAACCATCATTCTTTTGGAAGTTGAGCCACTCCACAGGCACACATGCAAGAATCCAAGGGGATACAAATGGTGTCCCAGTGACCTCAGTGTATTTTTTAATAGGGCCTCATGGGTAAGTATGAGCTTGTTAGAGAGCATATATGGTGGCAAGCTTGTCTGTTATGCTTATAATACCTTGAGAGAGGGCAAAGAACTTCAATAAAGTGCTCAGGTGAGTGGAGAGGAAGTCTGAAATCTCAATCATAGAATCACAGAGTGGTTGAAGTGGGCAAATATCTATGGAGATTGTTTTGGCTATTCCCTGCCCAAATCAATATGATCAACTACAGGAGGTTGCTCATTTTGGATATGTGCACAGATGGAGATACCACTTCTTCCCTAGGAACTCTGTTCCAGTGCTCAGCCACCCTCACAGTAAATAACTGTTTTATTATGTTCACACAGAATATCATGCCTTTCAATCTATGCAGATTGCCTCTTGGCATAATTGAGAAGAATCTGTGTCTCCATTTCTCTGACCCTTTCTTCTCCAGACTGAACAGTTCCAGCCCTCCTCACTTTTTATGTGAACGATACTCCAGTTGCTTTATCTTTTTCCTGCCCTTTTATTTGATATTTCCATATCTTCTCCTAGATTTTCATCATTAATTTCTCATACAAGCCTTATGAACTGAATTGTGACCTATATTTGTCAAAAGTTTCCTATTGCAACAAAGCCTACCCCTGAGATCACTACTCAGGTGTGTGAACCTCAGAGTATGCTTACCCAACCCTGCCTGTTTATATTACTCTGATACATATGGGAAACAGAGAAACACAGATGATCCAAATTGTCATGTAAGTGTTAACAACTTTATATTTGTGACTTTCATTTGGAACTGTGCATATGATGCTAAAACCCAATTATCTCTACATATGGCGATAAAATGGACAGAGAGTAATTTCACAAGTGTGAATAGTGCGTGCATTTTAACATAGAAATCACTAAACAGCTGCTATATTGCTGTATAAATGAATTTGAGACTATATAACACTTAATGCTGTGGTCCTGTTCTTATAGCTGCAATGCCCAAATTATCCCAGGTCAGACTGTTCTCATATTTACATAGGACTGCAATTGAACAAAAGGTAGGAATGAATTCATTTTTTGTATATGTCCAGAAACTTAGCAATATTCATTAATAAATAATATGCATTAATTGAAATTATATAAATAATAAGTTTGCATTATTACAAACAAGTTTTTCAAGTTATATACAGATGGTAATTTTTGCTGTTCTACAGGTGCTGTTTTTCAATATTTTTTCAATGCTTTCTACATTCACAAATTTAATATTCCTCTTTTGTTTAAGACAAAAAAACCCAGTGGAAAATAAAAGTTCTCTTCAGGTATTCAAATACCAAAATCTAGGTGGTTTTGAGCTTAATGCATTACTATTACAAAGTCTCTGGAGGAGTTATGGGAATAGTTCTTTGCAGTAAGTAAAAGATAAAGTGTATTGTTATGAGGACACTGTGGAGAGACAAAGAAGTGTAAGGATGCATACTAATAGAATTTTGTTTTTACTCTCAATTTATACTGCATAATTGAGGACATCTACTGTTCAAGAAGTTACCATTAATATTACTGTCATATAAAGACTGATCAGCCTTCCAAAAGAAAAGTGGAAAGTTAAAGATCTTTAAATATTTTTTTACTTTATTCTGCTGTGGGATTTAAACTGTTGAGGTTTTTCACACTAGTTGAAGAACTTTTGACCTTCAAAAATTAATGAATTATAGATAAAAATGAAATGAGAGGAAAGCGGTAAAGATCGTATTGACTGAAGGGACTATGAAAGTTGTAATTTCAGAGGCATTTCCAGTTAAAGATATAATATTAAGAAATCTACTAGCAAGAAGGAACAATTATGATTGGAAAAAAATGATGTTCAGCTGATATTCATGCATGATATTCTAAATCATAATGGAAAAATGTATCAGCTTTGTTCATGAATTTAATGTTTTTATATATGTACTAGACATATAAGCACTTTTTTTCTGTTCTACTTTACCTAGAGTCTATATATAAAAAAAAAAAAGAAGCTCCTTTCAAATAAAATCTTTTCCCTTTATCTGTAAACTTCTTATGGCTTATACGACACTTTTTATGGCTCTTAACTGAAAGATTTGCAGGGATTTTGTCTGGCCCAGGTTTTGGTAGTGGGGGGGCTACAGGAGTGGCTATTTGAAGCTTCCCCTGTAGTTGATAGAGCCAATGCCAATCAATTTCTAAGATGGATATGGAAGTTGCTGTGCAGAGGCAAAACTGCAGCAGAAAGGAGAGAGAATATGAGAACAACTCTACAGACACCAAGGTCAGTGGAGAAGGAGGGGAAGTAGGTGTCCATGCACCAGAGGAGAAGTTCCTCTGCTACCTGTGGTGGAGCCCATGGTGAGTCAGGCTGTTCCCCTGCAGCCATGGAGGCTCAAAGTGGAGCAGAGATCCACTTGCAGCCCATGGAGGACCCCATGCCAGAGTGAGTGAAGGACTGAAGGAAACTGTGACTCTGTGGGAAGCCCACACTGGATCAAGGTCTTGTCCGGAGCTGCAAACACATGTAGGTTTACTGTAAGGATCTGTGACTCTGTGGGGGACCCATGCTGGAACAGTTTATTCTCAAAGGCCTGTTTCCTTGTGGATGAGAACCATATTACAGCAGTTGATTAAGAACTACATCCCATGGATGTGACCCATACTGCAGCAGTATATGAAGAATTGTAGTCTGTGGGAAGGACTCACATTGGAAAAGTTTATGGAGGACTATCTCCCGTGGGAAGGATTCCACACTGTAGCAGTTGGAAGTGTGAAGAGTCTTCCTCCTGAGAGGAAGGAATGGCAAAATCCATCTGTAATGAACTGACTGTACCCTTCCTTCCTTGTTCCTCTGTGCTGCTGGTGTGGAGGAGGTAGAAACTAAGGAATAAGGGAGGGGCAGGTGGAGAGTGTAAAAGTTCAGTTTTTACTTCTCATTTCCCTGCTCTGTTTTGACTGTTAATAAATCAAACCAATTCCTTCAAGTTGAGTCTGTTTTGCCCATGACTCTTCTGAGTGATCTCTCTGTCCTTATCTCAACTTACAAGCCCTTTGTTACATTTCTCTCTCCCATGTCCAGTTTAGGAGGGGGAGTGATAAAACAACTTGGTGGGCATCTGGCACCCACCACATAATTACAGAAACTGTCAACATAAAAAAATGAAAGATTGAATATACAGAGCAGGTGCCTTTATTGTTTAGTTCTAATAATTGCTATTAATTTATTTTAAAGTTTAATTTCACTTAAAGATTCTCTTTTTTTTAAACATAGCTGATATATTGATGGATTTTCTTTTGATATCTTTGCAGCATCTTGATTGCAGATTAATTCAATTTCTTGAAAGGATTTTCCCATAGCTTTCAATAAATTTGTCAAAAATATTACTAGTCTTCCTATATAGAACTATTTTTTCTCCAAGAAATATAAAAAGTAGAATAACTTGTAGATTATAATTATGATGGCTAGTTTATATAGGTTTCCGATTTGCTAGAATAGCATATTTTCCTAATCTAGTTACAAATTTCTTAATATCATTTAACTTGGATTGCTTGCAGCAACTTTTCAGAATGCACTTGTGAAATTTTGAACTCATAGGATATGAGTAGATGATTTAATTTTAAGATAAGGGTTTTGAAGGCTGTAGTAGGTCGAAGCAGGGAACACAGACACAGCATGAAACATCAAGCAGTTATAAATTACACATAACCTTAGCCTAGCTGACCGTAACAGGTACAGTGAGTGCAGTATTTCCGAGGGCAACAGAAATGGATGGAAAAAACTCTGAAGGTAGCCACCCTTCCCTTCCTTTGATAGTTAAAAAGACTATTCTCCATGAAGACTGCATGTACACATAACATTGTAACTCATGTATTTGAGATGTGATTCTAACTCTACTTGATATCATACTGACTATATTTCCTCAACAAAGGTCTATCACTATGAGTAATTTTACTTCATTATGGAATTATAATTGAATGATTTAACAAATCACTATTGCCTTAATACTGCTGTCACCTCATGCATCAAACTTGAGTAACTTTCTGCCAGAAATCTATTCTTTGATCTGATGAAGCCATTTAAGTAAATGGCTAGCAACTAGGAAAAAAAAAAAACAAGGGAGAACCAGAGAAAAAACATAAATCTTTACTCTATAAAGGTTCAGTGTGAAAGATGTATGTCAGCTGAATGAGTAGCAATTAACTGCTAGTAATTTTTGTTGAATCTATAAGCCATCAAAAAATAATTTATTATTTGCAGTTCTCTGTAATACTTAAATGACTTATGATAATCTAATCTTACGTTAAGGTATACCACTCAGAGAAGACTTTCTGCACACAGTTATAATGCATAAGGTATGAAATCTAATTAGTTAACTGGTCTTTGTAAATACTATTCAAATAGTCAGGAGAAGCAGGATGGAATTCATGTGGCACAATACAGATATCATAGGGCAGGCATCCTCATTCAACCTAGTCACCCAGTTAACTCTAGTTCTTTGGTTAGAACTCTCTCAGAGTGAGTCTTCTCAACTTTATGTAGATATAAAGGCTAGATTTCTCTCATTTTAAAAGTATTTTCATCTCTTTGTTGACAATAAAGTATAGCTTAAATAGAAGTTTACAATGAAGATATACCAATGAAGATGAGTATCAACTAAAAATGTAGAAAACTCTTTGATGCTCAGGTCTCTATTCCATCCTGGAGTCAGAATAGTATCTGTTTATGTTAGTCATTTTATAATATTTTCTTCAGAAAAATTTATTTTATGTATGATCATATTGATTAAAGATAAGTAAATATACACATATAAATATATGTACATCTATATATGGATGTGTGTGTGTGTTCTGAGTGTGAATTTGATGACTTGAGAAAAAGAATAAGTATCATAGAGATGCAAAAAAATCTGTTTAATCAGTCATCTCTGCATGATGCAGGGAAGGCCCCAGCACACCTCCTTCTCTCTTCCGTCCCTTAGCTGGGGTTCTGCATGGTCGCTTCTCTCTCCCCACCCACTCTGCACCACCACCAGCAGGCAAAGAAGGAAGAAAAAACAGAGCAAGAAGGAGCAGAAAGTAACCTCCTCCTCTGGCTTCTTTTTAAAAAGTGATCATGGAGGCATCTAATTGGCTCAGCCCCAGAAGTGGATCTGGTTCAGAGCTGGGGAGAGTTTTGAGCAACTTCTTACAGGAGCCATCTTTACAGTCCCTTCCCCCTTACCAGAAATGGCTTCATGTCAGTAATCTAGGACTCTTATCTTCTGATTTGCAATTAAGCAAAGTGAATGAGTGGGCAATGAAGACATCAGAATAAGTTTCAACCATCTGTGCTTTATACAAGTATGTTCACTATCATCATGCTATTAAAGATTCCTTAGATAATTTTCTAAAGTTATTTTTTCTAAACTTTTTTCAACATCACATTTCACGGTTTTCCTCCCAAGCAAGCATTCTTATAGAGGAATGGTATAGACAGTCAGACATTTGGGATCAGAACCAGAGGTGAGGCAAAATATAACATAATATAATTGTCTATAACAAAGACATCCACTTCTAAACAATCTGCTCAATGGTTTTTTATTTTGACTTCTTAAATCTAGAAGTTATTTACAACTAAGATAAGAAATACTAAAGACAACTTTAATAAGAATTGATAAAATTATAGTTTAAAAGATATTTCAAACAAAATAAAACAAAGATAAATCATTGGAAAATTGTCTCTACTTCCATAAAACTTTTTATTACCATTTCCTAAATTCTAAGAGAGTGGAAAAACAGGGGAGAGGGATTATTAGGTGGGATGAAAACAATGCATTTGTTGCAGTGGAAATAACACTGTCTGTTTAATTTTCCATGTTAGTAGCAATCAAACATTGGCAATTATATGAGACTGAGTTTCTTTACATAATGCATGTTTGTTTGCATGTCTGTACAAACAAAAAAGTCTTGAAATGGATTTTGATTCCATCAGCAGCTTTTGCAGGATATTCAAGTCAAGAACAACGTGTACATTTGGTCCAACTGTACTCCCCATCAGATCACTCTTAGCCTTCCTTCTTTTAAACTTCTAATATTCAATCCTCATGACTGTCTGTCTGACATAATGTCTGTTGTTTCTGTTCTTTTTGTAGTTATCAAGCAGAAGACCAGTAGAGCATTGCATAAGCACGTAATGTTCCGTCATTGTGATGAAACCTAGACTTTAAAATATATGGGGTTTTTTTTGTTTTTTTTTTTTTTTTTTCTTTATAAGGGAGATGATAGCCCCTGGAAAATAAATGCATTAACTTATTAATCAAAATTTGCATTTACTTCTTATCATGTTCCTACAAAGCAATTACATACATGATTAGTTCTGTGTGTATGTATCTGCCTATTTTTGTATTCATGTAAAAAAACCCAAAACTTTACCACTAGGATATTACTGAAAAGATTCAGAATTACTTTATTAAATACCATGAACACCTTTATACACAACAATTTAATGTCTGTCAAGGGCATCTTCTGTCATTTATTCACATTATTCATGGCAAGCAACAGTTCATTAAAATGGTTTAGTAACTACATGTGTATTTGTATTTCTCTTTCAAAGTACAGGATGCAAGTATATCAAGACACAGTTTTGCCATTATAAAACATGTGTTTATATGCAATCTGACTTGAATATTCTTGGAACATAAATTTACAGTCTTACAGTGTGAAAGATACCCCTTTTATACAAACAGCAATGTTTCGGTGTAAGATAAGCAGGAAATAAAGTTACAAAAGTCATATCTTCAAGTGTTTCTTCCCTTATAAATATATATATAAAATAAACAACTGCTAAAAGAAAATGAGCATTGCCATCAGTAGGAGTTTGCTTTATATTAGCTTTATTATTTAAAGTTTTCTAGTGAGCCCTGTTTTTCCCTGAGGTCTCCCTTTCCATTTAAGCAGCAATAAACAATCTAAATGAGTGTGCATATTTTATTCTGGGAATTATCAATCATTAGAAGACTGAATCTTCCACAGAAGAATAAGGTGAAGTACAATGTGAGTAAATTAAGCACTAAAAACTCAAAGTAAGTCTCAAAATAAATGAAAGCTTAATTTGATGTTCTTCCAAGTCAAGTCCTGAAAAACAGACCTTTCACATTGATATTGTCTAGCCAGTAAATTATAAAAAAGATCAACTGAAATAACTACTAAGAATAATTTTACCATCTCTTCAAAATTATAACTCAAGTGGTACAAATGATTTTCAAATTGTGGAGGATCATTAGATTAGATAACTCTTAAGAGACTACGTGATAAACTTGTGGGAGGCTAGTTCAAGTTGATAAGAATTATAACATTGAGGAAGAATTTCATGCAGGGTTTTTAAATTCCCTTGGAGAGGCTAGTAAATAGAGTAGTCTTTTAAATAATTAAAAAGATTAAAATATGCAGGAAAAAAAATAAAAGCTAGTACTCTAAAGGGAATTTATTTGATCTGGACTAGTTTATTATAACTTTTTTTTTCCTGTAGAGCACTGACATGAGATAACCAAAAATATTTACCATTTCACCTCAAAAGTGGCTTTTGAAGTAAATATAATATTGAAATGAACTGAATCACTTAGCTTTCTTCAATTCACTGTCACTCAAACCGTATTTTCTCTCAAAAAATATGCTTGCATCTGATTTAAAAGGTAATAATGTTTAAAAGATATGTTACGTACATATAGATCTTTCCACAGCAGATTTAAAGCAGATTTTTGATAGATATAACCAGAAAATAAGTTCTATGAGAGTATATTGGGTGAGATCCTCATCAGATATAGACAGTTAATAACATCAAGCATGTATATGTTTCTAGTCTTTTGCTTTCTAGGCAATTGATTGATGGATCAAATAGATGTGATACTTTGTGCATTTGTTACTCAGAAATAAGGAAAATCCTGGTAGAGAAATGAATCATAGAATTATAGAATGGTAGGGGTTGGAAGGGACCTTTAGAGATCATCTAGTCCAACCCCTCTGCAGAAGCAGCTTCACCTAGATCAGGTCGCATAGGAACATGTCCAGGCAGGTCTTGAAGACTTCCAAGGAAGGAGACTCCACAACCCCTCTGGGCAGCCTGTGCCAGGGCTCCCTCACCCTCACCCTCACAGTGAAATAGTTTTTCCTTATATTTAAATGGAACTTTTTGTGTTCCAGCTTCATCCCATGACCCCTTGTCCTGTTGCTATCTACTATAGAAAAAAGGGATGTTCCAATCTCCTGACACCCACCATTTAGATATTTGTAAATGTTAATAAGATCTCCCCTCAGTCTCCTCCAGATTAAACAGCCCCAGTTCCCGCAGCCTTTCCTTGTATGAATGATGTTTCAGGCTGAAAACAGTCTTTGCAGCAGGAACTGTGAGATTAGGAAGTTTAAAATCATGGAATAAGTGAGAAAGATCAATAGTAGAACCAAGCCCTGTACTTGAAGAAAGTAAATTTCAGCTTGCTCTGGGAATTTCAGCTTATTTGACAATTAGTGACATTGGAAAACTGCATTGGAGAACAAAGAGGCCCAGGAATAATTTGATTATTCTCATAGCACAAGAATGATCTACTTCTAAGTCCAGAAAGTTGAACAAGTTCAGCAGACAGCGAGCATCAGTTAGTAGGGAATTTGTCACTGAGTTCAACCAATAGAAAAAAAAACCCCAAACCAAACTAAACCAAATCAAATGTAAACAGAAATCTGAAAAAGAAATGAGCTATCCAGGTGAAACAGATATTGTCGAAAACCAGGAGTAAAAACTAGTAAGGTTTGTCAAGTACAAGAAGAACCACTGTAGGTAGAAAAATAGTCAAAGAAAGGTTAACAAAAGTGTATACCTCCTGTTAAATGGTGCAAAGTGACCTACTGACCAAGGAGATTGAAAAGGTCATGGAATAGAGTGCTTTCATTGCCTCACTAGTCACAAGCAAGGTCTCTCTTAGCATAGTAGGAAAGCCTATAGTGGAGTGATGCAGTGTATATAACCATTAGTATGTCACTTGAATTTCCAGACGGGTTGTAATTACTAGAATTTTAATGAAGTAACAAAAAATATAATAAATCTGGTAAAAAATTGATAAATATTATCTTGAAAGAACTTTGATCTGTACCTGAAGAAAAAATTAGAAATTGATACCCTTATACAAATCAGATTTCACAAATGAACATTTTCATTCAAATCTTTATTTAGAAAGGCTTGAATCTATCTGCTGAAACAGACTGGCTAGTCAGATAGATAATCTGGAATGACAATTCATTTATATTTGATGGTAAGTGATATTTATGTGTGATTTTATTACAGAATAGTCAGTTTTGTTTTGTTTCTAGGTATAGACTAAAAGATTTTCTTGTTAACTTAGAGACCTAAACTACTTATTAAGGATTCTGAACAGCACGAACACAACTTCTAGTGTTTCGCTGTGTGGACTCTTTATGATATATTTGTTATTTAAAGCAAGATATCATAAATATTTATTGAAATAAAATATTTCCCATGATACACACATGAAGATAATTTGTACAAATTTGGAGTGACAATTATATGTACACTTAGATAGTATGTAGTCTGAGACAGACATTGAAAACTTACGTTTCTTTTATTGTCTAATGGAAGATCATGAAAGAGAAAAACAAAATAATTTTAGACTTCAAAGAATGACTAAAATATGCTGAATTACAGTTCTGGATTTTCTTTTTAAGGTAGCTCTTAACACAAATCCTCTTCAAGTAATTTTTAGATATTGAATAATTCTTAGACAAACTCAGAAAGGGCAAAATGTTTTTATGCATGCTTATAAAACACACAATAGTATCACTCAAGCTTATTTTGTGAAAGTTAGTTCATATAGACAGTGAAAAATTAAAAAATATGCTCCTTTAGTGCATATCCAAAGGTTATTAGTATATACTTAGGAAAAATAGTATAACAGTAAGTGAAGTACAACGTTCCTATTGTCATTGCATTCGGAAAGAAGTGTCCTAAGGACTTTTTCAGATATATATTACATCTAGACTTATTGTTCTTGATGGCCACTAATAAATCTCTCCTCTGTGACTTAACTTCTGGTCCTGTTTCAATTCTATTATATTTCTTGTTTGTATATACATAGTGTCAAGTTTCACCAATTAATTACATTGAGTGTGAAGAAAGACCTTCACATCCTTCATTGTTTATTTTAATTTAGACATGGGAAAAATTAATTTGTCTCCTTTCTAAAGTGATAATAATTCCTTTGACAGTATTTTCTGTGTGAAGCCAAGATTGTTAACTCCATTAGCATTTACTGACTTGGAATTTCTTATTCATTGTGCACAGTGTCAATATAGTAGAATTTTTGTTTAAAGATCTCAGTGTTTTTTATTTCTTAATATATTATGAATAATTTAGCATTAGTAGCAAAATTTGTAGTCTTATTATTCCTTGTTTTCCAGAACATTTACTGAGTAATACAGTTTCCAGAGAGTTGGACATGATAGCAAATTCCTTCACTTTTGCTCATGTCCTCTATTTCCTATCAGGTACTGAGTTATTAACCTGTTTTTCTTATGTTTTATTTAAAATCTCTTAGAAACAAAGGCCATTATCAGACTTCTTATATTTGAATGCATGACAACTAGATGACATAGTCTGATGTACTACTTTATCTCTTTAAAAATTTCTGTAGATTCCCAAGGAAGGAATTTCTGATTCAAAATATCTGTAGCCCTTTCCCCCTTATATGTTGCATATATTAACACATATACCGATCCTCTATTTTATCAAATATTCAAGTTGACTTGCTGTAGTTTCCCTTTCACTGCCGAAGTCCTTTTTCACAAATGCGTTATTAAATGTAACGTTTTTTGCTTTATACCAAGGCTGGTTTAAACAGATAAGACAATTATATTAATATTTGAGTTCTTTCAGTTTCTTTTGAGAACTATTTACTGGTGTAAATTTCATTTGTCTAAGATGTTAATTCTATCAAGATTTGGAACAATCCATCTGATTCATCTGTACAAAGAATGCCATCAGTGTGGGAATATCACATAGTGGACACTGCTGTGAAAAAATAATGTAACATTTTTAGTTTGAACTTACCTTGCTCAGATGTTCCTTTTACATATCATCTACTGGCTGCATTCACCCTTTGGCAGAATTTCTTCTTTCAAAGCAAATAATTTTAGTGTTTGTTCTTAAACTTTTGGCAGATTTTTGCTCAAAATAGTTTTTGGATTGTCTTACTATGATTTTCTATTAAACTTGCTGGATGTGTGAGCAAGCACAGAAAAGATGCAGGAACAACCATAAAACCTTGTGTGAAATGCAAAGTGTATATTTATTTTTGTTACCTCAAGCACCAGGAGACTCCTAAAACAGCATTAGGGCAGAGGCACATAAGTGGAGATGCAGGTACTATGGAACTCAGTCCATGCTGAGGATCACCAGTCCTGCAGTTTTTGAACCTATTTCAAGGACTCACACAGTTGTAGTGCTTTGATCCTTCCCATAGTGGAGCAGGAATCTCAAGTATGTTCAACAGAGTACCTGTAATCCATCATATACCTCTGTTTTTCTAATATTTCATCATTACACCTCCTTCATTTTGTCTTTAAGCTAATGTTAGTCTTCCAGATATTAATTTTAATGTTTTCCTTTCCTGTGTATAGTCTTTTTAAAATGAAAGTTACTAAGAGGTTTTTTTTTTTTACTTTTATTCAAGGGTATTAAATGTTTGTTCATTATCCTGATAGTGTGTATTGAGTAGGACTAAGTAAAAAAATCACTTCTCCTCTGTGGGTTTATTAACTACATTCTAAGTATATAAATATTTGTCTAAAATTTATATTTTCTGCATCTTGACATTTATGATGGCAACAGTAAAAATATCATGCAAATTCAATAAGAGCTTAAAAAAGAAAAAAAGTCCAATAAGCTAAAGTACAATTTAACTTAACAGGGAATACAATGTTAAGGAAAGGAGCAGGCTGCTACAAGGACTTGAGTTCACCAAATCTATGTCAAATGAAATACATCACAGCAATAAATAAAAACTGAATTAAGGAAAATGAGATAAGTTAATCCTTAACAATAAAGCAAATGGTCACCAAAATTAACTAAAAACCTATGTCTAAAAAAAATTGGTTTTGACTGCTTATTTAGTGAGGCTAGAGTGATTGTCAAACACTATGAGAGCACAAATGAGATGAAAAGCATGAATACATAAGAAGGCAGGATGCGTAACAAACCTTTCTTGATATTTATCACACTTATATTTGAGATTCATTGATGATACTGAACTTAGTATAATAATAAAGAAGGAAATAATATGCCAATAGTATTTCTACACTTGGAATTGTAGTAAAGATCACAATTTTTACAAACCAACTGCTTTTCCTACATGCATGTATTATGTCTCAACTGTAACTTCTATTTTTTTACTTATATGGTTAAGACTTTCCTAGCTTAGTATCTTCCAAGAGTTTTTTAATCCCAACCACACAAAAGTTCAGCCATTTTCCTGTGTGATCACAATGATCCTTCTAAATTAAAATATGTTTTGCTGATTTTTACGGTGGGGCACATTCACATTTGTGTAGGAAGATCTCTGATGACTGAGAAGTGTATGTGGCATACATCAACATGAAGCGTGGAAGGTTTCAAAATAATACCTAAAGGTTATGTCTATCCATGTCTTTCTAGTATTCCACAGATTTACTATCCTCATCCAATGACCAAGTTGTAATTGAAAGCTCATTCTTGTTTACAGATTTTTAAACAGCATATCATAAGAACTATTTTAATCTACTCTATAAGCTAAATCACAACTTTATTAAGTCATGGCATTTCTTCTTGTGATTTCAGAAGTAGACAAGATTGCTATTTAAATGTCATCTTTTCTTAAAGAGAAAAACAGAAAATAGGAACTGGGATACTAATTTTATTAGTTTCATTTTAATTTCAGGACCATGGTAACAACTTTTTATATTTAATGATTTAACATTCTATATGTAAAATAGAATCATTGTGTGTATGTATCCTGGTTTTTGTAAACATAACTCTATCCTTGTATTTTCCCATACTCCTTTCTCTCCTATTCATCTACATTCTTTCCTTTCCCCTCCTTTGGGCCTTCTATGTCTGACAATAGGTTTCAAATGGTTCCATTGCAAGCCTTCCACAGTCCACAAATTCTCTTTTCCACCCCAAAACTCTCTTCCCTCTGTGTCCCACGACATATTCTGTAGGTGTTTTAGTAACCAATGTCTCAGGCATTCTAAAAATTTTGGGTTTTTTGCTGAATTATCTTGGTAGGTTTTGGAATGGAGACAATAGCCTAATTGTACTACTTTTCTGGTCCTGAGATTCAGAATTCTATAATTTTACTGATGGCAGTCCAGAAACTTCTCATGCTGTTTGCATCCTGCTGTGCTGTCCTTTTAAGCAACTAGCAGGGAGGTTCAAGTCCTCATAAGAACCAGGAACTTCCATACAGAGATTTCACTGAGTTATTTTGAGTCTATCCATCGTTCCTTGTCTCTATTGGCTTTCTGTAATAAGCTCCCGCTACTGTGTCATCCTTACTGTTCTTCCTCTGATCAATATCCCCTGACATACTTAATTTAAAACTTTTTTCACCTTGTTAGAAAAGTTTCCTTTACCTGAATTTGACAAATAGATCCTGTCTCTCACTAAGAGTCCCTATTTTTCAGAGGGATCCCTACTTAGAAAAGTTGAAGTACTCCCTACACTACCAGCTGCACTTACAGTTGCTAATTTACAGAACACATCCAGTATCACTCAGTCCTTTCCACCTGTCTGAAGGAGAAGACCATCTGTTTTCAGCTCAACTGGCTGTAAAGCTCTCTTTAATGATGCCTGATCCCCCTCTTTGAGGCATTGCACTACCTGTGTAAATTCAAATCTGAAAGTAGAATCTTTCTCCTGATGCCAGAAGTCAGAAGCTTCCAAGCACTTCCACCTTTGGAATCTATCATCCACTTGTTCAAGTATAACCGCTTGTTTTCCTTACTCCTTTTCACTGTACAGTTGAGGCTCTTGCCTTCGTAGGATCTGTGAAGACACTGTCAACATCCTGTTGCTACACAGCCTACACATCTTGTATACCACCTGGTGACTCAGAGCATGGACAACAGGCCAGCTCCTACAGATAATACTACCACTATTGCCCTGCACTATTGCACTGTCACTTCAGTTTAAGATCTGGGTGATGGCATTTACACTGTGGAGGACTCTCTGAGTCAAGGCCACAGGAAAGAATGTGCTGTTTGAACTGGTAGATTATAACAGCTCCAAATGCAGATTCTAAGAAGTATCTAGGCAACCCAACAGAATCCCGTGGAATTAGTCTACAGTGAAACAGAAGGAAAACATTAATGCAATAATTTTTGTCTCCAACTTTTGTCTTTATTGTACTTCACCTCTTTAATTTCCCTTATGATGTCAAAACCAAAATAAACATGGAATTTTCCTTCTGGAGTTGTGTAGTCAGAACTTATCTTGCTGAATGTTTTACTTTCCTTTAGAAATAATCAGATTTACTATTTTTTTTAAAGTGTTTATCTCCAAATGTACAGTGCTGCACATAAAAAAGTATAATACATACTTAAATCTTGCATAATTATATCGAAAAATACTACTAACCCAAATATTTTTTAAATATTTGGTAGCATCTTGGGAGTAAAGCAACAAGTGCACTTTAATGTATTTATTTATTTAAAAAAGAGTGTTTAATCCTTTTATCTAAAAATGTATCACTTTAGAACTTTCTGGGTAATACTGAACTTTTAACAGGAAAGTTCTCCAGCACACCTTTCTGAGAGCAGAACATTTTAAATAACAGACACTATCGAGGGGCGTTTGTTACCAGGTAACAGCTAGGAGCTGTAAGTTATGTTTCTTTTTTGTTTGTCTTCAGTTGCACAACATGTCAAAATATCTTTAACATACCACTGAATCTCAGCCATATCTGAATGAAAGTGAACTGCTTGATAGCCATAATTACTGTCTGTACAGAAGAGGAAGTTAATCTCCAGTAAAAAAGTAAAGGAAGTGAAGGCTTGATATAAAACTGCCCAGAGAAACCAGAAATTTATTTGTCCAGGCAGTAATTTAGTGAAGATATGCATTCTCTTGTGTAAACTGTGGCAATATTAATACAACATACAATAATGACAACACTAATATTACATTTTATCCACAACTAATATGGTAAACTATCACATGGGGAGAAAGCATATCACCAAGTAAACATTTTATGAAAAAAATCCAAAGCCCACATAAGTCTGTCTGCAGATTTATTTTCCTTTAGGGCTTTTTTCTCAAGATTTATGATTGAGTGCTTCTTAGTAAGGAAAATATGAAAATAAACTGAGTTTGAAATGTCATTTTGCTGTTTTCCTATCATAGATATTATCGTTTAATTTATTGATATGAAACATTATAATAACGATTACATATTCAGAATGTAAATCTAATACATTTTGTAGTCAAATGACAGCTATCCCAGAGGCAAAATGCTTATCATGCATACACCATAAAATATGTGTTTGCTTCAGTCTTTTGGGATTCCTCAATATACTACCCAGATCTCAGCTGAAAAAATGTAATAGAAATTTAATTTCATAGCTGTCACCAGGGAGTAAAAAAAAGTATGGCTGGCTGAATAGTATTTACATGAAATTTTCTTTTTGTATGCTTTAAGTCTTTGAACTTATCTAGAAAAGGTTTAATCAAGGACTTAAAAAATGTTCGTTAAGGCATATCCAGATGCTATTGCATTTGAAAAGACAGTTGCAAAGAGAATCTCAAGTATATTATGTTTAAGAGTTCTTCTGGGATTTAAAATGAAAAATCTTCAAACAAATGTAGATGATGAGAGGGAAAAATTAATTTACAAGATTTCTGAGCTCTTTGACTAGTCAAAGATTACTTTGAAATGTTTAGTATTTTTAATTACATCTGTCAGATGATGTGCATTACCAAAATAAACATTCTAGCATCTAGTGAGGTTAGGTTTCATATTTACAGTGGAGAAGTTTTGATTTTTTTAAAATGTACAAGAGGAGGTGGCATCAAAGCCTCATACTGTTGTAAATAAACAAGTCAATGTGAAGAAACACTGCTGGAAAATAATGTTAATATGAAGAAGTACTGGAATATTACATGGGAAGAAATAGGTGACTGATGATACTGAACTAGGACAATATGGAGAGATACAAGCTTCAGACAAAGTATATCCAATACAAAAATTTAAATGGTGATCACTGAACCATTGTAAGACCGTTTCCATAAAATGCTCTGATCATGTAAGTGCAGAAAAATCTGAAACTAAACAGATAACAAGGATTGAAAGTGAGAATACAGTTCTATATAAATTAAAGGAAACCCAAGAAACTTGATATTCTTAATTATAAAACTGGAGGAGGATATGGATAATGGCAGTTTATAGGGTAGGAGTATATACAATTATAAAAGAAAGTTAAAATATCTAAAATAAACGTTGAAGGAAATCTACAAAATAGCTCTATGGTAGAAGAAAGTATTTTGAAAGATTCTGGATAGCATTTCCCCCTTTTTTTGTACAGAGTGTTCAAATTTTGTTTGATATTCTTTCTCTCTTTTCTAGGTAGTTCTAAAGTTTAAGTGTTTTGATGAAGACTGTCACGCAGTACACATGCAAAAGTCTCAAGAGAACAGATTTTTTTAATTGTTGACTGTCTTCAGGTAATATTAAAATATTTAATTGTCATCTTTATGATTTTTAAGTAAGAAATTGATCTTTTTAATTGTTGTAGACTTTAGACAGAAATGAAAGTGAACAGTTTACAGTCTTTTGGAAAGAGTTTTTTTACAATTTACATTATTTTAATAACTGAGAGCATGAAGTCTTATATAAACATCTGTCTGATATTCCTAATGTCCTTGATCTATTTTACAGTTAATGTTCTCTTTTGCTATGGTCAGTTTGTAAAACCACTTCTTTACAGAGATACTTGTAACTTTCACAGACATTGAAACTAAATATGGTTTATTTACATATACCAAATTCCATTGTTAAACTTCATGGCCTTTGGTTTCTTAGAGTGCAATGGTAACCAAAATCCTAAACTAAATGGACATTGGATAATCCTCCACTGAGGAATCTGGCAGAAAAGCACAAGAATCTCTTATTTCATCTCTTTCTCTACCTAGTCTGTCTTCAACATACTTTCCAGATTTTTTCTGGAGAAAATATGAATGTTTTGCAAATCAAAAGTCTTGTGCAGAAAGGTGAAAGGAGACAATATCATGAAGACTTCCCTGAACAGAATTCTAAAGTACAGAAGTTTACTGGAGATACCACATAAAGGGAGAATGTTTTAAATACTTGGGAGTCCTTGTCCCATTCTGTGAACTTACAAAGGCAGAAATAATTAACAAAACCAACCTTGGGATCTACACGGTGAGTAAGGGACTTTGTGTTTGTTATTTTCTTTATTTGTGCATCTGCTTGTTTTCATTTCATTTGCAACTATGTCTTCTTATCACTAAGCTACAATTCAATAATATTCCCAGTTGTATATTAGCTTCAAGCACAGCCTTTCTTCCAAGATCACTGCATAAACAGTAAATTTATTGGTAGATAGCTACAGCTTCCTATTTAGTTTAGAAGTGAAATCCCCCGAGAAAAGACTGAAAATCAAGTATGATGGATGAATAATCTGAACTGTACATTCTCACTTAAAATGTGGATCACATCTTTAATGAGGTCAGATACAGATTTGATAATATTTAACTTCAGACTTCTCCATCAATATTAAGAAAGTTTAATATAGACACCTGTTCATTCAAATTTGATTCCCAATAGTGACTTATTTCCTCAGAAGTGAAATATCTGTAAATATGAAGGTTAAAACTGCTTTAGACACAGTAGAAAATCACCTAAACAATTAACATACTCCCAGGGATAGGAATGGTGATTTAGACGCAGTCCCACTTAACTAATGTCTTGAGCTGAGACAATTCAAGAGAGAATTCATTGTACGGAGAAGAAGGCTTGCAGGTAATGTGTTACAGTGCTGGCACTGATGTCTAGTATATATTATATTACAATACAACAAAGACTGTATACTTGAAAAGAGGATAACATATTTTTATACAGTTTGAGATCATCAGAACGAAGTCAAATTATTCCATTCTTTGGGTTATACCTAGAAAACTTTTATTTGAATGAGATAAGCATGTTCTGACTGCTGTCTCAGATATGTTTCAATGATCTCCACAGATAACCTTAAGGAAGGTAGCCTCATCGAACCATCTGAAAGATCAGCTAAACTTTCTCACATTCTCTTTGTATAGGACTACAGTATCAGAAAAATTCTCCCCTATTCTCTTGGTTTTTAGCTATGCAGATACTGTCCTACTATCTTGATAAAAATTTCAAAATTCTTATCTATTTATGGGGATAATAAGATACTAGTCCATGGTATAACACCTATACACATACATACATACACAAAGGGAAATAAAACTTACAAGTTTCAGGTCCTAGGTCAAACTCTAATTAATGAAAATTAGGGAAATATTTCTCCCTGGATGGCAACTCAGCAGTTGTCTTCAGAAGCTTTATGGATATGAAGTACGTGTACTTGCTACTATCAGGGTTAGGACAGCGGACCGGGTGGTCTGATCCATTACAACACCATCAGAATTCTAACGCTACCAAGCTTGGGGCAAAACGTGCAATATGATCTGAAGTAACAGCCTTTCATGCAATTGCTCTTGAAGTAGAAAGACAGCAATATGGCAAGCAATCTGTTATAAGTCTTTATAGCTAACAGTTGGAGTTATATGATTGTCAATTAATGAATAAAGGAGTGATTTTCCTTCATTTTTTTTGATTAGTATATATCTCAGAAGCTTGTTAAAGTGAAACAGTTGTCTCTTCAAAAGAGTTCTTACAGTTTGCAATGACTTGCAAATTTTTCCTCTTAGGTTTTAACAGATTAGGATTGACAGATTTTTTTCAATTATTATTTTGTTAGAATTCCTTTTGTTATATGTGTGAGATTTTCAATATAAATGTGTTGTTCGTTTTTTCCTCTGGAATGTGTAGGATGATAGTTACAGCTGAAGTGCTTGCTGCTGCACTTTGGAGTTTATTTGGTTTCAATGATGTATTAGTCTGAGAAGATATAACTTTATAAACCACGTAAGTGCTTTTTCTTTATCATGCTTTGACACTCACATTCTGCTCTGCCATGAAATGATTGTAATAAAAGTGAAGACAGTGTTGGTTACTTAAGTATTTACCACTTTATAGCAGACCTGAAAAGCAAGGCAATTCATACTATATAATCCAACAGAGATGTTAAATGATACTTGATGCACTTGATATAGTACAAGGTAGATGAGATATCTGGAATGAACCAATGAAAAATGTTCAGCACTAATCCTCTGGAAAGTTCCATTGTTGTAAATTGTGGTTATCATCCAAATAAAGATAAGGTAAAGGACTATTATTGTCTCATAGAATCATAGAATGATAGGGGTTAAAAGAGACCTCTAATGATCCTCCATTCTAACCCCCCTGCCAAAGCAGATCCATCTAGATCAGGTCACACAGGAATATGTCCAGGGGGGTTTTGAAGACCTTTAGAGGAGACCTCACAACCTCCCTGGGCACCTATAATCAGCTTTGCAGACTGATACTTTCCATACAAATGTCGGGAATGTTCTTTACTTTGCGAGAAGTGCTTTCCCACAAAAGTGCTCTCATTAAATTCAGTAAGATTATAGCTTAGTATTCAAACACTGAAAAAGATTTTATCTATGTTACTTTGAAGTTACATCGTCAGACAGTCTCCTGAATGGTTTAGTGAATGCTGAAATTAAAGAAAATTTTAAAAATAATCCTGTACAAAATCTTCAAATAAAAAACAAATTAAATCACATGTAAAGTACTACCTGTGTCACACATAATAGCCTTTTCATGTATCTATTGACTAGAGCAATTATATATTGGACATTTTCACTCAAGCTTTTCAATAAATTTAAAAAGTTGTTACCACTTACCTTTTTACTTTTATGATGTACATTTATCTAAACAAACTAACAATATTTGTTTATTTTTATATTTCTAGAAATAGTGGTGTGTGAAAGGAAGACCAAATTAGATAAATAATGTTGATAACATTCTTATGTTGCACTGGAAAGTTTTACTTACTTGAATAGAAGATTGAGGAGATTTTGTACCATATATTCAGAATTTCAATTCTTTTTTCTTTTCATTAAGAAAAAAGTATCCTTCTCATCTTCTGGTAAACAGATTACATTTGTATTCATGAAGCGGATACCAATAGACAAGGTTTCTTGCATTTGCTAGGATTACAATAAATGTAATCCTTTCTTTTTCAGTATTATTTTACCTGATAAGAGAGAAAAAATATCACCACGGTGCAGGAAGAAATGTCAGGAAAATGGACTTGTCTAATTATCGAGGTTTTTTAGTATTTTTGTTTTGGTTAATTTTGTCATTTGTGGTTTTTTTTTCTGTCATATACAAATATACAACAAAATTTAATTAAACATACTTCAGAGGAATTGACTGTATTTTGCTGACCTTCCCTAGGATGCACAGTTTAGTATGAATGCTTTGAAATTTCTGATGGTTTACATATTTCTCAGCTTTGTAATAGGCTATTTTGGGGTAAAAATTCTCCTCTTCCATGTAAGATATTCTTAGCTTGTGGAATGTGATTATGTCAGCATGCAGTATACATACCGTTATTTAAAACAAGCAAGTGGGGCAGAAGACCAGCTTGCCTGAACAGAGGAAATTATATGATCTGTGGACTTGAGGCCAGGTTTTGCAGGAAGACTGCGGAGTTGCTTTTTGCATATGCAGGGAGAAGACATGAAAGGCCAAAGCTCAGTTAAAGTTAAATCTGGCCAGCGTTATGTTAGATATCAGATTTTCTTAAGTATGTCAATAACAAGAGGAGATCCAAGGAAAATATTGCACTGATACTTGTTGAAGATAGACATCTGACTAATAGGGATGAAGAAAAAGCAGAGGCATTCAATGCTTTTTTGCCTTTGTCTTTAATAATACACATAGATTTCAGATGGTTCTGTTCTCTGAGTTGGAGGACCACAAGTGCAGGAACAGTGACTTTCCATTTCTGGACAATGAAATTTTAAAGGACCAACTGTATGAGCTGAATGTTCACAAGTCGAAGTTCAGAAGTTCACTTCTCTCAGTCATCTATCAAAGGTCTTGGGACTCTGGAGAGTTGTTCACTGACTGGTAGCCAGCTAACTTTATTCCAATTTACAAGAAAGACAGGAGGGAAACTAAAGACTTATTGCTCTAATCTCAGTACCTGGAAAATTATAGAAGACATTTGAAGACATTTAAAGAGGAATGCAGTCATCAGGCACAGTCAACAGGAGTTCACAAAAGGAAAGTCCTATTTAACTAATTAGATATTCTTCTATGATAAGGTCACCTAGTGAATGATGGGAAGGTGCTGGATGTAGTTTTTTTCTGGATTTTAGAAAGTTATCTGACACTATCCTTCCCAGCAGCCTTAAGTACACTTTATGCTCTATATCTTATCTTCTTTTTTTTTGCCAGTCATCCTTCAACTGCATTGAGCAAGACGACTATATATTTGCAGTTTATCTTTGCTTGTGTTGTTCTTCATCTTTCAATCTTTATTACTTAGATCTTTCCTTTGTGCAACTATGCATGTTGCTGTTTGCCTTTTTTGTGGTTGTGTTCACATATGTAAAATTCTTAAGCATCACACCCAACTATTCCTTCACAATATTAACAAAATATTTCTATACTGTTGCTGATTATACCATTTTAGTATATGTATGTTGGAGTCTAAGGAAAACTAATAAAAAATATATTGTAATTAATAAAATTTCCAAATGTTTCAGGTCTCTGTTTTATCTACAAAGAGAGTATGTCTGACACCATGCAACTTTTTTGTCAGCTTTTGCGGTGGAAGAGCATTCATGATGAAGGAAAAGTACTGAATATCTTTAGCCTCCCTTTCTGAGGCAGAAATCTTTGTTTCTGGGTTATGGGCTTCCTGACTTCCTTGATGCTGACTTAGTTTGCAAATGTAAATGTTTGCCTGTGGGGGGCTGCTATAGTTTCTCTGGAAAGGACAAAAACTCCTAGAGGTACTTAGATGGAGAGTTTTATCTGGAAAACTGAGTGACAACTCTTAAGTATCTAAAATTAGAAAATTGAACTGACTAGTTTTTATAATTTTGCTACCCGACACCAATATTGTGTTCATCTGATTGACTTTTGACTTTACAATGTCTATATTAGTCACCTTAGGCTCCTCTTTTAAAGAGCAGACAGTAATAACTATTTCATCCTATTCTAAAGAACATTTGAAATAGGGCAAGTGCATTTGTTTCTTAATCTTTACAAAAGAAACGTTCCAGAATGGTTTACTGAGAAGCAGGCATCTACATTTCAGACAACTTAAATTAGATCCACTTTAATGAATACAGCAGACACTAAGTAATGCTAATCCTATCTATTCTAACTCTCTGGACAAAGAATAACCAGCCTGTGTGTATGTTCTATTGATTATCTAGCATTTAAAATGGCCTTTTTCCTCAGCAGTCAAGTTTATTTACAAGACACATATGTGAACAGATGAAACATTGCTTCAGGATATCATTGTTTTTGTAGACCTGTATAGAATGACACTGAGGAGGTATCTGCTGTGACCTTAGAATCATAGAATCATAGAATGGTAGGGGTTGGAAGGGACCTTTAGAGACCATCTAGTCCAACTGCCCTGCAGAAGCAGGGTAACCTTGTCCATGCAACCATTTTGCATGACATGCAAAATGCATCTTGTCCATGTAAACTTTTGGAGAAAATTTTGGGTTCAACTGTCTCATAAACCATGCCTAAATGTTTGCTTTTGAGAGCTATTTGGAACAGATGAAAACAGAGACAAAGAATAAGCTTGCAATAGTATAATGTAGTTGATAAGATTCCAGTGTAATTTTCCTGCCTTTCTTTTATTTAGTTGTATGTATTCTTTGAGATAAAGACTATTAGTTTTAAACTTTGTTTCCCCTATAGTGTTCTCATGCTACTCAGGGCTTTTCTGATCAATGCACAATTACTGAGATTCATCACACCTATTTTGATATTTAACTGAAGTATCTCAATGAAGAATTTTGTTGCTGTGGACTCAAAATGTTTTAAGATTGTCAGAGAGGGGTTCAGCTCATCTTCAGTGTCTTTTCTTCTCCACTGGTTGCTAAGAGACCCTATGGCAGCTATTCTTTTAACTCAACTACTTTTGGTTTAGGTAAGATGAATTTTGACAATCCTCAGAGAAAACTCATCTTACTATTACACTTACTCTTCTGTTTCAAACACTCTGTGTTTCTCTTCTGTTATCCAGTCTTACTCAATTGGTTTAACTATCTCCAAATTTTGAATGAAAGGACAATATGAAGGTGTTAGCTCTTGGTGATACATGTGACCTGTAATTCAATAAAACACATAGCATCTGAATCTTTCAAAACAAATGTAGGATGTTATGCAAACTGAATGCAAAAGCTCCCTTGTTGTTCTGATCTCAAAGATGGATCACAAAGCATCTGTGATCTAGTGCTTTAATAAACCAAGCACTATTGGGAGAGAAAATGTTTTGCAAAGGATGGCAACAAGAAGGCCAATGTAGGTCTCCACAGAAGTATCTGGAAACACTTTTGCGTATTCTGGAGAACTCCCTAGTCTGTATCTAATTCTACCTCTGAAAAGGTCTCACTTCCTAAACTACTTAGGAGTTTTAATAAAACAAATAACAGTGAAACTTAAAAGTCTATAATTTTTATTCTTAACCTCAATACACTGCTAAGAAAATGTGCTAACTTAAAGAAAGAATCTTAAGTGTTCCCTACAGCTTCTCCAGGAATCTCTCAAAAGTAAATAAAGGAAGATGTGGCGATTTCATTTCAGTCACATGGTTTTATTTTCATCTTTGTAAAACAGATACCATCCATTTGGAAGTTAGCTTAGTCTCATATGTGTCCTTTTGTGCTTTCTGCTTGTGATAGATAATTAAGTGCTTCCCATGTTCCCACCTGTAGAAGAATAATGTAGTAGGAGAATGAGATCTAGTAAGTGTACTATGACTGTCATCTATTTTACTCTAAAATAAGCAAACAAGCAAGCTCTCTGAAACATTTAGCCTTTCAAACTCTTTCTATTTAAGACAGTTCCATCTCATTAAGGTTCTAGACATGTGTCAAACTTGCTACATTATTGGATTGGTATTTTTATCTTTACTTGAAATATGATTGTGGAAAACTGAATTTAATAAAATATATAATAAGATCTTGTTTTCTCCCTTGACTTACAGTCTATGCCTTTGGTCATTGCTAAAGAGATTATGGATTCCTATGGGTTTAGTTGATTTTTTGTTTGAGTTTGTTTGAGAATTTTTTTTGTGGATTTGATTTTTTTTTTAAACTGAAATAGAGACTATTTATACTTTGTTCATTGTATTTCCAGCTAAGTAGTCTCCTTGTGCAGCAAGTCTAAACAATTCCGTTAAATACAGCAACTCCGTTTTGGCAGAATACTAGAGTGTAAGCTGTGAAGTATCTAATCAAATTTCCATTTATTTATGCTATGTTCAGTTTGAAATGAGAAGTTATACTTTGAGATATTATATTAGAAATGAAGTTAGACATTTGATTATAATAACTTATGGATAGAGCTAAATCTAACCATTAAGTGTCACTGACATCGGAAAAAAAATCAAAACAGAAAAATCTGTTAGCAGTCATTCTAGATGTCAGCTGGGTTAGACTATATACAAAGCCATGAATTGAATTAAGAGACATCAAAATGCTGCAACTATATGATTATATTGAGGCAAAACTTTTTTCCATCACTAAAGTGAGTAGTTAGACTTCTGATACTATTCAGTGGATTTTTTTTCCCCTGAAAATAGTTCCTCCGAAGTGCTAGTACTGTGTTAATTTTAGAAAAGTTCATAGTGATATTCATTAAATGCATCATGTCATTATTCAGCAGTGGTCTTTAAGAAGACTGAGGAATGTAATGATGTTGAAGTTTTAGTTAATGGAAGGGATGTGTTAGATTAAATAGTATGTGGATAAAATATCTGATTTA
Source organism: Colius striatus (assembly GCF_028858725.1). Taxonomy (NCBI): domain Eukaryota; kingdom Metazoa; phylum Chordata; class Aves; order Coliiformes; family Coliidae; genus Colius; species Colius striatus. The sequence goes on along the minus strand of NC_084759.1, from coordinate 49,756,947 downwards.
TATAGGTGTTGGAGTAAAGTCTTATGGAATTGACATTAATTTCGCATGAGTAGATTTCCCAGGTGACTGCATTGACTAAATGATATGGTTCAAAAGAAATATTATAAATAAAGACCATAATATAAATATTTCCTGTTTCACAGGTGTGATTCATGTGACAAGAAAATAAAAATAAATACTTCTTGTCTTTTGTGACAACTTTACAACTAAGAATTCTGAGTTCAAAGCTACTAGAATTGTCACATTTTTGGTTAGTTATGAAACTGCATAACTTTCTGCTGTTGCTATTCTTTGGCTAGATAAATTAAGCAAAACACCTCTTCTGATAATATTTAAAGAGAAATACAGTCCTGTGTATGTGCATATATGCTTGTTCTACTGGAGCAGCCGAATGTTCATAGAATGACAATAGGAAAAGATTTTGAAACCATCCAGTAGATCATGACTGATTAGTATCTGTATAGGAATGAATGTTTGAAGACTTTATTTTTATCTTTTTATTAGCTACATGTAGTGAAAATTATACAGAAATTCTCAATTTCATTTATGAATTACAAAGTTATGGATACTAGCAAAGCTGCAGTTAATAATACTTATGAACTCTGAAAGGACTAAAAAACCTAAGTATGTGGAATAGACAGAAGGGCATTTTGTTCTGAATGACAGCAGAAATTTAGGTGAGACATCAAGTTATCATCCTAAAGAATAGTAGTACTTTTGTCATAACTGCTTTAAAAATAACTCTAGCTAGTATTCTTTATTGAATAGCTCTGCACTATTCATCTTCCCTGTAGTGAGTGAGTGATGACCCTTGCAACTGTAGTAATTAAACTTTTCATTTGCAATAAAGGCCTCTGACAGTTTCAAAAGGAGAATTACAAATTAGAATTCTGACAGCCCAGTCCTCTGAAAAGAAAGAATCTATTTCCCCTTGGCTTTTTAACTCCAATTCAGTCTTGGCAGATAAAGTCACATGTGGGGGGAAAAAGTTTCACCCATTAGATCATGGATGTTAGATTGCTAATATATCTGGATGTGCATTTTCTATTACACTGATCACAGTGATATAAATACAATATTGTACTCATATATCCATTAGCTCTTCACCTAGTGGAAGAAGAAGCAACTGAATATTCATTATAGACTAGGCAGTGACAAAGATGCAATTAAAATTTGATAGAAGGTTATAAACAAGACATGTGGGTGGAATACAATGCAGTGGGAGATCATTTTAGCTCTAACCACTATATACCACATTGGACTATTCTCTAGCAACCTGGACTTCAAACAATGTTCAGTTCAACTGTTTGCAGAAGTAAATAGCAAAACAACCTAAAAGACTAGTATTTACCAGAACTAGTGGAGATGTCTTAACCTGTTATCCAAGGTGGAGTACAAAGGAGTTAATAGCTGTACCCATTCATTATTCAGCCTTCTATTGAGTCATTTTCAGTTGATCATTACGTATCCATTCAAGACTCTGCTTAAATTGTATTTTCAATGACTGAATTAGAACTTCTGTGCTGGGATACAAACTTTTTGAGGAATGGCTTCTGTCAAAGAGATCTACCATAGAGCCTTATTCAGCTCCCCATAATCCTATCCCACCTCACTATTTTACTCACCACTTGCTAGCTATTGTTATCATAATTTCTTAAAACAATGTGCATTAAAAGAAACAATTAAATTCAACATTACTTAAAGCTTCCTATATTAATTCTAACCTCAACTGCCTTATTAAGTTAAGCAACAGTAATACACAATTAAATACTAATTAGATAATGACTTTTGGTGAGGTTAAATTGTAATTAATGAAGCTGAAATTAAAGTATTGACCTTGAGGGATAATAAACCATACTAATTGAAACTAGAAGTTAATATATTATACCACTGGTTTTCAAAACATTGGAGGCTTTAGGGTGGTATGACTTTCCTTCTTTCATCAATGACATGGGCTTGGTTCACCATTTTATTTGCCTTCAAGGGATGGGCAAATGTGTTTTGAGATTCAGATGTAGCAGTTAAAAAAGTTGTCACTGAAGGTGAATTAATTTAATCAGTTTCTTTGTATTGAAATGGACTGTAAATGTTCATATAAGTCATACTGACATATCTGAAATCTTGCATATAAAAGAATATCAAATAACATAGAGTGGCTTAAAAATCTATTCTTTCTAGATTTGAGGTTGAATACCAGTGATTTGCATAATTTTATCTTGGTGGCTTTTGTGCTCTTATCATGTTCAATACACATTGATTGTAGTGCTTCACATCAAATCTGTCAATGAATTAAAAACTAGGAATTAAAATATATAATAACCAAATATTAATTGAACATATGTTCAAATGAGTTTTTCTCTCTTATGTCTGTAAAGTGTGCAAAAAAAATTAATGGTAAGCAGTTTGGGAAAGGTGATTCTCACCCTCTGCACTCATAGGACCCCACCTGGTGTACTGTGTTCAACTTTATGGGCCTCAACATTAGAAGGATATTGAGCTGTTGGAGTGGGTCCAGAGGAGGGCCATGAAGATGATCAAGAGTCTATCTTATGAGGATAAGCTGAGAGATTTGGAGTTGTTTACTCTGGAGAAGACTTTGGGTAGGCCTTATTTTAGCCTTGAGAGCTGAAAAGATGGGGAGGGACCCTTTATCAGGGAGTGTAGTGGTAGGAAAAGGAGGAATGGTTTTAAACTGAAAGACAGTAGATTTAGATTTGATATTAGGAAGAAATTCTTCACTGTGAGAGTGGTGAGGAATTGAAACAGATTATACAAAGACGTTGTGGATGCCCCATCCCTGGAAGTGTTCAGGGCCAGGTTGGACAAGGCTTTGAGCCACCTGGTCTAATAGTTGTCTCTGCCTATGGCAGGGAAGTAGAACTAGATGATTTTTAATTCCCTTCCAACTAGAAGCACTCTATGTTTCTATGGTTAGAGACTTTATTCAAGCTGTTAATACTACACCATAGCAGTATTTTTATTTATTTATGACAGAGGACTGCTTTGCAAGTTTTAGCTTCTTTTTTGTGGAAAGTATTACTTATCTTTTTTTAATTTCTCCCTGAGGTTAAAATATGTGATAGGTTCAGTGACTGATTGGTGCTATGAAATTCTGTGAGAATAAACATCAGTATGAGAGACATTTTTATTTTTCCTCTCAGCTATATTTTTTCAAATAACATCCTCAAGTGACACTACAAAGCTTCCTCTCATTTCGAGTAACATTAATCCACCAACTGTAGAAAAGTGATCATAAGGATATTTAGGATGAGAATCTATAGAGTACTTTAATATATTTTTAATCACTATTAAAGAGTTTTTCAGGAGCATACATTAGGTGATACCAACCCATAGCTCACCTTGAAAAGTATTTTGTTCTGCAAATAGACCTATTGATTTCAAATAAACTCAATAATCAGTATTTTGTTTGAAGTACAGGACACAATCCAAATTCCCTGTTTTACAACAACATACATCCACTAGATTTAGTAGAATTGCACTGATTTAGACCAGCTGAAAGTCTGGCACATAAATCATGCAAAAATACTATTCCAGCACACTGGGAAATCAGTAAGGCTGTTTGGAAAGTAAAGATCATCTGGAAATTTTGGAACTATTCCTATAAAGCTTAAGCATAATAATCATTATTGATGGTATATCACTTCTCTATTTCCAACAGTGAATAAGGATGGCAGAATAACATATGAGAATAGAGGTTTTGGTATTATCTCCATTATGCAAAAAATGCTTTCTCTGAATTCTAATGAATGCTTTTTGCCAATATTTTACTAACAGCAAATGTTCAAGGAGTGAGACAAAAATAGATTTCTGCAAGATATACTGAGAGGTTAGTCTTACAGAATAAATCTCGTTTGCTTGTGTCCCAGCCTCACACTTATATTGCTGAGCCTTTATATTTTTGGCAGTATGGCTCCTGAACACAGATTCTCTTTCCACTTGCATTTATAAGGCAACCAGAAAGATACCTTGGTAGAACAGTCACCTTCACTTTGACTTATAAAAAGGAAATTGTTTAAAGTGCAAGGACAGTTAAGGAATGTGTCTTGAAGCACTACATCCTGTGGTTAGGTGCTCCTATCTTTCAAATAAAGATTCAGTTAAAGAACAAGTGATCTTCCACTTATATTATCTTCATCCTACTTCAGTTTTAATTCTGACCTCAGAAAGACATGACAGGGAACTTGATAATGAGTTTAGGACACTGTTTTTCAGTTTTTATGGAACTGTATGATGCTGATTTGGAAGAGTCTGTAGAGATTAACAAATACTTTGTTTCCAGAGATACTATGAAATAGAACAGATTTTATCTGGAAAAAAAAAATATATACATTATATATATACATTATATATACAATGCTATATAAATTATAGCATTGTTAAAGCAATGTTGACATCACTTTAAATTCTTATTTGAAGGAAAACTAGCCTTTGCTTTAACTTCATGGATAAATGAAATAAATACTATGTTTGACATCAAAGTGCTGAATTGTTATTGTGTAATTAAAACAACAGCATCATGATTTTAGTTTCTTTTATTTAGAAAAATAGGTTACATGTGTTACCAGTACATTTCAAGCTCTGAATTCAAGATTCTTTTTCAACTGTGAGTTTTGATGAAATTATATGAACAAGTTCATTTCCCATGAGTTGGCTTTACTAATTCACACCATCAGCTTTATGGAAAGTTATATACAAATATCTGCATATACATGTATGTATGTGTTTTCTGGAAGAGCCTGTTAGTTCTCGTTGGTGTGCTGTGACTAATTGCATTTGAATTAGAGTGATTTTGGTGTTAATACTCAAGGGCATATTCACTTTTGGCTCAGTTCTGCAGAGAAATGTGTGAAGTAGTGAGTATCTACAACATTCACTAGCTTTCACGGAGGCTTTCACTGAGAGCCATTGAGCATCTACTAAGATTCACTCCTATGCTGAAGGGCATTTAGAGGACTATGTAAACTCCACATGAATGATTGAATCCTGTTACATTCATTAGTGTCAGCTGTAAAGCAAGGCATTCAGGTAATCATGTCAAAAACCCCTCAACCCTCTCTCATCTGTTATACACACAAGGCAAGAGAGAATTTGTCACCTGGTTTTCATGGATTGAAGCTCTTTGTAATTACAAACTCTGTATTAATCTATATTAATATATTCACACTGGATTTCTGTGATTAGTGTTTATATATATATAACATAAATATGGAAACACATCCTATGTGCAAAAATAGACAGTGAGATGGAAAGTGTAGAAGCTGCAGTTCTGCACAAATGACTCTGATCACTTAATGACTCATAATGGCTCACTGAGAATCTGAGGCATAAAGCAATAAAGTACAGCTTGTTGACAGCCACCCACATGTGACAGCCTGTACAGTAATCCAATGATACAGAGATTATATTATATTACAAGATTCTAAAAACTTTTGACTGAGTCAAAGTGAAGTTTTGACACATGGCAGAAAGTCCACCTTACAAGTATCTCTTCCTTTGTGAGATCCATCTTAATTAACAATTAAAAATGATTATGTAGTTCTTTCTCAAAATGTGCTTGTGGTTTGATGCCTGCTGGGTAATTGCCCACATCAGGAAACTTGCACATAATTTGCTACAGCTCAATACACATGTCAATCTCCAATTTCAGACAAAAATCTTATGGCAAAGTTCTAAACAGTAAATGACCTCTAAGCCTGGAGTGAATGGAAACTGTCCTATAAAATACTGGCTCCGTATCTTCTGTATGTTTTCTGGTTTTGCCTATAAGCAAGATGCCTAATTTGCAGTCCTATCTAACCTTGATCAAGGGATGAAACAAGCAGAGTGTAATCTCATGACATACAGCAAAATACAATGTTTTCCTTTCCTAATTCAGTAATGGTGAGTAAATAGTGTTGGTACATAGAACATCATCCTTCAAATTTGTATTTTTAGGGAAATCTTTCTGAATATTCTTGTAAATAAAATACAAACAATATAGTTTTGTGGGAGCAATACCAGTTCAAGTATCTTATACACATATATAAAGCTGTTTATTTAGAAAGACAACTCAGTAATCAGGATTTTTATGTAAACTCCTATTCTTCAGTTTCCTCAGTATTTACTTAGCACTCAAAGGCAATTCTGGGTATTCAAAAGCACATAGACAGAAATGGAAGGGGAAAGAAAGAGAAATATACTTTCAAAATCATCATCTCCTGGATCTTCCATTGCATCTCAATATTATTCCAGTAGTTCTTATCTTAAACTGTTAGCCTCATGTTCACATCAAAGATCTTCTTAATCTCATACCATTTTTCTGCATGTAAGTTTCCTTATTAGAATAGACTTTTTTTTTCTCTGTGTGTATGTGTGTGTGTGTGTGCGTGTGTGTGTGTATGTTCTTTATTGAAAATTTTAACTAGAATGAAATCTAGATGTCATAATCAAACACTTATGTTCGGAAGATAGTTGGAACTGGACTTTAGTTCTGAAGAGTTCTTAACATTTTTCAGAAAGCACTTGTCTGGTAAAAAGAGAACTGAAAACTGTACAAAGAGTAACTGAACTTAAACAATACCTACATAAAGATTAGGACATAGTAAAAGCTGGCAATTCTGTAAGAAATTTATTGTTCTTGCAGGCACTGGTAAAGGTTATCTTTTAGGACAGAAGTATACCACTACACAGAGTGAGAAATCTTATTTGTTAATAGAATATTCTATCCTTTTGTTCTATATCTGGCTGAATAATAATGCAGAGGGTATAAGGCTGATGTATTTTTGAGTATTAAAATACTGTTTTTTTCTGAACATAAATGTGATTTTCTATATAGTGAACTTGACTGTGAAGAAGTGTGTAAATGATAGTTAGAGATAGTTAGAGATCAACTGTGCTGACTGTTTAAATGTTCTCATAATCATTTAAATATGAAGTATTAGATAGATTGAAACACAAAGAAGTTCTAATTGACATGGATTTTAATGGAACTTTGTGCTTGCAGGTAGTTGAAATTTCATCTATAACCAACAGTGTAAGTTGATAGGCGTGAAATGGAGTCAGAATAAACTGTACCTAGAGTTTAAAGTAATACATTCTAGTCCTGTAATAAGAAAACAAAACAAAATATTTTTTTATATTTTTAGTAGGAAAACTTCTAGCATTAGACAGTATTGCCTTAAGAGGAATTTTAATTCTGTATTTCTCTTGAATACATTTTGAATACATGCTGCTACTGTATTTGACTTGATAAATCTCTATGTAATACTTTATTAAGTGAATGGAATAGAACAGCACACATGCACATTCATTTGCACAGGAACCCAGATAGTCTACCTATTCACTAAAAAAAATTCATATGATTGCAGAACAACATCCACAGCATAGCTTCCCCTCTTCTTTGCAAGCACTAGTTTAATTTTATATGTTCATAGTACTTGTTTGTTTATGTGACCATGTCATGCATTTCTGCGGGGCCACTTTTTGCTTGCCAACAGCAGGAGGGAGCTGCAATGTTGTCCCAGTAAACAGTTCTTAAAATATTCCCCAGCTCTGGGTTTGGAACTATCTCCAGCCCTGCTGGGCCAATCTGACCCCTCTGCCATCACTATTTAAGAAGACAAATCTGAGCTGGAAGGTGGTAAGGAGGAGTGGTACAAGATGGAGTAGACCATGTGGAACCCACAGTCAGAGAAGGAGGAAGGAAGGAGGAGCGCGGGACCAGAAACTCCTTTAAAACACATGGCGAGAATGTAAGGTGTACCACGGCAACCCGTGGAGGGCAATGGAGGGACTGAAAGCCACCAGCAGTGAAGGCACCTGGATGGGCAGGAAACTGTGTGAGGAGGCAGCCACGACGCAGGTCGTGCTGGAGAGCCTGGTGGCCACAGAGACTCGCACAGGAGGTGGACAAGAGCTGCAGCCCTTGGGATGAACACACATCAGAGTGGCCTGTGCAAGGCCTGTGCAAGGCCTGTACTGAAGGAAGGAGGACTGGCAAAGAGCCCACCTGCTCTGAGGAGAGACAAACGGCAGGAGCCATCAGAAAAAGACTGATTTAAACCCTCATTTCCTGCGCACCTGTGCCGCTCATAGAAGAAAGTAAAGACACCAGGATCAGGACTTTGAGCCTGGGGAGAAGATGGTCTGAAATGGCTAGTTGTGCTCTTTGTCATTGTACTACTGTGGTATTTTCTGTTTGTTATGTTTTTGGTTTTTATGTTTTTGGTTGTTGATGGATGAAATTAAGTTTTGTATTCTTCCCTAAATTGAGTAGTTTGGTTTGTTTTGACCAGCACCATATGTGGTGAGTAAGCCCTCCATGACCTTAGGGGGTTCCAGAGATCCTTGATACTTATGGCTGACCATGTTTCTTTGTTCTCAGATGGGCATAAAGCATGACAGACAGTGATGTACTATGGCTTTTCTTTTTATCTTCCATTTTGATAGCAGCAGTACATGCACTAACTGAAAAATTCCACTAAACGCATATGTATGCAGAGGTGAAAGGGATATAAAATGTTTATGGATTATTTAATTTGTCTTCTGTCAGTTTCCCATGCAAATAGCCTTCATATGCAGAGGATTGCTTTAAAGTCTCTTGGCTAAATGCAGACTGATTTTCATAGGTATCCTGGTTTCAGCTGAGACAGAGTTAATTTTCTTCCTAGTAGCTGTGTTTTGAATTTACTGTGAGAATAATGTTGATAACTCTGACATTTTAGTTCTTGATAAGTAGTCCTTAGTGTAAGACAAAGACTTTTCACTTTCCCATGCTCTACCAGCAAGGACTTTCACATGAAGCTGGCAGAGAGCATGGGCAGGACAGCTGACTCAAACTAGCTAGAGGGTTATTCCATACCATAGAAAATATATATAAATATATAAACTGGGAGGAATTAGGAGTCATCAGTTGCTGCTCAGGGATAGTTGCTGCTCAGGGACTGTCTAGGCATTGGTCAGTGAGTGCTGAGCAATTGCATTATGCATTACTTGTCTTTCTTGAGGTTTATTTCTCTCTCTTTTTGTTATCTTCCATTTAATTGCTATTCTTGATAGTGTTGCTATTATTGTTACTGATATTATTATGTTTTGTTTTAATTTATTTCAGTTATTAAACTAATCTGGTCTAAAACCACAAGTTCTACTTTTCTTATTTCCGATTCTTCCTCCTCATCCCACGTGTCTGCGTGGTGCTTAGTTGCTTGCTGGGGTTAAACCACAACAGGTCACCAAATGTCCCTGCCAAATTTCAGATTTCTAGCAGTTACCACACATCTCAGATGGTACATCACTTAAAACGTAGGATGGAAACATTCTGTTAAACAGCTAGTAATGCATTTCATTTGCATCCTACAGTTTTATAAATAGTTGAACTATTTTTATTCAAAAATTTCAAGGGCATAAATTGTGCCTGTTTAGATAACAAATTGAACACAAATCAGTCTGAAAAAGATCTATAATTTCTCAGCTCTTAAAGTAACTATTTAAACAGAAAGCTATGTGCACTGTTAAATATAAGCAGAATTCTAGACTGCATATACAAAGGGGATTTTATTATTACTTCTGACGTGCAAATACGAACTGCCTGTTCATGTAGCACAGAGCAGCTAGGCAGCAAATGTGGCTTGTATCAGCTGTAAGAAGAAGCTAATTACCTATATCAGCACTGCAGCTGTAGCTCCTTGCTAAGGAAAAGAAATGATGTACCTCGCTTTATACAGGAGTTCATTTAGTACTATTTCATGCAAAATTACATTCCTCTATGATTGGCAAATTTTCTGGGGGTAAAAAAAATCAACCAAAAAAATTCAACACACAAAAAAATTATTTGCTTGTAATTATCTGAGTAAGCACGAAGCGTTTCTGTCTGTGCAGTAGAAAAAATCAAGGGACAAAAAAATATTCCAGAGCATATAGTCAGTAGCAAGCTGTACAATTATTTGTCACTTCCAGAAATTGCAATTATTTCTAAGAAATCATATATGGGGGATTTTTTTGATGGGGTTTTTTTTCAAGAGATAGGTTGTAAATAAATACATCTTGCTTGTATTTTTTTAAGAGTATCCATCTTTTCCATAATTGCCTCGGATCTTTTTCACATTTCTACTTTTCAGTCTTATGTTGTTATTCTACTACTTTTACTTTTCTTATTTCATACTGTACTTACTAAAGTTCAGAAATGCTCAGTTACTGAGAAGTCCTTTACATTTATCAACTTTCCAGCTCTTCACTCACATGCTTTCTGAGCTCTTCATGAAACATATAAACACTTAGAGAGATGAAGGACTTGATGCAGTATGAACAGGAAATTCCCTAGATGTGTTGCTTGCTCTGTGACATGGAGTATTAGGCAATCATTTTCTTTGGCTTCACTGGCACTATTTGACAGTTACGGCAAAATCACATTAAATATTAAAATGTTATGGAAAAACAACCACAGGCTGGACAATCAAGCAAAGATAAATTGTGATTGCAGGCTAGCTGCCCTTGGAAGAGAGATCTATAGACATTTTGCTTTACTATTTTTTTGAAAGATCAATAAAATTGATACTGGATGTATAGCATAGATCTGAGGATGAAGTTATTTGACTTTTTTCTTGTTTCTTTGCAAAATAATAAGCAAAGAAGAAAGACATTTTTTTGCTAAAATGTTTCACTTGTTGTGAAGACTTCTGATCTAAATATTGTCAGAAAAAGAAGAATGTCAAATTCACATAGAAATGGGACACTATTTTATACAGTGGCCACTAAGAATAATATATTAGACATATTTCATATTTTCTTAAAAACAATATTGTATATGATGTTTTATTTGGTTTGTGACTGAAGTTAATTGGAGGCTAGAGAACTGTTCAGTTACTACTTGGTCTACTGAGTGGTTATCTAATGTTCACTTACTATGTTTTCTCAAAATCAGGGGTTCATCATTCAATGTGCAGATGCCCAATTCACACACAGGATGGAGATATTTTCTTTTGTTATGTGCTTATGCATGGGGTCCTATCCTAAAATTAGCAAACATGCACACTTTGCTTTCTTTGCCTCTGTCATTTGGGTCTGGAGTGTATGGGAGTCAGTGGTCCATGAGTTGGTGGTTGCCATCTTCCCCTGACAGAATTACTCTTTTCTTAATTTCTTCATATTTTGTCAGATATAGGCAATTTGTCACAGTCTCGGCTCTCCTCATTAATCCTACCTAGATTTTTGTTTTTGACATGCATACACAATAGTGGATTGTTTCAAGCTCAATTGGTGTTCCCACGGTGCTCCTAACAAAGTTAGCCTTGTTCTTCTGACGTTTTGACATAAAATACATTCATCCACTGATTAGTTCTCTATTATCTCCAAAGGAGATTCAAACAATTTGCTCAGCAAGACACAAGATTGCAGACCTCTAAGTGTGTAGTTGGAGCTGACTCCTATTTCTGACTTACACATGCAAAAATCTTAACCTACAGCTGGCTCAGCATCTCTTCCAGAGAAGTGATATTTTCTGTGATTTGCCTTTATGTTGGAAAAGTGAATTTCTTAACCTTTATACAGATGAAAAAACCTTAAGCTTCAGTATCCACTGCTATTAAAGTAAATGGATAATACACAAAATGAAGATTATTGGCATGCTTAAGAGTTTCAGTGTCAGATTGTATTTGCAAATTTTGATGAATATGAGCTGTGGCAGAAGTAAATTAATTCCTTATGATCCTCAATACTGCCCTTTATATATCTTAGTTTGTCTTCAGAAAGTCCATTCATCTTTCTTCCTGGATTACAATAGACTCTAATCTTTAATTTATTCTGATGTTTTCACATGTAAATCTGAAGAGGTCACAATACGGGACACTAATAAAAACAGGACATATAAGACACTGTAAAGATAAAAATAAACCAAGTTTTCCTATTGTGATGCTCAGAATGCTTATCTACTATTAAGTTTGATAGTTATGAAAAAAAGAGCAATATTTATTTAGAATTAACTCTTCAGTTTTATGATGTATTTAAGCAGTCGATCAAACTACAATGTCATGCAGTACAAGCAGGTATTGCTTGTACTGTAAGCAGCACCTGCTACGCTTTTTTCAAATTTTAGAATAGGTTGATTTTGACACATCTTTTCGTATAATAGCAACAACCATTAATGGTGGTGTAATGACGTCTCAGAAGAGATACACTAATCTTTCTCCAGTCTTCTGTCTACCAGGCTAATAAGAAAATTAATTGCTTAATTTTACTACTCATATAACAACAATTAACCATTATTTAAACCTGAAGGCAATACATTGTGACATGAACAACTTTATCTGATGTGACCAATGATTTATTGTTCACTGTTTAACTTTCTAAGAGATCTTTGACATTGTTTTGTGAAACAAACATATCAAATATTATTAATTTCATTTCTCTGAAATTTTATTGAAGTGGAAAGACAACTTAATTTCATTGATGTCTACTCTTAGCTTAGTTTTGCCCCCTCAGTCAAATTAGTAATTGTTTCACTTTTCTAATATGAAACTACAGTACTGTCTGGTTGACTGGGTAACAGTTTCTTCTTCACTTTCTCATGAAGCACAGGGTAGGACAGGCCTGTACAGAGCCCACTGTACACACCATTAATTCTAAAGATCCCTCCCTTAAGGTTAGAACAAAAGTTATGATAGTCTTTTGTTATTTTTTCTACCAGGAACTTAGAATTTATCTGTCAGGAAGAAAAATTCCCAGTCAAACGACTACATAGTTTTATTATATGTAACCTAATATTATCATTGCTGTATGTAAATTTTTTAATTAATATGGTGATGTATGAATGGAAAAAAAGATCATTCTGTTGAATAGTTGAAATGCCTGCAGTATAAATGCAGATATCCGATTTTAACTAGCTTCATCTATGCTACTGACTGAACAGATATCTGGGAAGCAGCTTCTTGCTCTCAAGCTTAGTGCTGCATAATAGCTCATGTCTGTATTTTTCCAGGGAGACACCCTGGGCAAAATGTATGCGTCTGCACTGCATAGAACTTGGCTTTAGGTCTGCTCTTCCCTTCATGTAGTCTTGTTGTAGCTTTAAGACGTAGTTACTGTTTTGCTTACACCAGTATTTTTCCAAGTAAAAATTTTCTGAAACAATCTGAGGAATGTCTTTTCAGTGAAATGATGTTTTCACAACATTAATGTCAAGGTACATGTAGTGTGTCCTATGCCATGATGTAAGGGTATTATGGCAAAGATGCAGGTTGCATGATTTGCTGAGAGTGTAGGATAATCTGCAGCAGGCAGAAGTCAGTGTGATTGTAGTCTTCCAGGTTTCCTTGTAGCCTCTGAAATGAACTATCCAGCAGAATTGCATTCAAGTTTGTCTCAGAGGGAATTAGAAGTTTCTCTGAGAAGATAGCTTATGAGTAAATTAAAGACTAAGTAGTGTGGACAATAAAGAGACAAAGACCCAGTAGACCTAATTTTCTTTGCAGGCTATATTGCAGTGCTGTCTCTCTTTAAGTTGGAAGGCTTGTACCACAACTCTTCACAGGGCTAATGCTGAGATGCAGCAAGAATAATAGAATTTAGGTAAAATATAACCAAAGTAAAAAAGATGTTAATAAGTTTTGTATATATTGTTAAGTTTTCAACCAAAGAAAATAATAATAAACTGCCTAGTAGTAAATATTTGGTTTTGATTAAAAAAAAAATTCTGAGAGAATAATAAAGTATCAAATTAGATTGGTTACACATATACTGTTCTAATACGATGCTTCAGGGAGTGATCCTTGTTTCTTTTCTAGTAGACTCACAGAGATTGCAGAGAAGATATATTGAGGACCAGTATACTGGAACAAAACTGGGACTATTTCCAAATGACACATTGCCTACATAGCTGCTGAATTTACGTAATTGGAGGTTTTAAAATATATCTTCAGTAAATACCTGTCAAGAATACTTTTATTAGAGTTGATCCTGACATAGAATTGCTGACCTCCTGTAATCCTATCTTGCCCTGTTTTTATGATCCTATGATTAAATATATAAAGAACCATAGTTGGAAGAAGCTTAAATTTGGATGGCAGTAGGATTTTTTATACCCAAATAGCCTCAAATGGAAAGTAGTAGACAATTTTCAAAGTTCATCCAACATGTCAGTATATAAAACCTGTGCAAAATCAAATTTTGGGTACATGATCTAATGTTTCTTAGTAAAATTTATGTTTGCCAAGTACTTTAGAATTTGCAGGAGGAAGAACATTGGACATCAACTCTTAAATGCTTAATTTCCATTTTGAACATAAAAACTTTTTAACAATATTGGCCCAGATATACAGCAATTGACGGTTTTCTGGGATTATCCAGAGATGTAAATTGAGACACTCTAGCCTAATTTGTTTTAAGAAGGATTATAAAATTTTTTAATCAAACTGGGAATATACCCTCATTGCCTTAAACAGTTCTCTTTTATCAGAGGAACATCTTTATATATTTATATTGTAAAACAACATCAGCTGTTGATGGTATGCTCGACTTTGCAAAATTTTTGTTATATCTGAACATATTTTTATGAAGATCTTAATCCCAAGAAAGACTGGAGGAAACATTTCAAAGATAGGTTGGTATGAAACTTCTTCCTTTCTCCTTCACTGAGGAAGTATGAAAACACTGACTGTTTATGTTGTATGAATATTAACTGACAAATCTCAACCTAAAACCTGCCAAGGCTTTAGTGTCTGCATTTCTCTGTTTTGTTTGAGATGAATGACATGACTGTTGGAGGAATTTAAAATACTAGATTAATAGAGGACTTCTATGATTTCAGGATTTATATTTTTATCAAATACTTCCCTTTTATTGAAATAACACATTGTAGAGTCTTCTACTATGCCATAACATGATTTTTAATCAAGCTACTGAATTAAATAATTGGTTTACATTCATGATCTGGTAAATGTAAACCACCATGTAATACAGAATCATCATTGCTGTTACCCTGGGCTTTCTGAGAAGTCTCAGTTTTCACGTGTCAATTCACTCTATGCTTTATACTTTCAGCATAATATTGCCTTGCACAGAAGTTCTTTCTCCTTTGCATAGATTGTGACATGCTATCAATATATATAAATTTTAAACTGGAAAGAAAAGTAATCTTGAGGCCTGAAAGCCAGTTCTTCCTTATCCTAGATTGTAGATTAGTTTCATTCTTCTTCTGATTCCACTAATACAGAATATTTTTGTTTTTCTGCAGAAGCATAATTTCAAAGATAGAGTGAATTTATTTGCAAACACCCTTGTAACTAGGGTGATACTCCAGCTGAGTACACCTGAGAGTTAGCATGCAGATATAACAGGATATGAGCTTTGTCTCATTTCAGAACTCCATCTGCAGTGCTGCGTATTGCTTAGTTTACCTTAGTTTGAGAGATCCCGAAACATTAGTAACTGATATTCTGTCAGCTATATCATGCTTCAATTAATATTATTATGTAGTTTCAGCTGTGTTTATTCCAACAGAGCCACCACAAAAAAAAGCCTAAATAGAATTCCAATTATAACTGCAATGATTGGAATATAGCCAGGATAAATGACAGTTTTTGAATTTCTGTATAATATAATATAATATATATTTTACTGCCAAGGCTAAAATACTAATTAAGCAATAATGGCACAGCACTGTCAGGTGTGCAACTTCCTACATTCAACTTTATTTAAGCAGATATACTTATTTGTAAATTATGTGATGTCTCTATTGAGATAATCACAAATAAATTACAGGTTTTAATAAAAAATATCATGAACTAAACAGTAAAGTATTCTTTAGGGCCTTGTCGTGAAGTTCTCGCTTACATTGAACTCAAATTTGAAAGTATAATTTCACAACTTCTTTAGAAGTGCCACTTTACACTATTAGTGTCTACACATTCTGCTATTCCTTCCTCTATATCCTTATAAAAATCAGTCACATTACGGGACAAAAAGACAAGTGAGAAGATTTTTAAAGGATTTTTCAGTTCCTTCAAGCTTGCACAGGTTTTTTGGGGTTTTTTTGTCATTTTGGGGTTTTGTATTTATTTATTTCAGTGATTGATTTCTAAAGTAGATGAGACAATCTTTGTGTGCTTTCATGGTTAGTCATAGTGCTCAGATTCTTAGGGAAAAATGCAAGAATGCACAGACTAACACACTGAAGAAGTTGTACATGGAACTAAAAGTAGATATGAAACTTTACAGTATGCTCGCCAGTATAACATAAATAGAATATCTTGAGAGACATTATTCAGTGTAGGATTCTGCAGTTTTGAACCCAGAATTGGTCACATAACCCCAAGGGATTTCAGTTAGTATAAAATCAGGAAGTTTATAACATTTCCCCACAATGTTTGAGGTATGTATCTTTAATATTTACAAAGAAAAAAATAAAAGAAATCAATATACCAAGTGAAAATACTGAGTGTTTTCAGTCCAAATTAATTATTCTATTCCTTTCAGTAAATTCATCCTTTCATTGAAATTTGATATGCCAAAGGTTTTATGAGACGCACCTAACCAACATGAAAGTAGCATGTATGTGAAGCAAACTGGACTAAAGGATTCTCAGGAAATCAGATAAAATAGAATGTTGTCATTCCATTATGTTATTGTATTTTTAATAAGAAACTAAAATTTATCATATAAACACTTTTTAGATTTTAAGGAAATAAAAAGGAGAAAGACTGACATAATGAAAGGGTTTGGAGGAATGTTACTGGAGGAATGATTTTTTTATTTATGCATTCAAGAACTTTCTTCCATCTGAGAATTTACTCTGTCTTGTAGCTTTCCATCTGTTCTGAATGTGTTGTCTATCTTGTTGCCTATCTCTTGTGTTGCCTTTACAATACTTTTCATCTTCAGTTGTTTTATTTGAATACTATTAATATTTGAATAGAAGGGAGAATACATAAAATATTTCTAAAGAGCAGTATTATTGCAATTGTTGTCCCAGTAAAGCTAAACAAAAGTGAAGCATTGAATCAGTTACTATGAAATATTAAGACTTTTTTTCTACATTGTGAAAAGGCCAGTTATATTTACTTTCAATTTTCATAATAATCAAGAAAGGAAAATTTCCAGGATCAAAGAATGTACTTAATTTGAGGCTGAGAATAAAAATATGTGTTTATGAGAAGTGTAGATATTTCCATGGTTGAAACATAACCAACAGAAGTCAGTTGTAATTACTTTTTGGAACAATGAAGACCTACAGTTTATATGAAAAATGTAATTCAGAGTAAAGAGAATTACTGGTGTTTCATCTATTCTAAGCATATTTATACCGTTTCTTAGAACATCTAATATAGCTGAATATAATATCAGAAATTTAATTATGACAAGGACAAATTACTTTTTATTTTTATTGTTATTACGTAAACCAAATATATGTTACTCTCATTGCATAAAGAAGACTACAGACCTAGTTAGTGTAGAGCAGCTATCATATTACTTTGTATCTTTTTTTTGTTTTGTTATACAGAATGGATTCTTGTGCTTTACACCCTTAGATTTGAATATCTTCATTATCATCCTCAAAACTCTGTTCAAATTCCATTTAAATTTGGATTTTATCTTTATGCCTGCAAAATATTTTAGTCTAGATGATAGTTGCAAAGAGGATACAGGTAAAAAAATCAAGGACAAAATAGATTAAAATAGAAACTTAAAATCATTGCTGAAAATACAATAAACTGCCAGAGAAAAATGATGCAAAAAACCCCAAACCAAACCAGAATAAAACAAACCAATGAAGCAGGGTTTAAAATTCAAAAGTACCTTTCTGTATTACAAATACATCTATGGAAACAGGTCACATGGTACCAAGCTAGAAAGAAATACTAATTGCTTCAGCTGTCATTCTGTTTTCAAGTATAGATTTCTAAAGCTGCCAAAAATTAGCCTAGCCACCTTAAAAAATGGTAGAACTTGTGGGGGGAAAAAAAATCAGTAAAGAGAAAAAAAGGAAGATAAAGCAATGAAATCTAATGAGATCTTATTGCACTGAAGCTAGACTAAACCCATATTTTGGCTTTGTGATGGTGCAAAATTTGGAAAATGACCATTAAACTAGATTTCCTGTTGTATTTGATGTTACTTTTTTTTCTAGGGAATACCAAGAAATTACATACTTTCAAGAAACTCCAAGCAAACATGTCTGTTTGAGAATATGTTTAGTCAGTTATTGTTCTGCTATTGTTTCAGACTTGTAACACTGAATTGAAAAAAAAAAAAAAAGATGAAAAAGAGGCAGAAAAATTTCTGAGACAACTTCTGTGACTACTGAAAGAAACAAAAATACCCTTAGAAGTGAAATGAGGGCTCTGAGGATTTAAAATCACTACTTGATGTTAAATATTGTATAAATATCACCAGGATGAACAAGGGGCAGAAACAGCTGTGACAGCTTCTGTGACTACTGCAAGAAACAAACATACTCTTAGAAGTGGAATGAGGGCTCAGAGGAGTTAGAATCACTGCTTGATGTTAGGAACCACTGAAGAAGGCATAGTTATGAATGTCTCTTCCATGATGCTGCATCTGCTGAAAAGCTACTAAATTTTTCTTTAATTTTTGTTTTTCTTCCTTGGAATAGAGAATACTTTATTCATCTTTCTTTTACACTCAGACAGGAGAGAGTAAATAAGTTGAAGTATTTACTTATTCTAAAATTTTTACTTCAGAATATTAGATACCTCCAGTCCAAGTCTCAGTGTTTGGTAGAATTGATCTAAATTGCTCTCATATCATCAAAGAAGAGGAGTATCAGGCACCACTTTACATCTGCATGGAATCTCTTTGCTTTGGGGAAAATAAAGATATACAATAATTCTCTAGCTATCATTAGACCTTGAATGAGAAAGAAAGAGAGAGAGAAAGAAAGAAAGAAATCATTAGACAAAAATTAAAAACATAGTTTTAGCTACAAATGATGGCTCCAAATGCACGAATATGTTCCATTACTATATCTGTAATAGCAATGAAGAGAGCAAGATATTTATCTTTGAGCAGTATAGAAAACCACTGATTAGAATCAAAAAGAATACCAAGTTTCCTCTGAATAACAGTCTGTAGATTTTTTCAGAACAAGGAAATGAAGGAACAGTGACTGCACATTTTTAGCTAATCCTTTTTCTAATCAAGAGAATATAAACAGCAGGATTGGGATAGAAATTTGCCAACTAATCCATGATTCCGAATTTTTAAAATACTAGACTTTATTCACTGGTAAAGAACGTGATCAAAAACCTAATAACCATGTCTTTACACTTGCTTATTGGCATCACATTTGTTATACTTGCACATATTACAGTGACCTTTAGCTAAGAACAGCTATTCTGTATCTTCTAATGGTAAATAATAACATGCTGTAGACTCTTTAGCTCTTGTGGACTGCTGAAAAGAGATGAAAATCAGAGAAACAAACCCTCATAGTCAAACTTTACACAAGGAACAGCATGATAATTGTGAAAATTTAGGCATAATATATGAGCAGATTTTTCTTTGACTTCTGATCATATCTTTTATTTACTGCTACACAGTAGCCCAATTTCACTAGAAGTGAACACCCATAACACTTTGTTTGACTTCTTATCTGGTGTCTGGGTCAAGTATTTGAGCACTGAAAGCACGTTTGAATGTATGTTGAGATATAGCTAAACCTACTCAAGCTGTCTGTTTGGTACAGTATTATATAAAAAACAAGATTCTTTACCCATTGTGGTTTTAATTGAAAGAGACCTTGGTTTGCTTTTGGCATGTCAGTACACTGGCATCTTGTATATGCAGTGTTTTTTAGAGCATTACTTGTCAACTGTGTCCCTCAGGACATTAAGATCTTGTCAGCCTATTTTCTAATTCCAATGGGTCTTGTTTGGAGAGTGAATAACCTGGCTGCTCAGAACAACAAAGTTATATCTACAGCTACAAAAGCTCTTGAGGAAAATTTTAGATCAAAAAGTGAAGAACCTACCGAATCTATGTAGCCATTTAGTGAATGTCTTCCCAATTACAAAAGCTGAACTGTAGTTGTTAAATTCAACCAAGATTTTCTTTCAGTCTGGCCTAAATATTTTGAGTTAAAGACATTGTGGAGTTTTGTTCCTGCTGCAATCCCTTCTGCAACAAACAGAAAATGAGCAGTGTAAAACATCATCAACAATCTGTTAATACTGGATTATCATAACATCTCAGAATTATGTTACCTTCAATTAATGTATCATCCATTTTTAACACTACTGAGACTTTTCTGAAGGTATGGTCAGGGCTTCTATGTGTGACAAATTATTAAGAGCTTAGTATATGGAAACTTTATACTATTTTTAATGACTAAGTTAAGAGGGAGCTGAGTGACAGCTCAAACATCAAACACAGTTACAGTAACTAAATAATTAAAACTTAATGCATAATTGTCACAAACATTTGCAACTGAGCTCCATGGAGCTGCCTTGGTCTATGTCACCTGAAGTTCTACACCTTGCTGATTTTCAGCTGCTGCTGTGAAGTTGCATAACAGGAAAAAGTAGTTATTTTCCCTTGAGTTATCATTCGTTTCTTTAAAGGTGCCCTGTAATTAAATAATTGTCACTCTAAATGTTACCATGACTATTTTTGAAATTACTTATTTATAGCTTTGGCAATAGAGTTCATTATTATGAGCACTTCCACAGCTTTAATTAATTCATCATTATGACATGTCTATGAGGTAATGTCCTTGCTTGACACAGCATTTTAAAGAACTGGAGTTAAGAAGCATCAGAATTTATTGACATATTTTATGCAATTTTTGTTTCATTTAGGCTTTTTTAAAATATTTTTCCTATAAGCTTTATGCTTTTCAGAAGTCAATTGATGTAATCTTTTTACATACAAAGGATAGAGAAAACATGTATCACATTTATGAGATATTTTTACAACTTTATTCTGTGATTCTCTGATTAACACTATAATCTTCATTACTTAAAATTAAAGATATAAAAGTAATATCAGGCAAATCTTGTTATTTCCTATGCATCCTATATGTAACATTATATTTTTTACTTTGGATAAGGACAAGTAATTTTGAAAACAGTTATAAACCACTGCTATGCAATTTTATGGTCTTTCTTAGCATATTATGCAGTTTTACTTCTAGTGTGGAACAGTTCTCCATAAAAATGTAGTTTGAACTCTAAAAAAATAGCTGGATCATTGTTTTCCTGTATGGTAATTTTGATTTATAGCCTGTAAAGTTGTTAATTTTACATAATAACAATTAGAACTGAAAAGTTAACATATTCAGCAAATTTTGTAAAGTGTTAATCATTAATTTAACTCACACACTAAGTGTTGACTAATCAAATCACATGTTTCCAAAGCCATTGTATGACCTTGATAATGAAAATAATTTTCTAGACTTTCAAGACCTAACACTTTTAAAATGTGAAGCTTGGCAAATATTGCAGTTTAGCTCAGTTAGTGAAGTCTACTTCTGATCAAAGCTAGAGGAGAACGATTGTCACCACTACAATAGCTGACAAACAAACTTAGAAAAAAAATATTTCTTAAATACCAGTTGCCAGCAAAACCATACAAAAAAGTTACTATATGGCCCATTTTCTCACTCATCTGTTTTTAGAGAACTGAAATGATACTGAAATGACAGTTCAGGACCAGTCCTAAATCTTGTTCAAGTTGTCTTAGACTTTATGAAAAACTCTGGAAGGTTCTGAAGTTTTTATCATACGATTATTAAATGCTATGCTGGTAAATAAGAAGTATTCTAGGAATTTTGAATTTTCTTTTAAAAATTACTCTCCTTAGAATATGGTTTGTAATTAGGTAGAGATGTCAATACAGAATAACAAGCAAAATATCCCTCTTAAGGGAAAGTTTCCTTTGTTTTTTGGGTATACTAAGCAATATAATTTAATATATAGATGAAATTTCATGATGATAAAATACAGGTTTATAGAAGTAATCTTGTTCTTGTAAAGTTAGAAATATTGAAGTACTTAGGCATAAAATTGGATTAATATCTTAATTTTTATTTCTTTCTATTACTTTAAAAGTAGTTATTCTGTATTTTTTTTCTTTCTTTTTAAGATTCAGTTATTGTCCAAACTGATTCTCTGAAGAATCTAAATAGATGTCAAATAACCTGTGTGGTTGAGTCCTTGTCTACCAGAACTGTTATGTTAAGCTAGGCTGAAGAAAATCAACTGCAGAGTCAAATAGCTTATAAACTCATTTAGACAGGAATACAGGGCAAGAGTGTGTCTGTGTTTAGGAGACCTAATGTACATTTACAATTTGGTATTAAACAGGCGTGAGATAAAATACATACCTTGAATACAAATCTTCTTCCTAACAGATAGGCTATTATGCAAAAAAAAAAAAAAAGGCATTGAATTAGACTGTTAAGCACCCAGAAGCATAGTCGTTAGCCATCCCAGAGATCTCAGAAAGAAGGTTAAGTAAGGAGTTTTAAAACTCATTTGTGATCATTCTGCTGAGGTAACAGAGTGCATGCAGAAATTCTACAGCCTCTTTCCATAGAAAAATACCAAAAAGTCTATTTTGAAGGGGGAAGGGGATAAAATCAGGTTGACTAGAGTTGAGCCTAAGGGTGGCAAGCCAGCATTGAGATTGAATCCTACATGATCAACTTCCTTCTTGAGATGCCTCATGCAGCATGAGGAATGAACAGGAGGACCTGGAAGTCTGTGTCTAGTGTAAAGACATGGTCAGACAGCTCACGGCTGGAATATGGTCATGGATGGCTATGTCCTTTTTAGAAAAGACAGTTCAACAAGGCGAGGTGGTGAAGTTGCTGTTTATGAGAGAGCAACTGGAATGTACTGAATTCTATCCAGGAGAGGATGAGGGACAAGTTGAGAGTTTCTAGGTTAAAGCTAAGGGTCAGACTAGCACACGTGACGCTGTTGTAGGTGTCTATTACTGGCCATCTTATCAGGATGGGGAAGTTGATGAGACTTTCTTCAGGCAGCTGAGAGCAGCCTGAAAATCGCAGGCCCTGGTTCTCATGGGGGATTTCAACTACTCAGACAATTGCTGGAAGGCTTGCACAGCTGCTACTTACAGTCCAGGAGGTTCCTTCAGTGCATTGATGAGATCTTCTTGATTCAATGGTGGTTGTGCCAAGTAGGAGAGAAGAACTACTGGATCTTACACTCATGAACAAGCAGGGTCTGGTTGAAGAGATGAAGATTGATGGGACCCTTGGCTACAACAACCACAAAATTGTGGAGTTCAGGATCTTGTGTGGTAGGAACAGAATACCAAGCAGGATTACAACCCTGGACTTTAGCAGGGCTAACTTTGGCCTTTTCAAACAATTTCTAGGGGAAATCCCATAGGAGAGGGTACTAGAAGGGGCCCAAGATAGTTTGTCTCTGTTCAAGGATCCCTCTTTCCAAGATCAGGATCAGAGCATCCCAGAGAGGAAGAAATCAAGCAAGCAAACCAGGAGACCCACATGGTTAATCAGGGAATTATTGGACAAACTCAAATGGAAGAAGAGAGTCTATAGATGACAGAAGGAAGGGATGGCTGCTTGGGATGAATGTAAGATTTTCATCAGAGGATGTAGAGAAGTTACTAGAAAAGCTAAAGCCTCATTGGAGTTATACCTTGCAAAGGAGATCAAGGACAACAAGAATGGCTTCTTCAAATACATTGCAGTTAAAACCAATGCTAGAGGCAATGTAGACCCACTGCTGAATGAGGCAGGTGCCCTGGTGACAGAGGATACAGAGAAAATAGAATTACTGAATGCCTCTGTCTATACTGATGGAGACTGTCCTCAGGAGCCTCAGACTCCAGAGGAAATGAGGTTAAAGGAGGAGTTTTGTTTAGTTGATGAGGACTGGGTTAAGGATCAGTTGAGCAGTCTGGGTGTGTCCTGGGCCCTGATGGGATGCACCTGCAGGTGTTGAGAGAACTGGTGGAAGGTATTGCTAAACCACTCTCCATCATCTTCAGTAAGTCGTGGAGAACAGGAGAGGTGCCTGAGGACTGGAGGAAAGCAAATGTCACTCCAGTCTTCAAAAACGGCAAGAGAGAGGAGGTGGGTAACTACAGACCAGTCAGCCTCACCTCTGTCCCTGGAAAGGTGGTGGAACAACTTACCCTGGGTTCTATCTCCAGGCATATAAAGGACAAGAGGATCATTGGGAGCAGTCAATATGGCTTTATCAAGGGGAAGTCATGTTTGATGAACCTGATAGCCTTTTATGAAGATATAACCAGCTGGATAGATGGTCGTAGTGCAGTGAATGTGGTTTATCTTGATTTCAGTCAAGCATTTGACATCATCTCCCAAAACATTCTTGCAGCAAAACTCAGAAAGTGTGGGCTAGATGATCAGGTATTGAGGTAGATTGTTAACTGGTTGAAGGGAAGAAGACAGAGTTGTGATCAGTGGGGCAGGATCTAGTTGGAGGCCTGTGTCAAGTGGAGTCCCTCAGAGGTTGGTACTGGTACTAGTAGTGTTTAATCTCTTCATTAATGACCTTGATGTGCGAATAGAGGGCATTGTCAGCAAGTTTGCTGATGATACTAAACTGGGGGGAATGGCTGACACACCAGAAGACTGTGCTGCCATTCAGTGAGACCTGGACACGCTGGTAGGTTGGACAGAGGCATATCTAATGAAATTCAACAAAGACAAGTATAGAGTCTTCCATTTGGGAAAGAATAACCCCATGTACCAGTGCAGGCTGGGGAATGAACTGTTAGAGACTAGTGTAGGGAAAAGAGACTTGGAGTTCTTGGTGCACAGCAGGATGACCATGAGCCAGCAATGTGCCCTCACGGCCAAGAAGGCCAATGACATCCTGTGGTATATTAGAAGGGCTGTGGGCAGTAGGTCAAGAGAGGTTCTCCTCCCCCTCTATTCTGCCCTCATGAGACCACATCTGGAATATTGTGTCCAACTCTGGGCACCTCAGTTCAAGAAGGACGGGGAACTGCTGGAGAGAGTTCAGTGCAGGGCCACCAAGATGATGGAGTGGAGCATCTCCCTTATGATGAAAGGCTGAGGTAACTTGGACTTTTCAGCTTGGAGAAGAGGACATTGAGGGGTGATCTTACTAGTGTTTACAAATAGGTAATGTCAGGAGGATGGAGCCAGACTCTTCTCAATGATATCCAAAGATAAGACAAGGGGCAACGGGTACAAGCTGGAAAATAAGAGATTCCAAAGAAACATACGGAAAACCTTCATCAATGTGAGAGTGACAGAGCACTGGAATGGACTGCCCACATGGGTTATTGAGTCTCCTTCTCTGGAGACATTCAAAACCCACCTGGATGAGTTCCTATGTGACCTCCTTTAGGAGATCCTGCTCTGGCAGAGGGATTGGACTAGATGATCTTTCAAGGTCCCTTCCAACTGATAAAATTCTGTGATTCTGTGATTTTGTATTAGTCATCCTAATTTTGTTTGAGAAACTAAAGATTATCAGTTTACAACATGACATGACATGACATGACATGACACGACATGACATGACATGACACGACATGACATGACATGACACGACATGACATGACATGACATATGAGAGTTCAAAAATCATGTGAACCTGCACAGGCAGGACACAGGAACAACCATAAAACCACAGATTAAATGCAAAGCTTAAATTTATTTCTATTACTTCTCCAACCTGGAAGATCCTTGAAGCAACACCCAGGCAGAGGTACACAAGAGCGGAAACTTGAGCATCTTTACAGTTCTCCTTGTCAATATTCTTTTATTTTCCCACAAAAAAATGTTTACACTTCTGAGAAAAGACTCTAACCCTTCTTCACTAGGTGATTGGTCAACTGCTATGTACCTAATGTTTATGATAAGGCTGATCTCATGCTATTAAAAATCTTACAGAACTTGCTATCACTTAAGTCCAAGGTTATATCAACATTTTTGGCAATGTATATCTTGATATAATCCATTTTATGGGAAGAAATGTACTAGTCTTTTTTTTTTTTTTACTTTTCCCATATATATTGTGTCCTGGATCATCTAACACATTTATACCTTGTCTCTGAACATAGGAATTCAAAGGCATTTTTGATCTCAGTTGGATGCTAGTTAGTTCACAGAGGCAAAATGCCTGAAAACCAAGTTCATAGATCAGTTTTTCCTGAATAGATTATTAGTCTGCATCAAATGCAATGTTTAAAGTTGTGGGATTGTCATTCTGTTTTTCATATTTTTAGGCTCTTAAAAGTTTTCCTTCTTTACATCAGATAGGAATAACTGATGCATAGGTAAATAGTGCTCCATAGGCAGTTATTACTCATTGCTGCTCTACTTCTGTACTTTTAGTATGAATCTTAACAAACAGACAACTGCAATGCAGTTTGAGTTTACGAAGAGCAGATAAACAACAACAACAGCAAAAAAGAATAATTAAATATGTCTATTTTAGTTGTATACTCAAGAAGGATGTTGTTGTCTCAAAACTTCATTTTGTATACTGACCTCCAGAAAGGTGTTTAAGAATATGGCATAAATCTGTACACTCTTTATTAGATATATTTGTAGAATTTACTCATCACATCACACCACACTATTAAGTTTGAATCTAAGTTGTACACACTACCTGTAGTGCTGGGTTTGAGTTCAAGTCTGAGCCAATCCTGTTCCTTTATTTTTTTAAGGAGTCAATCTCTAATTTTCAGGTAAGTGTATAAGTAAATACTTTAATATGCACATAACTGTGAGAAGACTCAGACTGCAAGCTCCAAAGTCCCCATACCTTCTCAAAGATACCATGCAACATCTCTTTTATGTAACTATCATAACTTTGAGAGTCTAATCATTTGATTTTTTATTCCCCAAAAACCCCAGAAGTAAAATTCCTGTTAAAAGTCAATTTGCAAATTACAAGAGCATGCATGTCACATTTACTTGTTTCAGTAATGTCAACTCAGTAAGAACGTACATTAATGATTGTTTTAGCTGACATTGAAAACTTGTAAATAATAGTAAAAAAGAGATAGTAAAATGCAAAAGATGAAATTTTTAGAATTTATGCTGTTTTATACTGAAACATCAAGCAGTTCATAATTAGATGCACACATTAACATCTGTTAGATTTTTCCAACAAGGCCAGGAGGCTTTGCGCAGAAAGTGTATTACAAATATGATGATAATTGAATGAAGGGACCTAGAATAAGTTAATACAATTTTCCACACTAAGCATGTCAAATGTAAATATAAAATCTCAGGGTAATCAGTGCCTTGTGTTCATTAATTGTTTAAAATATTCTTGATTGTTTACTATCAATCTTTATCTTTCATTTTGGTATTGTGTTTTGAAAGGTCCTGGTTATGAATATTTCTAGAAATAGGTGAAATTGTCATCTGCATATCACAGAGAGTTGCCCAACAAAATCCCTCAGTTTTGTGACGTTTATCCCTAAATCAATATTGCTAAAAGAAGCAAGAAAAATATGACAAGGCAGAAGTCATTCCATGTTCAGGGAAACATACAGTTGTTTCTGGTGGATTTCTCTTTTAGGTCTCGTATGTGTGAGGTGTGAGGTATGAGATTTCAGTATTTTTAACTAGTTTCATATATCAATAGTACTGGGAATGGGTTAATTGGTCAGTTTCAATTGTTGGTTGAAATGCTCACTGCTCATTGTATTTCTGGGTGGAAAAATAACTAACTTTCAGTTCAACTTGGTAAAAAATATCTCCTCTCACCACAGATATGGAAAGACAGATATAACCCTGCTTTAGCTAGCAGTTATCTTTACAGCTCCATCTCAGTTCTTAAAATATCATGGCTTCCAAATTGTTTGCTAAATCCCTGTCCATGTCATAATACAGTGGTTTTTTTTTTTTAAAGAAAACTGTAACCGATAAATTGATTTTAGTATACACACTGAATACTGACATGCAAGTTTCACAAGCAAATTGCTAATATAAAGTAAAAAATGAAATAATTTATTTTGCTGCCTGGGCTTCCAGAAATACTTTTTACTTCATCACATAACTTTACTATGTTTAATTTCCCTAGACAAAGGGGTAGATATGTTTGAAAAATAAAACTTTTATCATCTTTTCACATTAACTAATGTTAACTTCACTGCATGGATATTATTATTCCTGATTTACAGTAGTGACAGCAAAAAGAATAAGGTTTCACTCTTTTATACTGCTTTAATGTCAAAGACATTTTCTTTCTGTCCCTCATGTTATATTTTTACACTTTCTCATGCTGCTGTCTTTTTCAGTATCTCATTCCATAAGCTGCCTCTCACAGCATGTTGCTGAGCTGGACAAAGATATTTTCATCACCAAGTCCTAAAGTGATAGGAGATTGAAAGGAGAGTTGTGAGATAATTGCTCTGACCTATTTACTGCAGCCTCCTGTCACTGCTATACTCCTGAAGCAATGTTGTCAGTAGCCTGAAATAAGAAAATAGAAATGGACTCCTTTACATTAAGAATTGCATTCACTGAAATCTGGGAACTAATAATGATATAACACGTGAAGTAATGGCACCTATATGTTCATATAGAAACAAATATTTATGATTTACCTATAGCTTTTTGAATTTCTGCCATCTAATGAGATGGCAGAATATATCATTAGATGAATTACTCTTTTCTTTAATATGCGCATGTCACAATGGGAATTAAATGAATCTTAGAATCCTGAATAGTGAGTCCCTTGTTGAAAAGGTTCTAATGTAATAAATGGGTGATGAAAACTTGAAAATGATCAGTTCCATTGGGCAGAGATTTAAAAAAAAAAAATTAGTTATATTTGATGGTATTTTAAATACAACATATGACAGTGGTTTCATGTACATTGCCTTTTTACCAATACTAATTGTTTCTACCACTTAAAAATGTGATGTGGTAATGCCTCCAATATCTCCAAATAAACAATCAACAAATGATTGTCAACTGTCCTTACTATAAGATGTTATCAGCAAGGATGAAGAAAGAAAAATCTAAATATCCTTTATTTCCTAAGAGACAATGTAGATCATTCTTTATTCCATAATAATGTATGCCTTCTTTTACGTTTGAGTGGAGAGTTGAGAAAGGGCATAGATTTTAAAGAGAGTTTAACAATAAGGTAGGGCTTGCTATGAGTGAAAATCAATATAAATACAATATGAAACATGATACACATTGATAAATTGTCAGTGGTCAGCTAGCAAATCAGATAAGCAACAGGATGAATAGTCTCTCTAATGTTTATCTATAACAAGAGTGATGAAATTGTTTTCTGAGTGAAAAAAAAATAGTCCAACTTTTTTTCCTATAGCTTTCTATACTATGCTCCAATGACAGAACAAATTTGTCTCCTCTGACCTGTATCCTATATCTGTATTTTTCCTTTCTGTATTTTGCATACTTCTCTACACTTTTCCCTCTAACCTTGCACGCCATTCTCAGGATGCCTCAAACTCATTAACAATCACATAAGAAGCAGTATATTGTGATCAGTTTTTCATTTTTTGGCTGTTAATAGGCCAAACAGAAGAGAAAATTAATGATCTGAAGCCTTTCTCTTTAAGTATATAGACTCGTCTTTCTTTTTCAGACATCTGATTGATGAAACACAAGACAAATTGTCTAGAGTTCTAGTCTTCTGAAACTTGGCAGAAGTTGATCAATCATTTAGAAAAATATTGGGAAACAGATGACAAACAGATGGACAGATAGTTAACTCATGTAAGCTTCATTTCATTAAGGAATTTATTAAAAAATAATTTATCATAGTGGATTTTAAGGAAGCCAGAGAATACAAGAAGTCTCATTTTGTATCTTGTATAGTGTCATTATGAATGATACGTAACTGTTTAAAATTTAAAATAAAGCAATCATCTGAACTAATTTTATTTAAGATTTGATACCTAGAGTATAAATTCAACCGAACCCTCATAATTGCCTGTGTATAAATATATATCATTGTATTTCTCCTCCTATGTGAAGAAATGATGGCTTTAAATGCTGACGTTTCTATATTGATTAAAAAATTCTCCAAAATCAGTACAATTATGAGCAACTCTGAGAATTAGAAATAACTAGATAAGTGGTAGTAACAATTGAGAGGTCTTGGGAAAGCTTTAATTAAGAATTTCAAGAAAAGTACAATTTGAAAATTTGTTATGTGTTTAATGGGAAAGAAAGGGAATGAGGAGAAAAAAGTGGGAAATAGCAAGCTGGAAAAATCCTCAAACAGAGACTGGAAACTAAAGACAGATTAAGGTTTCCTTTTAGAGAAGCACTAGTTAGGAAACAAGTCTGGACAAGTGATCAGACCTTCTCTGTCCACTAGTGGTCAGACCTCTCCATTTTCCTGACAGCCTTGAATTCTTATCTTGTAATAAGATAAAACATGCTCTGAATGTGCTTACCACTTAACCACTGATAGAAGACAGCACTACTTACAACACTGACACTGTTTTTGAGAGCTAAATGAGGCTGCATGAATTCCATTATACTTTTAGCAATTAGTGAATCAAATAGTGTCTGAGGGCTGTAATGTTAAGACTACCAATATCTCAAAATACCAGGAATAAGTAACAGCTATTAAATAATCATAGGAATATATTAGTTTAATATACTTTACACAAAAATCTAAAATGAATTTTGGAGTATCTCATTTTACTCTATTCAAATACTATGTTATTCCTCTAGGAGCATCACTGTAACTTCACTTTCAATATATCATAAATGTAAAGAACTGAGTCTGTGTAGAGTTTTTGGAATTATGTCAGATAATAATAGGTCATAATATAATGCTATAAATAAAACATCAAAGAAGATTCATGGATTACAAATGCTAAGTAGTTGTAGAGACAGAATCAGTTATCTGCACATATTCCTGTGGAGATTACTAGTTTATTACTAATACCATTTCTGGACTATCAATGTTTATTGAATTACTTGGTCCTTGTTTTTTAAACATGACAAATGCCCTGATACCAATGCCATACATAGAATCTACTAAGAAACTTTGTGTGTGTGTGTGTGTGTGTGTGTGTATGTGTGTGTGTGTGTGTGTGTTGTTTAAAATTGCAATAAGGACAGAAGACATGAGTGACTCTGATTAGCTTGAAACAATGAAAATGTCCAATGAGAGTAAAATAGTAATCATCACATTAAATAAATATTTGCAGTCACTTATCTGCAAGCAGATAATTTGTTTGCACACATAATTTGCTGATGTTATACACGACTATACTTGAGCAAGTACTAATGTCAAAGAGACTGCAGTCAGAGGGAATTAGAGCCCTGTAATCACCTGTGGGCATTTATATAAAATTTTGTTTTGGTCTCAGAGGACATTTAAAGGAAAGATACATTTAAGGATGCACTTACAGATCTATTTCAGGAGAGTTGCCCAAAAAATGAGAGGACTGCATATTTCAATAAATGTAGAGAGTAGATGAGCCACAGTTGTTCACTGTCTTATGATCTTCAGGTCTTGTACCCAATATCGGACAGAAAAATTACTTTAAACTGGTCTGTGTTATCTACTGTAAAGCAGTTTGTCTCTCCTGTGAATGAGACAGAAGAGCAGAATAGAATGGAAACAGTAGAGCAGAATTTTCAGAAAAGCTTGATTACTTAGTACATACTATGCAAGTGAAGCATTTCCATGGAGTTCATTAGTGCATAAATGTGCTTTTTATATTTCTTGTTACAATTTAATGATCTACATAGATGTTTTTTCAGGGTATACTGCTGGTTCTTCAATTTAAAAGAAATAAACAAACTTCCTTCAAAAGCTACAGATAGAAATAGCTCTTCATGACACAGACTTTACTTACACAGTTCACTGTTTTATTGTGTTCATCAGTTACAGCTTGTGTGTTATACTTTCATTTAATTTCTTTTCTGGATATCAAAGTAGAAAAATGCTACAGTAAATGTTGCATACCATAAAAAAGCACAGCTCATAAAGGTACCAGCTATAAAACATGACATTAAGCATCTTTCATATCATTTTGTGCTCAGCAAAAGTCAGACTGTAGCAAATGTTTCTGGAGTTATTCTCTTACAGCATCAAAAATTTGGCTCATTGACTTTAAGACCAAAGAAACAGAACACTTCTCTGAATGACAACTCGATGCAAACCACCAGATACATTGACTGTCAAGATCAAAAGGAGTGTTCCAAAGGAAAAGCAATGCACAAGCTTCTAAAATGAACTACTACCCTTTAAAGGCACAATTTTCCAAACAAGACTTCACTAAACAAGAGGCAGCAACAGCTTGATTACTATCTGTGCTCCTTTGGATGGAAGATAATTTTAAGGTTTGTGAAGATTTATTGGACTCTGCTGATTTAAACACCCTCGCAGTAAAGAAAGATTTGGTGAATATAGCTGAGATGCACACTTACAATGCAGTGGATCCTCAAAGTCCTGAAGGAAAGGAAAGGTATTCAGCTGAGGGAATTTGAGTAATATAGAGACCTGAAAGATGTTGTTAGTAGCTACAGTAAAACTAAAAAATTATGAACAATCTATTCATCAATTAAACACTTTTGCTGAAGTCATAAAATATGATGTAGCCATGTTACAGCCTCACTACTGCAGTGTTACACCGTCGCTGGGCACAAATCTCTTCCACAGTTGTTTGTCAGGCAAAAGGCAAAAGTAATATGGCCTTTCGTGAAATGTAATAGCTGTTTGATGATGCTTCTCATCAAGCTTCTGATATGTTGAATGTGTTGGTTTAAATTAAAACTAAAGGCTTTATCCTTGCAAAAGGATGCCCAAATACATTTTTGTAAAGATACAAAGATGAGAATATACAGTGTAAAAGGATCTATGCCTGATAATGTGCAATTATCAGATAACAGATAATAAATGTACAGTATGCAAAAGCTCTATCATCTTAAAGAAATGATTGTGTGGTAATTCCTGAACTCCGTATTAATGTGTGTGAGATCACAGTCTGGAGTAAAGACAGGATTTCATGTGAATATCCCACTTTGGAGAAGGATCGAAAGAATCCCCTGAGAGGCAGAGAAGAAGTGACTGTCTTTGTATACTAGTCTTTGCTTAAAATTTGGCATTCCTATAGATCATGGAAGGCATGGAATGGTTGAAGTTGGAAGAAACCTCTAAAGGTCATCTTGTCCAACCTCCCCTGTTCAATCAGGATCATCTACATAATGTTTCTCAGGACTGTGTCTAGATTTGACTGTGTCAATGTTTCTAAGGAGAGATGCTCCAAAACCTCCCCAAGCAACCTGTGCAAGTGCTTGGTCACTTTCACAGTAAAAAAGTGTTTCCTGATGTCCAGAGACAGTCTCCTGTGTTTCAGTTTGTACCCATTGCCTCTGGTCCTGTTTGTGAAGATCATTGAAAAGTATCTGTCTTCTTTGCACCCTCCCTTCAGTTGTTTATAGACACTGACAAGACTCTCCTGAGCCTTTACTTTTCCCGGTTAAAGAGTCCCAGCTATCTCATCCTTTTCCCATAGGAGGCATGCTCTTGTCCCTTAATGATCATTTGTTGGACTCTATCCAATATGTCCATATCTTTCTTGTAGTGGGGAGACTAGAAGTGGACACGGCACTCCAGGGATGACCCAACCAGTTCTGAATAAAGGGTATGCATTGTCTCCATTGTCCTGCTGACTATACTTTTCTAATGCAGTCAAAGATATTTGCCTTCAATGCGGCAAGGGCATATTGCTGGCTCATGTTCAACCTGGTGTCCACCAGAACCCCTAGGTCCTTTTCTGCCAAGCTGCTTTCCATTAACATTCTTGTTCAGATATCTCCATTTGTAACTGCCTCAGTCAACCATCTGATTTGGGAACAGTCAGTCAGTTGTAGATGTGTTATGAGTCCATTTCAAGAATCATGGAACAAAGATATTGGAAAGATTGGTTCATATTGTGACACTTTATGTTTGTAATAAAAGAAAAAATGTTTTCCTAGATCCTTTATTCAGATCAGTATTCAGATTTTTTCTGGTTTAGTTTTCCTAACATACCTGATTTTCCTTTTATATCTAAAGTATGGCACACATACTTTTTTTTCACTGTCATTTTTATTAACAATTTTTAACACTATCATTTTATACTATCATTTCTCAAGTAGACTTGACAGAGGCAACAGTAATGGACTTTCCAAGCATACCTAAAGTGAATCCCTTGCCTGTCTCTCCCACTTTCATCTGACTGTAAAAGGACTGGAGAAAATTCCAGTATGACAGTTGCTCCCTAGATTTACTAAACTACACACACACACATAAGATATATATTTATGGTTATCTTTACTATAATCTGTTCAAATTTATATTTTGGTGACAATAGATTGTGTTATAAGAAAAAATTACTTCAGCTATTATGAAATCGATATTTGTAAGATTGGTGATCCATGTATCTTCACACATTTCATACAAGTGAATTTCTTCCTCTTAACTGGAAATGAATAATATAAAAAGATAAAATAAAAATTAATGCATTTATTGAACTGGAAGCTAGAACAAAGCCATCTCTGCTCTTCTGCTGATATTTAATCAATCTTAAATGACCCATTTGCACTATCAGTGAAAGAAACACAGGACTTGTATTTCTTTTTACACAATTTATCTACCATATTCTGTCATAGGATAATTCACAATCAGAATTTAGTTCAGCAAATATTGTTTTTAAAAACATAAATTACCTATTGTGGGATAGGCTCCATATATAATGTTTAAGTTTTCCTCACTATATCACTTGGAACAAAAATATTTCAGAGATAAAAATCTGTGGTAAATTTTCAAATTTGTGGTGAATATGAACATGTATATAATGATTGTCACAAATTTGATGGCATTTTAATATATTTCTTAATTAACAGATAGGTTTAGACATAAAGATCAGCTTCTTTGTTGCCAGACATGTAAAGTAATAATAATAATAAAAAAAAGTTTGAAAAATCCACAGAGGCATTGCCTGTTCTCTGTAATCAATAAACCATGTTTTCGAGTCCTGAACTTCTGGGGGTTTTGCATATTGCCTTAAAATGCCCTCATGCAGAAAAAGTAACAATTAGCACTTTCTATTGATAACCAATAGAGCAAAAGGAACACTTCATGGTATTTGCTGAATTTCTGTACTTTATACATCTGTTGAAATAAAAATGATCTCTCATTCCTTACTCATAAAAGCTAATTTTCTCCTTTTATTATATTTTTGTAGTTATGGGCTACAAATAGCAGCATTTTGTAGGATAGTCAAAGAATGTGTATTTATACTTTTTCACTCCAGAGTCTGTAAAGAAAAAATTAACATTTCAGAATAAGAGCAGAAATAAAGCAATTTTAAAATGTTCTTCCGAGCTTACTATAGTGGGCTTGTGTAGCCAGGTTTTGGTAGCAGGGGTCTATAGATGTGGCTTCTGTGAGAGGATATTAGAAACTTCCCCTATATCTGATTGGGTCAATGCTAGGTTGCTCTAAGATGCACCTACTGCTGGCCCAGCCCTGGCCAATTAGTGATAGATGTAATGCTTCTGTGATTAATATATTTGAGAAGGAGAAGTTACTGTGCAGGTGCAAAAAAAACCCCAAACCTGCAGTAGATGCCAAGGTTAGTGAAGAACGAGGGAGAGGAGGTGTTCCAGATTCCAGAGCAGAGATTCCCCTGCAGCCTGTGGTGAAGACCATGGTGGAACAGAGATTCTTCTGCAGTCTGGGGAGGGCTCCATGCTGAGAAGGTGGATGCCTGAAAGAGACTGTGATCCCATTCAAAGTACAACCTGAAGCAAGTTCCTGGCAGGACCTGGAAATCTGTGGACAGAGAGGAGTCCATGCTGGACCAGGCTTGTGATGGGTTGCTGATGACCCATGGTGACAGGACTTGTAATACTGTGGAGGACCAATACTGGAGAAGTCACCTTGAGTGACTCCACTCAGTGGATAAGACCCACATTGGAGCAGTTTGTGAAGAACTGTAGACCTTAGGAAGGACCTACATTGGAGATGTTTATGGAGGACTGTCTGACCCCATGCTGGAGAAGAGGAAGTGTGAGAAATCCTCCCCTCAAGAGGAAGAAGTGATGGAGATAATCTATGATGATGAGTCACAACCCTCATTCCCTGTTACCCTGCACCGCTGGCAGGGAACAGGTAGAAATCTGGGAAGAAGGGAGGTGTGGGAGGAGTGTATTTCAAGCTTCAGTTTCTATTTCTCATTTATCTATCCATTTTGCCTGTTAATGAAGCAAATAATTTCTCCCCAAGTTGAGTCAGTTTTGCTTTTGACAGTAATTACTAAGTGATCTTGTCCTAATCTCAACCCATGAGTCTTTTGGTACATTTCTCTCTCCTCTGTCCAGTTTAGGTGAGGGAGTGCTAGAACATCTTTGGTGGGCATTTAGCACTCAGTCAGGGTTAAATCATCACAAATACAAAGATGGTTTCTCTATATTCTGGAAAATACAAAGCCAGACATTTATATTTTTATAAATAAATTCAGCTTAGCATTAGTTCTCATAGAATCTTCCTTCCTGTCAAAACATATATTTAGGTTAAAGATTTCTGTCTCTTCTTTAAAGTGAATATGAATTTTAAAAAAGCAGCCTTACTTTTTAATTCTCCTTGAAGAATGCAGTGTTCTTTATGACTGACTAACTTTAAATGGTTTTAGAGTTCATAGAAATAAGTATATATATCTCACCTTACCTCTCTCATCCTTACTCTTCCTCATGCTCATCTCAAAGAATAAAGGTATGTCAGTCAGAAAAGGAAAGTCAAAGAAAGTGTCAGGTTGGACAGGGCTCTGAGCAGTCTGATCTTGTTGAAGATATCCCTACTCTTTGCACAGGACTTGGACTAGATGACTTTCTGCACCTGCTATGAATGCTGGATGCTGTTTTTCACAATGTATACTGACTTCAGAGTTAGAGAAGTGCACAGGTAACTTAGAGTTCACTTAAAACTCACAGCCAGCTCCTTTCTCTCATTGCTGTCTAACGTATAACACAAGAGAAAGTCTAGAGGCATGATCTTACTGCTTATGAGTTTCTAACAATGTCTAATTATCTGTTTAGTAATTAGAAATTATCCTGGCTGAATGCCAAATGCCCACCAAAGCTGCTCTGTCACTCCCACTCTTCAGCTGGACAGGGAAGAGAAAACACAACCAAAGGCTCATGAATTGAGGCAAGGACAGGGAGATCATTCAGCAATTACCATCACACACAAAAGAGTATTGACTTGAGAAAATTACTTTAATTTATTACTAATCAGAACAGAAAAGAGTAATGAGACATAAAGCAAAATCTCTGTTCCTCTCATGTCTCTACTTCCTTTCACTCCAGTTTCATAAGTGCATATGGTGCATGTGGATGGTGAATGGAGATTAGTTCATCACAATGGGAATTAGTTCATCACAATGGTCTTTGCTGCTGTGTCCTCTCAAGTGGAGGACTCCCTACACTTCCCCTGCTTGAGCATGGGGTCCCTCCCAAAGGAGATAGTCCTTCATGAACGTCTCCAGAGTGGATCCTTCCCATGGGCTACAATTCTTCCTGAATTGCTCTAGAATGGGTCCTTTCCATGGGGTATAGTCTTTCAGTAACAGACTGCTTCAGTGTGGGTCCTCCACAAGTTAACTGGTCCCACCAGAAGCCTGCTTCAGCTTGGGGTTCCCACACGGAAGCCTCCTTCAGGTATTCACCTGCTTTGGCACGGGGTCTTCCATGGGCTGCAGGTAGATCTCCTCTATCGTAAACCTTTATGGACTGCAGGGGGACAGCATGTCTTGAGTCTCTGGTGCTTGGAGCCTTCCCCTCCATTCTTCTTCACTGACCTCAGTGTCTGCAGAGTTGATGCTCTCACCCTTCTTACCGTTCTCTCCTGTGTCAGTTTACTTTTGCAAATTAACATTTTTTCCTCCTTAAATATGTAAATCACAGAGTCATTAGCACCATTGTTGATTGGCTCAGCCTTGGCCAGCAACAGGTCCACCTTCAAACCAGGTTGTACTGAAAATAGAGGAAGTTTCTAGCAGATTCTCACACAAGCCATCCCTGTAGCCCATCCCCACCCTCCTCCCCAAGCCTTGCTATGCCAATCCAAAACAATCTGGAACAAATAATGTTGTGTAGGGACTTGTTTACTTGCTTTCTAAGGATAGTGAGTTTCTAAACAGATATTGTTTATGTGTGAAGGTCAAATGCTTGCATTTTCTTGAAAAAGTCTGAATGTAACTTTTCAGAAGCAATAAACAGTCATAGTTCCAGATGGAGTCTGGAAGCCATGAGTATGCTTTCCTGGCAGCTCATTTTTCAAATGTAACAATAATGCCAAATTTAATGAACTATTATTATAACATTTTGATTCTTGAAGAGCTGAAAGTCACTCTATGTTCAGATGTAGACAACCTACTTAATATCATAAACATTGGCTAATAAACATTGGGAAGGAGGAAATGAGAATAATAGACTTTAATATACTCAGCAACTCTGAAGTGGCCTTTTGAGAATTGGTTTTGGTCACATTTCTATTACCATTCTCCCCAAACAAAAAAAAATGAACCATCTACTGATATTATGCTTCCTAAATTTGTGTATTTCAGAAAATGGATATTCCCATCAATTTAAGAACTACTTTAGGCACTTATAAATATTTTGATTTTCACAATAATATAATAAGATCACAGGATAATTTAAGTTAGAAGGGACTTCAGAAGGTCTTTTGTCAACTTCCTGCTGCAAGCAGGATGAACTCCGATGGCAGACCAAGATGCTCATGGTGGTATCAAATCAGATCTTAAAAACCACTCCCTCCTGATTACCTTTAAGGGAGAGGAAAGATATTTTGTCATATCCAATCTGTAATATTTTTTCCAGTGTCTCTTGTCCTTTTACAGTGTACTGCTGTGAATTGACTCCATCTCTCCAATGACTTTCCCACAGGCACTGGGAGCTGCTGCTATTTGCCCCTGCAGCCATTTCTTCTCCAGACCAAGTCTTGGTCACTTAGCCTCTTCTCAAATGACAAGTGTGCCAGACTTGATCATCTTGATGACCTTTCCTGAATTGCACTCCAGTGAATCCATGCCTTTTTGTTTGGTAGTGCAGGATAGACAAGGTATGGCAGACAGTAAAATGGATGTAATATTCTGTGTGTCGTCTTGCAAGTGCTGAGTAGAGTCACCTGCTTTGCTCTACTGGCGATTCTTTTTGTAAAACAGTCCAAGATACTGTTGGCCTTGTTTGCTACTAGGTAGAGTTCATGTCCAACTTGCTGTCTACCGAGACTTGTGCATGTACACAAGCTACTTCTGTTTTCTACCACCTTGAACTGTGAACCAAGAGGTTTGTGTGAAAGCACTAGTGTGAGGTTCCCCTTGTATGCACAAAATAAAAATTATGCATTGATAATCTATTTTATACTCAGCAAACACAGTCCACTGACGGGATGCTGTGCATAGGACAATTGTACCACTGTCACTGTCTCTGATAAAACTTTAATCAATGCTAACCAGAAGAAATTCTGCTTAACATGCTCAGTATACACTGATCTGGAAAGTGGCATGAGGCTGTAATCATGCCTAATCTGAAAGGTAATCAATATATGGAAGATTATTGAAGAGGAATTGAAAATCTTGATTTGTTTACAGACATATGTAAATTCATCTTATATTGTCTTATGTTGTTTTTTATTCCGTGTTTTGAAGTAGCAGATGAGCAGTTTATGTTTGGTTTTGTGGTGTTTTTTTTTTTTTTTTTTCCAATGCCTCAGTAATGAAATTTGTTAGTAGTTTACACATTTAATTTAATCTGTTGGATTTAATTTTCATTATTACAATTTTGCCTTTTACTAGGGTTGGCAGTCATGAATGATTTGTATTAGTAGGTCTTCTGCATGTGTGATCTCTATTGTACATCTGGGTAGTTTTATCCTCCTCTCTATATACCCAATGATTTCAATGTCACCTATCCTTTTAGCCTTTATAAATCACCGTAACATTGAATTTTCCTTTTCAGGGGAACTACTTGCAGCTTGGTAATAAAGTTACTCCATTAGCTCTTGTAGTGTGTCACTGATTCTCATATACATAGATAGCACTGTCATCCAGATACTTGTTCAAATTTTAATTGAGCTATTTGTGTAATGTAGTTTCTTACAGAATGAGATGATAATAGAGATAGAAGGCTTTTCTTGATAGTAAAAATTTATTTTAAGAAAGTTTAGGCTTTTGTTCTTGGTTTACAAATAGATAAGCAAAGCTAGTAGATCAGTGTTTTTTGCCCAAAGTGTATAAAAGAGGCCTGGATGGTGGTCTAACACATCTCTGAAGTTCTCTAAAATAATCTTTGTGTAAATAAATATTAGCTGTTTTTCTTATTTTATTTCTTGAGGATTTTTTTTGTCTCAATATCTATTCAGATAACATAATATTCCCAATGGGAAATAAATTGAAAAAGTGATTGGTACTTTAGTGACTTCCCCATTCATCTTCACAGTAAGTTTGTAAGATTCAAGACCCATGTTTAATCAACGTTGACCTAACATCCTTATTATCTTCCTTTAACTACATTTTAACAGAATTCAAGCCACTTTGAATGCATGAACCTAATATGAAATCTCAATAAAATCTCTTATGACTGAGGGAGTTGAAATTGTTTAGCCTGGAGAAGAGGAGGTTGAGGGGAGATATGATCACTTTCTACAACTACCTGAAAGGCGGGAGTTGGTCTCTTCTCCCAAGTAATGAGTGATATAAAAAGAAAAATGGCCTAAAGTTGTGCAAGGAGAGGTCTAGATTGAAGATTAGGAAGAACTTTTTCACTGAGAGAGTTGTTAAACACTAACAGGCTGCACAGGGAAGTGGTGGAGTCATCATCCCTGGAAGTATTTAAAAGACACGTAGATGAGGTGTTGAGGGACATGGTTTACTGGTGGGCTTGGCAGTGCTAGGTTAGTGGTTGGACTTGATGGTCTTAAAGGTCTTTTCCAACCAAAATGATTCTATGGTTCTATCATGAGTCTATGATATAGTTATCACACTTAGAAAATTACCTGAAGATCTTATTCAAATTGTTAGACTTTGTTTTGCCTTTATCCCTACATAGTTCCTACCTATCTAGTTCCCACCTATCTGCCTTTACCCCTACCTACCTCTACCTAGTTTCCCTGGAGTCACCACAGAGAAAATGTTTAAATTTATTACTGTTATGAACAGTCTTGGCCCATACAAGTTAATAATCTAAGTGTAAACCAGAAAGCAACAGGTGGATATTGTACAGAAGAAGTACACAGAAAAAGATCATTTATTACTATGATAAACAGTGATCACAGCATGTTAGATAACCAGCTATGCCAGAAGGAATGCTTTAAAAGCTGACTTTAGTTTTTTTTCCCTGACAACTGTATTAGATACAGGATAACAGTTCCGTTTACATATTATTAATGTAAAAAATAATTAAAAAAATTCCAAACTGAAAAAAAGAGTAGATTGAACAATGAAGTCAGACATAACAGAAAAACAAAGAAAGATAGTAAAATTATATAAGCAAAGGTTCTTTTAACTGCTTTTTACATTCTATTAATTACATTATACCCAAATATAGTTCTATTTCAAAGTCTTAAAGATGTGTACAAACTACTCAAGTGGAATGTCATAGTTTCTGACACAGAAAAACAAATCAAGTTGTTAACTTAGCTGTGCTTTTTGCATTTTTTCCCTTCAGAGAAAATATATATTTCTTTTCCAGTTCAAGTAAAACAAAATGTTAATGCAATATACTTTTTCATATACTTTTAACATAGTGCTTTGGAATTCACTTTGTGAACTTACTTAAGATAATTCTAAGATATTGTAAGCCTCTTAGAGACCTTGTGAAAGATTTGTACAAATATTTTATGATTGCATACATCCAGAAAACGTGTCTCTCATGGGTCCCTGAATTGAGTAGAATCTTATTATAAGATATATGAGAAAACCCTTGCCCAATATGAGACAGGTAACTCCAAAATGTAAATCTTTCTATCCTATAGCACTTGGTCAATAAGAAAAAGGATAAATTGCTTCTAGGAGCTGCTTATCTATCTCTATCCATTATTTTAAATAAGAAGAGTGACATTTAGATCACCTTAGGTAGAAAATATGAATCTACTTCTTAAACACTCTAGATGAATTTTGATTGCCCTTGCACACCTGTTACAGTTGCCCTCAAGATCCCATGTGATACTTTCCTGCTCTGTGTAAATACCTCAAATACCATACTTGTGGTCAACTGAAAGAATTCTTTAAGGTGCAGTGAGATGCACCTAGGGAAAAACGTAGATGTTCTGCAGTTCAAACATTTAACTCCCTGTTTTCACTGCTCTACCATCAAACAGTAAGGGTTCAAGTTCTGTATAGATATGTTTTCACTGACTTCACAGAGATATGTTTGCAAGGATCTGAGAGAACAACTTGTGGCTTCTCTTTTTTTTTTTTTTCCCCCCATAAGAATTAAGGACATTGAATCTACATCTACTCTTCCAGTGTAGTAATTTTTTTAAAGGGAAAGACTTATTCCTCTTCTCTGCTGTCTGTATCTCCCTTCTGCTGCTAAAGTCCTAGAATCATAGAATGGTAGGGGTTGGAAAGGGCTTCTAAAGATCATCTAGTCCAAACCCACTGCAATGAGCAGGGACATCTTTACTAGATCTGATTGTACAATGTGACCTTCAGTGTTTTCATTGTTGCTGGTTTATGTGGCCAGGTTTTGGAAGTAGTGGACTACAGGCCTTCTTTTAAAAAGCTGCTAGAAGCTTCCCATGTATCTGATAGGGCTGCTGCCAGTCAATTCTAAGATGGACCTGCCACTGACCAAGGCCAAACGGATTAGGGATTGAGGTAATGCCTCTTTGATTA
Source organism: Colius striatus (assembly GCF_028858725.1). Classification (NCBI taxonomy): domain Eukaryota; kingdom Metazoa; phylum Chordata; class Aves; order Coliiformes; family Coliidae; genus Colius; species Colius striatus. Next base: position 49,714,083 of record NC_084759.1, on the reverse strand, counting down.
ATATATTTGATAAGAGAAAGAAGTTGTTGTGCAGATGTTAAGCTGCAACAGCAGAAGGGATTGAGAGTATGAGAATAATATCTATGCAGACACCAAGGTCAGTAGAGAAGGAGAGGGAGGAGGTGTCCAAGTACCAAAACAGAGATTCCTTTGCAGCTTGTGGTGCAGCCCATAGTAAGGCAGGCCCTGACCTTGCAGCCATGGAGGTCATGATGGAGCAGAAATCCACCTGCAGCCCATGAAAGACCCCACACTGGAGAAGGTGGTTGCCCAAGGGACACTATGACCTCATGGGAAGCCTATGCTGGAGAAAGTTCCTGGCAGGACCCAAGAATCTGTGGAGAGACAAGATTGATTGTTACTAAATCAAAGCAGTTGGCCCCAAGTTGAGTCTGTTTTATCTGTGACAGTAATTGCTGAGTGATCTCTCCATCCTTATCTTGACTTGCAAGCCCTTTGTTATATTTTTATATCCTCTATCCAGTTTAGGAGAGTGATTGATAGAGTAGTTTTGATGGGCACCTGGCACAGAGACACGGTTAAACCACCACACAGTTATGGAGAATTTAACACTTCTCTGGGAAACTTGTTCCAGTGTTTCAACATCCTTGCTGGAAATTTTTTTTCTTATATCTCTTCTTAAGGTAGTGCTGCTGCAGGTGGAGAAGTTTTAAAGGCATGTGGTAAATTGTGGATTCACTGTAGTCAGTGAGAAATGTTATCATTCAGACAACAAAAGTGTCATCAGGAATGACCTGGACAAAAAACACGGCAAGCAAGAAATTGTGGAAAAGCTGAGTACACAACAAAGACTGTCTTTTAATAAGGTAAACAAGATTTCTGTAAGACCCAGCGTCCCTCAGGGAGTTTGATGTAATGATTGAATGAGCTGAATATGCTTAAGATAGGTAGAAGAAATACGTGTTGTATAACACCAAGTCTCTTATAAGCAGTGATTAATGATTCAGAAGAGTGGAGAAAAATAAATAACAAAACAAAAAAACAGAAAATAATTTTTTGGCCTAACATCACCAAAGAATAGCATCAGATCTTGAGAAATAGCACTAAAAGCTGAACTTGCCTGATTAAATGGTGCTTAAATATTAGATTTGCTTGTTTGTAGCAGACATGGAGCTGATCTGATTTATCTTGTATAGTTTGCAGGTCCAATCTTGGCTAATACAGTGTACTTCATTTATACATTGGTGGAATATGGTATCTTGCCATGCCTATATAAAATTATTTTCCCATCACCTTTCAGGATTAGCTGGTGAGTGAGCTGAAAGTACTCCATATCAGTCTGAAAGTCCTGATGGTCAATGGCCATGGTCTTAACTTGTCATGCTGTTTCTACACAGAAGGTGTACTCTGTTGGTGGTGGCTGGAAATGTTTGAAGATGGAAGAGAGCATGAGAAACAGATGAAAATGCAAAAGGGAGTGGAAATCTCTGTCAGTAAGTCTTAGTAATACATTACAGTGAAGAAAATCAATATATTGGGCTTTGATGGCTTTCATCATTCTCCCGCTTGCACAGTGACAACATGAACAGCTCTAGTAAGAATTAGGTTCTCCATTTGGAAGTGATTGCAGAGATGGATATTTCTCATGTATCCTTTACTATAGCTCCTATGTCACTTAACATTTCTTGTCCATCAAGTCTATGCTATGTAACTGGAAAATCAGTGCATCAGAAGTACATAAGGGAAAAACAAAGTAGAGCTAAAAATAACAAAGTTAATTTTAAAATAATGGTTCCACCCTGGTGACTTCTTATTGATAATATTTTAACAAGCAAAGAAAAGATGAGTCTTATAGTGAAAACCAGTATAACTAGGACTCCTTGAAAAAGGGATAATTTATAGATTTACACATATTGTAAATAGCTATTGAATATATCAGAATACCTAGGAAGAATATTAAATTAAAAAAAAATAGACAAGGAATACTGAAAGAAAATGCAGGAAAGAAAAAGTAACAATGTTTTTTAAAAATAGATCTAAAATCTGAATATTTAAAAATACTAAAACCGTATAGCTTTGTAAACTTCATTTTTTTATACTTTGTTGAAAATGAGTACAAGAAAATTGAAATTATCATTTTTCCTATACATAGGAAATTTCAGAATAAAATAAGTACAAATTATTTATTTTCTGCAAGGTCTCAAAAACACTGGTTTTAAAACTTGAGAAATTTAAATAAGTTTGAATAATATTTTGTACTGACATAATGCTTTTTACAAATCTTTCTAAGCTAAAGAAAACTTTTCACATTAACAACGTACTTCACTACATAATTAGTAAATAAAATGTTTGGGACAACAGTAGTGCTATTTGAATGTAACATTGTAAAGGAATATGAAAGAGAGTTAATATGAAATACTCCACATACATTAAAAATTGCCGCCAACATTTGGTTTTAAACAACTCATTTATTTTCAAACCTCTTTGACTGCATAACATGACAGCATGCTTATTATCCTTTAGTTAACAAGAATAATTTAAAGGATAGACTTCATATATACTTAGAAATATTAAATATCAGATGTATTCGTAATAGAGGTTAAAGCATTCAAATGTCTTTGGCTTAAACTACATGGTCACTATGGTAAAAGTCATTGTGCCTGGGATATGGACTAATGATGAAAGTCACTCATGTGAAGGATAGTGGTTCATGGATGTAGAAGAAAAGAAGTGCTGCTTTTTGCAGATTACATTTTGGCCACAAAGCTTTGTTGCTAGATGCTGAAAACTAGAGAATTCATTCAACCTTCTACTGAGATTGTTTGTGAGAGTAATGTATTCTTGTGCCTTGCATACTGTACTTTTTCCAAGTACAAGTGATGAAAAAAACCATTTCTACCAACTCAGATGTCCTCAATGAAAGATTTGTAAAAATTTATAAATCTGAAAAGAAACAGATCTGCTTTAGGCGTACCAACTAACCTGTGTCAAAATACTGCTTCCTAGACATTCTCAATGAAGGAGCACACCACATCTTCTTTCTTGGTTATTTGCCAGAGTTTCTTTCTTTCTGGAGAAGAGAAAAAAATATTACCTGCACTTTATAATACTTACATGCATGGAATAGTATCTCATTTCAACATACAGTCAATATATACAGAAAAAACAGGAAAATAAGTAGTACAAGGTTCCTCATTTAGAAAGTTGTAGCTGGAGAGTGATGAATAGAAATGTCCTTGCAGATGGTGAGCTTGAAGATATACAAGTGCCAAGTATGTGCTCAGTTAGTAAATGGCTGTCCTGTACTTCAAACGGCTGGACACTGAAGACAATATGACATCAGAACCTTTGAGAATCAGGCACCTATACATAAATGAAGATGTATAATTGAATTGGGCTGAATTACAACTGCATTCATAATGTTAATTTGGAAGGTGAATTGAACTAAGAGAATGAAAATCTGTACAAAAAAAGCTTTGAGGTTTTTTTCTCCTGTAGTTAGTCAGTCACAAGGAACTTGGCTGTATAGTGAGTAATGTGCCTCTCAGATAATTAAAAAAAGAAGTAGTATATCTCTTTTGTGTAGACAAATATTATCAGAAGGCTAGTAGAATACTGGCAAGATAATAAGACTCAGAATAGACAAAAAAAAAAGCAGAAAATTGAATATGAACCTTATGATAAGGAGGTTAAGAAGCAATCAATTTAGTTTGCTGAGTAGAAGACAGAGAAGTCATTGGATACTAGAGTAAAATAGATTGATATTGCAGTGTTTTTCAAAAGTCTTCAAGTGGACAGAGAAAAATGCACAGGCTACAACCTTAAGTTAGGTAGTTTCCATTTTGAATTAAAATGCAAATTTATAAACAGAGTAATTTCTTTTCAGATAAGATGTTTAAGAAAAGTGTAAACTAATTTCCATTTTTAAATTAAATAAGATTTGGAAAGAAAATAACTGTGAAATCTTTAAAAAAGTTTATTTCTGCATCTGTACATTTTTAGAGGTTTGGTGGTCACTTTGTAGCCTTGAACTATATAAAAACATATATTAAAACATATATAAAAACATATATTAAACAGCCAACAAAACACAATTTTAGATAATGCATGTTTGGCATAATTCTATTCAACTGTTTCACTCTGGAACATATTCATTGTGTAATAAAGTATCTGGAAGTGTCACTTATCAGGATGTTTGCTGAATTAATTTTAATTAAAAAAAGAAGAAACATGTTATGATTCCAGGGCTACAGAAAAAATATACCCTGGGAGCAGGGGAGAGAGGGGAGAGGGAAGTGAAATCTTCATGACTGAAAGAATTCTTAACTAAATTGTAATGGAAAAGGCATATTCATGCTAGCCCACTATCTACAGTTTCTGCCTTTGCTTTGCATTGTGCATTTCACCAGAGATAATAGGATTGTAAAATTCCTTCTTAGAATGTAATTTAAAGGTGTAATCACAGAATCACAGAACCACAGAGTACCAGGTTGGAAGAGAGATCATTATGTCCAATCTTTCTTGGAAAAGCCACTGTCTTATAAAGTAACTAATGGGGTATGATCTGAAACTGTAACTGGAAAGGCCTTGCATTTATAATGGGTAGTTTTGTGAAAATATTATCTCCTTGCTTAATGGAAGCCAAAAAATAAACTGTAAGTTGGAAATTTCTGATAAGAACATAATTAAGACTTTTTATACTTAAGGTACACACGGACCTTGATTGTTTTTGGTGTTTCATTATTTCGAAAGCAAAATGAGGAAACATGAAAAAAAATATATGAAAACACCAGCATTTCTCCTACAAATGTAGTTACACAGCCTGCTCGTCACAGCTTTTGGGTAGACGTCTCATTTCGAAAGCAGTTGTACAGCTTCTGTGCGTTAGGTAATTTGACTGGATCACAAAATATGTTACCTGAGTTTTTGATTAAAACTGTATAAACTGTTTTGCCCTTTATTATCTATTCAGCTTTATTCTAGATTCCTAGTTTTTCCTGCTCTCCACAAAGAGATGTCTTGCATATTCTTTCGTGTCTGCCAAAATAAACATTCTTCTACCTTACTTGTCACACTTTTCCAGGATAAAACTGCATTCAGTAGGAACTTTTGGCTTGTTTCCCTAATGAACAAACAAAAGGTTGCTAAACCAACCATTATTCACCTAAATTGCTATTATAATCAATGAAAATCATTCCATACTGTTGTTGATTCTGAGGACTGTTCTCCTGTCCAGATGTAAAAGCTTCTTGCTGGTCTGCTCCTGTCTTCATTGTCACTGAGAAGGAGCTTGATCTATTTGCCTAAATGTAGGCCTCCAGTGTTACTTGTCATATTTTGGAGTGTCTGGGACATTCTCAGATGGGCAGCAGTTATGATCCAGGGATATCTGAACCCTACGAAAGAGCAGCGAAAGGTCACACATGATACCCTGAGGCATCTTTCCATGGAATTGTTTACATTTAGGCAACTGATTCTTCCTTTAGCTCTGTAATGAATTGAAATAAAAGCTTAGATATCTTTGCACAGAAGTGTCTTACACCTTAAAGATTTTTAGTATGATTTTGGATGCTCTAAGGTATTTTAAATGACATCCACCCGGTGCTCCAGATGGCTGTGGTTCTTCTGTAGGTTTCGTATCAAGTGTGACAACCTTGTGTGGGTACTATAGATTTCTCATTGTATCTCATATTGAACTAGATGTCTAGTTTTAAAGACCAAATTAATTAGAAAATTAATATTCCACAAAACTTAAAGGAATTTTTGCTGCACCTGCTTTTTACTGGGCTATCAGGTTGCTTTGAATGTTAGATTGACAAAAGATTAAAAATCAATGCTGCATAGGTATGAAGAAAATTTTTTGCTTCTGCTTCAGTGTTAAATTATTCACTTGTTATGTTCTTTTCATAAGTTGATAAATGAAATTAATATCTCTTCCAAATCATAATGTAAAAAGAGATAGATTTATATATATATTTTTTTTTTCTTCCAGTAATAAATACTTTCTTGTAAATATTCTACTCTGATTACACTCACTTTCAGTTAGAATTGACACTGTCTTACTTACTACAACTTTATTCAAATCCAACTGCTCTTGGTATTTTTCTTGGTGTTATACAGAGGAAGCAATTTAAACACATGTCAAATCTACTGGAAGACCTGACACCACCAATACCACTCACATATGGTAGAAACATACTGCAGAAACCCACAGTTTAGATGTTTTAATCAAACTGAATACATATTTTTTTTATATTACTTGACACTCATTTAAGCAGCAAAGGAGTCCCTTTTGAGTCTTCTATTTTTTTTTTTTAATCCTTCTATTTTTTTAATCTATTTTTTATTTATTTTAATTTCTGCTTCTCTTTATAAAAAATTCCTGGAGCTTTAATACAGCGTAATCACTAATTCACATTTAGTCTCACATTTTTAGAGCACCCAAAAGCAGGTAGCAAGGTGGTTTGCCTGTATTATCCTGGTAATACACTTTGTAGTCAAATGATTCCATTGGAGAGTATGTTACATCATTGTTACTACCAGCATGGCCAATAGGATAATGAGGCACCCATACTGTATGAATATGGTTTTGAACTTCTAAATGAATCATTTAAAGTAAAGGGGGATATGAAGAGGCAAATATTCCAAGCTGTGTGTTTCATTCATATTTATTATGAATGTTATATTTATTATGAATGTCATATTTATTATGAATATAGTCCAAATCCAGGGAGATTGGACTAGATGATCTCTAAAGGTCCCTTCCAATCCTACCATTCTATGATTATGAGTTATTTACATAGGCTACTGAAATAGTGATTGTACTTATTAAGCTCTACCAGTAGGGCTCTCTCTTGCATTGTGTTTATATTCAATAAGGGCATTTTCATTTTATCTGACTAGTCTCCTGTTCTAGGCAATTTTAATCCTGAAATGATAAATCACTAGTGTTACTTATGGAATGTATTAGCCAAAGAATTAAGATGCCTTTGTGTTCAGAGTTCCTATAGGAAAATATTTCTAAATTATTTCCTTTTTGAGTAACTTAATTCTTGTTTAGTGAAGATGTTCATATACAATCAATGCCCAACACTTTCAACTGCAACATTTCTTAGGAAGTTTAAATAGCCAAAGTTGTAAAATTCAACTACTTGACACTGGAGTCTCAAAATTATAATGTATACTTCTGACAGGTAGAGGGAATCCTGATGATAGGCCAGAGCCCACATCTATCCCAGAACAGACAGATATTTTGTCTCTACATTGAATCTGTATTGGGATAAGACTCAGGGATAGGGCATTGCTCTATGTCTTATGATTCCTTTTGGAAAGAAACCCAAGTCCATGTACAAGTCCATCATTCTGAACATTTAGGGATCAGGACTGAAAATCAGACCTACCTGCAGTTAGTTCCACTCCATCTAGACCCGTAAATGGATCAAGAGCCTTCCTTTCAAAGGAGACAGGACTCCAACTGAACAGGTACACTGTACTTATCCTTTCTTGGTAAGATATTAACGTGTTTTTTTTTTTTTTTCACACCACCTAGTACCCTCATTGTCAAAGATATCCCTGAATATATATATGTAGTAATTTTAGTTTGATATTTGGAAATAAATATATTAAGAAAGTTAATCATCTTTAAAATACGCAGGAAGAAAGCAATTCTAATGTGAACAAGAGTATCTAGTGCCTTAGCAGTCAGAAGATATTTTTCCTATTTATTTCAAGTGCCTTTCCAAGCTATGATTTTGTCATAAATTCATTTTCAGGATTGGTAAAATTTTAAGAGTCACTGTGATAGAAATGTGGCTTTTTTTCAGGCCAGCTTGCCTCATCTGTTACTCTTCTGTCTCGATTTTTTAGAATTATTTCCCTGGAGTTTGGTGGTGATGTAAACATCCAGAATTCTCAAAGTGCTCTTCTTAGGCTTTTTTTTTCAATGATTTTTTAAAGATTTTTTTTTTAATGGTCTATATGCATCTCAATTAGCACTCAGTACCTTTAATATTGCATTTATTCCAACATCATAAAAGATGCTTCCAGGCCAGAATTTTAGAGCAGAGATTTTCAGGCCTGGTTACTTGTTCATGTTGTGGTTTAGAGTTTTATTGAGATCCCTAGAAAATCTCAGGAGATATTCCAGAAGCTTGAACATTAAAGCAACATTTTTGACATCAGGTGCTTAAGTAGGGATTTAAGAAAATAGTTTTCAAATTGAGAGATTACAAACTTAAATATAGCTAAATATGTTAACTACATATCATAACAACCAGTGATCTAAGATTCAACTCATTTAATTTAGGTCAATTATGAATTTTTAGAGAACAGAATAAGATCATTATCTTCCTGGTGATTTCTAACTTTTTCCATTTACTGAAGACAGAATGCAGATGGCTGTTTCTGGTATAACTCAAGATGAAAGAGGTTAATTCTTTCTTAAGTGACCATATTGTGAGTAGATTTAAAAATTGAAACTATGTATGAAAAGTTTATTTTAAAGACTGGAGAGATATATATATAAAATATATTGCAACAGTATAAATGAAGATAATTCTGAATAAGTGGGCAGTCTGGAGATTCTTAATTCTTTGTCTTTGTGTTTAATATCCTGTTAAGGATTACATCTGCAATCAACTTCCAAAAACGGCCTTTTCTAACAGGAAGAAATCTTTAAATTCTGTTAAACTATGGACCTTTTATTCAATCAAAGCAAAATCAAGCACATTTTGCCTCATGAATTTCTGTAATGGAATACTGAACATAGGATGAATGGCATTGATCAAAATGAAATTCCAGTTAAGTCATAAAACTTTGTAACATATCAGGCAGCCCTAGCAGAAACAAAATAGGCTTTTTTATTTACATTTTTCCTCTTCCCACATAAGTGCTGTATAACACTAAGATTCAGTTACCATTCTTTCGTGCATATCCCAGTTCATTCATTTCTACCCAGATCAACATAGAATCATAGAATGGTAGGGGTTGACATGCTGTACTGAAGACAGTAAGAACAAAAACCAACAGAAATCCATAGAAAATTTTATTTAAGAAATAAGTCTTCATTCTAAAATAACAAGATAATTTATAAAGGTTATCTTCATAAAAGTAATGTGATTAGTATTTAGGGGAATACCAGGATAGCTAAAAGTGTGCATAGGGACATTGTGGAAGAAACAAAAATTAAAAAAAAATATATATCCTTCTCTTCTTATTTATAAACATTAGTTATTCCTTGCATTTCATGGCTGCATTTTTTATTAGTAGAACCTTGTGTAAAAATTCGTATATGTTTATCTGAGAAAATCCATATACATTCAGTAGTTATTTACACTTGCAAAACTATGTGTTTAGAGAATTAGAGCATTGCTGGAAATGACAGAGGAGCTAGGAGGATGACAGTAAGGCAGAGAACGTCATTGTCAGTTTATCATCCTTTTTCTTTTTCACTATTCAAAACAGAAAAGGCCTTTGGGTTGTGGAGGGGAATCTGGCATAGGTTCATAAGTTTCATATGTAAATTAATGTCTATTTGCACTTCTGGCAGAAATGTGCACACAATCATGAGAGATATGTGTTAGACATGGTTTTGTAGAAATAAGTTACATGAAATAGCGTGATTAGCCATTCCACTTTAGTTTGACATTTACTTACACCTTAAATAATATGATTTCTATCACCAAGGATCCATATATTGATGTATTTGGGTTTTTTTATCAGAATACTTAATTCTCTGGCAAATATGCAACTGCAGCCAAATGAAAAGCAAATTCCCAAACTAGAAAATGTTCATCAAAAAACTGCTTTTAATAATTCACTGATAAATGATATATAAATGACATTTAAGTAAGACTTTTAATAGATGGAAATGTAAAAATTTGCATTTTTTCTGCAGAATTTGAAGGTCACTACCATATACTATTGATTCTCCGGGTAATCTTAAAACTTCTCTAATAGATTTAACTTCCCACATATTTGCTTCCAGGAATATTTATGTAACAAACTGTCAGTTTTATGAAGATTTTACAAATTCTACTTTAGAGATTAAATTGCATTACATTCTGTATATGGCTTTGCTGTGCTTTGTGTTTACAACTTCAAAACTCTAAGTTAAAATAAATTTAAGAGAGATCATCCTTCTCTTATAGAGCAAATCAGCTAATTGTCTCTCATTTTATGCCCAGAAGTTGCATTTTATGTGATTAATTTAAAAAGTCAAGATATGCATCCCCTCAACTGTTTCTCCACAAGGCTTGGGTCTCCCTTAGGTTCTGCCTCTCATTCTGTCTCATGTGCTGTTTCTTTTAGTTCTTCTGTGCTGCACCAGCCATATATGAATGTTTTAGGCTAGGACAATTTAAAATAATGTTCAGAGTAAGAAGCTGAGTCATGTGCTTGTCACTCACCTGCTCTTGTAGATGTCGTTTGGAATTCTATGTAAAATTCACTCTTCCGAAACAAGATCTCCTTAAGGTTGCGAACCCTATTCCATATCACTATGGTATCTACAGAAGTGCAATACCTTCAATTTTTTATCAAATATTTATTAGACTCTTGTCCATCTTTCATTTAAAAGTACCATCTTTTTTCTTACCACTTTCATAAAAAATTTACTTTTTTGGTAAGTCCATAGAATCATAGAACCATAGAATGGTAGGGGTTGGAAGGGACCTTTAGAGATCATCTAGTCCAACCCCCCTGCAGAAGCAGGTTCACCTAGATCAGGTCGCATAGGAACATGTCCAGGCGTGTCTTGAAGATCTCCAAGGAAGGAGACTTCACAACCCTCCTGGGCAGCCTGTGCCACTGCTCCCTCACTCTCATGGTAAAATAGTTTTTTCTTATGTTTAAGTGGAACTTAAACACATGAAAATATCTCACAGTGTAAATCATGTTTATTAAATGACAATGACACAATGATTTGGTTTCATTCTTTTTCTTCCCTCCATTGAATGTGATGTTCTGTTCAGGATATAAGCAATATAGTAAGTAATATCTGTGTTTGAAGCCTACTTCTGGTACCTCTGAAGCAGAATTCCAATTGCTTTTCCCTTTCACACACTGTTTTTAAGTCTCATGATAGTTATTTCTTTTCTAATAAAAAGTCATTCAAATCCTAGAAAGAACCTCAAATAACAGATAATATCAGCAAAATCCTCAGGGAAGACACTGAATTTCTTTTGCTTAGATTTCTCTTCTCTTGGTAATTTATTTAGAAAATCATAATATTTTAACTTTTTATAATATGCTCAGGTGGTTTGATTTTCTTATGCATTTGTTCATTTATTAGTGGGAGAAAGGAAGTACTTTCATTTCTCTGAGAAAACATTTTTTTCCATGATGAGATTTCAAAGGTCTCATAAAGGTTTCATAAGAAACTTCAGACTAGTGTCTTATCTGTACTA